>NC_052623.1:126999155-127624155 GCF_016161935.1 Mauremys reevesii | reverse complement strand
TGGCCCCTGAGCTCCTGGCTGGGGAGCCTAGTTCCTGGCTTCTCCCCTGCTGTCCTCCCTCCCCCGCAGCGATGCTGCACTCCTCTAGCCTGTCACTCCCGCTGGGCAGCATGGGGAGCGCAGCTGATTCTGGTCAGGTGTCGCGGCTGCGAGCTCCTGCTGCTGGTAAGGGAGCTGGGGGGGGATGGGTTGGGTAAAGGAGCAGGAGGTCCTGGGGGGCAGTCAGAGAGGAGGGGGCAGTTGGATGTGGCGAAGGTTCTGGCGGGGCGGTCAGGGGATGGGGAACAGGGAGGGTTGGGAGTGGGAGTCCCGGGAGGCATGTCAGGGGGCAGGGATATGGATAGGAGTCAGGAGGGCAGTCAGGGGACAGGGAGCAGGGTGGGGTTGGATAAGGGGGTGAGATTCCAGGGGACAGTTAGGGGCAGTGGTCCTGGGAGGGGGTGGTCAGGGGATGAGGAACAGAGGGCGGTTGGATAGGGGGTGGGAGTCCCGGTGGGGCTGTCAGGGGGCGGGGGTGTGGATAGGGGTTGGGGCAGTCAGGGAGTTGGATAAGGGGCGGGGGTCCTGGGAGGGGGCGGTCCGGGGGCAGGAAGTGGGAGGGGGCAGATAGGGGGCAGGGGCCAGGCTGTTTGGGGAGGCACAGCCTTCCCTATCTGGCCCTCCATACAGTTGTGCAACCCCGATGTGGCCCTCAGGCCAAAAAGTTTGCCCACCCCTGGATTAACGTGAACAGTAACTTCACTGAAGCCATTTTCCCCAGAAGCCAAATATATCGTAGATCACTTCTGCATTTACCTAGTCTCTAGGGGAAAGGAGTATGATATACATAAACTTCCACAGTGTAGAATTTGGGGTTAGGTTCAGAAAAGTATCCAATATATATATAAACTTTCCAAACTTAGGAATAGTCCCCCTGCATCCCAGTACAATCTGTCACCTCCAACAGGACCCAGCTTGTCATGTACGCTGTTAACATCATGTGGTGGAGGCCTAGGTGCAGACATCTTTTGGGGGAGGAGTGGCAAGTCTGGTGGAATTGGAAATCTTTGTAGTATCATCAGGAGAGAAAGTAGGGGTGTCCAGGTACAACTGGAGCTCCTGTTACTAATCTTTAAAGCCCTTAATGGTACGGAACTAGGCTATACCAAAGGTCACCTCTCTGCCTGCAAACCACCCATACAATTGCTCTCACTGAGACAGCCTTTCAATGTGAAGGCGAAACATTTAGAAGCAAGAGCATTTTCTGTGTTGATTCTTAGCCCATGGAGTGAACACATGGTCAGATAAGACCAGAATGAGCTCTGTATGTCTGGAGTCCAACCCACGTCTTTTCCTAACAACCCAGCTTTATAAAAAGTCCTAAAGAATGAACATAAAGAAGCATGAGAAGAGAGAGGGGAAAATAGAAAATGAAGAAAGGGAATATGGAGTAAAAAAAATCTGAGTAATATAAGGAACCAAAGCCAAGGAGCCATTTCAAATAACTTTATACTTTTCATAAATAGTGTTTTCTAATTACATATGACCCCAAAAAGTTCCATAAAAAGTGGGAATTGGTCAAATTACGAAGGATGAATATAAACTAACAAAACAAGCACACAGGGACAAAATTAGAAAGGCCAAGGCACAAAATGAGATTAAACTAGCAAGAGACATAAAGAACAAGAAACAAAAAAACATTCTACAAATACATTAGAAGCTAGAGGAAGACTGGTAGGCCCATTACTCAGAGAGGGCGGAAAGATAATAACAGAAAATATGGGAATGGCAAAATTCCTAAATGATTTTTTTGTTTCAGTTTCCACCAAAAAGGTTTGTAGTGATTGGACATCTAACAGAGCGCACACCACTGAAAGTGAGGTAGGGTCTGAGGCCAAATTAGGGAAAGAACAAGTTAAAAATTACTTAGGCTTGATGTACACTACACAGTTATGTTGACGTAAGCTTCCTTGCATTGACCTAGCTGTGGAAGTGTCTATAATTAAATTTGGCTCCTGCCAACATAAGTGCCTCTCTACGACGATGTAATAATACTACCTCCCCGAGTGGCACAGTCATGGCTGAGGTAATTAGGTCTACAATGTCTACCATAGGTGCCAACTCCATGGGTGATCTGGGGCTGGAGCACCCACCGGGAAAGAATGGTGGGTGCTAAGTATCCACCGGCAGCCCCCCTATCATCTGCCCCCCATCCCACCAGCGCCTCCCGCCCGCCACAGGCCCAGCGGATTAGCGCTTCCCCTGCTTTTCACGCCCCCTGTGAGCCGCAAATAGCTGTTTTGTGGTGTGCAGGGAGGCTGGGAATGAGGGGGGAGGAGTGAGGTTACGGCGCACTCAGGGGAGGGGCGGAACTGAGCGGGAAGAAGGGGGCGAGGATGGAGCAGGGGCAGGAAGAGGCAGGGTGTGGGTGGGGCCTTGAGGGAAGGAGTGGATTGGGGGCAGAGCCTGGGGCAAAGCTGGGGGTCGAGCACCCCCTGGCACTTTGAAAAGTCAGTGTCTATGCTGTCTACACTGCATTGCTTACATTTACTGTTATTGTCTTTCAGGAGCTGTCCTACAATGCTCCACACTGACAATACAATCAATGCAAGAGCTTCTGGCCGACCCAGTGAGCCATGTGTGCACACACACAAGCAATTAATAACTGCAGTGGCTGTATGCTGATGTAAGTCAACATAATTTTGTAATGTAGACATGGCCTACAACAAGTTAGATGCCTTCAAGTCAGCAGGGCCTGATGAAATACATCCTAGAATACTCAAGCAGCTGACTGGAGAGATATCTGAACCTTTAGTGATAATCTTTGAAAATGCATGAAAGATGGAAGAGATTCCAGAGGACTGAAGGAAGGCAAATATAGTGCCAATCTATAAAAAGGGGAATAATGACAACCCAGGGAATTACAGACCAATTGTTTAACTTCAGTACCCGTCAAGATAATGGAGCAAATAATCAAGCAATGAATTGCAAACACCTAGAAGATAATATTGTGATAAGTAACAGTCAGCATGGATTTGTCAAGAATAAATCATGTCATACCAATCTAATAGCTTTCTCTGAGAGAATAACAAGCCTTGTGGATGGGGGGAAGCAGTAGATGTGGTATATCTTGACTTTGGTAAGGCTTGTGATACTGTCTCACATGGCATTCTCATAAGCAAACTAGTGAAATACAAACTAGATGGAGCTACTGTAAGGTGGGTGCCTAGCGTGTTGGAAAACTGTTCCCAGAGAGTAGTTATCAGTTGTTCACAGTCAAGATGGAAGGGCATATCAAGTGGGGTCCCATGGGGATCAGTTCTGGGTCTGGTTTTCTGTTCAATATCTTCATAGATGATCTAGATAATGGCATAGAGCAGTGTTTCCCAAACTTGGGATGCCGCTTGTTTAGGGAAAGCCCCTGGCAGGCCAGGCTGGTTTGTTTACCTGCCGTGTCCGGAGGTTCGGCCAATTGCGGCTCCCACTGGCCACGGTTCACTGCTCCAGGCCAATGGGGGCTGCGGGAAGCAGCGCAGGCCGAGGGATGTGCTGGCCACTGCTTCCCGCAGCCGCCATTGGCCTGGAACAGCGAACCGCGGCCAGTTCGAGTCGCGATCAGTCAAATCTGTGGACATGGCAGGTAAACAAACCAGCCCTGCCCGCCAGGGTCTTTCGCTACACAAGCGGCGTCCCAAGTTTGGGAAACACTGGCATAGAGAATACATTTATAAAGTTTGTGGATGATACCAAGCTGGGAGGAGTTGCAAGTGCTTTAGAGGATAGGATTAAATTTCAAAATGCTAGGGACAAACTGGAAATATGGTCTGAAATAAATAGGGTGACATTCAATAAGGACAAATGCAAAATGTTACAACTAGGAAAGAATAATCAATGCACAAATACAAAATGGGAAATGACTGCCTAGAAAGGAGTACTGTGGAAAGGGATCTGGGGATTACAATGGATCACAAGCTAAGTATGAGTTAAGAGTGTAACACTTGCAAAAAAACCCAAACATTATTCTGGGAAGTATTAGCAGGAGTGTAGAAGCAAGACACGAGAAGTAATTCTTCTGCTTTACTCTATGCTGATAAGGCCTCAGCTGGAGTATTGTGTCCAGTTCTGGGCACTTGGTTTCAGGAAAGATGTGGACAAATTGGAGAAAATCCAGAGGAAAGCAACAAAAATGATTAAATGTCTAGAAAACATGACCTATGACGAAAAATTGGAAAAAAATGGGTTTGTTTAGTCTGGAAAAGAGAAGACTGAGAGGGCACATGATAACAGTTTTCAAGTCCATAAAAGATTGTTATGAAGAGGGTGAAAATTGTTCCTTTTAATCTCTGAGGAAAGGACAAGAAGCAATGGGCTTAAATTTCAGCAAGGGCGGTTTTGGTTGGACATTAGGAAAATCTTCTTGTCAGGGTGGTTAAGCACTGGAATAAATTGCCTAGGGAGGTTGTGGTATCTCTGTCATTGGAGATTTTAAAGAACAGGTTAGACAATCACCTGTCAGGGATAGTCTAGCTATTGAGAGCAGAGGGCTGGACTAGATGACCTACGGCGGTACCTTCCAGTCCTGCACTTCTATGATTCTATGATTTACATCCTATAAATACCCTACCATGTAATATATATTTGGTCACATTCATTCCCTATATAATTCCAGTGAAGTCAATGAAGTTACATCAGGAATAAATTTGGCACATAGATCTTGAATGTCCTCTCATTTACACCAGTGTAAATATGAAATAACTCAAAACATGAATAGCATTGACTCTATAAATGTACTGTAGAATTCTCTGTATATGTAAACAAAATAATAGATGAAGGAGAACAGGTAAACAGAATTTATTTGAATTTTCAAAAGTATTTGACTAAATTCCTCGCAAGAGGCTGTTTAGGAAACCATGTTGTATTTCAGTGAGGAGTAAAGTATATCATGGATCAGAAATTGGCTAAGTGACAGGAAACAAAGAGTAGAAATAAATATTCAATGTTCAACATTGTGGAAGACTAAGATTAGTGTACTCCAAGGTTCTGGTCTAGAACCAGTGTTCTATATGATTACAATTATTAGTAATCCGGAAAGGGGGCTGAAGAGTGAGATGATAAAATTTGCAGATGGCATAATTATTACATTAGTCAAGACTGGAGCATCTGGTTCTCTGTTAGAGACAGGATGTGGACTAGAAAGACCACTGGTCTGATCTGATAGAACTATTCCTATATTACTTTGTTCTGTCTGTCTTAGGTTATACTGCTGTTCATCATCACAGTATGTGAGCATGTTCCAATCAGTTGCAATAACAAAGTCCCTAGCAGACTTCACGAAGTCTCTGGTTATTCTCCCTGTTGGGCATCAAAACTCTGGCATGGATAGTGGGGTTATTTTTTGGAAAGAGGGGTTTCATACCCAGTTGGAAATAAAATGGAGTGTTTTTATTGTGATTACCACTTGTAGTGGAAAAGCTTTCTCAAAGAAGAAGGTTTTGCAACTTTTCCAGTCTTTGGATTCTCCTGATCTTGCCTGGCAGATTGTTCCAGAGCCACATCCCCCAATAAAGAAAGCTTTGTCCCCAGCTCCCACATGCTTCATCCTGGGCACATTGTTCAAAGACAAATAGAAAAGGAGAGTTGCTGGGATGTCTCTCAGTCTGGAGGAAGCTGGAAAGACCTTTCTTCTCATATTCTAGTATCTGTGGATCTAGTTCCAGCCAGAAAGTAGAAGTAATAAAGTTGTGGACGAATTTCAGAACCTCAAAAAAGGTGTGTTTTAATTTTGGTTTTAAAACTGGGCAAACACATGAGTGTATATATCCAAACCAATTTTCCTCTTCTCACATCAAAAGTAACTACTGTAACCCAGAGACCAGCCAAACTGTGGACATATTTTCACTGCTTGCCGGTCTGACACAAAGTTGGAGAAGGGATATTGCTTACTTATTTTCTGCATTTTAAAGACAACTTCATCTTTGGCATGGCATATGCACAGAATAACTTTAATCCCAGGATGGCACATAGTACTGAAACCTGGGTTTGTCAGTTTCTTTTTTGTTGCCTTCAACAAACCACTACTTAAATCACACTGCCCTTAAGAAATGCTGATCTGCAGAATATTACCAGATGGGTCTGTTGCCTTCTGAAGAAAGGGGGAAATGAAAGAGTCTCATGTTTAACAGCATATGAAAGAAGAAATACAATGTGTAAACTTTCCACTGACGGATATAATAGTGTTCTCACTTTTAAAGAAAAACAGTACTTCCTAGCAGGAGGCCTGCAAGAAATTTAACAATTACCCAAGATTTAGTTATACAGCACGACATTTTCAAACATGTGCAGAGACTGTTATTTTTTGTAATTAAATTAATTTAAATAATAAATAAAGTAATTAAAATACATGTGGACTGTATACTCCCTAGGGTTGGAACTATATGAGGAGAAGTGATGCATATGCAATGTGAAGTTTAATGAATAAGAAAATGCAGAATCCTGGAAATCTGGTAATGTGCAATGTATTTTTGCCACAAACCCCCCTGTTGCTTTTGAGAGTAAAGGAGGGGCCAATTTGTGAATCAGGCTTTAAATCATTCACATGTCTAGTTTCCTAGAAAGGAAATGTTGCTGGTATTTAGGGTTTTTTCAGTAAAACATGTGGTTACCCAAATGTTTCCCTACAATAGCCCTAGTGAAAAGAGATAGGAAATTGAATCTGTAACTTTGTAAAAGCAATATTTATTTTACCCTCATCCATATATTACAGACCATAGGAAATCATTATTTGTCTCTTTGTTATAAGGCTAACTGTCATTACAATCTTGGGTTGAGATTTTCAATAGTGACTAGTGATTGGCGGGGGGCTTACTTTGAGACACCTTAAAGGGGCTTGCTTTTCTGAAGGTAGGTGCTCAGTATTTTCCCAAAGTTGGGCTCCTTTAAGATATTTTTCAAGAGGGTGGCCAAAAATTGCAGCCTGCAAAAATCAATAGTCATTACTGAAAATGTTGGTCTCTATCTATTTAACTGAACCTCAAGTATGGAGCCTGGACGTGTGCCTCCACAATACACTTTCTGTTAGTGACAGATTTTGTTCCCAAAAGGTGTTTTTCCACTGGGGTGAATAGGAAACAGCAGTTACCTCAGCTGAACTGAGGTGGGAGGGATGGCTCAGTGGTTTGAGCTTTGGCCTCCTAAACCTAGGGTTGTGAGTTCAATCCTTGAGGGGGCCACTTAGGGATCTGGGGCAAAAATTGGTCCTGCTAGTGAAGGCAGGGGGCTGGATTTGATGACCTTTCAAGGTCCCTTCCAGTTCTAGGACATTGGTATATCTCCAATTACAAAATATTGGCAGGGCAGAACACATGGCACTGTTGCAATTCAGGCCACATCATGTAAATTACCACATAGCCTAAACAGCAAGGCTGTGCACTGGATTTCTTCACTGGGGATGGAAGGAGAGAATCCTCCTTCCTAGGCTACAGACACATTTTGCCTAGCTTCTAAGCTGCCAGTGCCTCCATTCCACAGGGGCCAATAGCTGGTGGATCCACATAAGAGCAGAATCACTGGCCCATCCTTTCCTTCCCCAACACTCCTGCCCTGTTACTAATGCCCTCCAGGTAACAGTGGATGAGGGAGCCTCCATGATTTTTAAACCAGTCTCATATTTTTTGGGGGACCTCCCTCATTAGTTTTTAGTTGACCATACAGATATCTAATAGAGGAGCATTTAATACTGCCCTTCTTATGGATGTTTGCTATGACTGTTTAGTTAGCTGTTTTCTTGTAGACAAGGAGCCTTTAGCTCAGATGGGACAGATGGGTGCTTTTGGTAATGAAGGTTTTGGAAGTTATCCTCACTGATGACTGTGGTATATGTATATGGCCACTATATATTATAATTAGCTATTATCAGCATTTATACTCCAGAATAATTCTAAAGAAAATTATTACAGTGCAGCAAAGTGGCAGCATCCTGAGTGTTTTACAGGAATACCTCATTAGACACACATTCTTTTCCACCGCTGACATGCCAACTATTAAGAATTACAAATTCTGCAGTTTCTTACTAAATAACAATAATACATGATAATGAGCATTATTAGTTTGTAAAATTTTGTAATTTTTCATCATGAAATGGATTACATACATGAAAATCACTATTTCTTAATATCATCATTAACATTATTTTATATGGTCTTCATCCAAAGATCTAAAAGTTCTCACAAACTTTTTTCACAAACTGATTACAAACTATATATATATATATACACACATACATGCACCAGACAGAGGGATATTGTCACCCTTGCCTGAAATATAGCCACCTTTGAGCTTTTTTGCGGACATTTTCATTTCATCCCAGTAACTGCCAGAAGGTGGCAGCAGATCTCTGCCTCATTTTCTTTCCAAGGGGAGTCTTTTTTCACAATAGCTAAGAAAGAAAAGAAAGAAAGACTCTGATCAGTCATCTGACAAGTACATAACTTTAATGTATCGAGGACACTATAGCTGAGTTTTAACCCCACAAGCAAATGTTAAAAGGCCGAATCTCACATCTCTTCCTTATAACAATATCATTATTTTAATAGCATTTGTGCCTCAGCAAAAATCAAGGAGAATCCGCGGAGGACTAAAAATAATTCTTCATCAAGATTAGCAGGCAGGATTGATGATTATCCAGCTATAGGGCTAGATTGTGTTTGGCCCTGGCTGAGTCCCCAAACTGGGCTGAAGGCTTGTACAGGGACTGGTTGCAAACTGTAGTCTTTGCTCTCCCTGAGCACAAGAACTTTCTAGACTAAGTGGCACTAGAGGGGAGCCAGCATGGGGGACAGCACATTCTGCACCCTTTCATGTGGTGGAAGAGCACCACTCAGTTGTGTTCTCTCTAGAGCCTACATAGGAATTTCAGCCAGAATTTCTGCGTGGATCTCCTGTTTTGTTGAGAGAGAGGAAATGTTCTCCAGTTCCCCTTTATTCTTTAAAACCTCTCACATGATCTTTTAATTTTCACCATGACAGCCACTAGAAAACCACAGTTTAATACCTCATCGTCAGGGCAAGGCTTCCCATTGTGTAGCATCCCCTATTGCTGCGCTCCAGTGCTAAAGCTGCACAAAAACCTTGGGCCAAATGTAGCCCTGTGGCAAGCAGGAGCAACTCCACTGATCTCAGTGGAATCCCAAACCACTTACATCAGGTTTGAGTTTGGCATTCGGAGATAAACCCACACCCTTTGGAGCTAGAGGTGATAGTGCCACCAGAGCTAAGAGAGACATCCTAACATAAGGAGGAAGAGGATTGCATGATTTAAACCTGTCATAAATTTAGATAAATTCCATGTGTCTATCCATGCAAAGCAACCCACAAAATAACCTCAATCAACAGCAACAGAGAAAGAAAAGTCATTTTCCAGTTCAATTTTCTGTCCCCTCCCTTCATCTGCCACATTGCCCCTTTTCATTAAATCTTTTCCCCAGCCTTTTGATCTGTAGATGCTTCATATGAGTTACAACTACTTCAGCCTGTGAACCAACAGCACAGAAGGTACACTGTTAGAAAAGGAAAAGAATTTGAAGGGGAGGTAAAACCCTTAATAACTGCACTAAAGAGGTCATAATTAATTATTTGGTTGTAAAGGTGAGAAGCCAAGGACCCACATTTACTAAATAGTTTATTGTTAAAAGGGAAACTTTCATCTGTGACTAGATTTTTTTTATGTGTAAGGTGAAGATTATTTATGAAAGGAAGCTTTCTTTCTCTAGGTTTGGCTTAGGTGTCAAAATATATTTTAAATATATTTTGTGTGTGAGGCAACCTCCTTTGTTTGTCTGGGAAGTGCCTGCTCCTGATTGTTTGAGCTAGTTTGTTTGTTTTGAAATAAACCAATTCACCAAATGTTGATTCATAGATTTTTAAGGCCAAAAGGGTACATTGTGAGCATCTAGTCTGACCTGCTACATAACACAGGCCATGCTATTTCCCCAGCTCAGCTAAGTTTGGTTAAATTGGAACAGATATCCAATCTTGATTTAAGAACTCCATGTGATATTGAAGTTACAACATCCTTTGATAAACGGTTTGAATGATTAATTTCCTTCACTGTTAAAAAGTTGAATCTTACTTCCAGTTTTTAACTGATTTGGGACAGTTGAATTGTGTTAGGGAGTTAAGACTAATAGCAACAGCTAATAACCACTGTTTGTATCTTGGTCAAAAGAACAAATGGGTGACAAGGTAGCAAAGAAGAAATCTTTCTCATTTGTCAATTAGGATTTGGCACATTACAATGCAGAATGCACAGCACAGCTTTCCAATGGTGGTACATAGCCATATTATCACCTACAACACATCCAATACCAGGACATTTTGGAGGCCCTGGTTTGTTGCTCTTCAGAACTTTGTCACAGGTGCCTTATAAATTTGTTTGACTCAAGAGAATAAGAGAACTCGATCTCAATGTGAAGGACGATCATATTGAGTAGCTTTGTTTATCGGTCTTCCCACACACTCCATGCCTTTGGATCAGAAGCTGCTCTCAGTTATACTAGAACAGTGGTTCTCAACCAAGGGTATGCATACGCGCGGGGGTATGCACATGTCTTCCAGGGGGTTCATCAATCCATTTAGATCTGAGCCTAGTTTACAACAGGATGCATGAAAAGCACCAGCGAAGGCAGTACAAACTAACATTTCATACAGACAAAATGAGAAAGTAAGCAATTTTTCAGTACTAGTGTGCTGTGACACTTTTGTATTTTTATGTCTGATTTTGTAAACAAGTATTTTTTAAATTAGGTGAAACTGGGGTATGCAAGACAGCTCAGATTTGTGAAAGGAGTACTGCAGTCTGTGAAGGTTGAGAACCACTGCACTAGAACACAGCTGGAGTGGTAACTCTTCCTTCAAACGGAGTTATTCCATATGGTAACTGAGAACAGAAACTGGCCCTTTAATACTGAGGTCTTTTAATTTCATTATAGTACAGTTAAAAAGTTTATTTTAATTGATTGTGGTTATATTTGAGAAATAGATTCTATCTGGTATTAATTATCCTAAATGATGTTAGAGGAAAAAAAGCTAATTCAGAGAAAATTTTCCAGATGAACCTTATAAAATGCAAACAATCCCAAAGAAGCACCAAAACAAACAGGAAAGTTATACATAGACAAATTGTCATCAGACGTTTCAAAGCGAAATGTCAGTTGCTAGAGATACAGTAGTTGAAGATTGATCAACCTTTCAGAATAATTAACAGGAGAAGATTGTTCTTAATCAAAAGGTTGTGACTAGAGCAAACAACATCATTATGAGGTCAAAAATGCTAGCAGGCCAGGAAAGGAGAATATTTCCAGGAACACAGTTTAGATTCTAGAAGAGAAGAAGAGCTGGGAATAGAAGAGCTTTGGGGTTGTTACAGTTCTCTTTAGAGCATGCAAGAAATCACAAACAGCTGCTGGGGGCTGGATTGTGTGGGATGTTCAGTGTCTCACTCTCAGCTCCCACTGAAATCAATGGCAATTGAGAGTCCTCTGCTCCTTTCCAGATCAGACCTGAATGACAATGATGATAGTCATTCCTTTTCTTTTCCCCATTGTCATTTTCCAAAATGTCTGTGTAAGTTTATTAGAATGTTGATTATTTCCTTTTATTATAATTATGGCCAAAAAGCATTTCCTTTACAAGAGCCTATTTTCAAGTATTAATAACTTTCTGAAATGGTCACCGCTTAGGCTGATATCTTTCAGGTTTACTCCCAGCACACGGATGATTATGTTGTTGTTGTTGGGTTGGTTGATTGACTTTGGTGAAATTCCATGTCGAGGTTTTTTTGTGATATCTGAGTAAAAGCACGAATCATAGTCATATTCTACATATGAGCCTAGCAAATTCCCACAACTAGAAAGATACATGGTTCTTACCCTCATGAGATTATAATTAAGACAAGACAAACAAATAAAAAGGCAAAACACAAGCCAAAAGTTTAGAATGGGAGGGGGAAGAGATTATACTTTTCACTAGTTAAGACATTTTGCAAATCTGTTTTCCATTCCATATATACACACATTGACAATTCTAAAAAAAATAGTCATAAGGGGCCTGCTTCTGCTCTCACACTCGTTTTATACTGGATGTAGCTCCATTTACTCCAATCACATTCTTCATGATTTACACTACTGAGAGATGAGAATCAGACCCAAGACACATAAGCTCGCTGTAGGCTTAATCCTCAGTGAGGACTAGTGAAAAAATATATTTGGGGAAAAAAAGTTTACAAATAATGATTGTAGAAGCATTTGGAGTAGCCTATTGCACTGCACTCTACTAACATTTGAACAGCACAATGAGCTGTAATGCTGCAGGTATGAGCCACTGTGCACACAATCAAGCTGGAGCATTGCAGGTTGAATATAGTATTGCTAACCCCAAGCATTCAAAAATATGAATCAGGCTCCGAAATATCATGAAATTGTGTTATTTTAAAAAACCCTCATGATTTTTAAACCATTTTGCTGTTTATTTGCCTGCTGGTTTTTGAGCCTCGAGACTTCGTCTTTTCAGGCTCTTTTCCTGAGCCAATAGGGCTAGAAACTTACATTGTTAAAAAACAAAAGCTGAAATTCTCCTGTTATCACCTGACTCCAGGAACTGGGGTTCTCAGAAAAACTCCAGATATCACAAGGCTCTCAATAACATCACAAGATTTTGCAACACTGAATGCAGCTCTGTTTTGTTTCAGTGTATAGAGTGTGAGATCAGACTCCTTTCTTCTTCTTCTTCTTCTTCTTCTTCAAGAAAAAATTGCAAGGATGTTAAATGTTTAAATCTATGCTAATGCCATATTATGGTTTAGATTTTACACATATAAAATCAGGACATTCAACATTATGGCTCCTGCCATATTACCTGCACTGATTTATTTCATGATTGCAGTTTTTGTGCTGTGGCAGAATGTGGTAATGCTCCTTTGAAGTGCTGATGTTCCGAATCCAAAGTTTGAAGGTGATGGACCTGGAAAATAGGAAAGCGCTGGAATGTTCTGATTACCTCAGAATTTGCCTCTTGCCCTATGTGATATTATAGCCATTGAAATAATCTGAGATGCCTGAGATAACATCTTGTGGTTTAATTCTGAAGTGACCAGAAGTGAGGTACTCTCAATGAGGGATCTTCCATTACAAAGTTTGTCTCCTGCCTCAGTTAGTCATAGCCCAAACCTGTGGACCTTCAAGTCACATTGGAAGAGTCATTTTTTCTCCTAAGCTTCTCCTAGGAGAGAGGGTGGAGGTTTGGGAGAGTATATTATTGTTTTCGAATAGGGGCCTGAAATGTTCTTGTTATGTTAAATTACTTCTACATGTGTTTAGAGCACTGGCACATTTGTGAAATACTGAAAATTGACTGCAATCCTCTTCTTCAGCAGTTACTTACTCTACATGAAGTCCCACTGAAGTCGATGGGACTACAGTGTACTCCCATTTATCCAAAACTCTATTAGCCGAACTTTTGCATTATCCAAATCTCTTCCTTGTCCCCCAGTGTGAGATACATGCCCTCTGTAGAGTGATCTCTTTTTCTGGTGAGGACTGTGAGGAGGAGGACAAGCCCCTGGCTGAGTGGGAGGCCACCCTGCTGCTGAATGGCTCCTGTGGTGGCACCAGGAGCCCTCTGCAGCCTTGTTGTCACAGGAGTGAATGAGCAGGCCCATGACAGTGGAGCTGCTGCAGGGCTGGTGACACTCAATCCCTGCAGGCACAAGGTGCAGGGAAGGCTGCTGTCCTGGTGGGGCAGAGCAGAGTTTTGACCAAAAGGTCTCTGCTCAGTCCTGCCTGGACCGCAGCCTCCTCCACCCCGCCGCACGCACCCCTTGAACCTGCAGGGCTTGGGTGTCACCAGTCCTGCAGCAGCACAGGGAGCCATCTGCAGTCCTGCTGTCATGGGAGCGAGTGAACAGGCCACAGCAGAGACCCCGGCTAGGACTGGGAGGAAGAGGACAAGCCTCTGGGCACAGGGAAAGCCATCCCGTTGCTGAATGGCTCAATTATTCAAACTTCTAATTATCTAAATATATTCCATATCCCCCCATGCTATTTGGATAATAGGGCATATACTGTATTTACGGAGTACAGCGTGACAGATATGGCAATATCCAGCAATGTCTTTGGGAGATCTTACTGAATTAAGTTTGTGTCACTGTGGGCCAGGGATTGTATGTAATTACATGGGGGAGGGGAACCAACAGCCCTCTGGGAGCTAAGAACAGTGTGGGTTATTAAGCAAATTCACTCAGGTGGTAAGATCTCCAGAGTGGCCCCACCACCTGGAGAAACTTGCATATACTGGTTCAAACTGGATTCTCCAGAGACCAACAGACAAAAGGAAGGACTTTTGAATAAATAACCTTATTTTAAATTGACTCAGGGCCTTTGTTCTGATGGACAAGACCTTCAAACCAAGGAAAGGGACTGATATTGACCAGAACCCTTGTTGGAGATGGGGAGTGGAGGGGCAATCTCTGGTAAGCTTACTCGCATGCATATAGGCTTTTTTGTTTGTTTTAATATGTTTTCTCTGTAATGCTTTTATCTTAACAATAAATGTACTTGCTTAGAAAGAGCTGTGTGGTAACTTATCACCATGGCTATTACAATGTTTGTAGCCTTAGAAGATAAAAGTATAGCAGGCCTACTTAGGCAGTCTGACTTGCTGGGGAGTTCTCAGTGGAGGCAGGGAACTGTGCAGCCTGGAAATATCTCAGTCAGAAGGGAGACAGACACAGGTCTCTGCCTAAGAGAGGTGATGGCTGGGGAGCTGCAAGTCTGAGAATGGGTGCCATTTCTGGAGGGGTAATGCAGATGTAGTTTTTCTGAACTGTAACATACAGTAGTACCAAACATGAATAATGGCATCATAATCTGGCCCAATATAATTATGATTTTTCCTGGCATGCAAGGCATGTGAGTTACAGTGGATAACCTTTACACGTTTTCTTTTACCTTTCGAGCTTTGGGATAAGCTATTACTGGCATAAGCAGATGTTTCCTGTTCTTAGAATTGGGAATACTGCTAGTACCAGTCATATTTTATCCCAGAGTTAAAAGGTAAAAGAAAACATTTTAAGAGTGCCCACTGCAGCAGTAAAGCAAATGCAACTTAATGGCCAATTTGCGACAGCCTAACTCACTCTGTGTATTACTTTGCAGTATAGTAATAATCAGTATATTTCATCGTTAGCGCCTTTTACAGAGAAATTAAGTGACATGGTCAAAGTCATCCAAGAGCAGAAGTGGGAACAGAACCACGGTCTCTTGAGTCTCCGTCCAATGCATTAGCTACTAGGCTACACTACTTTACTTAAATGAATGGAACCAGTCAAAGAGTAAATTACTTCTCTGTATGTGTAAGGCCATCCCAGTTGATCTGTAATGCCTTAATAATGTGTCCATTAATACAAAATACTACACATGCACTAGGGGGACAAATTCTAGCAGCTGTACTTCTTGACTCACAAGGCAGTTTTCATGAACTGGATTCTGTCCAACCTTTTGTAGGGTGAAGCTAGCACTTTCCTCTCCTTTACACGCCTATGTATTGCACCTGGTTTTTTTCATCCTATTCTCAGAGACATCATGCCTTTACTCACATTCCTTTTTCAGGTCCTACCTTGGATGTTTTGACTCAGGATATTGGAAATGGACTGCAATGGCAATGGCTCATTCATATTGGCAAATTCAGAACCTATTGGAAAGTCATGAATTCTGTATTTAAAACAGAATATAAGGGCCGGATCCTCAGCCATGGGTAACTCTCTTGAAGTCAATAGAACTACACTGATTTACACCAACGGAGGATCTAGCCCACAAATTCTTGAGGTTCAGATTTCATTCTGTTCTGGCAAAACACATGTTTTGGAATGCTACATTTTTGGTTTGTTTATTTATTTATTTATTATCCTCAATGTTGTCCTATCAGCAGGACAAGAATTACTTTTACACAGGATTCTTTGTTTACATAGTACTTGTTCCCACTTAGTAAGAAATACATTTTCTTTTTCAAATTAAATTTCCCTTGGAAAACTATGGGTTTAAATTAAGGGGGAAATGTTTCATGAAACTTATTTTTTTCCCAAAATGCAGAATTAAAAAAATAATAATTCACGAGTATTTGCATCGGGCTCTTTTGAAGGGGGAGGGAATTTTGGGTGAATTGTACTCCCTAGAACTGTGTGTCAAGGCATTCTCCACTCATCCCACACAGGCTAAAGGGAACAACTACCTTTGTATTCCACTGTTCCCCTGTGCCCTACTTACCATGAAGGAGCTTTCACAGGTCTGGGTCTCCATGATTAGGAAGGGAAGAAAGCTGGCCTAGATGCATCAAGGAAATTTGCATCCTCATTCCACCAGTCCCACAGGGAATGCTCAAAAAGGAAGCTGTGTTAAAATTCTTTTGAGGCTTCTCTACTCAGGGGAACCCCTCTGAAAAAAGGTCCTGGGACAACTACAGGCTGAAAAGTCACCATCAACACTGTTCCAATGGAGATCAGGAGCCAATGCAGAAGTAGAGGGACTCCACATTGGTGGCTCTATGCCTTCAGCAGATTTTTGCATGATTCACCCCAATCACTGCAGATCCTTGGTTGTCAACCCACCAATTCATTTAAAGAGAGGTAAGTCTACCCTCCTCACCCCGTAGAAAGAATGTGGAGGAAACTCTGCAAGAGGAACCTTGCAAAATTTTTCTTCCTACCATGGATTTTTCACAGAGGAAGTTATGAATGAGCCCTTTTTAAACAAGGTCAAAGTTATGAGGCTTTGCTCTGCAGTACTGCTTCAGGCATCCAGCAACTTCTTTCTAACAAAAGCCACTAATAGCACTCTTGCTATGCACAGTCCTGCCTCTAAGAATCCAACAGATCATTTAAACAATAATAAGGCTTGATCCTATTCCTAATTACCTCAATGGACACATTTTTAACACTTTAGTGGTAGCATGAAGCTTTGCACTTAATGTCTTTCATCTGAGGATTTCAAAGTGCTCTACAAACATGCATTTGTTCTCACTAGAGGTGCTGAAATATTCATAGCTAAATGCAAAACTGTTTAAATTCAAGGTTTATTGCATTTTGTTTTGACCTCAGAGATGGGTCCAGTAGCATGGATAATCTCACTGTCATGAATATTGTGACCTGCCCTCTTTCCCAGAGAAAATGGCCTCATTTTTAAGCAAAATAGAATCTGTTTGCTAGATAATATGTATGAAATAGGCTAGGTTTCTTTTAAGCCAAGATAGCTTTTGAATTGAAAACATGAGAATTCATGAGTTTACATGTCTTTAAGCAAAAAGAGTTCTTTGACTGGAACCTGAAGGGAGTTGCAACATGTATAAAATAAAATAATTAATAGTTCACACATAAAATTCCACAAAACGAAAATGATGAATTTCTTACAACTTTAATCCTGTGATGCACAGGAGATCAGACTAGATGATCTGGTGGTACCTTTTGGCCTTAAGCTCTCTGACTCTCATTTCCATAAAAACAGGTTTCAGAGTAGCAGCCGTGTTAGTCTGTATCTGCAAAAAGAACAGGAGTACTTGTGGCACCTTAAAGACTAACAAAATTATTTTAGCATGAGCTTTCGTGAGCTGCAGCTCACTTCTTCGGATGCATAGAATGGAACACACAGACAGGAGATATTTATACATACAGAGAACATGAAATCAGTAAAAATCATAAGCGAATCCACATGTTCCATAGAGTCTCTATGGATAGAAATTTCATGCTCTAGTAAAAATATAACATTAGGGATCTATTATCGACCACCTGACCAGGACAATAATAGTGATGATGAAATGCTAAGGCAAATTAGAGAGGCTATCAAAATTAAGAACCCAATAATAGTGGGGGATTTCAATTATCCCCATATTGACTGGGAACATGTCACTTCAGGACGAAATGCAGAGATAAAATTTCTCGATACTTTAAATGACTGCTTCATGGAGCAGCTGGTACGGGAACCCACAAGGGGAGAGGCAACTCTAGACTTAATCCTGAGTGGAGTGCAGGAGCTGGTCCAAGAGGTAACTATAGCAGGACCGCTTGGAAATAGTGACCATAATACAATAGCATTCAACATCCCTGTGGTGGGAAGAACACAACTGCCCAACACTGTGGCATTTAATTTCAAAAGGGGGAACTATACAAAAATGAGGGGGTTAGTTAGACAAAAGTTAAAAGGTACAGTGACTAAAGTGAAATCCCTGCAAGTTGCACGGGCCCTTTTTAAAGACACCATAATAGAGGCCCAACTTCAATGTATACCCCAAATTAAGAAACACAGTAAAAGAACTAAAAAAGAGCCATCGTGGCTTAACAACCATGTAAAAGAAGCAGTGAGAGATAAAAAGACTTCCTTTAAAAAGTGGAAGTCAAATCCTAGTGAGGCAAATAGAAAGGAGCACAAACACTGCCAACTTAAGTGCAAGAGTGTAATAAGAAAAGCCAAAGAGGAGTTTGAAGAACAGCTAGCCAAAAACTCCAAAGGTAATAACAAAATGTTTTTTAAGTACATCAGAAGCAGGAAGCCTGCTAAACAACCAGTGGGGCCCCTTGATGATCAAAATACAAAAGGAGCGCTTAAAGACGATAAAGTCATTGCGGAGAAACTAAATGGATACTTTGCTTCAGTCTTCACGGCTGAGGATGTTAGGGAGATTCCCAAACCTGAGCTGGCTTTTGTAGGTGACAAATCTGAGGAACTGTCACAGATTGAAGTGTCACTAGAGAAGGTTTTGGAATTAATTGATAAACTCAACATTAACAAGTCACCGGGAGCAGATGGCATTCACCCAAGAGTTCTGAAAGAACTCAAATGTGAAGTTGCGGAACTATTAACTAAGGTTTGTAACCTGTCCTTTAAATCGGCTTTGGTACCCAATGACTGGAAGTTAGCTAATGTAACGCCAATATTTAAAAAGGGCTCTAGGGGTGATCCCGGCAATTACAGACCGGTAAGTCTAACGTCGGTACCGGGCAAATTAGTTGAAACAATAGTAAAGAATAAAATTGTCAGACACATAGAAAAACACAAACTCTTGAGCAAACGTCAACATGGTTTCTGTAAAGGGAAATCGTGTCTTACTAATCTATTAGAGTTCTTTGAAGGGGTCAACAAACATGTGGACAAGGGGGATCCGGTGGACATAGTGAACTTGGATTTCCAGAAAGCCTTTGACAAGGTCCCTCACCAAAGGCTCTTACGTAAATTAAGCTGTCATGGGATAAAAGGGAAGGTCCTTTCATGGATTGAGAACTGGTTAAAGGACAGGGATCAAAGGGTAGGAATTAATGGTAAATTCTCAGAATGGAGAGGGGTAACTAGTGGTGTTCCCCAAGGGTCAGTCCTAGGACCAATCCTATTCAATTTATTCATAAATGATCTGGAGAAAGGGGTAAACAGTGAGGTGGCCAAGTTTGCAGATGATACTAAACTACTCAAGATAGTTAAGACCAAAGCAGATTGTGAAGAACTTCAAAAAGATCTCACAAAACTAAGTGATTGGGCAACAAAATGGCAAATGAAATTTAATGTGGATAAATGTAAAGTATCAGAGGGGTAGCCGTGTTAGTCTGGTTCTGTAGAAGCAGCAAAGAATCCTGTGGCACCTTATAGACTAACAGATGTTTTGCAGCATGAGCTTTCGTGGGTGAATACCCACTTCTTCGGATGCAAGCAGTGGAAATTTCCAGGGGCAGGTATATATATATAAGCAAGCAAGAAGCAGGCTAGAGATAACGAGGTTAGATCAATCAGGGAGGATGGGGCCCTGTTCCAGCAGCTGAGGTGTGAAAACCAAGGGAGGAGAAACTGGTTCTGTAATTGGCAAGCCATTCACAGTCTTTGTTTAGTCCTAAACTGATGGTGTTAAATTTGCAAATGAATTGGAGCTCAGCAGTTTCTCTCTGGAGTCTGGTCCTAAAGTTTTTTTGCTGGAGGATGGCCACCTTAAAATCTGCTATTGTGTGGCCAGGGAGGTTGAAGTGTTCTCCTACAGGTTTTTGTATATTGCCATTCCTAATGTCTGATTTGTGTCCATTTATCCTTTTCCTTAGAGACTGTCCAGTTTGGCGATGTACATAGCAGAGGGCATTGCTGGCATATGATGGCATATATTACATTGGTGGACGTGCCGGTGAATGAACCGGTGATGGTGTGGCTGATCTGGTTAGGCCCTGTGAGGACAGGACCTAACCAGATCAGCCACACCATCACCGGTTCATTCACCTGCACGTCCACAAATGTAATATATGCCATCATATGCCAGCACTGCCCCTCTCCTATGTACATCGTCCAAACTGGACAGTCTCTAAGGAAAAGGATAAATGGACACAAATCAGACATTAGGAATGGCAATATACAAAAACCTGTAGGAGAACACTTCAACCTCCCTGGCCACACAATAGCAGATTTTAAGGTGGCCATCCTCCAGCAAAAAAACTTTAGGACCAGACTCCAGAGAGAAACTGCTGAGCTCCAATTCATTTGCAAATTTAACACCATCAGTTTAGGACTAAACAAAGACTGTGAATGGCTTGCCAATTACAGAACCAGTTTCTCCTCCTTGGTTTTCACCTCAGCTGCTGAACAGGGCCCCATCCTCCCTGATTGATCTAACCTCGTTATCTCTAGCCTGCTTCTTGCTTGCTTATATATATATACCTGCCCCTGGAAATTTCCACTGCTTGCATCCGAAGAAGTGGGTATTCACCCACGAAAGCTCATGCTGCAAAACATCTGTTAGTCTATAAGGTGCCACAGGATTCTTTGCTGCTTCTAAATGTAAAGTAATGCACATTGGAAAAAATAACCCCAACTATACATACAACATGATGGGGGCTAATTTAGCTACAACGAGTCAGGAAAAAGATCTTGGCGTCATCGTGGATAGTTCTCTGAAGATGTCCACGCAGTGTGCAGAGGCGGTCAAAAAAGCAAACAGGATGTTAGGAATCATTAAAAAGGGGATAGAGAATAAGACTGAGACTATACTATTGCCCTTATATAAATCCATGGTACGCCCACATCTCGAATACTGTGTACAGATGTGGTCTCCTCACCTCAAAAAAGATATTCTAGCACTAGAAAAGGTTCAGAAAAGGGCAACTAAAATGATTAGGGGTTTAGAGAGGGTCCCATACGAGGAAAGATTAAAGAGGCTAGGACTCTTCAGCTTGGAAAAGAGAAGACTAAGGGGGGACATGATAGAGGTATATAAAATCATGAGTGATGTTGAGAAAGTGGATAAGGAAAAGTTATTTACTTATTCCCATAATACAAGAACTAGGGGTCACCAAATGAAATTAATAGGCAGCAGGTTTAAAACAAATAAAAGGAAGTTCTTCTTCACGCAGTGCACAGTCAACTTGTGGAACTCCTTACCTGAGGAGGTTGTGAAGGCTAGGACTATAACAATGTTTAAAAGGGGACTGGATAAATTCATGGTGGCTAAGTCCATAAACGGCTATTAGCCAGAATGGGTAAGAATGGTGTCCCTAGCCTCTGTTCGTCAGAGGATGGAGATGGATGGCAGGAGAGAGATCACTTGATCATTGCCTGTTAGATTCACTCCCTCTGGGGCACCTGGCATTGGCCACTGTCGGTAGACAGATACTGGGCTAGATGGACCTTTGGTCTGACCCGGTACGGCCGTTCTTATGTTCTTATGAAAAGGTGGAAGTATGCATACCAACAGGAAGAGTTTAATCAATTGAGATGAGCTATCATCATCAGGAGGAAAAAAAACTTTTTGAAGTGATAATTAAGATGGCCCATAGAAGGTGTGAGGAGAACTTAACATAGGGAAATAGATTCAATTAGTGTAATGACCCAACCATTCCCAGTCTCTGTTTAGGCCACAGTTAATAGTATCTAGTTTGCATATTAATTCGAGTTCAAAAAGTTTTTTTTCCTTCTGCTGATGATAGCTCATCTCAATTGATTAGACTCTTCCTGTTGGTATGCATACTTCCACCTTTTCATGTTCTCTGTATGTATAAATATCTCCTGTCTGTGTGTTCCATTCTATGCATCCGAAGAAGTGAGCTGCAGCTCACGAAAGCTCATGCTAAAATAAATTTGTTAGTCTTTAAGGTGCCACAAGTACTCCTGTTCTATTTCCATAAAAAGGCTCTCAGGAAGTTAAATGAGAACAACAGGGTAGAGGGGGGAAAGCGTAACCTTTTGTGTATCTAACTAAAACCTTTTTATTTATATATTTTTAAATTGGGCCAAACTCATACTTGATGCAACTCCACTGATGCCAATGGAATTACTCCAGAGATGAATTTGCAAATTGTAATTAGGGCTGGCCTTCACTTGACCCTTATACCCTTATAACTATGTCAGTTAGGCATGTGACTTCTTAGGCATGGTCTACCCTATGGGGTGAGGTCGAATTTAGCTGCGTTAGGTTGATTTTAAAATGAATTTGTCCACAAAACCAACCCCGTTCCGTCGACCTAACGGGCTCTTAAAATCAACTTCTGTACTCCTCTCCGGCGAGGGGAGTAGCACTAAAATCGACTTTGCTGAGTCAAATCTGGGGTAGTGCGGACGCAAATCGACGGTACTGGCCTCCCGGAGCTATCCCAGAGTGCTCCATTGTGACCGCTCTGGACAGCACTTTGAACTCCAGTGCACTAGCCAGGTACACAGGAAAAGTCTCGGGAACTTTTGAATTTCATTTCCTGTTTGGTCAGCGTGGCGAACTCAGCAGTACAGGTGACCAGACAGTCCCTCCAGAATCATAGAGTGTAGAATGTTTCTACGCTCCCCCTATCATCTCCGTCCCTGTGGTTATCGCAGATTATAAGGCGAAAAAAACGCACTCGTTATGACATGTTTTCCTAGCTCATGCAGTCCTCCCGCGCTGATAGGGCACAGCTTAATGCATGGAGGCATTCAGTGGCAGAGGCACGGAAAGAATTAAGTGCGCACGAAGAGCGGAGACAGGATGCAATGCTGAGGCTAATGGGGGAGCAAACGGACATGATGAAGCATCTGTTGGAGCTGCAGGAAAGCCAACAAGAGCACAGACCCCCACTGCAACCACTGTATAACCGCCTACCCTCCTCCGCACATTCCATAGCCTCCTCACACCCAGACGCCCAAGAATGCGGGGGTGGGGGGGAAGGATCCAGGCACCCAGCCACTCCACTCCAGAGGATGGCCCAAGAAACAGAAGACTGTCATTCAAACAGTTTGATTTTTAGTGTGGCTACAATAAGCAACATGGCCTTGTCCTTCCCTCCTCCCCCACCCCACCCAGGCTACCTTGTCTTTTATCTGATCTTTTTTAATTAATAAAGAAAGAATACATGGTTTTAAAACAATAGTTACTTTATTTTGAAGGGGGGAGTGTGGTTGACTTACAGGGATTTAAAATCAACAAAGAGGGTGGGTTTGCATCAAGGAGAAAAACACACAACTGTTACACCGAAGCCTGGTCAGTCATAAAACTGGTTTTCAAAGCCTCTCTGATGCGCTGCACACTTTGCTGTGCTCTTCTAATCACCCTGGTGTCTGTCGCGAAACGATTGTCTGCAGTTGCTTTCACGGAGGGAGGGGTGACTGATGACATATACCCAAAACTACCTGCGACAATGTTTTGGCCCCATCAGGCATTGGGAGCTTAACCCAGAATTCCAATGGGTGGCAGAGACTGTGGGAACTGTGGGATAGCTACCCACAGTGCACCACTCCGTAAGTCAATGCTAGCCATGGTAGTGAGGCTGCACTCTGCTGACTTAATGTGCTTAGCATGGACACATGCAATTGACTGTATAAAATTGATTTCTAAAATTGACTTCTATAAAATCAACCTAATTTCATAGTGTAGACATACCGTTACTGACATATTTATACCAGTACAAGCCCTAGTGTAGACACAGTTATTCTGGTATGTAAGCAGAGTCAGGATGAGCTCTACCCTGACATCTGGTGGTGAAGTATGGGGAGTGTGGAAAGGAATTTCAGGTATTTGCATTGGCACACCCACCCCACCTAGCATAGCCCACCGCAGCCTGGGATGGTTATTTTGACAGCTCTGGGATCCCCAATTTCTTTGTTATTGGGGCAGAAGGAATAAAGTGTTGTCACCCTGATTATGTGGATGAGGAACTATCAGACTGCGTTAGGACAGAGATGCCTCACTATCCATTAAGTAGCACTTGCTAGACAAGGGACGTGGGTGCCAAAACCCAGTGAATTGAGAGAGGTTGGGGACTGGTGTGTGTACCTGATGGTATGGGCCCCTTTTGAGGGCCTGGAACACCAATTGCACTTCCTCCTCTCTCCACTGTTGAAGAGCAGAGCTAATTTTGAATCCTTTAGGAGTCTATCTAGAGGCTGCTGACCTGAATTCACATTGGTCCAATGGTGCACCAGCACCAGGGCTCCCCTACTACAAGCTGAAATCACTAAGAGCTGAAATCACTAAAAGAGCTAAGCTTACTGAGCTGAGATCACTGAGTGCTGTGTTAACTAGTGGGGAAGCCTGAAGATCTATCGCTAAGCAGCTGGCAGAGCGGAGCAGTTGCAGCATGTTGGAGCAGCCCATGGAACAGTGAGTGGAGTGGAGCGGTTTGCAGGGGTGGCTGGAGCGGCTCACGGGTCGGCTGGAGGAGGGGCACAGCTGGTGGAGTGGAGCCAGTCGTGGTGAAGGCTGCAGCAGAACTCCACGGAGAGGCGGAGCAGTTGGCCCCAGCCCACGTAAGGTTCCCCCTTAACACCCTGTGTGCACCCCCCCCCATTTCCACCCAGGCTGGGGGGGTAAAACTCTGCAGATAAACTTTTGAACTCTGGGGTGGCACTGACCAGAGACTTTCGGGTTGTTGGACTGTGGGGTGATTGGACTTAAGACCCCAAGGTGGAAAGGACATTGCCAAACGTACTTGGAGGTGGATTGGTTTTTTTTGCTTATGGTTTGTGTTATAATCTGGTTTGTGGTGTTTCTCCAATGGTGATGCCACATTGTTTCCCTCCTTTATTTTGCTACACTCGGACTCCGTGCTTGCGAGTGGGGAAGTATTGCCTCCTAGAGGCGCCCGGGGGGGGGGGGGTGGTATGTAATTGTCCCAGGTCACTGGGTGGGGGCTCAAGCCTGTTTTGCATTGTGTTATTGAAACGGAACCCCTGGATACTGAACCCGGCCCTTGTTGCTGCTAACTCAGAGGGGCAGAAGGGTTACAGGTATAAAAGTGCCTTATATTGATATAACAGTATAACTTTCTAGTGTAGACAAGGTCTTTATTTGTATAGATGCAATGAGATCTTTACTCTTAGCAGGTCTTAATCAGTCTAATCAGGGCAGGGATCACTAATTCCTGATTACTTAGTAGTCACTTACTGAAGAAAAATATCCCTCTCCTGCTGATGTCAAGGCTGACATTCATAAAAAGGAACTAATATGTATAAGCTGCAGACTGTGCTTTTGGGGGGTGACCTTTGAGCCAAGAAAAGGAAAAGAGAAAGATAATGAGGAAAATGCTCACTATTTTTTTGTCACTCATCAGATACATTAGAAGGGATAAAAGAACAGAAAATAGTTGTTGTAGGCATGCTTTTACTAAGTCTAGTTGTTTGCTATTCATTTCAGTTTTAATGGCTCAATAAGTTGTGTGACCAGCACTAGTTATTGTGCTTTTAATAGTGATGTTTCCTAGACAGTGGTTCCCAAACTTTTTACTTAGGCAATCCACCAACTGCATTTTGTCTCTTTTTTGGAACCCACCATTATCTAGCTAGCAAGAAACTACTATTTGCTATTTTTAAATCCTATCGCTGTGCAACAACAATATTGATTTTGTGTTAATTTAATAAAAATATTACTGTAGTAAGGAAAAGTGGTCTACACTACATTGAGTATTGCTATCAGATCCCAGCATGCCATGTTTTAAAACAATCCTGAGACATGGCCAAGGCTGGATTAAGGCACATACAAACTAGTCCAGGTTGCACCCTGGGAACTCCGTCACAGTCTTCTCCTAGGTGACATAGAGGGAAGAAGTGGCATATATGCACCAATCACCATGGTATATGGCACCATAGATAATATAGTAATGGATCAATCAGAAGTTCCTAGTAGGAAGAAGATAATTAAATTACACACAGAGAAAGAAAACCAGAAAATGTCAGACAGCAAAATAGAGATCTATCTTAATTAAAATTAGGTTAGATAAATCGGGTCCTATAAATGCTGGCTTATGTGTTTGTCATATTACCACCAGGTGCTAGCATCCCCTTGGACATGACAGGTTTCAGCAGAAAGCTCTGAGTTTGTGTTATGTTGATAGCATACACCCACAGAAGTTAGATACAAAATATAAATACTCTTGCCAGAAAGTGACAATACTTTAAAGTAATACTACTTTATTTCTTAGAATTCAGAACAATAACACATAGAAAAATCCCAAAACAGTGAAAGAGAAAACAGGCTGCTACCTAAGGCAGAGAGGCACAACTCACGTCACTTTGCTTTAAGCTGGCTCTTTCCATCCTGACCACTCACATGCTTTGCTACAGAGCCCTCTAGCCAGCAACCAAAACCATGAAACATCCACCACATTTAAAGCTATAGCTTAAAATCCAAACACAAACAACCAGGAGCTTCACAGATGTCTCTGTGCCACCTATCATGGCCACTTGGAATTTCACAGAACCAGCAGAGACAGAACTCATGTCTTCCTACTCCATTAGCATCTGGTAGCAACACAGACCCTCTGACTGAAGCTTATTAAAGAAAAACTGCTCTTGCTGATGTCATGTTCCTAAACAGTTAAAACATGTCTTCCTTCATTTTGTTTGAATCCTGTCAGAAGTGCCAATTTGTTTTGTCATCTTCTTCACCTCCTGCTGAGGTCCTTCATCCCAGGTATGGCCTGTTTATTTTCAAATTGTGGCTCATTTTCCTTTGTGGTTTCAGGCAACAGAGCAGTCTCCAGGATTTGAACAAGTTACTCAACAGCTTTCATTAATACCATTTCCAACTGCAACTAGCAAGGCACAGGCAATCATGGAATACTTTCTTCTCAAGACAGTCTACCCACCAACGGGGTAGGTCCTTCCCTGATAGCTCTCAAATAGGTTGTGACCAATATGCACTGTCATCAGCTACATCTATTCTATAGCTCAAGGGGGATGTCTTGCAGGAATCATACTGCCCTTTGGGAAAACTGGGCATCAGTGAGAGATTCACTATTGTGTTACTGCACAGAATTAAAGATGAACCTCTTTTGTTAAAATCTGTACAGTTTTACCCAATGTCACAGAACAAGTGATGCCAAGAATACCCCAGAGCTATCAGGGTGGGGGCAGGAGAAACACTTCTATATACGCCTGGGGAAGGTGATTAACAAAAATAATTATCTTTGTCAAAGAATCTTAGAAGTTAGAGATGGAGAAAATATGGTCACACTTAAAAACTTTCTTCTTTGTTGAGAGATATTACTGGTGCCAGTGAGATTCTCTCAAGAGGTAGAATCATTCAAACAGAATAAACATTTAAAGGGGAGTAATGTAGTCCATTTCCCTGCTAATATAGGATTAGAGTTTTAACTAGTCCAAGTGATGGGGATTTTCTCAACATTACTTTGAATATTATACTATAGATGTAAAGAGCTATCATCAGGAATATTTTCTTGATTTTCAGCTTGAATTTAAATTTTAGTTCAGCTCATTGTCCGTAGTTCTGCTGTCTTTTACTGCCCAAAATAATACTCCTCCTTCCTTCAGATATTGGTGAACCATTATCATTTCCTCTTATTGTTTACACATTTAACTTTTAATCTTTTCTTGTAAACTAGGCCTTCCAACCCTCACAAAATTTTTGTTCTTTTTCTCTGACGTGCATCCAATGTATCAATCAATATCATTCTGATTGAGAGATTCCAGTAAATGCACACAATGTGCAAGATATCATCACACAGACAACATATAAAGAAGGTTCATGACATGATTTCTGTGCAGGTAGTACAAAGTGATGTAGGTTTTTTTTACTATTCGCTGTCACTCCAAAGCGTCTCTGAATTACTGGTTTCTTGACTATCTATATTTTTCATTACAATATATTTCTGCACGTGTATCATATTTTTGCAAGTTGAATCTTTTTTTCTGTCTATGCCCCTATTTATTATTTCTCTGTGATAGCTACTGTTTGCAACTTTTTCCAATGTAGTATCATCTGTTAATTTAATAAAAATGTGGTCTTTAACATTCCTTTAATAGGCTTTCACTAAAAGAATTCCTCTTCTAGATCTCTTTAATGACACTTAAAATAAATAACACCTAATACACATCCCATTGGAACCTCACTAGACACGTGAAGCAACCTCAGTACTTGATACTTGACTGTTTATCATAGTCTTTGAACAGTCTTCAAACCACAGAACAGCATGTAAATTCAAATCAAACTGAATTAATTTTGAGACTCCAATTTTCATGAGACTCCATATCAAATGCTTTAGAGAGACAGGGTGGGTGCGGTAATATCTTTTATTGGACCTTGTTTCTCTAATATCTGGGGACTGACACGGCTACAACTACATTGCATATATCAAATGCTATAGCAGAGTGCAAATATATTGCATCTATCACCATTCTATTTAGCTATTAAGTCCCTGATCCTTCAAACACTTACACACATGCTTAACTTTAAGTCCCAATGAAGTCAGTGGGACTTCTCATGCTTAAAATAAGGCATGTGTCTAAGCATTTGCAGGTTTGTGCCCTAATTTTGTAATTCAACAACAGATCTATAAATCATGGGTTCTTATTGTGCATGAGTCCATTAACTCTGGAAGCTGAATGCATCCAGTGCATGAGCCAAAGCCCAATGAAGTCAATAGAAAGACTCCTATTGCATTCAATGAGTTTTGCATCAATCCCCAAATCTTTTTTTAAAAGATGCACAGAGCAGTCAGTGGAGAATAAGGTTCCATTTTGTTCAGTAATCCAATTAAGAAAGCACACGTGAGTTAACAAAGGAGTTGCCAATACCTAGACACTAATAACCTTAACAAAATAAGGCCCTTAAGGGAAAAGACTGGCAAAAAGTACTTGAGAGTTCTGTACAATTACCTCTAGTTACAGCATAGTGAAACTCAACTACTTGTTAAAACTATCGTTCCCCTTGTAGAACAGACAGCTGCTTTCTTGCTAACGTTAGTGTTAAACTTACAAAAAGAAAGACCAAAATATTAAAGGAAATAGGTCATTAGCAGACAGACTCATAGGCTTTTTAAGACTTCTATAAAACTATCTTCAGTTTCCCCAATCTCCGCTCTTTAAACTTCAGCATCATGAAAGCAGCATCTCACAGTAGGACAGGGAATTATATATATATGTATATATATATATATATATATATATATATATATATATATATATATATATATATATAAATTTCTTCAAATTTGACACGTGAAAGTAAACTAAAATATCCAAGTCTATTAAAACCAAGGGGCCTTCCAAAAAAAAGAGGTCAGCAGTAGGGATTTTCTATGAAGAGAAGCAGGGAATCATCAACCAATTTACCAATGACTTTGTTCACAGCCCCTGCCATCTCTCCATTTCAAAAAGCAAAGACCAAATTATCCTTGTTCTCCAGCAGTGGATTTGACATCTCCTGCACCAGGACTGACTGATGATGAGCTGTGTCGTTAACATAGTGCCTTTTGTTGCGATAAATGGCTCATGGCAGGGATGCTAGCTGAGGGTGACAGATCCTCTTGCATCTTGTACAACAAGAAGACTGATTCTAATCTTTTGAAGTCACCTGTCAATGGAATCATTAGGCAAGTAGATAAAATAAAATGTTTATAGATGGACAGGAAAGAAAAAAAATCAGCACAAGCATGTCTGGATAGAGAAATTTCCTCGGATAATGTATTGAAAACAGATCAGATGGGGGGAATTTATACACACACACACGCATATACATACACATATACAGACATTATATATATATATAGATATAGATATAGATATAGATATATAGATATATAAAACTATAACTAAACTATAACTATATATATATATACACACTTATATATAGTTATATATATAGTTATATATAGTTATATAAGCAGGCAGGATTTATCCCTGATATGTATATGTAAATCCTGCCTGCTTTATTCAGGAGAGTAGTCTCATTAAAGTCTAGAGAGTTGTCCTGCCTGAGTATGATGGGCAGGATTTTCCCCATAATTTCTAGTTAGCAACCCTGTTTCTGTCATAATTTCATTCAGTGCAAGAAAAATAATGAAATTTGGAAGAGAAAAATATAAAGAAAAATTTACTTGTAAAGATTATCTTCTCTGAAATGGGTACTTGGCTCGATATTTTTTCCTACCTTCATAAGCTCTAAAATGCAAAAAATGCATTTACTAATTATATGTATATGCCTGTTCACAGAGTTGCAGGCCAATGTGTACTTTCACAGAGAGACTAATCCTGTTTCTTTTTGCCATTGGATTCCATGGATACAGGACCACACTCATGTTGTATATGAAAAAAATATTATTACTTTTGTAACAAGTGAACTACAATCCCAAACTCCCTTTCAATTTCAGTCTTGTTTAGTATAAAAAAGAGGCATTTTCTATTTGATCTGAGGCCTTGTGTCCAGCACAGATGCTAAATAAGGACAAGTTTCATAATGTTACCTAATGCTAAGGAGAGTCTATATCAGGGGTCGGCAACCTCTGGCACGTGACTTGCCAGGGTAAGCACCCTGGAGGGCCGGACCAGTTTGTTTATCTGCTGCATCGGCAGGTTCGGTGGACTGTGGCTCTCACTGGCCGTAGTTTGCCATCCCAGGCCAATGTGGGAGGCGGGAAGCCGTGGCCAGCACATCTCTTGGCCCGCGACACTTCCCGTCTGGGAAGGTGAACCGCGGCCAGTGGAAGCCACGGTCCGCCGAACCTGCCAACGTGGCAGGTAAACAAACTGGCCCGGCCTGCCAGGGTGCTTATCTTGGCGAGCCGCGTGCCAGAGGTTGCTGACCTCTGGTCTATATGTTTGGTATTTAAAAAATTCTCTATGCATCCATGAAACAAAAATCTGTCATTAATTTCTGTATTAATTCTCTCATGCTTTTTTAAAAATAGAAATGTTTAAGAAAGAAGTTATTGTGAATTTACTTTTCTCTTTTGTCATGTACAATAGTCTGTAGAGAGGTAAGATGGTCTGAGTGACTTGTTGAGTTAGCTCAGATTAGTTTCAATTTTATGGTCTTGTCATATATATATTAGATCGCGGCTCTCACTGGCCACGGTTCGCTGCTCCAGGCCAATGGGAGCTGCTGGAAGCGGCGCGGGCTGAGGGACTTACTGGCCGCCGCTTCCAGCAGCTCCCATTGGCCTAGAGCAGCGAACTGCGGCCAGTGGGAGCCGCGATCGGCCAGACCTGCAGACACGGCAGGTAAACAAACTGGCCCGGCCCACCAGGGGCTTTCCCTACACAAGCGGCATCCCACGTTTGGGAAACACTGCTCTAAGGGAAGCCATGGTAACATCATATCTGAACTGTGTCTCTTTAAATTTCAATTATGAGTCCCTTTTTCTATAGGCAGTGTGGAGCTATCAATAGACATTCAAGCAGACATTATCTACACCAATAAAGACTGTGTACATTACAATCTAATCCCTTTACAGTGTATTTCATTTACTGCACAAACTCAATTATCTGGATTGCTCTATTATAGGAATGGCCCCATAAGACCAATTTCTGAAGTCTTGCATGTATTTACAGAACATAAATTGAAAACTTCCGACTTGTTATACTAGAATAGTAATTTCTTTGGCACTTGATTATCTAAACAGATCACACAACCTTTGTCCCCAGTTAGCTTGGATAATCAAACTTCAGGTTTGTATCTTTTGGCATTCACTTTCTCCCTTACAATACAGTAGGTTGTGTTAGAACAGCATGCAGGACACGGAAAAATGTGTCCACTGCTCACTTCTCCCAACAGGTGGTAACACCAGATTATTTAAAGACTAACAGATCTATTTGGGCATAAGCTTTCATGGGTAAAAAACCCACTTCTTCTCTATGCAGCTGAAGAAGTGGGGTTTTTTACCCACGAAAGCTTGTGCCCAAATAAATCTGTTAGTCTTTAAGGTGCCACTGGACTCCTTGTTTCTGTGGATACAGACTAACATGGCTACTCCCTGATACTTGGTACCAGATAATTTGTTTTGGCGGGTAATAACCTTAACATATACCACACCTTTAAAACAAAGATTACTGTAAATGTCACTTTGTGTGTGTACATTAAACAATATCAATATTCTGAGTCAGTCTAAACATAGACCTGAATGTTACCAGCCCCCTCCATATATTATTTAATAATAACACCTTAGGTAGCCCAGCTATTAATATGCTCTTTCTTCAATGACTAACACAAGTGCTGATTATTCAGTCCAAAGCTACCAAATATGCTACACGGTAATGTGTTTATTTAATTAATTAATGTTGTACTTTCAAGTCAGATCTAGCAGCTGAGTATAATGTATGGGCCTTCTGTGGGCCTTTTTTTAAAAATAATTGAGACATTATATATATGAGTTCCATGGTGACCCAAAGTGGCCAGAATTGCAGCATTGAGAGGAGAGTTATGAAAGGTGGATACTGCTTTTTATTAGCAAGCCTAGCCTTTAGGACTGAATCAGTGCTGCAAGAGTTAGAGAAAAGAACTTGGATTTACCCCCAGCAATTACATTAGGTCCTTCCCCCGCTATAGGCCCAGGTTTTAAAATTAAGACTTTGCAAACAAACTCATTTCAAAGCAAAGTTCTTAAAATACATCGAATATACAATTAAGTGATCAGTGAACTATCAGAGATATTGAGCTAATTTCCATCTCATGTTTCAGAAAGTGTGGTTATTTCCACAGTATCCAGTGGACGACCTTGAATACATCAAAAGAAACAATCTCCTCCCCCCAAAACACTTTAAAGTCCTCCATTAGCCTTCCTTGAATTATTCAGTACAACTACAACCCACATCCCAGAGGCCACCTGAGTATCTGGAATGAAGTCTGTGAAGCTATGAGGGGTAAAGGGAGGAATCTTCCTCCCCAGACAATGGAGCACAGGTAGAGAAACTCTACAGAACCTACCCCAGCCCCAGCTCCAAACTTTCGCCGGACTTTCCATCCTCATGCCCCGCCAACCCTGGTCATTGCCATGCAGGGCTCCCATGATCTGTACCACTCTGTACCTTCTTGCTGCCCCTTGCCCCCAGAGGGATGCTCCCAACTGAAGAGAGGGCTCCCTCTAGGGCCTGGTATCCACATAGGGGACTTGAGGCTCCAGAGTGCTGAGGACCCCTGGAAGATGCCGTGTTCCTTCTACCCAATGAGAGTTGAGGGTACTAAGCACATCACAGGATCAAATCCAGGTAGAGGGCATATAGTCTGGGTGGGGGCCACACCCTTTCTTGTTGTTGATAAGGAGGATCCTCACTGAGATTTCCTTTGCTAGACCCCTCCTTCCTAGGGCTTTTTGTCAGAGGGGGTGATCTCTAGGCCACTGATTTTAATGACAGTTGAAGGAGCTCAGAATCTTGCAGGTTCAGGTCCAAAGTAAACATATGACAGTCTCTCGTAAAGAGGTTGTTGTTAAGGACAAAGGCAGGAGTTCAGATTCCGAGCTCAGACCTGTAGGCAGATTATATTCCAGTTGTTCAAATAAAAAGATAAAAAGCGGTCAAGGAAAGCTTCCCCAAAGTGGTGTAAGAGTCATCACCAGCCACTACACCCGACCCCTTGCAAGGGAGGAGGTGCACACACCACACCTTCTGAAAGCTGGGCTCCCCAGAGCTCTGGGAGATATCGTGCCTGCACTTCCTAACTACCTACACGATGGAGTTGTGTCTTCCTGCCACCACTGAGCCTTTACGGTGAGGTCAGTTTTCACAATTATATATCTGGTTTTTGTGTCTAACTTACACTCTGGCTGCATAGACAGGAGAAATCTGCATTGAATCAGCAGCAGCTTTCCAAAGTTTTAAACCTGTCTCTTTTAGCCTCTCTCAGATGGGATTCTTTTCCTGAGTAAAGGCTGCTGGATGAGGCCCATTACACTTAACGAATATAATACTATCCAGTTTATTTATATTATGTTATTTGCTAGATGCTGGGGTGTTGGGTTTTTTTCATATTACAGTAGCAACTAGAGGCCCCAACCAAGAACAAGGCTTCATTGTGCTAAGCCCTGTGTACAGACACACAGGAAGGGATACACTCTAAATGTATAATTTGCCTGCACGTCCTGAAGAGCTTACATTCTAAATAGACAAGACAAAGAAAGGGTGGAATGGGAAAAGGAAGAACATACAATTGCCGAAGGTCAATACAACAAGTCAACAACAGAGCTCGGACTAGAACCAGGCCTTCCCACAACTCAATTTGTTACCCAGTCCACTGCTCCACACAGCTTTTTGAATAATTAATGTCCCACGGACTACTCAGACATCTTAGTTTGTGTTTTTGTTCTGCAACCTGTAGATTCATATCTAACATTTAAAAAAAATCTGCTCCCGACAGCTGCACAAAGCCTTTTGAATGGATGTTTGAGGATATTGGAGAGTCTGCACCTTTTATTTCTTCTACCTCTGACCCAGAGGAAAAAAGAACAACACTGAACACATTTCCCTCTTTAGTGCAATTCGCTTTTGAATGTCATTACTCTGAAAACAAATAGCCATAGAAAACCCTCCTTTGTTGACCAGGAAAAGAATGTGTGCACATTCTTACATGGAATATGTACAGGAAATCACTCACGAATGTTCAAAGGCACTGATGAGCGGGGAGCTGGAATAGCATTCTTAGGGTACTAGCACATGAAAGTCTGGTCAGATCAGTGTAGTATATTATACAAATGTGACACAAAAATGTTCAGGGATTATACTTCCTTCACTGTATCATATTAGCACCTCATCATCTCAGCCTACCACAAACAGATGCTAACACGATAGAAGAGGGGAGCTAGAATAGGCTGAGATTTCTGTAGCACATTAGTAGTATACACAGTATGATGTATTTACAGACACATGGCACAAAAATTACTTATCTATGCAAAACCAAACCACTATCCTTAAAAGAGTGTTTACAATGTGATGCACAGCAAAGAAGTGTACTATGATGGGGAAAACATCCTGCATCTCTTCCAGTACTATTAAGGCACTGTGGCATGTACTGAACAGATTTATTGGATCTCAGCTGGTACTGGAAATATACTGTCCTGTTACTGGTGCATTTCTTTGCTCTATATTAATTTAATATAGTTTTAGGGCATACATGTCCTCAGGTTATATTATGTTAGTAGATTACAGATGTCTTCATACTCCAACTGGATCCTCTCTTTCCAAATCAATTTGGCTTCCGTGGAAGTGCACAGGAAACTGAGAAGCATTAGCAATGTGCCAGTCCAGTCCCAGTGAAATCTGTGGGGAATCTTGATTCAGTAGAGTTCCTTTCTTGCGTTCAACCCTTAAACCCTTAAATACTGTGATACCTTCACTACACCTGCACAGCAGCCATTATGAAAGCTCTTTTTTAAGGCAGAAACAATTTGTATGCATGCACTCGCATTTGTGCACACAAGACGACTTTTGCTTTATACATGCACTTACTTGATGTGCAGCTGCAAATTCAGGTCATATGAATGCATATGAATGTTTGAGGATGCTTTTTGTCCCCATGCGCAACAGATAACATGTTCAACTGCTGAAAAACGTGATTGTCGATACCAGTCTCTCAGTTATTAATAAACAAGTAGCAAAAGACACTGAGATGGACTAAGTTCCAAATGTTGCTAGTTTTTTTTTTAAAAAATGTTTATTTTGGGATAAATATAAATAACAGATAAAATCTCTCTCTCTCTTTCGGAACAGTTACTATGCCATGCTGTCAATGTTGTATGCAGTGTTGTTGTAACTGTGTCAGTCCCAGATATTAGAGAGACGGTGTGAGTGAGGTAATTTTTTTTATTGGACCAACTTCTGTTGGGGAGGGAGACAAGCTTTTGTGTTACATAGAGCTCTTCCTCAGGTCTGGGAACGGTACTAAGGGTGTGAAAGCTAATACAAGATCAGAGAGATAGTACAGCATAAATAGTTAGCTGTCCGTGTGGTAAGCATATGATTACACAATCCTGGAGCTGGGGTCCACCGCACCCATATGCAAATACAAAGGCCATAAATTTTGTCAAGTTAGACTTTTTAAAAATTCTTTTTAAAAGAGATGTAAGAAAAAATGAACTACATAAACCCATTGTGTGTTTTGTTCCTTGGCAACAACAACAATCAGAAAAAAATATCTCAGATCTTTTTTAGCAGAATTGTAGGGAAAAACAGATTTCCTCCTAGCCTAAAAATTTAAAGAAATTTTGCACTGATCTGCAGTCATCTCAGCAGAAACTCTCTAGGTTGAACAGAACCTGGTCTGTTCAAACTTGTATACTAGGTTTCAGCCCCAAAGGATATTTTTTCCCCACAGGGTTATAAATAGGGGTTTATATGGGAAGCCCAGACACAAACTTTCTTTCTTAATATTGAAAAATTGGCTCACATAGCAGCTGAAATTCCATCATGTTCAAATATGTTTATTTATAAAGTATGCCATGCTACATTATTTTCTAATGCAAAACAAGAAGGTACTAATAGAAAATCCACAGTTGCTGATGAAATAATAATAATAATAATTTGAACTTCTATAGCACTTTTTATTTAAGGCTCTGAGACCTCTGTGAGATAAGTATACAGGACCTGATCTGAATGATATCAATGGGAATTTTGCAGTGGATTTCAATGGGAGATAGACTGGGTCCATATGGATCACTTCACCCATCACCTCTCTCTTTCTTATGCCGCCTCTAATAAATCCCCACTGTTGCTAATGCTGGTTCAGCTACCCTGGTGTTAGTAATTTTGGGAGCTCTAGTGTAGCCAGCATCTGGCAGTCTTAACACTCTCTGTTAGGCCTGCTTGGAGCAGGGTTCCATGACACAGTGTTAAAATGTTGGCAGCAACTAGGAGTTTGGCCATAGGAGGACTACCAATGTAGCTTGCACCAGTGCTGTTGAACCGGTGTTAGCACAGTGCAGCCCAGGCCTTAAAGCATTTTTTTTCCAAGTCCAGTTTTGAAATGACCTTATGGGGTAACTCCTCAGCCTAGGTCTCAGTTGTTTGGTGAGCGACTCATTGTTCTCTCATATGCTCCATCAAGCATTAGTTCAATATGCACACTGCAGAGCTGTATCTTACAGAATGGCCAGTTTCATGTGGATAAAAATAAGAAACCATACGCTGAAAATGATATTTCTCTCCAAGGACAGTTGGCCATCACAAGGCAAGACAAATGAAAATGGAAGTAATGTGAGTTTTCACGGTAGTGACTGTCTTACTCTGTGTTTGTACAGGGCCTAGCATCATGGGACCCTGCTCTGATTGGTGCTAGCTGTTGTAATGGTATGTCTCTGAACCCACACTTTCCCTGCATTTTGGCTCTGATGCAAACACACCTGTGAAAGCAGAATAGAATCCAGGTCTCCTGACTCAATTTCTCAGTCCAGTGCGATAGTAAAGGGGTTAACTTGGTTACTCAGAGTATTATGGGTTGGAGCCAGGCTCTATCTCTTCCTTGGTTTCATTAGTGGGTGTTCCCTGCCTCTCCCCACCCTCTGTTAGTAATTGAATAAAGCAGCAGTTATCCTTTTACCAAAAGTTCCTTGCACATTTTCCAGTAGACCACACTGCTTCTCCAATCAACTTTTCAAAATGTTATTATTTTGTATTTAAATTATGGAGAAAAGGAAGTAAGATTAAGGGAAGAAAAAAACTGACTACATATGGCTAAAAAATCAAATTAAAAAAAAAAAAGAGTGGCAGTGTATATGGCCAGTGACCTCTCAACAATGGAATCCATTTTCTCCGTCATCCAAGACTGATGAATTTCAAGGCATGTTGCCAGATCTATCTATTTACAAAGGCTATTTCTGAGAGGTGGTTTGAGTTTTGCTTGTATTTGGGGAGGAGGTTTTTTTTTCCCTTCCCTGCACCCATATTAGTTGACATGGTGTCCATTCATTAATGAAGGAATCTGATTTTACAGTTTTTGCATGTGTGCCTAGAGGTCAGCTTGGGCGCATTTTTATGAATTAGAAAAATAAATTAATTAAAGTTATTTTCTCCAGGGAATCTCACCACCTGAAATAACAATTGTTTTCCATGCTTATTTAGATTGCGGCTATGATATGGCAGTATTTCCCGTTGGCCTCAAAAGCACTATAAGCCCATAGGTCAGATACTGTGGTAATGAGGTCCTAGACAGACAGACAGACAAAGATAGCAATCACTTCTAAATTGCAGACATGATTTGATCTGACTATGTTTGGTCTCCCTTTTTTGTTCACTTTTCTGAAAACATTCATGTAACCATTTTGTGCCACACTTTCATTTTGGAAATAACTGTCAGTCAAGTGATTGTAAGACTAGAGTGTGACCCATCCTACATGCCCATTCAGTGGATGAAGTGAACATATGAGACCCTCCTTTTCCCCCTCTGTGCTGCCTACCCAGAACAGTAGTAGCTGCATGGGGTGGGAGGAAAAAAAGCAACCTCTACAAGGTTGTATATCTCCACCCCTGCTCATACGGATGAGAATGAGCAGCAACAAGGAAGGGGTAGTGCCTTGGCTTTGCCCACCAACATTCCAGCCAGTTGCAGATGTGCTGGGATTCTAGGGCTCATACAACATTCCACATTGCAGACACATTCCTCAGTGCTACCAGCTGTCATGATTTTATCTCACATGATCTGGTGTTTTTATCAAAGCCCCAGGTCCTGGATTCATAGGATTATGAAAAAAAACCCAGCTTTCATATTTTATAGGTAAGTTTCTGGCCTTCATAATTCATAAGCAAAGCTTGAAAACATGACTTGACTATACTTTAGCAGCTCACAAACCAGAAGACAAATAAACTGAACCTAAAATTTATTATTTTTAAAGATCACATGTTATTTAATATGGCCTGACTCATGATTTTTTAATGCTTTAGGGTATCAATAATATCCCTCCCCCCACTGTGCAAGGAACCAACTACTTTTTAATCTGGGGCTCAGTTATATTGTTAACTATGTCTTGAGCAAAACAGGACAGTAAAAAATTTTAAATGTCTCAAAATTTCCTTAGGCCAGCTCATTTCCTTTTTTTCTCTATTTTACTATTGTGTTTCCTACATCTCAATGTTTTCTTCAGTCACTTCCTCTGTTTCTAAAGGTTATGTTCTCCAATGGGGGAACAGAAGCCATACCATGTGACAATCACACTCAATCCCAAACACCAAGTATTCAAATAAGTATTCACTACACACCAGTCATGAAAACATGATGTCTAAATAGTGCAGCTGGTCAAAAATATAAAAGTCAAAATTTCTAATTTTCAAAAACAAATCAATTTTTCTATAACCTGGTTGAAAATCAGCAAATATTTTTGTTAAAATAAATCAAAATTTTGAAAAAAATATTTTTTAGCAGTTCTAATAGATATGTCCCTAAAATCTGTTGTGAATTTGAACCATATTCTCAGTTTTGATTGGTCACATATGTCACATGGCACCATTCTTGTTCTCTTATTGGATATGCATAAACCTTGTAAACATGTATCTGGTATGAATGCTCATAGAAACCAATTTCATCTTCACTTTTTGTGACGATTCAAACATACAAGCTTCATGTTTTCTTTGCATGAACAAACTAGATTGTTTAAATGTTCATGGAAAGTGCACACAAAAGGGCAAAGAACACAGCTGAAGTTAATCCATTAAAAAAATATCAAAGGAATATTCATAGAATTGTTTTTGGCAGTATTCATCCAGATCTATTTTTAACACCAAATACAGCAAAAGAGGAACAGGAGCAACATTTTCTTCTGGAATCAGTTCAATCAATTATATCTGACTCTTTTTCTTTCTTATGTAATTACCGCTGTGGAAAAGCAAAGGGAATTAAAGCACAAAATAGCCACTCAGATCATTATGGGTTTAATTTAATACCATGCAAGTGATCAAATTCAGAGGTAAAGTGGAAACAGTTTCTGTATCCCACCCAGTAGTGCCTAGACATTACATAGCACAGTGCGCTGACTTAGGGAGGGAGTCAGTGCAAAGGCTGGATTTTCCTGTTTAAATGGGCTCTCAGAATCCATTCAGATCCTAGAGGAATTCCTAAGGTTTCTCTGTGGGACCCACACCCTTTTCCAGAATCAGAAGGCAACTCCTTTCCCCTCCCCCAGTTGATTAAACAATTTAGCAGAAAATTCCACAAGGAAAATTTCTCATCTGTTGTCTCCTTCTTAATGGTTCCTGATGTTAATCTGTTTTGGAAAAAAAGATTCCACAGACCTTTCGCATGCAAAACTCCCATTGAATTCATTGCAAGGTGAAGAGTGAAGATGCAAAGGTGAAGCTGCACTGCCTTTCTCAATGTGTAAGAAACTCTTGTCCCATTTTTTGTATTCCCTTTTTTCCTATCATATGTTTTTCTTCCATTTATGTGGCCTTCTGATATGCCATACAATCATCCTTCTCCCAGCTAAAGGATTTGAATGAACACCCCTCATTGACCACCATGGCTCTTATTCGGTAGGGTCATTGCTAAATTATGGGAGCCACTTTTTCCCTTTAGGAACTAACCCATCAGTCAGCCTTCCCAACTTTATTTACCTTTCCTGGCCTGGGGAGTGAAGGACAAATTGGGAATGAATATAAGAAGGTCCTGAATGTCAATACAGAGATCACTATGCAATTGTGTTGCCTACACCAGCCACTGAATGCAGATTTTTTTATTGCTGGCTATCATGTGGGTCAAATTTGTCAGACAAAACTTTTTTGCCCAAAACTGCAAATTTGAGTTGACTGAAATATTTTGCAAATTTTTTGAATTTGCTAAATTGTTTCAGAAAAATATAATCTGAAATGTTTTGTTCTGACATTTTCAAAACCAAGTCTTTACATTTTTCTTATTCTAAACAACTTTTAATTTCAAATTTTAATTTTTTAAATTCAATTTTATTTAAAGAAAAGAGAAAAATCCCTCAAAGCCAAAACATTTTCCTTTGGGTCAAAAAAAGCATTTCATTCAACCTGAAACAAAAAAGATCTGAGTTCTTTGGTTTGCCAAAATTTGAAAAAAATAATAATTTCAGAGTGGCCTGAATTTAATTTTTTCTTGATTATTTGATTCTGTTCCCAAACTGAAAAATTGGTTGTTTGCACATTTCTAAAGCTGAATTTACTAAGCAAACTCCTAAGTGTAACCAACATTTTTTTCAAGGAATCAGACAGAAGTGTTATATTCAGTCAATGAGTATCGATACCATACAAAGTACTTGCACAATAATATCACAATGCTACCGCTTGTTGCATATGTTCAGACTCCTGCACTCCTGCAGACCCCCAGTGAGGTCAGTGGGGCTCCATACATGGACAGGATTCTGCCCATGAGTGATATGTTGAGGGTTCAGGCTTTATTCAGTATTTCTGAATGCTTTTGCATTAAAACAGTATGGTTTTGGAGCTGCATCCTGTGCTCTTGATTCTTTTCTTGTTGCTACTGGCACTGCAGTTTCATGAACGAATTTTGGTATTAATTAGAGCCTTGTTCTCTTTCCACCCCCATTATATTTTGGTGAAAGGACTACATTGGTGAATTAAGTAACGCTTTTTATTTTTAAGTCTGCAGTAACCACATCTCTAAGGCTCCAACACTAGTGATTAGAGATCTGAAGATAAATCACTTAACCTATTGATTCTCCCAGTAGAGGGCATTAAACTTACACTGATCCAGCCTTAGAACTGACAAATGGCACACTATTGCTGTATCACATTACGACAAATATGAAAGTGCTTATACTGCTGCATGATCTGAGATCTGTGAAGATGGACAAGGGTAAGTATTTTGTATTAATATCAAAAGAAGTTTAGTCAGAGGATTTTTTTTCAGCCATAGGTACTAAAAAAAAAAAAAAATCTTCAGGGCTACATATTCCATAACAATGAAAATCATATCCAGCAAGCCTTTTAATTTCCTTATTGTGTTATTTAAGCAACAAGACATGACCAAGTTTGTGTTATATTGGGATATTGCTGTGCCTTGGGTGGGTTGTGTTAGGCATGAGGCCGAAATACAAGCACCGAAGCCACCTGAAAAGAGATGTCCCAGCATAAATTGCATTTTTAGCATTATCCTGTATAAATATTATTAGGAATAAAAGAAAAGAATTATGCCCCTAAAAAAATCCCCAAAGGATCTGTAGACAAATTAAACTATAAGCAATAAAACACGCCTCTGTCAATTAATTTTTTTCATATTTATTTTCCACTAGACTGGATTGGTAAATATTTTCCAATGAAAAATTTCAAAAGAAGTGAAACATTTTCCTGTTTAACTACAAAACAAACAAACTTTTTTTAGTATGAACTGAAAAATATTTGTTTTCGATCTTTAACCCTTCCATAATTTTCATTTTTTTTTGTTTTTAATTTAAAAAAACCAGGACATTTAGAAAGAAACAATGTTTTCCACAAAATATTTCATTTAGAAAAAGGGTGTTTTTCATCCAAAAATGTTTGGCTGTCTTTGATTATCTATTTTATTCTTTCTTTATTATCTATTTTCCACCTTTTATTGTATCCTGGTTAGGAAGTTGTCCTTTCTTCCTGTATCTCCCATTTCACTCTCTTAAATCCTTCTCCAAAAATCCTTGGGGCAGTTTAATGGAGCTGTGACAGTTTACACCAGCTGAGGATCAGCCCCCTTGTATCCAGCTTGGGTATGTTCTGTTGGGAGCATGTTCTTTCCTGGAAGAATTGTCTTTTAAAACCCACTTTTTTGCTTTTGGAAAATGGCAGTGTCTACCAGTGGCTCACAGAGGTATTTTCATGTCGGACAGGCACAATTTCTACTCAGTCTCTGCCAAATAGTTGAATCAAAAGTACTTTATAACATAGGGGCCAGATCCTGCAAACACTTATGCAAGTGAACAGTAACTCATGTAAAGCTATTAATGTATGTAGTGTTTGCAGAATGAGGGCCTTGGATTTTACATTTGTTTTACTGCCTAATTTATACCTGCAAAGCCTCCCAGAAAAGGGGGAGTAGAGACAGGCACAAAAAGCCTGATGCTGCTTCCCCTGATGCTCAATGATTTCAATGGGAATTTTAGATGTGCAAGGAATACAGAGTCTATACCTGATAAATACTGGAAGCACTTACGGGGAAGGAGACAAATGGGGAGAGGCCTGCAAAGTAGAGTGAGGTAGAGGAAGGGAGAAGTGAACTCCCAGGGAAGAGGCTAGGGACATATACGCATAGTAGATGGTGGGAGGGAAGGAGAAACAAGAAAGAAGAAATGTGTTGGGAAATCAAAATTGGTCATTTCGGTTTAATTACATAGCACTTATCGAGTAAAATATAATTTTAGAAAAATTGTCACTGCAAAACAACAACAGTGCTTTGTATTTTTATGGCTTCTTTACTCCAAAGACTTTGACTAGTCAATGGGCATTCATTTTAATTTCAATTGGAGCCAACTGAACCTCTAATTTATCATTTGGATAGGTAAACCAACCCTGTTCTGCCTCAATATTGTGCTAAAATAGTGTCATGGTCTATTCCAATTGCTGGATTGTGTCCTCCACTTTGTAGGGATTTTTAGGGGTGTGTGCATATCAGTATGTGGAGAAATTAATGGACACTAACTTTTAATAATTCACAGCAGTGGGCATAAATAAAAATTAGCTTATCCTTGTCCTGCAGTCAATGTAACATGAAGAAACTGTATTGCAAGCTATCCTGGTAGCTATTTATGTTAGTCAAAGACAAAGTACACTATGTGCTTTTAATTATAGCTGTGCTATTCTCACTGTGATAGATAAAGTTGTGTCAGCACTTCCATTACAAAACCCTATTTTTAGGGGTTTATAAGTCAGCTGTTAAAATTCGCTTTAGGCTGAAACTTGGCATGCAAAGTGTCAGCCTGCAAGCACTATTTTATAAATATGAAAAAAAAATACTTTTGGTCACTTTATTTTACAGGAAAGCAGTTTTTAACACTGTCATTTCTAACTCAGAAAAAGTTTCATTATTCAAATGCTACAGGCTTTATATAAGCCGTGCTACATTTTAAAAAAATAAATAGTTTAGCTTTTATTCATGTTTGCAGATTAGCTACTATCCATATGTTGTAACTATTTTTAATCATGTTTTTAAGCATGTATTCTTATGGCTCATGCTATGGATCTTGTGAAGAACAGTAAATGATAGGACTTGCAGCACCTAGGCAAAAACACCAACAGCTGTTCTCTCACTATAGCCACACAATTTGGAGTATGTTATTCCACTCATTAGCATTGTTAATGTTTAATAATAGCAGCATTCATTCTTTGCATGAAAAATATATCATAACTAAATAAGGGCTTGCTCCTTTCAATCCTTACTCGGGCAAAACAACCAGTGACACCAATGGGAACAGGAGAAAGCCCTGAGATTTCAACCTGTGAGCAAAATTCTGTCCTCAGATGCTTGTGAGGCTTCCACTCACTTTAACAAGAGATTCACGCACATACCAAAGCAGCTTGCCCTAAGTTTAGGGCACAGTATTTCAGCAGCTGGTAACGAGGTTCCGATTCCAATCAAATGATTCCAATAATCCTGCTCATTTTAAAATATACACTAACAGAGATTAGCATGATGGCTTGAAATGGTCCACTGTTATTACTAAGATGCTTTTTGTTTGTTTGCATCATGTATATAGATATTTTTACCCTCCGGAGTGCAATGGTTCCTTTTTGCCCAATCCACCAGGTGACTTATATGTACCTTTAAAAAATTTTATAAATATTACACAGCTTCAAAACATTCTAACGTACTGAAGAACTGTGCATTTCAAAGAATATATTTACAGGCTCCTGGTGGTTTGTGTGTTACTGTGCACCTTTTCAAAATACTTTTGATATCATAAGAGCTCGAAGGTATTCTTTCCAGGCTTAAAGGCAAATTTTACCTTCATGTATGTGTACAATCTTTGTTCAAGTCAATGAGTAAAAATTAACTTATCGTGTTAACTCCATGGGAAGAATCATGAGACTTCTGTTGAGAACTGTACATGTGTATGCAAGAGTAGAATTTGGCCCTATGTATTGTCCAAAAGTAAATGAACCTTTTAACATCATAGGTAAATATTATGATCCAAATTCAGATCTAGTGTAAGCAGATGGAACTCCATTAATTCTACCTACTTATTCCTCATTAAAATTTGGCTCTAATGGTATTTACACCTTTCTCAAGTGATAAAGAGAGAGAGAAAGAAATGGAATGAAAACAAAAAAAATGGACATTTAGACTTGTAAATATTATCAGTTTGATCCTGCAGTCCTTATAGAGGCAAAGCTCCCTTCAGTGGAACTTGTCTACATTACCATTGCAGAATTTGGCCCTATGATTGTATCACACACTCAAAACAAACAGGAGATTCAAAGATAAGGCTGACACATCTCAATCCTTAGTGAACAGTTAGGTTTTTTCCCCATCACAGCAGTAGGAGTTAAATCATGCATTTTGTTGCTCTCTGTCACTCACAGCTTCTACATTGCCCAACTAAAATATTTGTATCTGATGCATTCATATTCATTCAAAGCAATTACCATGTAATTGTAACATAATTCAGAGAGGATAATAAAAGTCTATCGACAAAGGGGCTCTGCTCTCTCCCAATCATTTGTTCATTCTTGTTGTAAGCTGGAAAAACACTGATCTGCACAAATTCAGAAGAGCTAAGCTTCCTTTCCCTTTAATTCTAATGTAATGTATAATAAAGAGGAAAACAGCAGTGCGCTAGCATGATCACATCTAGTGCTAATAGCACAGAACTGGAATCTTGCTATATGCAACAATCAAGGAACAATAACAGGTGACCAGTTAATCAGCCCTGGCACGTAGACAACATGACAGACTCTAAATGTTAAATCCCTCTTTTAAATAACACTAATACAAAACATTGGAATTGTGCATTTTTAACAAGTTAATTCCCCCCTCCCCCCCCCTTTTAGATGGGAAGGGGTGTGGCCTGTTTGTTGTTGCAGATTTTTTTTTTATCCTGGTCTTTAATCCCAGACTTGGCTTGTTGCGCTTCAAATTGAAATATCCTGAACAGATGTAAAAACACATGTGAGCCACTGCTCACAAGCTGTGCAAAGCTTTGTTTCATCTGCTGATGATGTGAGCCTAAAGGAGATCTTTTTAAAATTTCATCACTATTCAAAAGGATAATTAATACGTACCCCCAGGCTTTGATTATGCTATACCCAGTGTGTACTGCTGGTACAAAAATAATGAGGCTCTCATCAGGCCGAATGAATACTTGCAGCAAACATTCAGTTTCCATAAGAAATTTAAGATTCAGCGGAGGTACCATGTAGGTGGCTTAATCTAATTTTAATTTGTAACACAATACAATAGATAAGATCATTTGTTTGTAACCAGCGCAGGCATTTTGTTTACATGAAACCCCAGTCAGCATTCAGCAGATGGTCTTTTTAAAGGCTTAATTGAAGTTTTCTAATCTAACCTTTTTTTTTTCCATTGTGAAAGAGGAAAATAAGACAAAAATAAGAAATTACAAGGAAGCAGAAAAACAGCATTAAGACCATTTCGTGGGGCACGTATGGTTTGTATGAAGAGGGCACAGGTTTGCCACACTATGCAGGTTTGATATAAGAAGAGAAGACAGAAATGTCAATGTTTTAAGCCTCTGTTTTGGTACTCGGATGGGGCACCATGTCCTCTTTATATGTTTCTGGCACAAAGGCCATGCCACAGCTAAATTGTTTCACAGCCACCAAGCTCATTAAATTAGCTCCCAGTTTTTCCAAAGACCAACTGTATCCGTCTCACTCTGGACTTCTCACAGGCTGATTATTTTGACTTTTGCACTTTCTACAATCAAGTTGTTTCTGCTGCAGCTCCATCCTGCTCTGCTCCTGCTGCCTCTGATATTACCACACTGACCACAATAAACACTTTCCCCCCCACAGGCTCCAAGCTGCCTCTGGCAGCCTTCCAGTGAAATAGACTGGAATAAACCTTTCCCAAACATTGAATACTCTTCACATACTTTGTATCCGAAGTGTCTGACTTTTTGTTTTTTAAAAATGAAATACAACATTTTTTCTGACTAATCCTGGGGACCACACGGTGGGTGATTTCACACCAATGTGGAAGGCCAAGGGGTGCAGGGCTCTGCACTACTTATGCCTTGGGATGGGGAAACACTGGTACAATAGCCTTACAGAAGAGCTGCCACACCCTCTGTGTGGCAAACAGAGGCTGGACTAGAGGTGATGTTGTGGGTGGGCCAGGTGCAGGCTGGGTAGATGTCACAGAGACAGAGTCCCTGTGCAAGTGATGGGGGCAGGGGGAAAATGGGTAGATGTAGTATTACTCCATAGCTTCCAGCATGCTTGTTATGTGAATGTAATTAGTCACGCAGGATCTGATTCTGTTCCCATTACTCAGAATGAATAGTACTTTGCTCTGAACAGGAGTACTGAAGATTAAGGTACTGTTCAATTTAAATAACAGGAGCAGAATCTAACTGATAGTAAGCAGCCTGAAAACGGAAGCTCCGGAGACTGTTTTTTATCCTGAAAATTCTTGATGACCATTGCCATTTACAAATAATTATATGCCTGGTCCTTCCTATATTATTTTATTTTACAGTCCTTACAATATTACCCTGCTGATGGCCTATACCAATGGGGATAGGTATCAGTGAGAATGACAAGACAGAAATTAGCTATGGCAGGTAAGTCAATTAGGTTAACTATCCATAGTCACATATGCAAAATTTGGAAACATAAATAGGCTCTTGCATAACTATTTGGTTTGGTTCACAAAGGGTGCTTTAGAATCACTATTGCAGTGCCTAACTTTAGGTGCCTTGCCACCTAAGGAAATCCACAACCCTGAGTTATGCACCCAGTTATGCATACAATGCATGAGGAGAGTTTGACCCAAGAATGGGATTCGCAAAAGCCAGCATGCTAAGTAGGGAGATTCCCAAATTTGAAAATGTTGACCTATATGACGTTAATTTGAGGCTAAATTGTGACATTAACCCATATGTCATGTGGTGTAGATACAGTGTCTCCTGTAGCTCAGGGGAATATGGTCATAGTGATATCCAACAGAAGCTGATCCATTTCACTGGCTGCAGTGAAGGATGATATACATTCATATACCCTTTCCTTCTGCACTGCACACTTTTGTCCACGAGGAGTAAGATAACACTGATTTTCTGGGGGTTAAATATTTTTTTCAGCTGCCAGAAGTTTGCATTCCATGAGAACATTTTCTTTCTTTACAATTGTATAAATAGAACCACCACCTCCTCCTCCTGCCCATTAGGCAGTCTCTGAGAATGCCTCGTGGATTGGGACCTGCAGGCGAGATAGGCAGGAGAGTGTCTAGTTTAAGGAGCTCACTGGGCTTTGACAAGAAATGGGTGTCAGGATTTAGGTGGCTCTATGCATGCTCATAGGCAGATTTTCAGGTGCCACGGTGACTATACTGGTGGAAACTTAGTTGTATAAGGAATTCAGGCAACTGTGGGGTAGGCAACAGCTGAGTGGTGGTTTTGAGGATCTAAATTGTGGACTTAGGCCCCTAAAGTCATCAAATTCTTTGTGGATTTGGGTGCCTAAATCTTTTTGTGGGTCTAGATCCTACAGTTAGGTGCCTGAATCCCTGCTTAGGCACTGGACTTCAGTAGGAGCTGCAGGTGCATAATGCCTTTGAAGATAATCATTTAGGCATCTATATGTGATTTTAAGTACCTAGCTTCAAGGATCCAAGTTTGAAAATGTTGGGTCTAGTGCACTAAGTATCAAATACATCTCTCAAATCAAAAGGAAACTTTGCATTAATTGTTTGATGTAAACTATCTGAAGCATTGAATGCACGTTGAGAAGAATTCAAGTGTGAGTCTTTCTTGCCACAGTAAGGAACAACAATCAGTCATCTTCAGAATCCTATGTGAAGTAACATATTGATCTAATCAGAGGGAGTAGAAAATGACATATGGGTAAATACATAAGAAAGTATTGTTTGTTTAAAAACCATTGCATCATTTGGTTGTCCAGGTACTGAGAGACAGACAGTATGATTTAGACTGAAAGCCTTCTTCCTTAAATAATATGAACTTTTGGTTTAAGATTTGTGACTCTTTCCAGGACTGGCTAGCAAGGGGGCTATGATTTTATTTTTTTTTGGTGTGAGATTAATTTAAATGGATTTGCTGGATGTGACACTCAGAAAGATTAACCGTTCTAACAAAGCTGGGTTTCATGATTGAAGCTTATTGAGTCCATAGGCAAGGCTTGGGTTCAGTGACTTCATGTCCATTCATGCTAACTTGCTGCATCACTGGAATTGGGACTAAGATGCAGTTCTGATGCAACAATAGAATGTTTAGAAGAGAAAATTAATTTCCATAATATCAAATTGAGATATAATTATCACATGAGCTCAAACATACATAATGAAGCAGTGCATGATAACTGGGGAATTCCAAAAAACTGGTGGTATAATTGGCCACTGCCTACTAGACGCAGAAGGACAAAGGGGCTAGAACAATTATTTTTAAGCTGAATTTTCAGAGGTCAAGTAAATGCAGCCTCTTTCTCTAGAAAGCAAGTCAAGCTGCCTTCTGCTTAGCTGAGTTGACTAGCTAATCTAGCTCCCTAAATGTATGTGCCTCATCCACCATTGGAGTCTCTAGCCACCACTGCGCACAGGAAAGGGGAGAAGTTCCACAGGACCTCCATCATGTGATTTATGTCAATGAATCAGATTTGAACTCAAAATTCATCATGAATCACAACCTGATAAAATTAAAAACTATCCTAATATAAAAAAAATCTCAATAAGCTACTATGCAAGTATCCGGCTCTACCAAAAGAAGGACAGGAGACACTTGATATGCATTTAATCAGGCTACAACTTTACTATTAGATGTCTGGGACTACCCAGCAGATACAAGTGTACAGTGCAGACAACTCCATGTTCATTCAATAACTACGTAGGGGCTTCTACCAGTCCCACTTCATTTTCCATCCAGGTCTCCCAGCCAACCCATGGCTGGGTCTTATCATTCACGCTCCCCCCGCCTCCCATAAGAGGGTTAAGGTGCACTAGAAGAAAGGGGGATTGGCTCTCTGCTGTACCATCCATAGGAGCCCCAAACCTCCTCCCCCCATTCTGTTCCTTTAACCAACACCTCCTTTTAAAGTCCTTTACCAAGCCATTATCTGGTCACTGGATGCCTATGGAGTACCTGCAGTGGACATCCGCCCCACACTCACATAATGAGTCGTGACATACAGCCTAACCCCCTTTTCTCCTCACCATAACAAGCCCTCCCTGAACCCACTGTGAGGAAGGTGAAAGCCCCCAACTCCACTTAGGCCAATCTGGTGGTGAGGGAAAATTTCCTTCCCAGCTCCCCTTAAAAGGAGCAGCTAGCATGATGTCCACAGCAGATCCTGCCCAAACCTGGTATTTTGCCACCTGAAGGGAAGGGAGGTTGGGTGCTGCCTCACCTACTGTGTAGAGAAAGGGCCTCTCTCATTTGGGCTTGCCACTTTGCAAGCTTTCCTCGCTGCTACTCTTCCTCTGGCAAGCCTGGACAACGTCCCTCCTGCTTAAGGTGTGGTGCGGTGTGGTAAATTTTGTAGACTGGAAAAAAAACCTAGAGCAAATCATGAGTGGTTTGTGGGTTTGAAATTGCACCAAGGCCCATCACATAACTTTCTTGGTTCAAGCAGGCCAGTTCAGACAGCTCTGATTACTGTATTTTAAATTTATATGAAATGTAGATGGAAAGTTGAGCAATAGAGCACATGCAAACAATGCAAATGAAAAGATTTGATCAAACCATGAGCAAGAGAATTAAAAAGTTGGTACATTTCCAGGGTCACAGTGTAATGCTAGAGGTTAGGTCAACAGTGTATATGAATATAAGAGTAATAGGAACAGAGTTTCAGTGAAATTGGAGTTATGAAATAGGGGGCATATGTTTTTAAGTTGCAACACAAAATAGTGTGGTTAGTTCCAACCTTTTAATTCATACTGAGTGTGCTATATGGCTTCAGTGTCAGGTCTGAATGGATGCATTTCCATAGACCTCAAATTCCCTATGCAGATGATTTCAGCGGCACAAAACTGCGTAATTAACACTTTTTAAAACATTGTTGAAAATGGGACTCAGTCATCTACATTTCTTGGGTGCTCTTGAAAATCTCACTAGGTGTCTAAACTACCTTTGAAAGTCTAGCCCTATATGATTTGCTTGAGGTCACACAAGAATTTTGTAGAGCAAGGAAATTGAACCCTGGTCTCCTAAAGCACACATCTGTGCCCTAACCACATAACCAGTCCTTCTCCTGCTTTAAACCTGTTAGAAAGATTTATGTTAAATTGTTCTAATCTAGAACTAAAACGTGTTGTACCAGCCTGTAGGCATCAAGAAGTAGTGTAGCATTCTACCAGAAAATAGGAAAATAATATTAAGGTCAAAGACAGAGATTTTGTTACCATAAAATCTCCCCCCATGTGTCTGATCTGCACTACAAAATGTTATCATGTCTGAACAGGATTATTAACAATCATGATAACTGATCCTGGACTGAACATAGTTTGGGGGTTAGTTACACCAGGACAAACTGTGTTCAGCACTGGCAGATGATACGATTGTAGACGACTATGCTCAGACATAGTAAATATTTGTAGTAGTGGGCTGGATTTACAAGTATAGACAATAAAGGTATATGAAAGTTAAAACTTGTTTTATGTGTATGGCAGCCTAAAATTAGTCTTCTGTATTTGTGACATGTCTTTTAGTTCTTTCTTTGTTCATGTAGCCAAGCGATACAACTTCAGGGTGTCAGTGTGATGATCTAGTTACCATAATGGACAAAACAAACAAACTATAGAATATTTCAGAACAAAATTCCAAAGAGATATTTATTTATACTTGAAGAAAAACATGCAACTCACCTCACATTGCATGCTATTTGGTCCCATTTGAGTGAATAAAGCTAGCTATTTGGTTTCAGGCTTGACATCCAGATTCCCATTCTGTAGTTGATCTCATTTGTTTCCTCCAAACAAAAGAGCTCCCCCCCCCTTCCTTTGAATAAGGTAAATGATCAAACCCAAATCCCAGGTTAATGAGTGCCAATCATAGCTCCAGCCCCCATTTCAGACTTGGCAACAAGTTCCCCAAGCCTTAGCAAACAATTATCATTCTGCTCTTGTAGAAATTGATTCTTGGGTTGACGAGAGCAGTCCTCCCTCGGCTGGTAAGGTCCTGCCATGGGAAGCAATTACTGCAAGATGCCAGCTGACAGACTCATTCCGTAGAAAGTCAGGTTGTCTTGATCCTCAGGCACTCTCTAGGCAAATTGTATCCTCACACTCATCTCAAACCTCTTACGAACTGTTGGCTTCTATCAGGAAAAATGGATTGTACCCTTTGTTTCTGTGGCATTTGATAGAATAAAACTGGACATCCTGCCTGCACAATAAGAAGATTTAATTTTAAAATTCTAACACCAAAATGCTGCAGTATGATAAAGAAAAAAAGAAGCATAGAGCAATGAAGATTGCTACTTGCCGAAGGGAACATTAATAGAACGCAGCTAGCATGACTTAAAAAAAAAAAAAGACCCAAATTCCATTAGCAGAAGCCTGTCTCCAGTGATCAGAATTTTCATTTTCCCTTAATTTTCTAACAGTTTGTAGTACCACTTTCACTTCCTTTCTTCTGACTTTTTTTTTTAAATCTTTGATATTCCAGGGAGGGCAACTGGGAAAAAGTAAAGATTGTCTGCATAATTACAGCCAATGTGACTGTGTTTGAACTCTGATTGAGACTTTGCCAAATGCTGGAGAGACAGAGACACAGAGCCAATACCAGCTGCAAAAAGAAGGTGGCATTAAAAGTCAGCTGAAATCTATTAATCTTGATATCTAGCAACAGATGATCCAAATATGGAACTGACTAAATAAAACAGTGAGCCATGTGCTCCACTTCAAACACAATATTGCCAGTGAGAAGTAACAACATTCTATTTCACAGATTCATATGATGAGGGTTATTGTTTATTTGTTTGTTTATGGTGGTGCCCACAATGTGCTAGGGATTTTCCAGACATTCATGAAGAAATGGTTCCTAACCATCAAGATTTGACAGTCTAAGGACAGAGAAACAAATAGGCTGAGGCTAGAAGAAAGGGAACAACAAGCTAAGATTTTTTTTAAGCAAGTCAATAAGTCTATTTTATTCAGCTCTCTTGAGTTCTTACACTGTACCCCTCTCTGTAGTCTCTGAGCACCCACTATAGCTGAAATGGGTCTTTAAGAAGGACTCAAATATAGACAAGCATATTCCAAATGCTGCTTTACTCTAGCATGCACACCAGGAATGTTGGGAGCTCCATGTGAACATCATCAAGTGATTTTCTGGAGACTGAAATATGAGCCATGTCTATCCATATCTACATGGGTAGGAAATGTAATTATTATTTTTCCCAATTACAGTGTTTCTATAGAGTGGAAAATTCTATTTATATAACTTTATTATTACAATAATAATTAATTAATAATCATTTGGTTTTTATGAAGTTCAGAAGGCCTAAATAATATGATTTTAAATATTCAGGCCTAGACCCACCTCCTGTGTTTATCAGCATAACTTCATTGAAGTCCACAGAGCTATATGGATTTACAGCAGCTAAGGATCTGGCCTTTATTGTTTATACTTTCTAGCATTCTGAGGAAGCATTCATTAGGATTCCTCCTAATTAAATTTCTGCTTTTGAGATTTTTTTTCTGAAATCCATTTACAATGGTTTTTTTTGTTTGGTTGGTTTTTTTGTTTGTTTTTTTGCCTTTGATTATCAGTTATACTCCAGATTCAGTAAGGGCTGAGTATACCCTTAGAAAGCCTTTTAACCTGGCTGGTAAGTTAAAACTCTCCAAATCTCACAGGCCCACAGGGTTTCCCACCTTAATTAATTACTAACCCCCTCCTTGTCCTCTTAAACTGGGTCATGAATTAATTTAGAAAGTTAATTATGCAATTTTTCCCCTCTTATTTCACTTATGCCTTTCATCCTTCTGTCCATTGGCTATAAACAATCTGAAAATGTCACCACATAAATGAAGAATGGCTAATGCAAATTTAGGACTGAAAAGAAAAAAACCTAGTTATATATTATCATCACACTTAATCGTTATTAGAAAATACTTTAATTTCCCTCCTCTTGTTCTGCTATTATATGGTACATTTTTTAGACCTGGGAGAGAGCAGTAAATTCCATTATTCATTTGAGGAATAATTTAGGTGGATATTATCTATATGTAAGAACATAAAAAAAATAGAATTGCTATACTGGTCACACTAATTCTCCATCTAGCCCAGTATCTTGTCTTTTGACAGTGGACAGTGCCAGATGCTTCAGAGGGAACCAACACAACAGGGCAATTATTGAGTGATCCATCCCTTGTCGTCCATTCCCAGCAGCTGGCAGTTAGAGGATTAGGGACACCCAAAACATGGAGTTGTGTCCCTGACCATTTTGACTAATAGCCATTGATAGACCTACCCTCTATAAACTTATCTAATCCTTTTTTGAATCCAGTTATACTTTTGGCCTTAACAACATTGCCTGGCAATGAGTTCCACAGGTTGACTGTGTGTTGCAAAGAGAAGACTAAGGAGGAATATAATAGAGGTCTATAAAATCATGAATGGTGTGGAGAAAGTGAATAAGGAAGTGTTAAGTTACTCCTTCACATAACACAAGAACTAGGGGTCACCCAATGACATTATTAGGCAGCAGGTTTAAAACAAACAAAAAGAAGTACTTCTTCACATAACACACAGTCGACCCATGGAACTCACTGCCAGGGGATGTTCTTAAGGCCAAAACTATAACCGTTTCAAAAAAGAATTAGATAAGTCCAGGGAGGATAGATCAATCAATGGCTGCTAACAAAGATGGTCAGGGATGCAACCCCATGCTCCAGGTGTTCCTAAACTCGGACTGCCAGAAGCTGGGAATGGATGACAGAAGATGGAAAAATCAATGATTGCATGTTCTGTTCATTCCCTCTGAAGCACGTGGCATTGGCCACTGTTGGAAGACAGGAGACTGGGCTAGATGGACCATTGGTCTGACCCAATATGGCCGTTCTTACGTTCTCGTGTTATGTGAAGAAGTAATTCCTTATATTTGTTTTAAACTTGCTGCCTATTGATTTCATTGAGTGACCCCTGGTTCTTGTGTTGTGGGGAAAATGACACTTCCTTATTCATTTTCTCCACACTGTTCATTATTTTATAGATCTCTGTCAGATCCCCCCTTAGTCATCTCTTTTCCAAGCTGAACAGTCCCAGTCCCAGTCTGTAAGAAGAATACATTCCCAGGAGGCAGAGAACAGCAGGTAAGAACAGGGAAAGGACTAAGTGATACAGAGTAACACAGCTACCCCTCTGAAACCTGGTTCTCCCTAGTCACACATTTTCTGTGATCCTGTTAGTCATGCATTGATTAATAAGTACGTATATACTATGTAAAATGGGTAATGGAGAAAATGGGTGACATTCAAAGTAACATACTATGCTGCAGAATAGAAAACCCTCTTCATGATGTTTCTTTTTAGCTGTATTTTGGGGTGTGGAAATGCGAAGAGGAACAGTTTGAGAAGGCTTTCAAGCCCTGTGCCAGATGCAAGAACGAAGCAACATTTGCAGGTTCTTCTGCCAGCTCTCCAAGGACCTGATCGAAAGTCTCCTAAACTTTGATTAACAATGGCCCTAAATTTGAGGCACACACACGATTGTTCATTTGTTTTTCTCAAGAGGTGTATACCTACCGTGAGATTGTCAAATACTCCCTCCCAAATAATCTTAGGGCTACATCTTTTATGGTGGGCTTTTTTTTTTCCAAGCAACAATGCATCAGTATGTCCTGAGCATACTGCCATAGTTTTTTGCCATTGTGATATTTGCCATAGTACCTTTTTAAAATCCAAATATGGTAGAGTTGCAAATATCACAATGACAAAGTGCATTTATTAACAATCTTAGCTAATATTAACATCAGAATGCTTTGTGTTTCTCTGTCATCCAGCGATCAAAGATGGCAAATGGTTTTTTTTCAATATATTAATATTAATTAAGCCTCATAACACTCCTATGAGGTAGTAAATTTCAGGAAGCGGAGACACAGGGCAATTCACACAGGCCTGGATCCACAAAGGGACTTAGGCACATTGAAATGCTTAGCGTTGCAACTTCTAACTTTTAGGTGCCTTGAAAAGTCACTAGTATCCATAAAGCCTCAGTTGGGCACCTACAGGGTTAGGCAGCAGCTGAGCGGTGGTTTTGTGGATCACAGTTGTGCTTAAAACTGGGATTTAAGTGCCTAAATCTGGGCTTTAGGCAGTTAAATCCCTTTGTGGATCTGGCCATGGTGAGTCTGTGTTAGAGACAGGAATAGGTTGCAGACCTCCCAAGTCCCAGTCCTGAGCTTTTACCACGTGATATACTACGTAAATGAATTCTAGGAAGAAGCATTAAGAGATTAACATTTTACACTAACTCAAGACAAAGGACAGAGGTTGCTCTAATGCTGCAGTATTCCACACAGGAAGTAGTATCTAGACAACAGCACGCTTACAACAAATCTAACACAGTCACTGAGGGGATCATTTGTCTTGGCATGCTGCCATTTCTTTGTTTGGAGTTAAGTGGCAAATTTGAAACAGTTAGAAAATCATAACCTTGTAAGCAGATTACAGGAAATAGTACTATGAATGAAACTGCTCCGAGGATTAGGTTAGGTGAATGCCCATTCAAATTGCATAAAGGTTTCAAATGTTACTCATGTCACTGAGGGGACTCTGAATATTCATTAAAGTATCACAAGGAGCTCATTTTATATTAATGGAGAGGTCATGCAGCCTTCCAGAGGAATTCCGTTGTAAGGCGGCAAAAATCGATGTGCCATTAAGCATTACCAATTTGAAGCCTTCCTGGTTCACAGAAGCTCCTGAATTTGCAAAAATGATACAGTCACCCGGAGAAGAAGTCAGTGATTTCTTTTTCATCCAGAGGAAACATAACAAAAATCTAGTAAGTGTCTCTGCATATGGAAGCTCAGTTGAGAGTGTACATTAGATATTCATGTTCTGTATTCAGTAAAGCTTTAAAATATTATGTAATATAAATACAGTACTAGTGTTCTAAGTACACTTTATGTAACTGCAGTCCAGGAATTTGAAAGTTTGGGCTTTTTACAAACATCACCTGTCTAATACTGTGAACACTTGCAACAGTCTGTTCTGTTAAAGTTTACAGTGGAAGCAGCCAAAACTTCACACAAGTATACCATACATGGCTCTATGCACCTTCACGGTTTGAGAAACCAGAGAAGTATATACATCTATAGGGGATGTGTGTGTATGTAGTGTCATACAAAATCTATGAACCCAAATGTTTGCATCTGTGGAATATCCAAGACAGGTAATGCTAATTAGGGTACTTATCTAAGTGCTTCTCCTCTTCTCAAGTATAATGGTACCGTTATCCACATTGTTAAAATGAGACCTTAGGGCTCTTTCTAAGCAGAGAAAACACCTTACAATATATATATCTGTATGAGGGAAAATGGGGTCAGAGATTAGCAAAGGAGTCTGTGGGCTGGTAGGAAGCACCAGGTATGTTCCTGCATGAAATCATTATTTGGACATTGTTAATTTTCTGCAGTATTTCCTCCAATTTCATCTTTTTTCACTTCTCCTGACTTTCCCCGACCGCCCCATCCCGCCTTCTGTGTTTTGCAGTTTGTTGGGAAATCAGATCCACCCACACAATGGTTGTACAATTAAGCATATATTTGAATACACATTTAGGAAGCAGTCTGTGCTGCACTGCTATGATACCCAATTCAGATTGTTTAGATTAATGGCAGCTACATGCCTAATTTATTACTGTAATTATTGTGATAATTTAGAGGAGATAAATTGAAATCTATTAGAATTTAATGTAAAAAGCTGTAATTAGTCTGCTTTAGAGAGGGGAAAAAGCCAATGTACATAACTGAAAATCCATTAAGCCAATTATAATGCTACTGAGGCAGAAAATATGCAGCCATCTAAAATATATCCATGGCTTTAGCGTAACTGTACCCTAAGCATACAAACCCATGTGTCAGATTCCTTCATTAATTTAATAAACATATCAAGGCAAAAAAATCAGAGAATTCCTTAATCATCATAATTAATGCACATGGTTCAGACAGAGGGTTCGTGGGGGTGGGGGACGGATAAAATTTAGTTGCCATCAAGCAATTTTCATGTAAATAAAAACAGCAGCAGAGCATTGGAGGGGGTTTATGGGAGAGGAAGGTATATTGCTAATCATGGCAGTGGCTTTCTGAGCTATTCCCAGAAGTGCTAAAAGCTGTCCTGGTGCAATTAAAAATAATAATAATAATAATAATAATAATAAAAAAAGAGAAGCAGCAATTGCTATCACCTATTTACTGTCAAATTAATTCAGCTGCTCCTGAGATGCCATCTGTATCAGGAAAGCGAGGGTGTCACTAGCTTTACGATCCATCAGGAAAAGTGAGAGCGCTGTTCTGTTTGATGGCTCTGATAATGGGAAGAAGCTAAGCAATTGCAACAGATACATCATAGATTTTCTCATAATTACCTGACCTGTTACACTGTGTCACTCTGCCGCCAAACACACTGTTTTTATGTCAGAAGCTGTATGGGCATTCTTTACTTTGATCATTCTGTATTCTGCAGATGTCAGCATTACTGTATTTTAATTGACTCTGGGGTAGCATTAAAAAGCACCTTCTATTTCGGTTGCTTAGACCTGATGAGACTGACAACCTGGCATTTATGAACATTAGGCCTTCATGGTAACTATGTGAGGAACTGTGTTTTCCCTAAATCCCCTAAGTAGGAATAACAAAATGATGTTAGTAAACCAGTTAAGAAACTGCATCTTTGCAAAAAAGCACATCTGACATTCTCTGGCCATAAATATGGTAAACGTTTTCAATAAATTAGACTCTGGAGTCAAAAGTGCATGGTCTATCATAATGTGCAATTAGGATTTTAATGGTATTTTGGATCAGTTATTATAGTTGTCAAGGCCTCGGTGGGTAAAATGTCGATGCCCTCCAAACAAGGATGTCTGACAATCTCTGCCTTCCCAACATATCCCATTTGCCATGTTCATCCTTTTCCTCCTTCTCACATAGACGGAGACAGGTAGACTGTAGATCATTTAGCTTTCTTACAGCGATCAGCGCAATTATCAGTCACGACAGCTAAATGGTGCACGTCTCCAAGGCTACTGTACAAACATTTGTGGATCCCCAGAATCTCTCCGAACACTTCCAGGCGGTCCACAGAGGTATGTTTTCCACAACAATGAGTTGTGTGTTAATTTTTAAGCAGTGCACTCCCCGCTACTTGCCTAAGAGTATAGTGTTTTCTAGAGACTCTTCTGACCATCTACACTTCTGAAAGAACCAAGCACCTCTCTACACTGTGAGTTGCTGTTTCAAAATCACATCTTTCCTTGAAGTACAGATAATAGGGAAGTATCAACAATGGCTAGTGATAGGATGCTAGATAGGGAGAGCTCTAAGTTACTACACAGAATATTCTTTCCCAGGGTCTGGCTGTTGGGTCTTGCTGAAATGCCCCAGGTCCACCTGATTGCCATATTTGGAGTCAGGAAGGAATTTTCCCTTGGATCAGATTTGTTTTTCTTTTGCCTTCTTCTGCAGCCTAGGGCACAGGTTATCTGCAGGTTTAAACTAGAGTAAATGGTGGAGTCTTTGTAACTTGAAGGCTTTAAATCATGATTTGAGGAGTTAAGTAACTCAGCCAGATGGGGTGGCTCTAGACATTTCGCCGCCCCAAGCACGGCGGCATGCTGCGGGGGGCGCTCTGCCGGTCGCCGGTCCCACGGCTCCGGTGGCCCTGCCGCAGGCTCCACCAAAGCTGCGGGACCAGCAGACCTTCCGCAGGCACGCCTGCAGGAGGTCCACCGGAGCCACCTGCCGCCCTCCCAGCCACCTGCCGCCCTCCCAGCCACATGCCGCCCCAAGTATGTGCTTGGCGTGCTGGGGCCTGGAGCCGCCCCTGAAGCCAGAGGTTAGGTGTCTATTACAGGCATGGGTGGGTGAAATTCTGTGGCCTGCAATGTGCAGGAGGTCACACTAGATGATCATGATGGTCCCTTCTAGCCTTACAGTCTATGAATTTATGAGATGCTTCAAAGGAAGGACAGAAATACACAGTTCTAGATGAATATGAGATAAAATACAGATGGAAAAGACTTCTTCGGTTATCCGATCTAGTGGTGTCCAATCCTTCCAGACCGAAGGCCAAACATATTATTTCATAGGGCTGCAGGCAACATGTTGGGGCAGAGCGTCTGCCTGTTCCAGTCACTTTACATTGCTTAGGCAGAACAAAGGCAGTGCAAACCACCCACAAGCCTCCTATTGGAGATTCCGCTGACACGGCGTAGAGCTAGCATCTGGCTTGTATGCCTCCATCCCCACAGACCCTCACAAAGAGGGTATCTTAGAATGATAGAGGGAGAGTAGCTGGAATTTGTTGAACTCTTGCTATACTCAATTGGCATATTCTCCATTGGGGACCACAGCCAGCTGGCACAAGTTAAAGAAGCCCCTAGGCTTCTCTAGCCTACACTGTGGCAGAGAATCAGGGAGCTGATGGTTCTCATCTTTTCTTTTTCTCCTCCCCAGCACTGCCCTGTGAAAGGGGACTCATCCTTCACTAGCTGCTCCCTAAAGCACATGGAAAGCCAATACACTCCCTGAAACTCCCACAGCCTGGCAAGTAGTTCCCCCATTCCCTGTCTGTAGTCATTCAAACACTTCAGTTTAAAAGTAACAGGGCCTGGTTCAAGGAACACATTTTCAGTTCATAGATACAAATTTTCTTTGCAATACAGTCATTTAAAGGGCCAGAATTCTCTCAACAGATCTTGAGACCACTCATCTAGTCCCTCTCTCTGTCAGTACAGAAGCACTCCTGCAGCATGTTTTCTAGTGCTTTACCAAGTATAATTTTAAATTTTAAAATGATGAGGTTCTGCCACTTTCTTTAGGAGACTATTCCACATTCTAACAATCTCACTCTGAGGAATTGTTGCTAGTGATGTCGCTGGAAAACGTATATTAGTGGGTTACCCTGAATTATAGGGGGATGAAAAGTATCATTATAGTAAACAAAATGTACAAGATCAACTGAAGCTTTGCCAGGTCTTTTTCTGGAATTCCTTCATGGTAGAGCCAGTCATATATATGACTGTACATATATATGTATATCACACCCAAGATAATGTTGCTCAGTTGTAGAATTTCCAGTTAGGTAGATTAATTTCACTGTTACTTTTGGTTCTGTGTGATCTTAACAAGCTGTTCCAGGTTTTTTCCCTGCCAGACCATATTCCAACAGATCTTTCTGAGTTCCTTCTTATACCATCTTGGAAGCAGTACTGGAAAAACTTGTAAAAAATACAGCATGTGGAGGGAGGATGGACATTATTATTAGGTTAGGTCTGCCCATAAATTAACAGAAGATTATGCCACCTAGGATTGTTGGTTCCAAGATCTTGAAGCAGGCATCCAAAGTTAATTGAGAACAATTCAGGGGGAAAAGATGGATCCTGAGGTATTTGAAGCCCTGAGATAACCAGCTGGCCTGGAAGTCTGGTGGGAGGTGAAATGTAATTAAATGTTCCAAGCATATTGTCTTAGATTTATTGATATTGATTTTAAATCCTGATAATCCTCTGTAAAGTTTCAAAAGAAACTGAGTAGCTGGCTTATTTAAAAATGGTAAACTAGCACTATTTGTAGATTACATTCTGTGTTCATACTCATTTACTTTAATACTTTACTTTGGAAATAGGACCTAATCCAACTCCCACTGAAGTTAATAGGACACTTTTCATTGCTTGCAGTGGGAACCAAATTAGGCAGATAGTGAATTTCACATCATAGTTACTAGAGGCTTTATGAAAACAGCAAAACATAGGGACAGAAGATAGCCCTTCCTAGTCTTCCACTGAAGGAAAGAATTTTCTGATTGTATGCTATGTAAATATGAAAACAGTTTAGTGAATTGTAAAACATCTTTAATCAGGAGATAAACTGCCTACCTTTTCTAAGACTTGCAATAAAAATGACATAATAAGCAGCTCTCAAGAGGGGACAGAAGTCTATTAAGTTTAGGGAATTCTGGTTGATGTTCATCTAATATGAACATAATGTCTCTGTCTTACGATAGTGACCTCCTTTGTAAAGCACTTTGAGAACTAATAATGAAAAGTGCTCTATAAGAGGTAGGTATTATTATTATTGCTGCTTTTTGATGTTCCTGAGAGGGCTCCCAACTGGTTTATATATATAAATATAAAGCATTAGGGCTAATCAGTTAGCAAGTATTTTGGCCAAAACTTTAAAACTGAATTTTGAAAGGCATGTGGAAGACAAGATTTGCAAACTTCGCAATCTTCTTCTCTCTGCAGGATCAGCAGGATGTTGATCTTGCAGCTTGTATTTGTATTTGCATAGATTTCCAGTTTCAAGGGATTCTGAAATGTCTGCAGTGGCTCTAGTAAAGGTTTAGGAACATAAGAACTGCTTTACTGGATCAGACCTAAGTTGCTTCAGAGAAATGTGAGTGTAAGAACCTCACAGTAGATAGATGTGTGGTAATTTGCCTTCCACTAATTTGCCTGGTTTCTAATGGCAGGAGGTTTAAAAAGCCGTCTACATTTTTTGTTATCATTGGTTAGGCTAATTCTTGATATTCCTAATAGCCATATAAATGTTTGAGCTCTTTTAAAATCTAAGTTCTTGGACTTCATAATGTCTGGTGGCAGTGAGTACCACAAACTAATTACATGATGTGTGAAAAAGGATTTCCTTTTACTGGTTTTGAATTTCCTACCTTTTAATTTCTTGGAATATCTCTTTGTTCTTTTGTTCTGAGACAGGGAGAAGCTCTGAATCTATCTTTTCTAGGCTGCTGGCTGTTTTATATACTTTTATTGTCTCCTCTCTTATTCATCTCCTTTCTAAGGTAAAACTTCTCAATATTTTCAGTCTCTCTTAATAAGAGTTTCTCTGTGTCTTTGATCATTCTTGTCACCTTTCTCCTAGCCCCCACTTTTTCTACAATATCCTTTTTGAGATGGGGTGACAAGTATTGCACACAATATTCCAAATGAGGCTGTACCATTTAGTTCTATAAAGGCATTATTATACTCTTTGTATTATTAACCACCCAGTTCCTTATACGTCCTCATGTGTTGTTTGCTTTTTTGACTGCAAGTTTACATTGAACAGAGGTCTTGACTATTTAAAGTGATACCCAGGTCCCTTTCCTGAGTTGGTACAGTTAATTTCGAACCCTGTAAGGTGTCTGCATTTATCAACATTGAATTTCATTTGCCATCGTGTTGCCCACTCACCTACTTATTTTAGGTCTCTCTGAAATTCTTCACAGTTCACTTTACTCTCTAAAGGACTAATAGTTTTCTGTCCAGTCCTAGTGAGCTATGAGCCAGTGGTTTGCCATTATGAAGAGTGCCTGTTTCTGATATAATCTCAGACTTGATTTTTTTACAGAAATGGTTATAAGCTGTTGTAATATTTTTCTTACTTTGATAGCTCACTATTGTAAGTTGTCCTTTATTATTGTCAATTAGAACTGAGGGAAAAAATGGATTTTCCACCTTGCAGGAAATTCTGATATTTCAGTATTGGCTTTTGTCACAAATTGCGATGAAAAGTTGAAATTTTTAACGGAACAAAACTTTCTGAAAAATCTTAGTTCAGAAACATTTCAGTTCAGCATACTCCCAAATCACTTTTTTTTTGTTTTGATTTGTTCAGCTAACTCAAAAAGCTTCATTCCAAATTAGTTTACTTTAAACTACATTTTCCTGTGTAGTTCAGGTCTGATTACACCATTCTTCCCTAAGGGGCTAGGCTCCCTGACCGGACTATATCTCCTATGATGCACCCACAGCCATGTGAGTTCTATGATGAACTACTTGAGTTGGAGGTGATACCATATTGATACCGGACCTGTAGTCTGACCAGAGAGCCTAGCCCAGATGATAGAATGGAGGCATCAGGTACCTAAACTACAACTCCCATGACTCAATGCTTGTCTGTAGGGAAATGCAATTTAATGTTGAATGGACTTGAAACTAAATGCTTTGGGTCAGTTCAGCAAACCAAAATATATTCATTTAAGTTGAACTAAACCAAATGAAATATTTCATTTAGCTTTTCCCAATGGAAAGTTGGAAAACTTTAGTAAAATTGAAATTTTCCCAGGGAAAATTTTGACTTTGTGGAAACTGCACTTTTAATCAAAAAAGCATGCCAATGGAAAATCCTGGACAATGTCTAGTCAGTGTACATGTCAAGATATAAAAGGGTAGCTTAATCAGCTCAATACACAACATGCTTTGTTACCAAATTTAAACAGCATTAGGGAAGTATAGTACCCCCGCCCCCCAATACACACAAAACATCTATGCTCTGGTATTAACTATAAGCCCTCAGAGAACCTGCACTTCTTCCATTTCCAATTGTAATTCTGAAGAGTTTCTGATGTTTTAGGCTCTTTAGATTCCATTTTAAGTAAAGATGCTCCATCAAAATAAGTGTTTTTTATTTTATTTTACTTTATTTTAAACACACACTAGCTGTATATGTTATGTGGTTGTTAACACACATGCAGTTCAAAGTATGTTTGGTCAGGCATTCTTAAAGAATTCTACATTTTTAAGCCTATATTCAAGGAATTTCCACTAGAATGTTTTTCTTACTGTGTAGCTGTTCATTTCCCGGATGTATATTTGACTATTCTCCAAAATACTTATTTATTTTCTAATTTATTTATTGGCATTTTGCTAGTACAGTGCAGAGTACTATCTGAGAATGTATACAGAAGGACCAATAGACAAAAGATAAGCAATTTACAGCTTAGACCAGTACTTAGGTCAGAGAACTATAAGGATTCTAGCAAAGATGTAGACTTAAATAAAAAGGATATTCTTTTCTTGTTGGGTTCAAATCGCCAATAGTTTACAAGGCAGTGATCTTTTCAGAAATGTTCTCAGTCTGTGGCAGAGATTTGATTCTACCCCCATAGCATTCTGAGCACTGGAAAATCTTTTCTAACAAACCATTCCCAAACCAGAAAGTGGAAATACTCAATTAGGAGGCCTCAGATAAAGAGCATTGAGTGATTCAGCAAATAAATGACTGTCAGGCTGAGAAGGTCATAAAAGTTGTATCAGAGGGGTAGCCGTGTTAGTCGCTAAATTTGAGCCCAGAGAGAATTCCTGAAGTCAATGCATAGCAAATGTCTGGGTCAAATAGTTAGAGGTACTCTACAAAGATAGGCTTATACTTATACTAATGAGTATAAATATTGCAGGTTTCTAAGCCATGTAGGACATTGAATGGACCTCAGCTCCAGTTTACTGTGTTCATTTATGTTCAAATGGGTCTTTCAGAGAGCTCTCTACTGTATCTACACACTCCTTTTTAAAGCTATCATACTTTTTCTATCACTTTTTTTATACTGGCTGCAATGGGGAGCACTCACCTCACACAAGCACCTCCGGGCTCAGTTGAATATTCCCCAGTGGCTGATGGGGGGGTGACCCAGGCCCACCCACTATTCTGGGTCCCAACCCAGAGACCCTCTAAGTAGCAGCCACGTACCACATCACTTTAACTATGTTTCCTTTAACCAACTTCTTACAGCCCTTGTCTTCTTTGAGTTCCAGCAGCCAGCAAGAAGCACCTTCCTTGCTCCTCCAGTTCCTGCCAGCAGACAACTCACTCTGGCCCTACAGCTCCTTTTATGAGAGTCTGCTGGGCTCTCATTGGCTGCTCCTTGTAGCCAGTTGGCTGAGTCCCACACAGCTGCTCTAGGTAGCTTGGAGGACTCTCTTCTACTGCCCTTTTTCTGGGAGGGGTGTAGTAGGACTGCAAGGCCTCCAGAACAGGGCCTCCAGGCCTGGTACACCCATCACTGTGGCTCAGAAACTTAGCAGTGCACAAGTTCCTTAGTCTTACAGACAGGAGATCATTGCCCCTCCCCCACTGCTGTTGGAGTTCTGAAGATCTTGGCCCTGCTCTCCTTCTGCAGCTGTAGTAGCCCTGTGATACCACTTGTGAAGGGGAAAGAGAGGGAATGGGAATGGCAATGGGAAAGCTTAGTCAGAGAATTCCCATAAACACAACAATTCTGTAAAGAATTCAGAGTGATCACTGCTGTCAGTTGCCTACAAGGAAACTATGTGTATATTTTTTTATGAATGCGGTACATGCCTCTGCATGTTTCTTTATTATGGGTTACTTGCTATGGAGTTCATCAAAAGAGCTTCTTGATGGGGTGGCTGTCCCTCACTGGTAGGTAAGGGGTTAAAGCCACCCTGGGGAGGCTGCGCGGGAGACAGCCAATGAGGAAAAGGCTTATAGTGCCAGCCAATCAGGAGAATCTTTATTGGAACAACCAATCAGGGCCAAACTGGCCCATATAAGAAGGGGCTGCTGAGCAGAAGAGGAAGAAGTCACTCCTTGAAGGGTGAGGGAGGAGGGTTGGCTGCTTAGAAGGCTGGAGCACCATGGACAGAGCAGTGCTGGGTCTGCAGAGGAGGAGAAAGCTTCAGGCTGCCAGACTGAGGCCCTAATACAAGGGCGGAGAAGGTGCTAGGGCTGCGGGGAAGTGGCCCAGGGAAGGAGACGGCAGAGTTAGAGGGGCAGTACGTGGCTGCCAGCTTTAGGGTCCCTGGGTCAGGACCTCGAGTAGCAGGTGGGCCCGGGTTCCCCAATCTGCCCCCACTTGCCACTGAGTGGAGTGGCCAGTGAATGGACTCCAGTTGCCACTGAGATGAGCAGTTAGAATTGGGACTGCAGTTTGCCACTGAGGCAAGTGTTTGGACTAAGGACTCTTGCTCCCCTGGAAGTGGGGAAAGGACTGACTGGGAAACTGTCGAGGCTGTTTCCAGAAGAGAACAATGCGGTTTGGGGAGTGACACGGGTCCTGGAGGTGGAGACAGACAAGACGATGGGTGAGACACCACCTGAGAAGGGTATACTGGCAACCCCCAAACTAATTCCCAGGATGGCCAGCAGGAGGCACTGTGGTTCTGAGTCACACCCCCATTACAAGAAGCCAAGGAAAGACAAAACAATGACATAGACAAGAGTCCTGGAGGAAATAATGGGGAAGCTGTTGATTAGAGAATACCGCCTACCTGGGTGCAGGAAAGCTGAGAATTGTTTACCCTTCCCAAGGCTAGAATCAAAAAGAGGATACCAAACATTAGAGGATCCCGGGGCCTCAAAAAAGGGTGAGGCTTAAATAAGAGGCCAGGGGTTGTCCATGCACAGAGGCCTTTTTCTGTGTGTGTGCTCTTTGCTCTCCGTGCTTTATATCTTTGAGGGAAATCACAAACAAGGCTTTGTTTTGAAGACACTGTTTTTGAGTCATTTCAATCAATTCACTGGTCCCTGGGGTGGGGTGGGGGGGCTTACAGGTGCCAAATGCAGTTGGAGTTGTCACGTTAATAAGATCGGTAAACAGGGGCTGGAGCCCAGAGATCCTCTCTAAGAATGGGAGGACTCAGAGTGAGGCGCAGTAAGCCAGGTCTATCACTAAGGGGTGCACTCAAGAGGGATGAAAAGGGGTCTAAGCTGCAGCTCACCCTGCAACCGAGACAGGCTGTCAGATGATTCTAGTCCTGGGTTTGGACAAGAAGAGTCAGTTAGTCAGGGAGCCCAGGTATCTCCCCGCCATCACTCCCTATTTAACCATTTGTTTTTAACTCCAGAATTGTTCATCGGATCTCATTGCTGGGGCTCAAAAATACTACAAAACATTCTTCGTGCTTAAAGTTAAGCATGTGCTTTAGTGCCCTTCTGAACTGGGGCTTCAGGGCACAGCTCATTTATCATTTACAGAGCCAGTTGGCAAATGAGGTCTGTTGTTTGCCTCTTTCCTATGTCTTCTGGTTGCTTTGTAACTGAACACTTGAAGAGATCAGCTTCATATGGGAATGCCCTCCCCCCGTCCCACACCTGTTATTTTTTTGTAATTCCTTTCAGTTTCCACATTTCATTTACAGGTGTGCTGTCTCACTGAAACTTTCTTTACTGTCTGAAATGCCTGTTGTGGAGAGGGCCATCATTTGTATTACTGTAACACCTAGGAGCCCTAGTCATGGACTAAGACTTGTTGTACTAGGTGCAGTATAAATACAGAATTAAAAGATGGTCCTTGCCCCAGAGAGTTTACAACCTGAGTACAAGAGACCACAGATGACTACAGACAATGAGGGGGAGTACAAGGAAATGAGACAAACTCTGATTTGGTCATCTTCAGACCAGTGACCATCAGTGTGCACAGAATCAGCAGTAATTTGGCTATACATTAACACTAGGATCATGTGAACTCACGTGCAATGCAGAAGTTCAGAACAAATGGCAAGTGTTTGAGCTTGTGCAGACATTAACGTGAGATTTTGTGTTCTCAGAAATGCATTGACACATGTATGACTTGAGATTCACACACAAGCCAGTCCAATGGGAAATTCTCTGAGAACTTGGATCAATAGAGTTCACAGCTGTAGCTATATTGGCAGGGAGAATTTGTACAGGGGAAGACTTAAAAAAAGTTACTCAGTAAATGAAAGACAAATTACTTATAACTGGATTGTCATTCAGAATTATGGGTCGGTTTCTAGTTGTAAATAACAGAGCTCTTATGGACACTGAGGAACCCATATTGCATTTACACCATGCAGAATGACTGCCTGTTGAAGTCAGTGGGAAAACTCCCATTACCTTTAACAGGTATTGGAACAAGACTCTAGAGACTAATTTGTGAAGAGAAAAATTCCTCACCTGACTGCTGTATAATTAAAACAATCTAAAAGGCTTGGAAAATCCAATTCCATACCATATCAATGCCAGTGTTAGGGAGAATACTGCCAAACTGAAATACTGACCTAATTCATACCTGGGGTATTCTTATTATCAAATTAAAGGACGATAAAGTAAATATAAGAAGTGAGTAAGAAAAAGGGCCGGTCTTCATCCAGTAAAAGTCACTCTTCTGTTAGGGAATCTGAGAAGTAGGTTACATTGGCTGGCAAAAATCAGGCAATTAGTACAGCCCATGCAGACAAATAGCGCTGGTCACTAAAGGAAGAGAGCTTTAGTATGCTCCTCACCTGTTTTCAGTGGCAGAGACAAAGGATTTCTCTGATGAATGGATTAGCTATACAGGAACATAGCACACTGTTAGTCAAATAGCAATACCCAGCTAGTATGAAAAAATAAAGTTGGATCACCAGTGTGAGGTGCTCAGAAGGGGTCATTCATTCACAACTGACATTTGTGGGGAATGCCCATCTGTCACCAATGGCTGACTGGACTTCAGTTAGCTGTGAATTATTTAAAAGATACACTCACACTGAACCTGTATCTGTAGCATGGAGCAGAAAGGCCCTTTGAGTCTGCACTGATGGTGCCGATTGACTGGGGCACCTGGCCCTTAGATAGAGAGATGGCTTTAAAAACATTTTAAAACCACATGCCTTTGACATTTTGCTTACATGGTTACTATGTGTCTGTCTCGTCAATTTAGATGGCAAGCATGTAAGAGACCAAATCTTCCTGTTTGCACAGCTCTTAGCACACTGGAGTCCTGAGTCTTATTAGGACCTTTGATTGCTACCACAATATAAATATAATAAAATAATTTGTCAAGTCTTCTTTGTGTGCCTGTTACAGAGAGCAGCAGATGCATTTCAAGGACAAAACTTCCAACCTCTCAGAAAGCATTTTTTAAATTTTTGGATTAGAGAGGCAGCAGCAATACCAAGCAGCCCCTGAAGACAGTTCCTGGTGGGGAAATGCCATATGGCACCCCTTGAAGAGCTGGCAAAGAGTGAGTGAAGGTGTACAGTGTTGGAGAGGAACTGGAAAGGAGATTACACCTGCTCTCTGAAGACATCAAAGGGACAGGAAGGGTCCTGGGAACAGAGTATGGGTCCTGGCAGAGGAAGCCTTTCTGAAGGTGAGCAACCCAGATACATGAGTATTCACTTATCTGATACCAACAGGAGCATTGGGGTTCCTGAACAAAGGCTGATATTTGTATGCTCCTAGAACATATTTATTTGGATTGCACAGCCTAGCATTTATTTCTAATCCATAGAGAACATTTTTCACATAATTATTTATTTTATTAAATTACCAGGTAGGCCATTATTTAACTGGTTTCCCCCAAAATTGGTTCATCGGTAATTTTTACAAAAATAAGAAAACAGAACCTGTGTTCAATGTTTTAATTAATAATAGACCAGAGACAGGGATATTTGGGAGAGAAACGGAGCGTGAAACCTTGATACACATCTTGATACACACATCTTCCCCTTTGTGGAAATGCACATTCCTTGACACAGAGTATACAAATGGTTACCATGCAACCAGTACAAGTGAGGACCGGGAAAGATGGGATCAGGCTGGCAGTACTCATCTGAGGAAAGATGGAAACAGGCAGGCAGCATTTGTCTTCTGGGGCAAAGGACCAGAGTGGCAACTGGAAGAGGGAGCTGAAGCAATGGAACCATGTTTGGAGCTGCAGTGCACTAATTGGTAAGGTGGAATCTAGCAGTGGTTATCTGAACTGCTACCGTCTGTAGCAGAGGAAGGGTTTTTTTAACTTATTTTATTATCATTCACATTTTTAAAGACTCGCTGGTGGTCTGTTTCTGTGTATTTTATGTACTTATAAATTTTGTCTGACTAAAAGATCAGGCTTTGGGTCACTATTTTCACTGGGTCATATCTTTGTTACTGTAATCAGTAACAAAACTCCCATTGACTTCAGTAAGGCCAGGATTTCACCCCTTATAACCTATATTTTCACATTCCTCTTTTCTTCCTCTTCTATTTCTATAGATATTTGCAAAAAATAGGATCATTGATTATTAAAGATTTCCCCCCTCATTTCATCCTGTTTCCTTCTTGAGAAACTATAAAATGAGATTATTTTTATTGTCTTTACTGAATCCAAATTTCAGTGAACATCAGGAAAATTATGAGAGTTACAAACTTTGCATTCTTCAGGCTAGATTGTGACTTTGGGCACAGCCCTGCAAAGGGTGGCACATAAGCAGCACTGCTCCAGTATTAGCTTCAGGGCACATTGTGACTCAGACATACATGTGAGTAAAAATTCTTTGCCTGCTTCCTCCTTCCTCTGGGCAGTAATATTTGCTGCAGATCTACACTAACAGAGCTGTGTTGGCCAACCAGTTGGGGGAACGATAGGTGTCGCTAATGCCCCGCCCATTTCCCCACCTCTCTTCATTCACCTGCTCTGGGGGAATTAAGCGGGTACACAGAAGCTGTTATTCCTATTCACCTGGACCCAAGGTCTGGTTAGGTTATTTACTCTATTGAATTTGGAGTACACGTCACAATCTTTTGCCAAATTTCATTTAAAATGGCTGTGCCCAGAATGAACACCAAACAGGGAACATTTCACCTTGAATGTAATATTGTTTTAATATTTGAAAAGAGTCATTTCTCAGCTTTCAGTATACATATATGCTGCTTATTCAAACGTATAAAATATAGCATTAGGTACCCATCTACCTACCTTATGACTATAAACTCCCCAACATTCAGCCCATTCCCTCAATAGTCTGAGAAAACATATGTAGAGAGAACAATGTTAATTCAATTTTCTAGCCTACTGAAGTTGAAATTTAATTTAATTTTGAAATGTAAAATACCTTGTACGTGTAAGACTCTAGCATTGTAGACTACAAATAAGATTGAGTCCTATATACCCACTTTCCATTACAACACTGACTTATCATGCCAAAGGCTAGTAAAATCCTCAGAAACATATGCCTGGTTGTGTAGATTCAGCTCTGATCATAAAACCTTCAAAATGCACATGCATTTTGATCACAGAAATGGAAAATGCCATCTATGAATCCAAACTGCACTGAACTAGATCTTCCATATTACTAGTGAACTAGGTAAGCATTTCAAACGCTGCCTAGTTCTACTTCAACATCAATTGCCAAACTCCATCTCAGAACTTTTTACACAGGAGCAGAGAGCAAATATTTTAAAAGCCCTTTTTTCCTGCCTCACAAAGCATACCAGAAATACCTATTTTTAAAAAAATAATAAAGCAGGAGTACTCCCAACTGAAACTCTCCTTTCAATCGAGGCCACAGGCTAAAAAACTAAAAGACAATGGTACCAGGAGCCTCCTGGGATCTTGGACTACTGCATTATTCCATCTCAGATGTGCAAGTATAAGATGTTACTTCAGTGAAAAAGGCTGTGTCAGGAATATCAACCCAGACATTTTCCTTTGTAACTCTAATTTTGTACACTTATGTTACTGAACTCCACGGGAGCAGTGTATTTGTTCCTTTGAACAAAAGAACAAAAGCTCACTTCCTTCACTATCTTATTACGTACTACCCGGATGTAGGAGGCAGCAAAATTGGTATTAAGTGCAAAGCTCTCAATGGCTACAGCTATAGTTTAAGGGCAATTTGTAAAGGTTAGGCACACTGCTGCACCATGTGTATAGATATGGGTTAATTTAACCAACTTCAGTTTTTCTATGGGGCCCATTGTTGTAGTATTGAAGTGAGTCCCAAGAAAATTAGATGTATGTTAGTAGACGTCAGAGTCTTCTGCTTTTTGGTATACAGGAGGTTTTGCCTAAGGAATGTATTTACACTCAAGTCCATTGTCCAGTTATGGGAGGGAGCTTTCATCAATGAAAGGGGTTTTGCAGGATTCTCTAATGGGGTTCAGAATGTGAATTAGCTTAATTTGTTCTGGAAACTCATCCCGGTACTATTAACTCTACCCACCAAACACATGTTGTATGTTCTATTCCTGGTCCAGTGCTGGCTTGACACTGCTGTGCAAAATGATAGAAATTCACCCTTTGAGCCCGAGTGCAGGAGTCAGCTACCTTGTGGCTGGGAAGCAGCGCTGACTCCGGTGAATGCTGCTCACAACACATTGGTGCTAGCCTTCTGGAAGAGGTCAGCAAGGAGCCATAGCCCCACCCTGTCTTCACAGTGCAGGAGAACTGGTCAGGCACAAGGGAGAGCCCAGGCTGCACTTGTTAATGGGAGGTGTTTGCTACTGGGACATACATGGAAAGTGCACAAAAGGCAATGTTAAGGTTGCACATTCTACCTTCTTTTTCACATTTCCTGACTCTTGAGTGCAACCTTAGTTAATAGGTCTCAGTCTAACTTACATGATAGAGATATTTGGTCGAATGCTGACCTCATTTATTGTGCACTAAGGGGAAGAAATTTATTGTGCCTCATTTATTCAGCACTAAGGGGAAAAAATGCCCATGGCAAGCTAGGTTGCAGCAACAATCTGTGCATTGTAAACTGTCTACATCCACTTACTATAACTACTCCCAATAGAATGATTATATACAAATATTGTTTCCATATATTAACCACAGCCTTCTTTTCCAATATGCACTGGAGTTGATATTTAAAATGCAGGATTCTCAAATGGAATAACATCTTCAGGAATAATTGCCCAAACATATACAGTTATTGCTTGTAAGGATGTACACACCAGTTAAAATTAATGGTGTGATGAGAAATGATTTCTAATCCACCGAGAATAGAAATAAAGAGAATTAAAATTCTGCCTTTCCACCCAGATAAAAAGACTCCCATGTAAAACAACTCATCATTTGTCAGAGAGACACTAATAAAGTGCTAATATTTATCATCACTGATACTGTACACATCAACTGTATGCTGTGTATGTGCAAAAGGGTATAAATACTGTATACATTACTATGTCAATATGGTTTTTGAAAGCAATATTGATTTAAATAGAGATCGCTGAGAGATAATTACCATTCCAATATTTTAAGTTACCTTAGGGTTCCAGTTCTGTCCCTACTGAAAATCAGGGAAACTTCAGTGGACAGAGGGCCTTAATACAGTGGTTACCATTAACTGCTCATCAAATCATACACCCTTGTAGGCGCTATGAGGCAAATCCTGTTTCCACACATATAGAGGACCTCATATGTAGTGGAATCTATGTGGTTCTGTTGGACAAAAGAGATTTGGGGTGTTCCTACATGTAACCCTTCTGCCGGGCCGAAACGATAGCAGCAAGGCCCGGGTTCAATACATAGGGGTCCCTTCCCCACAACATAATGCAAAACCAGCTCGAGCCTCCACCCAGTGACCTGGGAAAATCTTACACACACCCCTGGGCGCCTCGAGGAGGCAATACTTCCCCTCTCGCAAGCACAGAGCCTTGGTGTAGCAGAAAAGGTTTAATACATGATAAACAACAAGCATTAAATTGGGAAAATACCTCAGCTAGAGTTCATAGGTCAAACCGTGAGAAAAGACCCACCCCAGCAAATTGGGCCATGTCCTTCTCTCGGGGCCCTTGAGTCCAGCAACCCCCAAATCACCCACAGTCCCAAAAGTCCCACAATCCAAAAGTCTCTGTCCTGGGTCAGTGCAGCCCCAGACTTCAAGAGTATCTCTGCAGAGGTCCCCCTCCCCAGCCTGGGTAGAAAGGGGCACCTTATGTGGTTTCGGGGCCAACTGCCCTGCCTCTTCATGGGGTTCTGCTTCCACTAGTCGTCCCCGCAAACAGCTCAGCTCTGCTTGCTCTGTGGGCTGCTCCGCTCTGCCAGCTGCTCTGGTCCACGAGCTGTCCTGTGAGCCACTCCAGCCGTCCTCGCGAGCTGCTTGGCTCCACTCACCCAGTGGCTGCACAAACTGCTCCACTCCGCTCTGCCAGCTGCTTTGCTCTACGGTGTTGCTTCAGGCTCCCCCACTCATTAGCACAGTACTCAGTGCTCTCAGCTCAGCAAGTCCAGCTCTTCAGTGATTCCAGCTCATAGTAGGGGAGCCCCAGTGCGTTCAGCTCAGTAACCTGTATCTAGATTCTTAAGGGAATCAAAAATTAACTCTGACATTCTACAGTGGAGAGAGACACAGGTGGAACTGGTACTTCTGGCTCACACAAGAAGCCTGCACCACCCAGTACAGATATCTGTCCACAGCCTCTCTCCTTTCAATGGGTTTTGGAACCCATGTGCCCCATCTAGCAAGCACTATCCAGCTGACAATGAACCCCCCCCCCCATCACAAGACAATTTTGTAGTTCCGCATTTACCCAATCAGGGTCACATTTCATTCCTCCTGCCCCAATAACAATGAAATTGGGGCTCCCACAGCTGTGAAAATAACCATCCCATGCTGCTTTGCGGTATGCTAAGTGGGGTGGGAGTGCCCATGCAAATAACTGAAATGCTAATGCAAATACTTGAAACTTCCACTCTGCACTCCCCATAATCTACCACCAGATGTCAGGGTAGAGCTCATCCTGACTCTGCTTACATACAGAAGGCACATGACACTGAATTCAGCTCAGAGGATGCTTCTTGCACATGGGAATTCTGGGGCTTGGACAGGGGTGGGTCCAGGGAAGCCACTATTATGTGGATCCTACAGTCCCTCTCTCCCCACACTGAGGCCAAGGAGCCCAATGTAGCCCATAGGTTCAAGTAGGTTCCATGGAGCTCTCCCCTTGCTTCCAGGTGGCTCGATGGCAGAATTCTTTTCCCACTTAATTCTAGTGCTCAGCTCAGGAGGGATTTGTGTCCTGTGTGCACCATTTAGACACACAAATCTTGGTGTTTGAAATTCCCTCCCGCTCTGTATCACACAGAGGAGTGCTGGCAAGAGACTGCTTTTCATTTCCTGGCTCCACTTACCTAATGCAGGACAGGGTTGCAAAAAGTTAATAGTGATGGCAAGTGTCAGTGTTTATCTATCCCACTGGCTACTGTTATATCCTCCAACCAAAACTGAACAAGCATAAACTAGTAGAACCAGATAATGAAACATCCTCCAGTGGCTGTTTTGTGTGGAGCAAGGCAAGAGCCGAACTCATTCCCTCAATAAGTGGTTTAGGCACCTAAGCTGCATGAGTCCAGGTGAAAGGTTCCCATTAGTGGATCACTAAGGTGACACAGGCATATGCCTATAGGCTGGATTTAGGCACCTATCTCAGAGAGAGGAGTGGAGTTTAGCTCTTACCCCTGTTGTCAGCATCTCCCATTGGCTAGCTTAGACAGGGAGCTGCCTAGCTTTTGTGGGTCCCATTCTAAAACACCTGTCTCTTCCCAGTCATTGTATAGGGAGATTATGTGCCTAACTCAAGCTTTGTGGATTGCAGGATTGTTCCAGAGATTTTCTAGGTTCCTAAAAGGTAGGTGCCATGATGCTGAGCCTTGCAACACCTAAGTGCCTATGTGGCTCCTGTGCCTAAATACCTTGGGAAGCCTGGAAACCTCAGAAACTGCATATCCACTATACACCTTCTTGTGGGGAGGAGCTTACCCCTGTCATGTGACTGGCCAACTCATTGGGCTGGTGAATAGAGATAAATAGAGTCCTGGCTCCACCTACTTACCAACCATCACTATTTGTAGAGCCTTGTGCCCCTAAGGGAAGCGGGAGGGAGGGAGCAGCCTCTGAGTGGCACCAATTCTGCCTGATTAAATGCATGCTTGGCAAAGGGTAGGAAGGCTCCTTCTTTCTTTCACCGCTGTGCACCCAAGTAATGGCTTAGCAGAATGTGAGCCAATAGGAGCAGCCAAACATTCACAAGCAGGTCAAAAGCAACAAACAAGGGTGCCCCTGTGCTGCAGTAACACTGAGGAAACATCAGCAAGGGCGCAGATTGAACTTCTCAGAAGAGGTAACTATTATCAGTGAGGGTGAGGAAAAAGAATTTTAAAAATCCTCCAAAATATTCCTAAAACAAACCAGAAAGGAAGATGATGCATTAAAAATAAAACAAAATCATTCATAAAACAATTTATGATATATGGTATCTAGAGTTATTTTAATCTATTACAATTATTGCACACTAACTTTTATAATACCTTATTTTCTTTCTTCCGTGGTGTATTGGAGAGGAAGTTGAGATGTAGACCAGATGATCATGCTATGGCCTGTAAGTTCTGTTTCAAATATCATCTTTGTTTATTGCTTTAGAAAAAGAAAACTGGCTGGACAACAAATGTTACACTTGAGGTTTTAAATTTTAAAAAAATATGATCTGTTGCCTTAATGATCACAGCATTTAGTGAAACTAAAAGCATTGGATCTGACAGATTTATACAGGATAAGAGTTTGGGACTTAAATGCTTTGAGTGTCTTCATACCGTGCTCACAATACAAGTTATATATTTTGTTTGAATTCTAAAATATAGCCCCTTTGGATTCAATGCTTAATGAAAACAGAGTATTGCACTCTGAAAGGTGACCTATTGAAAGCAAAGTGCTAATAAGTAGCAGATTGTTCAACATGACCTAAACCCCTCTTTTATTGAAAAGTGGGATCTACAAAGGTACTTTGTAACATGTTTCATAAGGACTTAATTTTGCTCAGCAATAACAGGACCATTAAATCTGCTTAGAGCCTGGATTACAAGAAAACGGGGATAGCTGTATTCTTTTTTACCTTTTTCTTAAAGGAAGAAATGCACATCTGTCATTTCCTCCTAAGATATTTAAAAAAGAAACAGGAGAAACTTGCTAAATCTCTTCACCAGGATGGGGGAGAAGGACTTCTCCTGATATCGTTTAACACATACACAGCTATAAAAAAAATGGGATGGCGAGCAATGGAACGGTCTTCCATTTTCATTAATCGCAGATGACTGCATAACTCACAAGAGGCCTAATGAATTACATTCCTACCATAGCAGAGTTGGTGTCGACAGAGCTACTACATATATAATTTTTTCGTTACACTTATCATTATCCATCTAGCTATAAAAGTGATCACATTTTTTAAGGTACCATGCAATGGCTAGGCAGCTAGTTGCTGTGACTGCAGTTTACCAGGCTGATCACAATTGTCTCCCTGTTAACTTGTGCTCCTCCAGCTGTATGTCATAGTCATCTGTTGTCTCTAGTGTTAAAATTAGATTGTAAACTCTTCTGGGCATAACTTTATTTGTTTGTACAGTGCCTAGAACAACGGTGCTGGGGCCTATAGGTGCTACTGCAAAGTAAATACTATTAATACATGTAATGCATGTACTAATCTGGGTGTACAATTTGGGGTAGCATTCCCTTGATGAAATTTAATAAAGTCTATCGCATTGCAGATGCAGCCATGAGCAGGTTTCCCATTTAGTCTGTTTACACTGCTAATCCTTCTCTTCGAAGTCAGGAGGTGGGGAAGTGGGGCTCAGGTAAATACCATCATACTTACAGCAGTGACTCCAGGCACAATCTGCCCCCAAATCCTCTGGACTGGAGCACTAGTTTTGGCTCCAGTCCCCACAGCAATGAGAGCTCACCTCTTCAGCCAGGTGAGGCTGGGAAAGGTCACCTGAGACCTTAGAATGAATCAAAAGCCATAGATTCTTCCCCAAGGAGAGGGGAGTAATAGGCAGCAGGGAAGCAGCACTGATGTTTGAGAGAGTCAGATGGGGAGATCCGTGGGGCATAGAGGGCTCACCCAAGGCTCTTAATTATCCTCTGCAAGCTTCTGTCCTTGCTGCTGATGGAAGTGCAAGGCACTCCAGACCATTGTATATTGCCAGTGAGGTTCCATTGGGGGAATGCCAAGTGAGAGGCCAAAAGAGGAGAGTGTCTCATCTGCATAGGAGGAGGATGGCTTTTTGCTTAAGGTACTGAACTGTGATACAGAAGGTCTGGGTTATAGTGACCTTACAGCAAGGATGCCACACAGAGACATAGAGTGAATGATTGATGAGTGAGTAAACATGGGGTGATCTTTGTTCGGTACCCGTCCCCACAACTCCTTCTAAAATACTAATCAGGTAAAAATTAGTAACCACATGCCCATTGGGCATGCTTTTAAGACGTGACTCCTTTGAGGAAAAAAGTCATAAGAATCAAGCAAAGTAAATTACTGTGTTTGGGATTCCTTAATTGATGCCTGAAGAAGCAATGCTGCTAGACAGAGTAGCCAAAACTCTTCTCCCTGGGCTCGAGTAGGGCTGTGAACTAGGGGATCTCAAGGCAACCAAGGCCTTGCCTCGAGCGAATCCAAAACAAACCAAAGGGCTGAGAAGAACAGACCAGGAGAGGAGAAGCCGTCTATAAAATTGGTAACTACCTTCTCTGTTTGCCAAGCAGGAACTGCGTGAGGCTAGTGCAGGGCCTGTTTGTATAGGTCTGTGAAAGAGAGACTCGTTAAAAGGAATGTATAGCTCTTAATGTATAGCTCTTAATGTCTAACATAGGAGTTATGTGCTTAATATAACCCTTTACTGCTTGTGTAATTCCTTCTCAATAAACTGTTGTGTACTGAAGATAATTACTGTGGACCTTTTTCACTGGTATGACAGTAATCTGCTCCACCGGAAGCCAGTAAAGATCCATTTCAGGGGTAGTAGCACCTCCTTTTGTCAACACAATGCAGCCTGCAACCGTTTGCAGTGGCACTTGGGTGAAGAAACAGAGTGGTCTGATTGAGTGGTGGACAAAGGCTTAAAGAAGTTGCTTTCTACCTTTACTAATCCCTCACCCTGTCCACTTCCCAGCTAGAAATTTACTAATAAGTGGTGATACTTCCTGCACTGCGGCATCCTAGGTGGCTATCTAATAAGCCTTTCCCTAGGCTGAAACTGCCAATCATTCATTAATGAGACATCACAAAACACTCTAATGTAAATAAGTATTATTATGCCCATTATATATGTGGGTAAACCAGCGCATACAGTGGTTAGGTGACTGGCCGAGGATCACACAGTGAGTCTATGGCAGAGCTAGGAACAGAAGTCAGTTCTCTTGAATGGCAGTCCCCTGCACTAACCTCTAGAGCACACTCCATAAGTGTTTGAATCTTTAATAAACTCTTCTGGGTATCTCTATCCTGCAACACTCACTGTTTTAAAGTATTCATGGGTTATTTGTTTATGACTCTTAAACAAATCTATTAAACACTCGGCATTATTTTTAGTTAAATTTTGTTGTTTCCCTCCAACCCCCTTTCTCTTTAATAATTGATTTTGGTTTGGATACATAAATATGTCCTGAGTGTATTTGTCATTTCCTAATGTTTACAGTGGGGATTATTTTTCCTTTTAAACAGCATATTTTGTTCTCCATATAGAGAATGCCTGTCTGATAGATGCGCATTTCAAAAACATTCCCAGATAATATATTTGGCAATTTCATGAGTGTGCTTGGTGGAATTGCACTTAATGCTTCTTGGAGAAACTCGTGTTTTAGTTTCTCACTCATCACATGGTCACAGAGAACAAAAGCATCCCTTATATAAAAGTTCTACAGTATTCTATAGGAGTGAATGCAAATCATATCGCATATGCCCACCCTTCTTGGCTGTTATTGAGCCTCTGTATTAGAGGCGGTATAAGGAAATGGGAAGAAAGATACAGCAGGTACCTCTTCTAGCTGTCAGGATAAGTAGCATGGTAGAGTTCCAGAAACCACCTGCTCTCCCAGATAAAAGGCTTATGGCACATGAGTTAGAGGGAAACTGGGGTTTGAAATGAGAAGGAATAACTGACTATTAAAATGAAGGATGGATGAAAACTTGAACCCCATCTCAGGCTGGCCTGAAGTGGATTACTCCGTGTCTTGGTGCAGTAGGGTGTGGGTGTATATGGGTGTGTGTGTGTATATGTGCGTGCACTCATGTGTGTGTGTGAAGTCAGCAACCAGCCCATACTTGAATGCTGAGGCTGCTGCCAAGAAGCCAAACAAACACATTATCAATAATTCCTGAGTATTTTTAATATTTCTATTAACTTTAAGGCCCAAATCAGCCTTGTTGCGTATGTCTACACAGCCCACAGCAGCAAACCTCTGATCCCGGTTCAACGAGACTCAGGCTCATGAGACTCACACTATTGTACAAAAAATATCTGTGTAGACGTTGTGGCTCAAGCTCTGAAACCTAGGGACGGGGGTGGGCTTCAGACCCCAAATGGCAACTTAAAAGTGCTGTCTACACAGCTATTTTTAGCCTGGTGGCATGAGTCTGTGAGCCCAAGCCTGTCAACTCTGGCTGGGAGTTTCACTGCCATAGGCTGTGTAGATGTACCTTGTTCTGCTCTCCCTAACAACAGCGTAGACCTGGAGTAACACCACTGAAATGAATGGAGTTACATGGTTGTATAACTGCTGAAAGTGAAAGCAGAATCAGGCCCTACATGTCTCATCCCTCTCCTAAATTAGAGTCTTTCATTCATTTTACTTTCATCACTCCAAACTGCAATACATTATAAGTAGGCTTGGAAGGATTAGATTTTTATTGTAATTGTCACTTTCACAATACACATACAAACCAACCAAACAATAGGTAAAATAAGAAAAATGCTGCCTGAGAACTTGGTAAAGTCAAAATCCAGTGGTTTAAAATTCTGAATTAGGCTTGTCACAAACGGACTTGCAAATGAGTAGTAAAACCAGGTATGTTTTATTGATTTATGGATATTTACTTTGTGCATTTTGATGTGATGTTCACAATTTATATTTTAAAAGTGATAAAGCTTTAACTTTTAAAATCTCAGTGTATACTCTCATTAAATAATTGTCTGTTCCCCCATAATTTCCTGGAATTCTGAAAATTGAAATCAATAAAAATAAAAAAAAAGCTTAGAAATCATTGCTATTATCCTTTGAAAAGAAAAGATAAAAATAAAAAATCTGCCAAGCCTAGGGGTTCCTTTCCATTGATACAACAGAAAACCGCTCGAGCCCCCTCCCCCCTCCCAGTAACCTGGGAAATTTACACACCACCCCTGGGCGTCTTTGAGAGACAATACTTCCTCACTCGCAAGTATAGAGTCCGAATGTAGAAAAGAAACTTTTAATAAAAGGAAGGAAGTTACTTGGTGCTAATTTTGGAAAACACTGCAAATAGGGTTCATAAACATAACCATGAGTAAAAAACCCACCTGCAAGTAGGTTGGGCAGTGTCCTTTTCCCCTCAGGTTTTTAAGTCCAGCAACCCACAAATCCCTTTCACGTGCCCAACCCTTCTCTGCACCTCACTCACAGTTGCTGTCCTTCATCAGTGCAGACCTAAAGTTCGGAGGTGCATCTGCAGAGTTCATCTCCCACCCTGGGTGGGGTAAAGAGGTACCTTACTTGCTCTGCTGCTCAGGTACTCACTCACCGCCCCTCTCTGCCAGCCACCCTGCTGGCCACTTCTGCCAGCCACCAGCTCACCGTTCTCGCCATGCCTTGCCACCAGCTGCCCTGCTGGCTGTCTGCTCACCGCTCTTGCCGTGCCTCTTCACAACCCGCCCTGCTGGCCGCTCATCATGCCTTTCCACTGCACCAGCCACTCCTTCACCAGCTGACTGTCAGCTGCCTTCTGCCTCTCTGCTGTGACCTCTGCGCATCAGTTTCTTAGTAATTTTCACCTCTTTGCAGGCTGGGCAGAAACACTGCCCCATCTCAAGAGATTTCAGCTGATTTGGCATTTAACATAAAGAGGCTCCTAGTGAAGCCTATTTATCTCTGTATTTAAACAGTGAGAAGGAACAGATTAAACCAGTCTAGGGAGGACCCTTGATAAGAGTGTGCAGCCTCCTAGCTGGGGATACCTGTCCCCACCCCTCTTATTTTCACAGGGCTCTGACATTTGAGCCCCTGGCTTAACTAGGTTCTTTCAGCTGAAGGTGGCCCCCTCATTTCAAATAGGTTAGGCACAGTCCTGCTTTCTTGTATTCCTACAATAATTACAACAGTGGTAACCATATTTCACTACCCCTGCATTCAGTACTAAGGTGATTTGTACCCAACAGCAGCCAAAGCTGATCACTTTGACACCGGTGTATCTGCTGAATATGTAAGCAGAGCAGGAGCAAACCGTATTTACATAAACACACCCAAGTCATTCCCCCTCCCAACTAGCTGTCAGGGAAGCATTCATTCAGACCCTGCTTACATTTTATTTACCTTATCGTTTAAAGTTCTGGAAAAATGGATAATCATGCAAAATAAAGCAGAAAATCATATCTATCCACTCCTTGAGGTCAGAGGGAGTTTTTCAACTGAATTCCATTGGCGGAGGATCAGGACTTTGAAGTGTGGTAACATAATAAGTAGAACCTCATCAAAATTTTTTGCACAAACCATTTTTTTGCCAAAAAGAAAAAATGCAGATTCAGGTTGAGAGAACGACTTTGCAAATTCATGTCAGATTCTCTGAATAGTTTTGGTCAGTAACAAAACATCTGGAAAAAGCAAAATGTTTTGTTCCATCATTTTTAAAATAAAACATATGGCTATTTTGAGTCTAAATGACTTCTCATTACAAAATAGACTCCAATGTTATTGTAAATGTTTTAACCCCCCTCTAAAATGAAGGAAAGGGGGATTTTTTTTCAACTTTTTGACTTTGCTCAAAAATTTGAAATAATTTTGTTCTGAATTGACCCAAAATGTTTTTTTAACTTTTGATTAGAAAACAGAAAATCAGTTATTTGCACAGCTCAAATACTGAGTAACAAGAATGTTACTGTTATGACAGGATTCCCTAGATAGTATTGTTACCCACAGTCTTACAAGTTCATAGCGTGCAAGCAATGTTCCATCTTTGAAGAGATACTAAATTGTTAGTTTTATTATAGATTCTTTGGGGGAGGGGAACATTGAGGCAAGCGCAAAGCAAGTTTGATCTCTGCCCTAATCTCTCTAACTAGTGTCAATTGTTGGGGAAGTTATTCCCTGGAAACTGAGTACTGGTGTTTGGGCTGAAAGCCTTGAAAGAGGAATGTCTGCATGCTGTTTGTAAGTACCTCTGTTCAAGGCCTGGAGCTTTTTCTTACATAGGCACCTATTACCTCCCACCCCCTGTCCCAATTTTTCATACTTGCTATCTGGTCTCCCTAAGTATAGCCAGACAGTACATCACAAATTTCTCCTTCAATGGGAAGTCTGCCTGCAAGTCCCCCCACATCTGCTATTGCTTGGCAGAGGGGTGACATTATTCAAGAGCATAGAAAAATGTATTTATTGTCAGAAAAAGAAAATACTAGAGAGATGACGCAAGTCCTTTGGCTCAGGGTTTAGTCACCTATACAACAGCTTCTCTTTAAAATTGTAGACCTCTCTGGTGTTGCTGCAGTATTCTTACCTAGCTACCATTCTCACCCTCCTCCTCACTGATATTTTGCCTTGCTCCTTGACTATTTAACTCAGCTTTCTCTCCTTGACCACATCTAACCCTTTCCTTTTCACAATCCTCTTCACATCCATGTACTAGAGGCAGCTTTCCTAGCAGTAAGCCAGACAAGGGTAGCACATATAGTGTTACTAGATTATGTGTTATTAGATGAAGTGAGAGAATTGCTAAAGGTTCCCAGTTTCTTCATTATCCTACCTCAACTCACCCTAGCAGGAAGTTTCTCCTGCTCAAGGTCTTTCTCACCCGCTTCCTCCATGAGGTTTCTGCTGCTTCATCCCTTATATCCTCTTCCTATTTAAAACAAAAATAAAACTTACTTTAGTATAACCATACCCAGCTTCATCACTGTGATGGGAAAAAAGGCACCATGAGCAGGGAACTCCTCTTCCAACTAAACTCCCTGTACATTCTTGGAATAGACTCTGGAACTGAAGCTCACTCACAATTGGTGCAGTTCACTGCAAAGTATAGGCAACAACAATTACACTGAAGCCTGGAAAAAGTAGCCCTGATTCTCCTCAGTTCCCCTAGTGGCCCATCAGTGTAACTCTGTTTGCTTCAGTGGAGTTACTCCTGATTTATACTGGGGTCATCAATGTCTGGGCTTTGGCAATTTTTCTGTATCATAGCAACTGACTGCTTCTGAAAACTGTGTGATATTTGGTTCTGGGTTTTTATTTCTAGTTTAGCCAATGAATGCAAGGAAGCAAAATCCTATGGAAAAGAGGAGCCTGCTTACCCTCTGCTTGCTTTCAGAGAGAGCTGTCACAGAGTTCAGGTGGGGTAACAGCATTGCGGTGTAAAGTCACACTGCCCTTTCATGTCAGGGCAGCTGGCCCGGGTCCTTGTCTTCCCCAGTGTGTTTGTCTATGTGTGTGTCAATAAGTTACTTGACCCATGCTTATGCTCCTGAGTTTAACCACCCGAGAAAATTTGGAAGCAAGAAAGCAGTCTATCCTGGTGGAATATTTTAAGTCTCTCTCTCTCTCTGAAAGTCAAGTACAGTGTTTGTTCATGGCAGCAACAGTGGACAGTGAAAGAAAAACATGAAAGGGATACAAATTATGTTAACACATGAGTCACCAGTAAAAACAACCTCCACATATTAAAGGTACTTCCCTCTATATGCACCTATAGTTCCTTCCAATTTTTATAGGCCCGTTATGTATATATGAACACACATGTATATATTTTGTATAGGGTTTTGAACACTGAGTTTTCACTTAATGCCTACAGATAAGTTTTGAAGATACTTTATCGACAATGGATTCCACACCCCTGCAACCACTGCTGCTCTCATCAGATACAATCTGCGCTATGTTCTGATCCCCTTTCCCCAACTTGCATATGATGAGTATATATGCCCTGCTGATACAGCTAATAACAGTGATTGTCCTGAACAATATCTGATCTCTACCTGGTAAAACTGTGAAGATGCATCAACATGTGCTGCAATCTCTTTGGAGCACTAAGAAGAGGCTTTTCCATGATTATCTCTTGGGGTTTGTGGATGGTCATAGGTGTACTGATGGAATCGCTCCACTTCACATACCTCTTGTTCAACTTAACCTGCATCCAGATTTTTTCTTTGTGAATGAAACATGGTGGCAGTGTCTGTGCAGTTTGAAGTGCAGCAGCTGGCAACCTGAGCCATGGAACTCAGTCTGAAGGCCTCTGGAGCGCTGGATTTTGCAAATGCAAACCTAGCACAGTGATAGACTTGGTGGAAGGAGAAGTTCAAGCTGTACACAGATCTGGCTGTGCAGAAGGACAACAGAACCTACCCCTGCTTGGCCCATATTTAAAAGCAATATATAGACTGGCACACAAAATAAAAAGCAACATATGAGCTGTAAAAATGATTTAATCAAATTAGTGTTGCAAAATCAAGTTTACTGACAAAGAGTGCAATTAATATTTATAAGGCTATATATCTTAGGGATATGCTAACCAATATGGTTTTCTAACTCTGCCGCCTCTTCTCACACACAGAAGTCAAGGAAATCTCTTCAAAAAAGGGGGAGGGTAACCAAAAACTCCAAAAGCCTTTAGAACAACACCTTGGTCATTACATCTTCGTTTTCAAAAAAGGAGTCACATGAGAGAGAATTCTTCAGATTCCAGAGGGACAAGAAACTATCAGATGTGACTATCAGGAATGTAACGAAAATACCAGAGCCTTTGCAGAGATATATTTTGGGATTCAGAGGCAGCAAGAAAAAGAACTCAATAAGTAAAGTTTATCACAGATTAGAAGAACTTCACTGGCGGAAGGAACTGTGGAGCAAGAGAGCAATATAAAGTGGAACAAAAGCTGATGAATCACTGTCATTTGTATTGGTAAAAAAAGCAATAGAAGATCCCTCAATGTCAGCATTAGATATGAAACATGTTCTTTGCTATATTAAATTGCATTTTATTGAAACAGCCAAGGTAAAGTTTAAGTCAAAACTTCTCCTAGTGTTTACATTTATGCTGTATTACGTATAGCCACAGCATCAGATGATTGAGCGTCTCAAAAACATTACCTAGTTTAAAAATACTTAGTATTATTTAGTCATAAGGGAGATTTTCAAAGGTTTAGGAATTGGGAAAATACATTGTTTTTAATCTAGTCAAAAATTAAAGAAAACAACATAACTAAGGTTTCAAAGGACCATGGTCATGCTACATATGGAGTATTCCATCTTGTGGGGCCTGATTCAAAGTCTGTGATGGCATGACTGCAATCATTTTCAGTGGGCCTACAGTTATGTCACCTCATATTCCCATCACCTCCTCCTTCCACATGCACAAATTCATTTCTGCACTCATAACCTCATCCTAGCCCTCACTAATTTGTCTCATTCTGAATACATTTATTTTTCTACCTATTACCATTGCTGCTTATTGGTATTTTTCTATGGCTGTTACATTTTTAAAGCCATGAAGTGATGCATTGTCTGTGCAGAGGGCCCCTCCACCACCCTGATACTCATTACAATATCCACCTACCCATCACAGTGCTATCTATACCTCCTTATTTATTTGCATGTAATATAATTACACTTAGATGCCATCAATTTTATCTGTGTTGCCTGCTAGTTAAATCAGCTTCTGTGCATTTGTTCCATGATACATTCACCACAAATGGATATGTAAAGCCTATACATTTATTCATCTCGTCGAGTATTCATGTACTGGATTCCTGTGTTCATTATTGGCAGAAATTATTCATTCTAACGAATCCATGGGAACAGAAGAAAGAACATACAATACCAAAATAATTTAAATTATACAAAATGTGCCAGGAAAATGTATACATATATATGTGTGCATATAATGCTGGCTCTGATTAAAAAAACCCCAAACCTAAAAAAATGTTTATGTATGATGACTAGATGCTGATTTATGGAACCCTTTTGCTTGTGTAACAGCATGATCTGAAATATCCATGTGGAGGGTGCAGAACACTAAGGAAAATGAATTAAATAAACAAACAAACAAACAAATAAATAAATTTTATTCTGCACAGTCAGAGGGTTTTGTAGAGGGAGCCATGGAGCAACAAGCTAAGGGGAAATTTGCGGGTATGCACCTATTATTGTCCATAGTACATATTTCATTATTTAAAGAATAAGGTTGGGGGGGGAGGCGGGGAGGTGTAAACTGAATTTTAAATAAAAAAGACAGATCCCACTCTATTCTGAAATTACGTTTAGCAAATAGAGAAAAGACTCTGTGTGGATTTTAGAAGATAATCTTCACTTTGCAAAGCTGTCTAGGAATGTGGAGAAGCAGCGGTTAGTAGTTCAAAGGAAGTCAGGATTTAAGTTCCTGATGTTGCTACAGACTTGACTGACCTTACAAAAGTAATTTACAGTCACTGAGCTAAATTGTGGCACTAAATCACTGTCCTGTATTGGGTGATGGGACAACTTCCCTCTGGTGAGTTTGGCCTGCAAAGCAAAACAGTGCAAAGTGGATTAGCAATAAGTCGTGTGTCCTTCATGCTCCCTTTGGGGTATTGTACACTCCAGGGATACATGGAAGAGCATTCCCTGTGTCAGAGACCTTCCAAGCAACAAGGAAGACCCATGATCCTGATTTGACAACAAAGACACATGGACTCCCACAAATTGCAAGTGTGGTAAAGGACAATGCCTCTTCCTCTAGTCAAGGACCTAATCAGTCACGACCACTATACACTTGTCTCTCAAACAGCCTTTCTTCCCCATTGCCCACACAAATCCTTGGTTTGCTGATGCCCTGCAATGGACGAACAGAGAGGGGCAGAAACTTGAGTGCCAATGGTGGAAACCAAAGCCTGATTTAGACAGGATGGAACATAATGAATTCCTCAAAGCCTATGCTGACACTGTATTACAGGCCAAGAGAACTTTTTTAAAATGTGGACACCAGAACTAAATGCAGTATTCCAGTATCGGTCTCAATAATGCTGTGCACAGAGGAAAAATCACCTCTTAGTCATCACACCTGGTCATTGCTCCCTGGTTTTTACATCCAAAGATTGAATTAGCCCATTTTGCCACAACATTGCCCTGGGAGCTCTTGCTGAATTGCTTGTTCACTATGATCCCCAAAAGCCTTTTCAGGGTCTCTGCTTTCCGGGATACAGCCCCTCGGAGGGCTTCCCAGAGGATTCAGGGGGCCTGGGGCAAAGCAATTTCGGGGGCCCCTTCCATAAAAAAAGTTGCAATACTATAGAATACTATATTCTCATGGGGGCCCTTGTGGGGCCCGGGGCCTGGGGCTAATTGCCCCACTTGCCTCCCCCCAGGCAGTCCTGGCCCCTCCTCCCACCCCCGCTGTAGGTATTGCCTGTGTTCTTTGTTCCTACTTGTATAACTTTGTATTTGGCTGTATGAAACGCATTTTGTTTGAATGAGCCCAGCATACCAAGCAGCTCAGATCACGCTTTAGAACTACCCTGTCATCGTTATTTACTATTCCATCAATCTTTGTATCATCCACAAATTCTATCAGCAGTGATTTTATATTTTATTCCAGATCATCAATGAAAATGTTGACTATTGTCAGGCAGAGTGCTGAACCTGTCTATAAACACCCCCATTCAGTGATGAGTCCCCATGCACAACGACTCTTTGAAATCTGTCAGTTAGGCAGTTCTTAATTCATTTAATGTGTGCTTTATTGATATAGTAGAGTGTTAATTTTTAATCGGAATGCTTTACAGTACTCATCAAATACCTTAAAAAAGTCTGTGTGTGTTACATCTGCACTGTTACCTTTATCAACCAAACTTGTAATCTCTTCAAAGAATGAAATCAGGTTTGTATGAGAAGACATATCTTCCATAAAACTATGTTGAATGTCTCTTAATTCTTTATCAACTGAATCCTGTATCAATTTTTGCATTATTTTGCATGTCACTCTACTTACATCTTCCTTAGTTACTAATGAACTATAAAGTACTTCAGCATCCTCATGTGATATGCTATTCTAGTCTGTATAGGTTTTTATACCACGCTCATCACTGTAGCATCTGAGCACTTCCAGGAGTGCATTAAGTAACATGACTACACATCTGTCACATGTTGTTTGTTCTCTCATCTTCTCCCAGAGGGAGAAGTGTGTGCAATGGGGAGTCTTGTTTTAGTAGGTTGTATGGTTTCTGTTTGTTAGTTTAATATAAATATACCTGCCTGTTGCTATATGTTTATGGAAGAGAGGATTAATAAAATTGGCCTTACATTTGGAGAGAAAAAATGATGAGTTCATTCCACAGTCTTGGACCATCCCCAGAGAAATTTCTGTCTCCCACACAGATAAGCTTTACTTTTATTTTTGAGTTCCATTGTGCTAGTGAAGCATAGTTGTCAACCATGGTCTTCCCCTCAGAGGTTTAGATGGTCTTTTAGATATCCTGGGATGAGGCCATGGAAAATTCTGAAAATTAGGACTGAGCTTGAACTTGATTCAAAATTCTGTGGGAACCCAGTGTAGAGAACTGAGGTAGACGGTGTTGCTGTGGAGACACGTTGCAGCCTTCTGAACTATGGAGTTTCCTAAATCCTGACAGTCTCATACTCTAAATATATCAGTAGATTCATTATTTTGGTTTTCTTTTCCTTCTTGGCTCTTGTGCATCTAGCCTTTGTGATGGCCAGGCAATCCTAGGGCTCCAAGGAATTACCCTTTAAGCAGCTAAACTGATCATTAGGGAAATTCAGACTCCACAAAATGAAGAAAATGCTAGTCTCTGAAGAGAAGGTATTGAAGAGTCCTTTGGTGATACCTGTCTGAAGCCAAAGCATGTCATGGATGAGAGTCTGAAGAAGATAAATGAGCTCTCTTGAGAAGATTAGGATGGCAAGATCTAGTCAGTGGCAAGATCATGCAGCTTGTGCTCCAGAGGTCTCATCCTGTTCTTTAAAGCCAGTAGCAAAAATCTCACTTACTTTAATGGGAGCAGACTGGAACTCCAGACAAGCTATCCCCACAAACCCCAGGCACACCCTGGTCCTCAGCCATGTAAAGTTGCTGTTAAGCAACAGAAAGGAAGGACCACTTAAAGCACCTCTTTCCACCAGGCTCTGCTAGATGTACATGTCATCAAATAGAAAAATTTCCAATGCAATCTGATCCCTCTGCCACACATGCACCTTCTTCAGGGAAATGAAAAGTATATTGGGTTAGTTCCAGGTTTGGGGTTCCTCTGAAATTTCAAGCACACCTGCTTCGAGGTTCTCTTCTATAATTAAGGTCTTTCTGTCAAAATTCTTCTTGAGGTAGAATTTTTTTCTCCCAGGACAGATCAGCAAGGTCAGTCTCCCACAGGGATCTGGCTAGTGCAGAGAAGGGAAAACCCAGTGGATTGACAGGGAGATGAAAGACTAGAAACCCCAACTGAGCCAAGAGCCACAACTCAGCCAGGAGCCTTGGCGCTTGGGAGCTAGGGATCCCAGCTCCACAGCATGGATTTTGGAAGCCCTGGCTTGAGCTTGGTTTTCGGGGTTTTCAGGTTCCCTGCCATGGAACTGAGAACTTGGCAGCCCGGGGTCCCTGATTCCACCTGATGGGGGTGCCCCAGAGCCACAGACACTGAAAGCCTTGGGCAGTCTGCATGGTGAGCCTGCTTTGGAGCAACAGAGCCTGGAAATCCCAGTCCCCAGCAGTCCACCAGGTGAGCTGACAGGAAATCCTGCTCATCATGTGTTGAACAAAACTGATAGTTTTGTCGAAACTGATATTTTTGATTTCGACAAATCAGCATATCCAATGAAAAACTGCTTTTTGGTGGGGAAGGACAGCGGAATTCCTGACTGGCTCTGCTTCAGAAGATTTAGTTTGCATACAAAGCCATTGGAAGGATTCTAACATTAATGCAATTCCCCTGCTTAGAATGTCTCTGTTTGTCTATCCAATGAATGTTCATGGTTCTCTGTTTATAGCAGACGGGATTAAATGTACGAGTGCCTCATGTCATTTGATTTCCAGCTCAATTGTGCAGACCCAAGAGTTTTGGATAAGCAGCACTTTGGGGCAATTGCTTATCTTAAGTAAATTTAAACACTTAAGTTCTGAGGATTTACTCATCACTAACAGGAATCTCTTGTGTCAGGTTCTAAGGTGCTGAAGAGCAGTGCAAGATTTTGTAAGGTTTCCAAACAACGCCTTGGGGAGGGACCATCTTTTTCCTATGTGTTTGTACAGCACCCAGGACAATGAGGTCCTGGTCTCCTAGGCATTGTGGCAATACAGGTAATAAATAGTAATATTAATAAAGAATGATTGGGTTGTGAGCAGCTCTCACTGGGCAAATTCCCACAACTTGTGCAATGTTACGATGTGATATAGGTAAGACATTTAGAATGCAGGCCAGCAATCAGCACTGATGCCACAGGATTCTGCAATGGCAAGGATCAGTTCTGGAGTTGTGTAGTGAATCCTAGGTATGCTTCTGCAGTTGGCTAGTTAGAAAAAAAACCAGTCTTGTTTTACGCACTAAATGTGAACTTCAAGGGCAATCAGGGATATGTGATACAAATGTGACTATATTATGCATGAGGTGTCATGGGACTAAGTGATGCCAACAGAACACCTGTTATTCTTGAATCTTCTGGTAGCATTAAAGTAAGTCAAAGCAGGGGGGAAAATACCACAGCTTAACAGTTTCTTTTTTGATTGCATTATTATTGTGCTAAGAAGAAATTCCATCATGCAAGCTGCCATAAAGTAACTATATAGCGAGATTAACAGACTCATTGTGCCTTGAAGGCTGCAATTTAGACAGTGAGATACTTCATTTTGTAACCTTTCACATTTAAACAGTTATCAGGGTATATTTTCTGAACCAAAAATTAAGACTTCATATATCAAGAAGACTTGTCAGTCCTTCACGCTGCCACAGTGAGATAGCACAGTTGATGGAAAAGTCCATGCCTAAAGACATCCATAACAGCTGATTATTACTTCTTAGTAGCTGATGTTTTGATGAATGCCTGAAAAATCTAGCAGCGCCCTCCCCGCACACACACACAACAGCTGTGCCTTTTGAATCACACAGACTGACTGTGAAAAAGTGATACTCCATAAGCCAATCATCATTCAACACCAGGCTGGCTGAACTCACTAGAATGCAAATACATTGTCTTGATAGTCTTGCCTGAAAGACATTTGCAGGGACTGCAAAGATATAAAGAGCAGGAGTAGACAATCCCTGCAAATATTTAAGTCTATTGTAGAAACAATCACCACCACATCAAATCACAGCAGTGGTGGAATGATCAGAAGTAGGCTGAAGAGCAAATATAGGAAGTCTTTGAAAATGCAACAAATTCACTGCCATAGCACCACAAAATAGTCCTTCATACTTTATACAGTTTACTAATCCATGCTCCTCCTTACAGGGCCACAACCAAAAAGTGCTGAAATGCTAGAATTGAGAAAATGTTAGCTTTGCCTCGAGGATGATTTGTATTTCTATCATCTGATACTAAAGAAAAGATTTGGGTCCAACAGATACTTCTCAAAGAAAACTTGTGTAAGAAAAGATAATGGATCACAATTTCTATCTAGGTGTTTTAGGGTTTTCTATAGCACCCATCACCCTACTGTATAAGAGCTTCTTAGATAAATTAGATTCACATGACAAAATCTCTAGTGACCTTCATGGGGTCTTCTGCTCTTTTCCTTTACCTGGTTATGGGAAGCTTTGCTTGGGATACATCTATAGTTCTCCCATTTACACCCCAGCATTCTAGTTGTGGTTGTAGAGGTTTATTAAAGGGCTTGTGACCTGCCCTAGAAGTGGTCACATTCTGGATTATCTCCTATAGGAGCTTGTTCCATAGCTATAAACCTTTGACTGAGAACACTTTCTGCACTTTCTCCTAAATTTGAGGACTACGATGTCTGAAAAGAGCACAGCTGCCTTGATGGATCGTGGATGGAGATGGGTTTGCTGATTCTTGCCTTATTAATGGTTTTGAAGATCAGGACCAAGGATTAGAACTGGCAATAGACATGGACTGGAAGCCAATGGAGAGATTGGAGCACAGGGGTGATGTGCTCACAGAGGCTTCTTGTGTTGAGGGATTAAAACACAGGCCAATCTTTGCTCCTTACTGCTCCCTGAGGTCACACAACCTCTCACTGGCCTGAATTGGACCCCAAAATGTGACACTGCAGCACGACACCTAGCTGCCTGTCTTTCAGAAAGGATAGTCCTCTTCTCTATGCCACTTCCCCTGTGATATGTTTTCTTCTATCCTATTTAATTAATGGTCATTCCCTCCTCCTCTGACTCCCTGTCTCCCATAGTGAGCTCTGCCTCTCACTCAGTGTATTCTTTCTGCCCCTTCACTAGGCTTGAAGATTTGTAGTTTGCAAGTGTAGTTGTGTAGTTTGCTAGTTTGAAGGGGAGGAAGTTAATGTTAGACTCAGCATGGACAGAACTACAGCAAACTACAACATAAGGCACTGTGCTATAAAGTGTAAGGGTGTGTGTACCTTTAACATTATTTAGAGTACTCTGAAAGCTAACATCTTTAGAAGGCATAGTCAGGAAAAACTGCTGAATTAAAGGTTTCAGAGTATTAAAGTGTTCTCATGACAAAATCAGAGGGCTAACTACAGAGTTTATTTTGTCAGCTGACTTGGTACATACGATTTCATTGCCCTGCATATGAAAAACCAGCCACAGCTGACACTGAATTATCCATGATCTCCAGGAATTGATGAGAGCTGTGTTCATCTTAGTCAGATTAATTCCAGGCAGTAGCTAAATACATCTCTAACCTCTTTAAATTGCCAAAGGTCCTTTAAATTAAAAGTAATGAAAATGCATGACTCTTTTGCAGGGTAGGGAAGTGCAAGCATTTCCAGTATCTCAGTAATTCTAAGGAATATGACTAGACAAAGCAACTAAAGTACATCATAATCACATATCAGAAAGAAATGCTATCTCCAGATGGCTTGGTGACCACATACATTAGCATTGTATTGTGAGGCAGGTAACTTCAATTCATCCAGAAGGAAACTCTTTTATTCCCTGGGCCAATGTGTTTAGGAATGACCTGCACTAAATCTTCTTATTTGGAACATTCCAAATAAAACAAGTAAAAGGAAAGCACACCTATCAGACCTCCTAGTGACACTCTGGAAACTGACTAGTAGGTACATAAGCTCCAAGATAGCTGTAATCTATCAAAATAAGATTTCTATAGCAATTCTCAGGCTTGATCACCTGTTTAGCTACAGTCAAAAAGTTAAATTTATGACATGAATATAGGCAGGATGGACAGCCTGCATGAACACTTTAATAGTGGTAGCTTCATACTGGGAAACAAATATTGTGGCCGAGAGAGTGAGACAACTGTTCATTCAAATGGCATACTTCAAAAACTAGGAATCCGAAAAGGGAGTGGCAAAGGATGGGTGAAATGATGGCCAGATAGCATGCTCACTCCTGGAATGTTGCTCTGCGGACTGTATAAAGAATACAAGCTAAAGCCACCAGAGGTATCTACAATGTGTGCATACCATACAAGCACGCAGTCATGGTATCAGTGTGGTGGTGGCCATTGCTGATTGCTGTAGGTGAACTCTCTGTGTTCATTTTCATCACTGGCTCATCTTCAAAGGATGAATCATTGGATGATACCAGGCTGGTAATACATTCCTTTCTTTCTCTACTCACATTTCATGTCTTATGTACGGAGGGCCTGACCCAACTCCCTTTGAAATCAATAGGCACCTTTCATTTAACATCAGTAGAAGCTGGACCTAACTCCCCCAGGTGGAGCACTGACACAGTGTCACTGTGCCTCTTGTGTTTCTCTACAGGTTCTATACTATGAAACCAGTATTGAGAGTTTGCTGGCAGCCTCTCCTTCTGCATTACTCATTCTTTTCCCAAGTCTGGCTTGCTAGACTCTGAAATAGACCATGTAGTAACGGATACAGGTCATGGCTATCATTCAACTGTATCTGATCTACCTACTGGCCCTGGATTTCCCATTACTGAATGACTGTCCTGTCAGCTGGGTTTTGGTTTGTTGGGAGATAATTCCTGCTTTCTCTTTCATCCCCTTCCCCATCACTTTACACTTTTGTGCCATGCACAACATGACTGCACTCTTACCTTCTTCTTTAATAGGGGAAATAAGTGTGCTGCTGTTAAGATATACAATCTTGTGCACATTGAGCCCAGTACTCAGATACTTCATCCCTTTTGAGAGGTGCTGCGGACCCTCAACTCCCATTGGCTACCATGGAAGCTGATATCACTCAGCACTCACCATGGAGCTCTTCAATCTAGCAGATAAAGATGATAATAACATGCTCTGATGGCAGGAAGTTGAAGCTAGACAATTTCAGACCAGGAATAAGACATACATTTTTAACAGCGGGGGTAATTAGCTATTGGAACAATTTATCATGGGTGATGGCGGATTCTCCATCACTGACAGTTTTTAAATCAGGATGGGATGTTTTTCTAAAAGATATGCTCTAGGAATTATTTTGGGAAAGTTCTATGGCCCATATTATACAGAAGGATGATCACAATGGCCCCTTCTGGCCTTGGAATCTATGAAATAACCCACTGGTCACTACATGTTACATGTCCCCTTCTGAGCCAGGTCAACAAAAATGCATATCTCAGCCAGAGAGCCTGGTTCTTTTAGCTCTGGTGGTGCCTGCTTCAATTCCTGGTATGCCAAGTTGGCAGCCCTCACACTTGCAAACCCATGTATTGGGCTGACTCACTTTTTGGTGACTCGTGGGCCAATTAGGTCCTCTGTGTTATACACCTTAAGCCAGGCAAACTCATTAAGTGGAGATGGCAAATTTCTAATTTTCATTCTGGTCTCTTGCCTGAGGAGGTTTGTACAAAGATCAAACCTGGGATGGTCTGTATGTAGTAACTAAACTTTTAGTTATTATTTATCATTTGTTCAGGATCTTCTCATTATATTTGGCATCACTTTTATCCTATCATCATTTCTACCTTTCATTTCTTTTCCGCTGTCCTCATTTCTTTGTTTCTCTCCCACTTCCCTGCCTTTCTCTCTCTCTCCCCTCCTCCCCTCTATAACTCCTTACCTGTGCCAACTTTTATTTCCCATCTCCTGAGGGCTTCATTCCAGCCCCTTACATCTGCTAAAATTAGCAGCAATGAAATGGTTCAATTATCATCACTGGGCTTTAAAACTGAGAGCCTAATGAAATTAACTAGGAGGTTGTTCACATCCCTCAGAGTCATTGTTTCAGGCTTTCTGCAGACTCAGGCAGATAGCATTTGCCTCAGTTATACTCACTCTGCATTTAAAAAAGTTTTGCCACATTCATGAGGGCTAGAAGATTCTGCAGAATCTAAATATGCCACAAGGGCCATGAAAATATACCAAGCAAGCTGGATTCAGCTAGCAACTAGGTATTTAACATCCCTGCCTGAAAATTTCAAAAGGGGGCCCTCAACACTTGCTATGGATGCACTATCTGGATCTCTTTTAATTCTTTCCCATTGCTACAGAGAATGCATGTGGAGACTGAATCACTATCAAGCTTTATGATCTGAATACTTTATCAGTCTATGAGCTAAGGCTATAATTTACAAACGTAAGTGCCTAAAGATAGACATCTGAATCCATATTTAGACACCTAAATCGTGGGCCTGATTTTCGGAGGATCAGAGCACCCATAGCTGTTACTGATTTCTGTGGGAGTTACTGTACTTGCATCCTGCAGCAGGAGAATAGGCCCTCTGAGGGCTTGTCGACATGGTACATTAGTACTCACCAGCTGGAGTGTAAACACTAGTGCGTACTAGCATGTTGTGCACTAACTGGCCATGTGGACCCTGGTGGTGCTTCACTAAAAGTTCTCTTAGTGCACACTGATGTAGTACCAATTTAAACAGTACTACAGCTATGCACACTAGGGAACTTTTAGTGCGTGCCAACAAGGTCTACATGGACAGTTAGTGCACAACACATTGGTGTACTCTAGAATTTAAGTCAGAGACCAGCTTGCTGCCTTCCTAAGCTGTGTCAGGGGAGATCTCGGCAACCAGTGCCGGTGCACAGACCAGTTATTGAAAAACACTGAACTAATGCACAGTGTAGACAAGTCCTTAGATTTCCCTGAGTTAGGGCTTCCGGATACAGTTCATAATCATTAACTGTTCCAGGATATGGACTTGCTGCAATGAAAAACATCATATTTCCTGGACTTGGGATTTCAGAATTTCACCACTAATTAAAGTATGGAGCTTGCTACTGGATTGCAAGGTAGTTAGGGGCCTGAACCCTACCTCTTGAGTTGGGGGAGAATTATAGTAAATGACAGCTTTGATTCCCCTGAGCAAAGCTCAGTCACTCAGACTTTGTGAGCGGGACCAAGTTTTCTAGCCATAGTACTACAAAAAATAATTTTAGTGACATTTTTCATGCAAAAATAATCTAATCCATGGCATTAATGAATAGTATGCTCTTCACCCTGCTATCAAGATGCCATATGAAGAGCAAAACAAATTGTGGAAGACAGTTTTTCAAGTTGGTAGCTCTTTTTATGCTCATTTAAAATAGATTTGTGTTGGGTTTTTTTACATTTAGGGGACTACTGATGCTTCTTTAGGGTGGCTACTTTAACACATGGAGACTCCAGCAAGTTTTCACCAAAGGCTCTGTATAGTCCAGTGGATTACGTGTCTGGCTTTGTTTCAGGAATTTCTGAATACAAAGCCTGTTGAGTTTGTGATTTCATTCAAAATTCTGCCCTTAAGAATTTGTTTTCTGCTGGAAATACAACGTATGGCTGCATTCTCACTATTTACTTCTGTTGCTACCATGCCAAAAAAAGCAATATCTGATCAAAAATATGTAACATCAATAAAAAATGCAAGTTACAAAAATGTTCAGTTGTACAAAGGTGTCATATCTATAAAAAGAGCCAAGTTACAAAAAGGTTAGCTATTCAACTGGCCAAGTTAAACAAGGCACAATTGGAGCTAATTGACTCTCTCTTTCGACCTCCCAAGTATTGGTTTAGGAATGCCTGGAAAGCTAAGTTAACCCCAGTTGTGTCTTGTTTGACTTGGCTATTTAAAATAAATGGATAATCCTTTTGTGACTTGGCTCTTTTTGTAGATATAACACTTTTGTGCGATTACACTTTTTCCCTATATCAGCTTTTATTTTGTATGTTAAATATTTTGATCAGACTAACATCAATGAACAAAAATGAAACTACACCAAACATTCAAGCAAACAGCCTTCTCAAAGGACATTGCAAATTTTAAAAAAATTAAAGTGATTCACAAAGGAGGGTGAGCGATGCTTTAAAAAGTAACCTGGAATGATTGTTGCATGATCCAATCAGAAAGTACTGCTTTGGTGTAAAAACTGACTCAGAAATTCAATAGGAAAATACAAATCCATTATCCAAGGGGAAATTGCATCTTTTTGATGAAATAGTCAGATTTTCAGAACAAAAATGTGTCAGTTACATACTCGTATATTTCATTAATGTAGTGAGTATATTTTACTCTATATTTTCAAAAAACAGTGCTCAAAGTTCAGGCTTCTTAATCCATATTTAAGCACCTAAATTCATGGCCTTATTGTCAAAAGTGCTGATATCCTACCAGTTCCCACTGACTTCAGTAGATGTTGGATACTCAGCACTATTGAATCATAGAATCATAGAATCATAGAATTCAAGATCAGAAGGGACCATTATGATCATCTAGTCTGACCTCCTGCAAGATGCAGGCCACATAAGCCAATCCACCCACTCCTTAAGCAAGCGACCCCTGCCCCATGCTTCGGAGGAAGGCGAAAAACCTCCAGGGCCACTGCCAATCTACCCTGGAGGAAAATTGGAATCAGTCCATGCTGAAATATGGATTTAGGAGCCTCACTTTAGGTACATAATTTTAAAAAATGGCTTAATTGTTGATATGAGGTTTGCTATGTAATGGGACCTTGATGGGACCATGACTTCAGCTGAATATTCATTTAAATATGGCAAGGAATTGTAATAACCTGAATGGCTACATCTACACTGCAAGCTAGGGGTGTGCTCCCCCTGTTTGCATATACACACTTGTGCTAGCTGGACGAGACCTAATGCAGGTATAAATAACAGTGTAGCCACAGCAGCATGGGTAGCAGTAGTAGAAGCATGGCTTAGCCGTACTGAGTATGCACCCAACGGTTTCAGGAGGGTTTGTACTTGGCATGGCTAAGCCATGCCTCCACTGCCATTGCCCTTGCTACTGCAGCTACACTACTATTTAAGAACATAACATAAGAACATAAGAATGGCTGTACCGGGTCAGACCAAAGGTCCATCTAGCCCAGTATCTGTCTACCGACAGTGGCCAATGCCAGGTGCCCCAGAGGGAGTGAACGTAACAGGCAATGATCAAGTGATCTCTCTCCTGCCATCCATCTCCATCCTCTGACGAACAGAGGCTAGGGACACCATTCTTACCCATCCTGGCTAATAGCCATTTATGGACTTAGCCACCATGAATTTATCCAGTCCCCTTTTAAACATTGTTATAGTCCTAGCCTTCACAACCTCCTCAGGTAAGGAGTTCCACAAGTTGACTGTGCGCTGCGTGAAGAAGAACTTCCTTTTATTTGTTTTAAACCTGCTGCCTATTAATTTCATTTGGTGACCCCTAGTTCTTGTATTATGGGAATAAGTAAATAACTTTTCCTTATCCACTTTCTCAACATCACTCATGATTTTATATACCTCTATCATATCCCCCCTTAGTCTTCTCTTTTCCAAGCTGAAGAGTCCTAGCCTCTTTAATCTTTCCTCGTATGGGACCCTCTCCAAACCCCTAATCATTTTAGTTGCCATTTTCTGAACCTTTTCTAGTGCTAGAATATCTTTTTTGAGGTTAGGAGACCACATCTGTACACAGTATTCGAGATGTGGGCGTACCATGGATTTATATAAGGACAATAATATATTCTCAGTCTTTATTTTCTATCCTCTTTTTAATGATTCCTAACATCCTGTTTGCTTTTTTGACCGCCTCTGCACACTGCGTGGGCATCTTCAGAGAACTATCCACTATGACTCCAAGAGCCTTTTCCTGACTCGTCGTAGCTAAATTAGCCCCCATCATGTTGTATGTATAGTTGGGGTTATTTTTTCCAATGTGCATTACTTTACATTTATCCACATTAAATTTCATTTGCCATTTTGTTGCCCAATCACTTAGTTTTGTGAGATCTTTTTGAAGTTCTTCACAATCTGCTTTGGTCTTAACTATCTTGAGCAGTTTAGTATCATCTGCAAACTTTGCCACCTCACTGTTTACCCCTTTCTCCAGATCATTTATGAATAAATTGAATAGGATTGGTCCTAGGACTGACCCTTGGGGAACACCACTAGTTATTTATATTCATACTAGCTTGATGCAAGCCTGTGTGAGCATAAGTACATGAAGGGACCCACCCTAGCTCATAGTGCAGGCCCTTAGGGGGAACAAGAGAGACATTTGTTACCCAGCTCATCATAAGGAACTTTGGAAGGTTTAATTAAGAGGAAATGGCCTTGTGAGAATATAAATTCCTCATCACAACCTCATGGATGGTTCTGGAACTTTCTTTGCCTAAGCATCTAATAAACAATAGCATTTTGAACTGAAATGGCATTTGAATTGATTTTATTCCTGTGTCACGAGCAATATTATGTGACTCATCAAAGGCTACATGTAGGGCTTCACTGGAGTTCATTGTGTAATGGAATTAGGCCCATAATATTTGAAGAGAATGGTTATAAGAAAATAATCTTACTTGATATTACCAGAGGATTCTGTTGTGACTTGTTTAATGGTAACTATGGTGAGCACTATGTGCCTAGAAGTGCAATTAATTCTTTTGCCATTGGAACAGGTATGGATGTTGTATTGTAAAAAGATAAAATTGACTGTCTAAAATTTTGGAATGTTCACAAATCAGTCATATAAGCAGTTTCATGATCCACATTCATTTGTGAATTGGGCAAGATTAAAAGAGTGTCTAGGTATAACTATATTTCCCAATTCTCCCTTTTACCGATATATAAACCTAAAGTTGTAGAAATCACACAGGGATCAAAAATGTATTCCATTTCCTTTAAAGCTACACACATATTTTAACAACCTTGCATCAAAGAACCTTTACATTTGTATCCAAGTCATTTCTGAAGGCTACATTCTTCTGCCTGATCTGCATGGTCGATTTCTTCAAGAATATTCTGTAGTGTCCAAATAATGATGTTTCATTATCACAACCATATTGTGTTTGTATGTATTTATTTAAATATTGCAATACTAAAATATGGTTTTCCCAGCTTCTATGTACCCTATAATCTATTACAAGTATAATTCATAAGTGTGTGTGTGTGTGTGTGTGTGTGATTACAAATTATATCTGTATAGATAATAGGCTCTCCTTTTCTATTTGGTCCTAATTCCCAACCAGTTGGGGAATTAGGACTGTGGGGAAAAGGAGAATCAGGAGATGAGAGGAGTTAGTTGCATACACAGCCAGGTTTTTTTAATTATTCAAACAATCAGATTTTTCAAAGATGTCTGATTCATTATGAGAATCTGAAAGCTTCTTTTCTTACTATAGCCAGCACACCCAAAAATGCAAACAGTACAAATCTGCTCCCCCTACATATTCAGAAGTTTTGTGGGCATCAATTCGGTGCATGTTGGAAGAAGAGAACTGGTGTCAAGAGAGTCTCCAGAGAGGTTAGAGAAATGAAGTCTATCCTTAGTATGCTCAGCTCAGTCAACACCATTCTGGGCCAGCTTTCATTTTCACGCTAGACAAAGGGAGGAGTCATGCTCTCTGATTGCTGTAGTTCAGGAAGTGCTCCCAAATCCTGTACAGTTCCATACACACAATGCAGGGACAAATGTTCTTTAAAATACATTTGTGCAGCTGAAGATGCTGCACTTGCAAAACCTGAACATTTCACCCTTTTTAGCTAAAAAGAGTCCTTTTGTTACAGATGGATACACACCTATAATTTAAAAGCAAATCCCTGAATCCAAACGTCCCTGACTTTAGGAATAATTGAAATCCTAACCTGGATCTGGAGCTCACTTCTGGAAGTGGCCTCTATATTTATGAAGGACTGAGCTGAAACCTCTCTCCTGAACTCTGGAACATTCAAAATTTTAAAATACAGATCCAGCCAATCACAATTTAGAACAAGACCCTTCTAATATGAACTGCAAGAGGGCTGACCTCCACACCAGCACCCTTTCATGGCCAGAGATGCCTGTACAGTGCCTTTTCTGTTTCCCCCATCTTCAAGCTCCTTAAACAAAACTTCATCCAGTCTTGCTTATCCAATCATAGCCCCTCTTGGGGTCTGGTTTCTTTATTAACACAAAGTTCCAAAAGCACAAAAACAAATCTTCCCCTGAGCCTTAAGCTGGTCACAGCCCATCCTGTCTGAGGTACTATCCTTTCCTGTTCTCAGGAAAGATGTGGACAAATTGAGGAAAGTCCAGAGGAGAGCAACAAAAATAATTAAAGGTCTAGAAAACATGACATATCAGGGAAGATTGAAAAAAATGGGTTTGTTTAGTCTGGAAAAGAGAAGACTGTGTGTGTGTGTATTTGTTTAGTCTTGAGAAAAGAAGACTGTGCGTGTGAGTGAGTGTGAGAGAGAGCGTGAGGACTTGATAACAGTTATCAAGTATATGAAACGTACTTATAAAGGAGGAGTGAGAAAAATTGTTCTTCTTAACCTCTGAGGATAGGGCAAGAAGCGATGGGCTTAAATTGCAACAAGGGAGATTTAGGTTGGACATTAGGAAAAACTTCCTAACTGTCAGGATGGGTAAGCACTGGAATAAATTGCCTAGGGAAGTTGTGGAGTCTCCATCATTGGAGTTTTTTAAGAGCAGGTTAGACAAACACCTGTCTGAAATGGTCTAGACAATACTTAGTCCTGCCATGAGCGCAGGGGATTGGATTAAAAGACCTCTCAAGGTCCCTTCCAGTCCTACAGTTCTATGACTCTAAGCAGCTGGAGAAGATACAAGGACTGGCCTTCCTTCTCCCAAAGGAAAACAAAATGTTTAGCTGGCTCTTCTTACCCAACCTCACCTCTCTTCTTCCAGGACCACTGCAGGAGCCAATCCCTGCCCAGCCAGCTTCACTCTGTCATTCCCCCTTCGTTCTGCCCTCGCTCACCTCCATCTGACTCTTTATTGCCCAGGTGCAGCCCCACCCCCTTAATTGCCTCAACAGCTGCTCCCAGCACAGGGTGCTGGACCTATTTCAGTCACAGAGGGCCAGCTTTCCTGTGACACTTACTATAATAAGAACAGAGAATTATAAGAAAATAGGACAAATGATTGATTTTGGGAGCATAAAGCTGCTTTGATATCTTGCGCTGTCTGACTCTCTTCTAGTGAAAGTTGTTCTGAAAGCAGATACAGTTTTTAACCATCAAGCTTGTGCAGAATGTTCAGTTGTCAAATGTCCCACTGTTCGGATTCCTGGCCCATTGTTAAAATAAAGACAGGCAGTGAGTAAAAAACCTGTCCCTCCTTTTCTCTCATTATCAACAGAGAATTGGTTGGTAAGTTTTTATTTTTTAGCAAATTAGTCTTTATGGGAGTTTTTTTAAAGCAAATTGCTTGTGCAAATTTTTCTACCTCTACGTACACCAGCCCAGGAGACTCAACTGATTCTCCTCCAGTTATCTACCACTTCCCTTTCATGAAAAATAGGGATTGTCACCTTCCTTCTCATGTAAAGTGGGGAGGGGCAGGGAAGACTTAAACTGCCTTTCTGACAATGCTTTCAAACTGGTGATGAAATGGAGAGAACATGATTATTAGCACTGAATGTGACAGACACGATTTCTGAATATTTTTGTGGCATTAATTTAAATCAATGTAATGTTTGAAAACATTTCAGTCCCTCAAACAGCTAATGCAGCTTAGATTCAATTATAACAAATTGCAACATACTGTCAAGCCTTTTTAACAAGTCATTAGTCAGGGATTTTGAATGTGCGGCCTCGGAACGGAGTTCAGCTGGCTGACAGCTCTAATTGTTGGGAACTGCTAAAGGATTGCTAATGAACTGGGGGATCTGTTGAGTCTGCAGCTTTCTTCAAGGCTGAAATTTTTGAAAACTTTCACGAGATCAAAGCAGCATAACATGGACCATTTGCTAAATTGTCAGCTGTAGAGTGAAGCAGTCTGAGTCCCAGCTTTAAAGCTGAAGCGTCAGGAGAAAACACCATGCGACTCCTGCCCCTCAGACTTTTTTTTAATGTGTCAGTAAAACAATACAGAGAAACAATGGCTTGAAGAAAGGGCCCCAGAGCTGCAATGGCCACTATGTCTTAATTAGGAGGAGCAGAAAAGGAGATAAAAATTCCTTCTCAGATGCTGAGGTACAAGAGGGCTGAAGAGTCCAGCGTCATTTCAAACATACCCATACTCATCTTTGTTACAGTTTTCAAGCCTCTAACTCAAAAGAGAGATACACTTGATTTGAGGTGCGACAAACAGAAGCACCCGTTTACATCTCAGCTTGTTGGGTTGGTAAGTAGGGTGCCCAGATTTGTGTCTGGGGCACTAGGGGTAAACTCCTGGCTGCACGGAACTCAGTGGCAAAGTTGCTTTGGGGGCCCACTGCAAGATTCCCATTGACTTCATTTAGCAGCCCTACAATGCGCAGTCAATGAGTACTTCCCAGCTGCTGCTGCTGAACAAATCTGTTGACTCGTGTAACTCAACAGCAGAAAGCCAAGGCAGCAAAGGAAACTTTTAAAACATCTTAAAAGAAAAGAAAGATATGAAAACATGTCTCAATAATTCCCATCTGTTTCATATTTTCCTTTCATATTCAAGCCTTATTTAGGATTGTTGATTTTTTTAAATAAGCCCTTTCAGCTCCTTCTTGTTGAAATTTGCTCTAGTGCCCTTTTACCAAAAGAAAATAGTGCCCACCGAGCTCAGGTAACATTGGTTGGCTACCCAAGTGTCTTAATAGAGCAGTGTGATGGAAAAAAATGTTTGAACTAAGAGTTATATTATTGCTTCTTTAAATTAACACTTCAACAGGACTGCCGGCAAAACAAACTGCTTTCTGCTCACACTGGGTGAGGTATATTCCCAATCTGACATTATCTGCCCCAAACAAACCTTTGCATTTAAAAGCAACAGACATGGGCCCTCCTTCCCAGCCCCCACTGAACTTTGGGAAAACCCAGAGCTAGATATGGATCCAAACTTTGCTGTTCAGATTCATGGGTCTGATCTGAAACACTGATTCAGAACATCCCTAAAATATGGGTAAGTTCAGCCTTGGATTTGAATTCTGCATCTCAGGCCCATCTTTAAAAATTAATGAATGAGGCTAATTGATGTCTCTGTCATAGTCTGCCTCTTTCTAACAAAGAGCGATAGCGATATCAAATTAGTGAATTGTGCCCTAAATATCGCTCAGCACTTATACAAGTTTTACAACAGCTTTCAGGAAGGTGGGAGTGGCACACTTGGGAGCCATAGGAGAAGTTACACTTGACTCATGTGCCCACTGGTGCAACTTTCACTTGTAACTGATCATTCAGTCGAGAGCTGCTCCTTCTTGATGAAATGATTATATGTTAAATTTATACTAAACAGGGGTGCTGGAATACTTTGTATAGTGGGGGTGCTGAGAGTCACTGAACCAAACTGTAAACCCTGCATATGATGGAAACCACTTCAGGCCAGGGGCTGCTGCAGCACCCTCTGCCCCCGTAGTTCCAGCACCTGTGATACTAAAGCCGTGGGTCAGACTGCGAGGGTGCAGTGGATAACCGGCAATGTTGATTATGAGAAAGTAAATAACCTAGTGGAGAAGGATGATGGCCCTATAGTTGGGGCACCAGCACCAGCCAAGGACTTAAAAGACCTGGATTCAAATCCTTGCTCCAGAATGCTTATGGGATCTAGTCACACTATGTCACTTAGTCTCGTTGGGCGGGATCCACAAAGGGACTTAAGTGTTGCAATGCTGAATGCTATGGCTCTTAACTTTTAGGCACCTAGTCAATCACAGGAACAACCCTGTGATCCACAAAGGCTGAGTTAGGTCCCTAGGCTCCCTATAGAATGAATGGGGAGAGATTGGCACCTCAAAATATGATCTGCAAAAGCCAGCATGCTAGGCAGAGAGCCACCTAAACTAGCCAATGGGAGATACCAACATGGCGGGTGTATGCTAAGCCCTGCTCTCTCTCTCACACCTAGCCCGGCTAAGTTCAGGCTGCAGAGAGGCACCTAGCTCTGCTTAGTAGTGATCCACAAACAGGAATCTCCAACCTAGAGTAAGGTGGCTTTGGCGCCTCAGGCATTTCTTGCAGGAATTAGTTAGTCACCCGCCTTGCTCCACACAAAACAGCTGGAGAAGGAGACAGTGATGCTGCCCTTCTTATAACTTTTTGGGGCATTAAAGCACTACCCTGGGATGTGGGAGAGCCAGGTTTAAATGCCACCTCTCTGCCAGAGGGGGACCCAGGGTTTCCCACCTCACAGGTGGGAGCCCTGGCCACTGGACTACATAGTTATCCCCCATCCCACCCCTCAGCCCAATGACTATTGCACTGTGTATAAATAATTAAACACATTTAACCGCAAGAGAGAGCAAGAGCAAGAGTAATTCTGTAGTCCAGTGCTTAGGTACCCACATGAGAGGTGGGAGACCCCAGTTTAAATTCTTTCTCCCTCAGTCCCCTGCTCCAGTCACTCTCACTATTTAGCCACAGTGAAACAGGTTCAAAAGGAGAAACTGAGGGAGGACAACCTCAATCCCCCAGTGGTTAGAGCCCTCTCAGGAGAAATGGGAGACCCCTGTTCAAATCCATTCTTCTCCTCTGGCAGAGAGGGGGGAATTGAGCCTGCGTTTCCCACATCCCAGGTTAGTGCTCTAACCACTGGGCTAAAAGGTACAAGGTGGGTGGCACCACCACCTCCTCCAGCCAGATTTTGAATGGGACCTAAGCTGGTAGGTGTGCTCAGAGGCCACCTATCAGATTTGGCTCTGTTCATGAGATGGGTGGCTGAAGGCCTGTCTTCCTCAGCTTGTGATTTGCTCTGGGATTTAGGTGGGAGGTAGGTGTCTGGATGCCTAGAGGGGAACAGCAGTGCACATGCTCAGAGGCCATAATTTAGGTGACTAGGGAACTTTTACCCTGAAAATTTCGGTGCAAAGTGAGTTTAGGCACCTGAGCCTAAACCTGGGGTTTAGGTACCTATGTACCTTTGAGGATTCCACTCTCTGTGCCTCAGATCCTCATCTGTAAAATCCAGCTAATCCTACCTCACATACATTAAAGTTGTGAAGTGCTTAGATACTATGGTATTGGAAGCCTTATAAATCCCTAGATTAGGTGGAGTCTAGACCACTGTAAAAAGCAAGATTTCGGCTTGGGCCAATGTAAAGGAGGTGAGTAGCCTAAGATGCAACTATAATGCAGATAGAGCCTTGGCATTATTTAGAAGTGCTAGCCATTCATTGATCAGTGAAGCTATCCACAGGTACATGCACCAAGCTTGATTTTCCCTGAATAACCAGAATACTGTATAATCACAATCTTTCTGTTGCCGCTTACTCTCATACTGCCCCAGGAGAAGAGAATTCAGCCCTGACTCTGTATTTATGGAATTTGTGCAATTTACCAACTGTTGTAGAGTGCTACCCTCATGTACTAGATTCCAGTTTGCTTATAAAAACAAATCCTTTCTGTCAGGAAAAAGCAATTTCCCTCACCTGTGTCTCAAAACAAAACAAACAGCACCTCAAACCCACAGACTAGATGCTTGTTGCATTTAATAAAGGACACACATCTTCATTGAAATAACTTCTAACTTATTTTTGTGTGATGCCAATATTTAATTATGTTCATTTTGCATTTGCAATTAGAGGACAGAACAGATGGTGACGGCTTAGAGTAAAGGGAAGTGTCCATTCATATAACCTGCAGTATGCTGCCAAGTAGCTGTGCTCTGCAAGGGCTTGATCCAAACCCAATTGAAGTCAGTGGGAATCCTGCCATTAACTTCAGTGGGCTTTGGGTCAGGCCTTAAAGCAGGCATTTGAGCCACTGAAACACACCATAAGCAATACACCTGCACAAATTATGTAAAAAATTATCTTTCAGATTCAAAAGAAAATTTCAGTCCAGCCATATTTGTGACCTTTTCTTGTTTGCTTGCTGCAAATATTCACTTGCTTTAGCAGGGCCAGTGGAACAATTTGTATAGTGGAGGTGCTGAGAGCCATTGAACCAACCTGTAAACCCTGGATATGATGGAAACCACATCAAGCCAGGGGGTGCTCCAGCTCTCCCTGCACCTCTAGTTCCAGCACCTGTGTGCTTTAGATTTACAAGATGTCCATTAAAAGCTGGTTTTCAGTTTGGCTATTACTTGAAAATACATTTCTTATTGTATATTTGTGACCCAAGAACCTCTTAATGCCAAATGCCAAGGGAGTGCAGAAGGATACAGGCATCTCTTGGTTCTGGTATGTACATTCTGGTTCAGCAAAGAAAGTCATGTCAGGTCTCAAATGAAATCTGGTGTCACACTAGTCATCAAGATGACTGTGACATGTATGTACATGTACTGTGTGAGGAGTTATGTATCTGGACTAGAAAATTATGTTCTTCAGCCTGTAAGTTCAAAGCAGGTCATCAAAAGGTGACAGGTCTCAGACCAGTTCCTCCAGGCAGGCGGTAAGAACCGTGTATCTCTGTGACAGGATGTAAAGTAAGCATTGTAAGCTAACACGGTGGATGCCTATTTACATAAAAGTCAACTGTTAACTGAGAGATGTGAAATCAGTGAGAAAGGAGCACACAGGGAAAAAAACAAACAAGCCACGGGCTCATCCTGTCTATAAGTAATGGGGATTATATTTGTGGGTATTTCTAGACGAGAAAGAAGACACCCTATCATCCTGCCCCTAGGAAGTAAACAGATAGTGTTTTTGCATTCATGAAAGTGGGGTCTCAGCTAGCTTGGGTTGAAAATGCTGAAGAGGACTCTGAGATAAACTTATTTAAACAGGAGGTTAACCAATTAGGTAAGTTTAGTCCCTAGAAAGTGTGCTATGATTTTATTTTATACGTAACTATTTGTTTCCAGTTTTCTTACTCGCTATCACTTGAATCTCTAGTCTTTAATAATAAACTTATTCTTATTTTCACTATAAATATATCTAAGTGCTGCCAAAGGCTGTTGGTTTCAGGAAGCTGATCCACAGCAAGCAAAGATGAGACTCCTTCACACTAAGGGCAGGTAGTGCGAGGTGCCTCATAACCCAATATTCAGTTGTAACATTCACAATTCATGCTGTGTTGATTAATGACATAAGTCTCACCAGGTTTTTTTCTATTCCCTGATTGGGAAATGTATGTGATTAATCAACACTTCATAAATTTTGCTTCTGCATACAGTATTGGTAAGACTGATATGGGAATTCTTCAACCAGTTCTGCCCATATTTTCAACAGGAATTTGAAAAATTGGAAAGGGTGCAAAGAAGAGCCACAAAAATGATTTGAGGGCTTGAAAAAAATGCCTTACGATGAGACTTACTCACTCTATTTAGTTTATCAAAAAGATCAAGAGGTAATTTGATTACAGGGTATAAATCACTTCACGTAGAATTCTTTCATCTAGCAGAAAAAGGTATAACAAGAACCAATGGTTGGAAGTTAAAGCAAGACCAATAAATATTAGAAATAAGACACATATTTTTAATAGCAAGGATGATTAACAATTGGAACGAACTATAAAAGGAAGTGGTAGATTCTCCATCTCTTGAAGTCTCCAAATTAAGACCGAATGATTTTCTGAAAGATTTGCTATAAGTCAAACAAGTAAATGGGCTCAACAGAGGAGAAACTCTGAAATTTTATGGCCTATGTTATACAGGAGGCCAGAATAGATGATCTAATGGTTCTTTCTGTCCCTAAAATCCATGAATTTGTGAATTTTGAATTTTATATACAGTTATAAAATTCAATGTTTGCCACTCACACTGGATAGGTTAATTGCATAAGGTATCCAACCAGAGAAAAGAAACACAACACAGCACAAACAGCACAATGAAAACTGCAAATATTTGCAACAAAATGTTTGCCAATATTCTGCAGATCAAGAATTATTCACTGAAGACATCTGTGAACAATTTTCAATAACTAATAAACCCAAGAATTTTTCAGCCTATTTGAGAACAATTTGCAAAGAGAAAACAAGGCAAAATTCTTCAGATAAATTATTCATTTGAATTAGTCATTTAGCTCTCGTAAGGAATGTAGACTTTTTGAAAATGTGTGGCTAGGGGATTCACTCTTAAAGAGGTTGAAGCAAAAATACTTTGCTCATCTATAGCACTTTTCATCCCATGTTCTCAAAGCACTTAAACATTAATTATGCTGAATATTAATTCTAACCATTTTATATTTGAATAAACTGAGGCACAATAACTTGCCTATGGTCACACACAGCAAGTGAGCATCGAAACTGGGAATAGAACCTACCCCTGCGCATTAATCATAAAACATACTTCCAGCCACTATTCTTTTAGGCTATGCAACCTACTGTGTTTTTCACAATCCTACTTTTGCACCTAGTAGCAACTTTCATCCAGAAATCTCAGGGAGCACGTTGTCAACAGAAACGTAAGGACCTTCACAAAACTTCAGTGAAGCCCTGCAAGTTAGTATTATTAGAGTATCTATTTTTTCAGATTGTTAAACTGAGTCATGGAGGAGGTTAATTGATGTGACACATTGGAGGCAATTGCAAAGCTGCAAATAGAACTCACGAGTCCTGGCTCCCAAACTTGTGTTAAATACATACAGTGGTGTAACATAGGCATAGCCCCAAAATTACTGGAGCAGCTCTTTCAAACTATTTCTCTGTGTGTCTCTTCCTCTCTCTCATTTAATTAAAGTTATCTAAGTATCCTCACCAAGATGTGGGAATTTTTTAACATGACGTTATCTGTAGAATAAGGGGGAGCTAAAAAGAGGCTGTTTTCGTAAATCTTTGTCAATTAGCCTATTGTTATTGCAAAACTAAAACCAGGGGTAGTTCAGATCCAGGTCCCATTTGTCCAAACTTTAGGATGTTGGGTTCATTGTTTTTCGGCTTTCATTTTTGATCCATGGCTACTAGAGAACCCCTGGATAGGACATTTTATTTTCGTAATTTTGCCACTCCCTGGCTTTGAGGGCAATGCTATGCTATGCCCCTCACTGCATTGCTACATGATTTGGGGCTATATTGCCTTCATAAATATTTTTTCTGGGATTAAAAGACCTTGAGTCAGCAAAGCACTTAAGTATCTACCTAGCTTCAAGCATGTATTCAAGTTCTATTAACTTCACTTGAACTTAAGCGCATGCTTAAAATGAAGCATATGCTTAAGGGCTTTGCTGAATTGGGGCCCCAAGTACTAAAAGCACTGACTTTCTGGCCTGATATTTCCCACCTAGAAATATAACCATTCAGGAATTGTACTTTTAGATTGTTTACCCCATTACAGGGATAACTAAGAGCAGAAGCATCTATATCTTTCTTTCTATTTCATCCCTTTCATATGCTGCTGCACAGTCCACTTTGATCTGTAGTATAGGACGTAGTCAAAGCCTATGATACTGTAAAATACCAGCAGTTACGGGGAAAAAGCACATATAATTTAAATATATTAGAGGAACAGTGTGCTACTTTTTCCATACAGTAACAGATTACTTTAAGATTGCATTCATGAAGTTAAACATCCTGGAGTAGTTAAACAGGAATCTTACCCCAAAGCAAGTGTAAGAGAGGTATGAATATTAAGGAGCTAGATGACATACATAGATAGCAGAAGAAACTTGGATGGATCAATGAGCTTCATCAGCTCTGTCTTCTAAAGTACATAGCTTTGAAGAAAAAAGAGTTATTATAGGTACCAGGCAGTGATTATTCTCTTGAGAAATCAGATCCACCACTCTTAATTTTTTCCCTTTATTAAGCCACATCAATAATACTGTCTGATAATATTTTGCCTAATATAAATGTATTGCAAGCATTGTTAGTGTGATCATGATTACAACAGCACCATAATAAAAGGGAAGGCATGTTTTATGGGTCACTTTACCACCTTAATAACATTTAAATAATGATATATGTGTTCTGTCAAGGTAAAATAATTGCCAAAAAAAAAATAGCACTAGGATGTATCTTGGAGTTTTTGCCTTGTGTTTTGAAAAATACAGCAGGTCAGTCAGCTAGTTAGATCGGCCAGGCTGGTAGACTGACTGGCTGGCTGGCATACACATTAGACCCTTGTGACGGGCTCCCAAGGGTGTAACCTGGAACTGGGCTCCCTTTCTCACTATGATTCTGTGACAAGCTGCAACCAATTCCAGGTCCTGCACTTGCACAGACATCCACAGCCAGGGACATAGCCAACTTAGTTACATGAATGATTCTCGTAGCCACTCATGAACTAACAATAGAGAGATTCCAGCCAATTACCCCAGCTCCTCAGCCTAGGACCCCAGAGCTGTACCATCAGAAGCCTGACCAGTGTAAGCTTATACCCAGTCTGCCCCTCCCTCAATGTGGAGAGGACATGCACCAGGTTTTTTTCCTGAGCAGATTCCCCAAGTACTTCAAGCAAAACATGCTGGTTTAGGTAAACAGATTTATTAACTGCAAAGAAAGATAGATTTAAAGTGATTAGAAGCAGTAAACAAACAGATTAAAGTTGGTCATCTAAGAAATAAAAGTAAAATCACAATCTGAAATCTATAAACTTGACAGGATTTGAATCAAGCAGTGTCTCACCCTGATGGTATAGTTCCTTAATACACAAGCTGGGATTCTCCTTTCCAGAGTGGGACCACTTCCCCAGTTCAGTCTTTGTTCTCCAGACATGTTTCCACGTGTTGAGTTCTGGGGGGAGTGAGGCCAAATGATGATGTCACTTCCCCTCCTTTATAGGTTCCTCCAGCTTGCTGGAAAGATCTTTTGCTATAACATGAGTCAAGCAGTCTCCATTGTCTAAGTTCTCTCTCTGATAAGTCTCTGTTGTATACAGTTCCTGGGATAGTCCTTGTGAGTGTGGATTCCCCTTAATGAGCCATCAACATATCTGGCTGCTCCACTGTTGCAGCTGAAAGGCTGGTTGTGGTGTCCACAACCTTACAACATATTTCAGTAACACACACAAAGTAAAACTTCATAATTCCGCATACAAGCATGGCATGTACAATCCAACAGGATATTAATGTTCAACAGATCAAGACTTTTAAAATGATACCTCACACAGCATACTTTGTACAAAACATGTCATAATTATATCACCCTAGTGAATATGGGGTGCCAAGGTGTTGCTTTGGGGTACAGAGTGTCACAACACTGCCTTTTTACTTGCCTTGTTTCAGATCCCTGCTTCTACACCCCACCCCTGGCTACTGACTCTGGCTCTCACCCTGGGCTCAATTTCTGACTGTCTCTGACTCTTGGCTTGATTCCTGACTGTCTCTGTCTCTGGTCTCTGGTTCCTGGCTCCTGAACACCATGGCTCTGACCACTAGGATTGACCACTTATGTCCCAGTTTAAGACAAGAGCAAAGAAAGTGATAGGAAGGAGAAGGAGAAAACAGAAATTTCCAAAAGTCACTGAGGAGAAGATAAGCCTCAGATACCCAGGGAGAGGGAAAAAAGGGCTTTGGGAATCAGAAGGATTGGACAGTCACTCTGAATGCACGGAACTTGAGACAAAGTAGAAAAAACCCAATAGGCACAATCAAATACAACCCTAAAAACTATAGTCTGATCTAATACAGAATTTGGAAAACTGGGGATCACTCCTTCAAAGTGCTGACCATTTTGTCTAGTGAAGGGCTAATGCACATGTTCAACTTTAAGTATGTGATTAATTCCATTGGCTTCAGTAGGACTGAATATGTGTTTTAAGATAAGTGTATGGCTAAGTGCTTTGCTGGATCAGGAATTGCTATTATTCCATATTTTATGGTAGAACCCATAATATGCTATGTCTATCTATACATATAAGAAGACACAGTTCCTGATCCAAACAGCTGGGAAACAAGAGAGGAGCGCAAAATCAGAAAAGGAGGCAAGAGTGCATACGTTTCTGAGATTCTGAGATTTCAAAATTTAGTTTTGTCCCAGATTGAAACACAAAGTCAAAATCTTATAATTTTCCATGAAATTAAGTTTCACTTTGACCATTTCACATTGAAATGTATCATTTTGATAAGGCCAAAAGTTCCATTATAGCTTGATCATTTCAATTTTTATAGAATAATATAATGCAGTATAATACAGTACAGTATATCAAAGTCAAAACAATAAAGGCAAAACAAAATGTTTCAACCACATTGAAACAATACATTTTGATCATTTCCTGTGACAATCTCAATGAAATCTATGCTTTCTAGTGAAATGTTTCAGAGTTGTCAAATAAACATTTTCTAATGGAAACCTGTTGTCAGAAAAAAAAAATTGAGCAGCTCTACTAACCGTCTCTGACACTCAAACTGAATACAAAATGTGGGTATGGGATACTTGGAAGATTATCACAGTATAAAATATATCAGTCTAAGGCCTCTAGCAAAGAAAGTACCAGTGATGATGACAGATAGTTTCCAAAGAAACTAGACAAAATGGAAAGCTTTTAAGTAATCAAAAATTACACAAAGGCACACAGAATGGGTAAATTCACTATTTATCATAAAAGCTGATGGAAATTAGAGGGTTTATTTGGACACAAGAGACCTAAACACTGTTGTGCAAAGGAAATATGATCCACTACACGACAGAGGAAATTACAAGCAAGTTTTCCAGTACTATGGTATATGGTATATTATTCAACCATTGATGTAAGGTCAGGATTTTGGCAGCTAAAATGAAATGACAAGAGTTCAAATGCTATACATTTAATACACCATTTGGGTACTATTTTTTTACATCTACCATTCAGAATAAATTTGGCATCAGAAGTTTTCCATGGAAACTCTTTTCCAATGAACTGTTGAAGGCATCAAAGTTGAAACATTTGTAGATGATGTGGTAGTTTGGGGAGCTTGTATCAAAGAACATGATTTCAGACTGAAATAAATTCTGGGCAAACCCAAAGAAAGGAATCTAATCCAGAGAAGCACCATTGAAGGGAACTCTTTTCCTTATGTCTTAACTCAGGCAAAAGATGCAGGACATCAGCCACCCTACTTTATAACAAAAACAGCACTGTTGTACTGTTTGGTAAGAACTGTGTCTTCTTCACACTGGTGATATGAATAGCAAATTGTACAAAATAGCTGCTCAAACTTATGTGACTCACAAGCTATTTGTGCCCACCAGCAAGGATACTAATAAGAAACTTCAGTGGGTTATGGCTTCAAATGAAAGTTCAATACTGAAATGTCTAGTACTTCATTCAGTTGTTATGGGTGGGGTGTTTGAAAACACACAGTATTGGCCTAACTCTGCTCCCCTTGAAGTCAATGGAAGCTTTACCTTTCATTTCAATCAGAGCAGTTATGTCATCACAGAGCCTTTTGAAAATCCCACCGTATATGTTCATAAGAGGCTAAAAAGTTATAATAAAACCATTATTGTTGCATTTTGTTTTTCATACATTATAGATTAAGACTGATAATCAAATTTGTTTAGTTGACCAATGGAGATATCATGATAACTGACACCTACTGGCTAAAGGACAAAGTGCTTTGGGTTGCAGCTGTGTCTGTCCCTTTATGGAATAATAGCTATTTACTGGTAGTTATTACTAGTTCCAGTAAAAAAACTAGGTCAAAAAAATTTCAGTATATACCTAACTTTAAGAACAAGCTTAAGTGCTGCCCTGAATCAGGGCCATAATCTTGCATATGAACAAATAGTTAATAATATAAATGTTATTTCATATCTTATAGCATGAAAAAAATCCATAAAAGGTCTAACTCACTCTCCTTCTCACCCACACCCAGTTGAACGACACATAGTGCTCTTCAACCTCTTTATACAGTGGAAAAGTGTGAAAGAAGATTTTAGAATATTAAAAATGTGAGAAGGTAACACTTTCTTTCACATTGTTAACCCGCCCCCTTCTCCAGAAAAGGGAAGCAAAAGGGAGAAAATAAAAGAGAGAGAGAATGCAAGGAGGGGGGGAACCTCTCATTTTTCTCCCTCCTCTTTTTTTTGTAAGAAAGAAAAGTGAGGGGAGTAAAAAAGTGAGAGAACTGAAAAAAAAATTGAAACAACATTTTTTGAAACAAAGGGAATTTTTTTTTGTTTTGAATTATTTCAGTGAAAAAGGGAAAAGGTGACAATTTCTGAATGAAATGAAAACTGTTTTTGTTACATACATTTAATGAAAAAAAAAATCAGCCAGCATTAGTTCAAACATGCTTTTAAGAGTGTTTCCACACTTTTAGTCTTTATTAAATCTATTACCATTGTAAATGGTAGAAATAAAACCCTCATCAATCTTAATCCATTATGCTGGAGGTAACAACAGATGGTTTAAGTAAGGGACAGAATATTTATGACAGGTATCTGGAATAACTGCTGCATAAAAATATCGTCTCAGGTCCCATTTCTAAATTCATCTCCTTAACAAATATCAGACTAAAAAAATGGCCACATTACTAGTAATTAACAACAATCCAAGCAAAGAACCAGATGGTGCCCAGTGAATCTCTATGCAGAAAGGACAGTTCACACCTGTATCTGTGTTTGCAATTCGTGCAAGGAGATTGGTCATCTATCTCCCTGGCACCATTTCCTCCTTCCACATAGTCTTCTTAGTTGTCTGTGTCCAAGGACCTCTTCCTGCAGAAAGCGCTGCATTCACATTTGCAATAACCCTCCACAGTGTTGGCCTTCTCCTCCTTTAATAAAATGTATGTCTGAACTCAAATGTTAGCTTTGAAAATCTATAGATAATCAATCTATAGATAGGCTAAATGTCAGCAACTCAGATTTACATTGACATAGTGCTTTTCATCCCAAAAGATGTCAGTGCACTTAATAGCATGTGAAGAGAGATAACCTCTCCTACCTCATAATTTAGGATTGTAGTAAACTGCCCATAATAATATGCCACCACAGTCTAGCCAAAGCCATACTTTAGGAATGACTTCAGATGACTTGCATCTGAAGAAGTGGGTATTCACCCCACAGCTCATGCTCTGCAAACGCTTGTTAGTCTATAGGTGCCCACAGGATTCTTTGCTTTTTACAGAGAGAGAGACTAACTAACCCCTACTCTGATACTTTAGGAATTGTGAAGCCATGGAGGCAGAGCTTCAAGTGATGTTGTATGGGGAGACTTTGGCAAACCAGTAAAGTGCCTGAAACCACTATGGCTTATTGTTAAAGACACCCTAGTCAGCAAGCTGTTAAAAGCAAGTCTCAGCTTGACCAAGGCAGGAGGGGAGGGGGGTTTAGGGTGCCACTGAAAGGGCAGCTTGACCCCGCGTCCTTCCTGATAAGAATTGTGTTGAAGTTGCGGATACATGCGTTTTAAAAGGATATGCCCCAGGAATGTCTATTGAGGTCTCAAGGCTGCAAGTTGTGGAAAAACCCACACCTGGTTATTCAATAATCAGAAGGAGCCTCTTGCTTGGTCATTGAAACTGCTTACTTAACAAGGTTTCTTTAAGGGACGTGTCATTCTATTCCTAATGTATAAATAAGGGGACTCGTTTGGGGCCTCTTGTGGGACTGGTCTCTCCCTCTGGATGCATCTTGTGTTCCCCAGAGGCAGACGGGCTGCCGCTGTATCACTTGAAAGCCGCACTCAGCTTTGATAATTATCAAGGGTTGGGGGTGTTTTACTAATCTTGTTGCGGACTTGTGTAAGTGCTTGAGACTAGTAAAGTTTAGCTTTAAGTGAAAGCACTCTTGTGTTGTCCTGTTTGTGCCAGCCATCTATCGGTCAGATGGCCATATCTCCCCTGATTTATTTCCTGACACCTCCTCGCACAGAGTAAAGTTACCAAGAGCTTTGGGTTGAAAGAACCCCGGGTAACAGTGTAAACTGTCAGAGCTCCCCATGGGCACTGGATCTCCTTTGATTTAGACTCAGTACAAGTATTTGATCTCTGTATTTCCTGTACCAGAGGAGGCTGACAGAATTATTGCAGCAGAATGCATTCTTGTGCTACTTAGAAAAAAAAATCCTCAAACTCTAGATCTGGATCCAAACTACCTCAGAGTTTGAGGATGTTTTGGTTTCAACACATCCCCAAAAATAATGTAAGAAATGTACGCTGGAAATATATTTTATTTCTTCTCCTAGAAAGGCCCTAAAAAAGCACACGTTTACAGAATTCCTTTGGTTATAGGGTAATTTTTTTTCTAAATAGCTCAAGAATGTATTCTGCTGTCTATTAAAAAATGTGATCCTGATTAAGAATACTAACACTTTATGGAACTGATTCATTAGCTCATCTGGTAGAGCTACCATTTGCGGGCTAGCAATATCAAAGCAGTCCTGTCTTTCCAATAATTAATATGTATGCATTTACAGTACAGCCACATAGAAGTGGCAGCAAACTACTAAAGCTGTTATGTGTCCTAGAATATTTGCCTAATTTATGTGGTAAGGAATATTGACAAGTGCCAGTGTGTGAAGTAAAAGAAATTGGCAGCATAAAGCAAGCCTTTATTCCTCACAGTCTGTGAGGATTAGAGAAACCAGACATTGAACACAAGAGAGAGAGAAAAAAAATCACCTGATGTAATGGCCCTATGTAAATGATGTTTCAGGCAACTTAGTGGAATTGGCATCTCTAACTGAAAAGAGGTAATTTAAAATCTCAATGTGAATATTTTCATTGCATTGGATGCAGAACAGTGTGTCTAAGTGTTTAACTTTTAAATAACTTGTAATGCTGTGTAAAGACTTTAAATTAAATGAATACATTTTAAGGCACAGGGCTGGTTTCAGTATTCCCAACCTCTGTCCCCAAACACCAGTCATTAGAATCCAAATGTCCAATTAATGGTTGGTACTGTACAGTAGTGGCTTAATGATTCTAAACAGAAAGGTTCCAAATTAGATAATCTGTAGGCTGTACACAGAGTGGGTTTGTGTCTCGCTGATTTTAATGTGGTTTGATCATGAAGTCTGCAAATGAAAGACTCTGCTCTAGCTTACCCATTAATTTGGATTTCTCTCATTTAAATGGTTTCCCATACTGCCATTATTACCTCAATATTTATAGTACCATAAAAGAAGAATGAAACAATCATGAAAGATGCACGATTTTTACCTAAGCCTGATATGCATTAAAAAAATTCCTAGAGATGAGATGAAGAGCTAAAAAGAAAAAAAATTGTCTGTTCCCAAACGCATTTTCCTTATTGTTCATAAGTTTTCCCACTAATTGCCTATTCATCCAACCTTCCTCTGACCCTCCTCCTCCTTTTTTTTCCTTTTTACCAACTATGAGGGGTTACCAGTAAGAGGAGCTGAGGGAGCTGGAGCTGAGAGTAAAGAAGAAAGGAAAACATTGAAAACTCCAGAAAATGACACATTTTACAAATAGGTCAGTGTCCAGAAGGAATTGTGGCGGTGTACAGGCCTCTGGGCAGGGACGGTATTTTCAGGCTGACACTTTGGGCTAGATTCATCCTTGTGCTGGCACTGGATCTGGTCCAGAGACAGAAAGGAGGTGGCTGCTTATGCTTCCCTTATTCTGTTGCTGCAGCTGGAGACCACGCCATAGGCAAGGGCGGTCCTGAATCTGCTCTAACTTGTGCCTCCTACTTCCATACACCTGGGGAATTTCCCCAGTGGAGTGAGTGGTCCTTTGTAGTCACTTTGTGCCAGAATAACCTTGCAAAAAGGCTGCAGTGAAGAGCTAAATTTGCCCCTTTCAGCTTAACACTGGGTTTTGAGACAACATAGCTCAATCCTTTGTTATTATTCTCGGAGCCATGGGCCCACTGAGCAAAACTGTCCATGCCTACTAAACAATTTAAAATAGTCAGTAAAAGAATTCAGCACTCCCTTAAACATTGGGATGTGTTTTGAAGAGTGATCCCATTCCATTTTCAGTCATCTCCTATTTTTCACAGCCTCAATATGTATCAGTGTTGTGGGGGTAAATGCAGCAGTGGTAACTCAGTAATCGTACAATTATCACATGAGTTATTGTGAGACATTGTGAAGTTTTTCAGCAATAGGCCCCTCATCCTCCATGGAACAAAGTGACTTTCTTGTGAGGAGATAGCACAGTAGCATAATATATTTCAGGAACTCATGATGTGTCCGCATAGTCAGCACGTGTCTGTTTCACCAAAGTCACATCTTTGTTGCTGCACTTCTTCACAGAGTCTGCTACATTTCAGTACAGAACCCTTAAACATGATCAAAAAGGCAAGATTTCAAAAAGCAAATTAATAGATGGAGTCACTCTTATGAGGCACCTAGAGGCTCAGCGGCTTCTGAAACATCAGACTAAATTAGAGAGGCTAGGTCCTGTTTTTACTATTTTTACTACCTCAGTACATCTGCCGTCCAGACCGGGAAACTCGAGAAGTGTGCTGCTTGCCTGGAGCTAGAATTCAGGATGTAACGGAGTGTCTGCCGAGCTTCATCAAGCCCTCGGACAGCTATCCCTTCCTACTTCTCCATGTGGGCACCAATGATACTGCCAAGAATGATTTTGAGTGGTCACTGCAGACTGTGTGGCTCTGGGAAGAAGGATAGAGGAGTTTGAGGTGCAAGTCATGTTCTCATCCATTCTCCCCATTGAAGGAAAAGGCCCAGGTAGGGACCATCAAATTGCGGAAGTAAGTGTGTGGTTATGCAGGTGGTGTCGGAGAGAGGGCTTTGGATTCTTCGACCATGGGATGTTGTTTCAGGAAGAAGGATTGCTAGGAAGAGATGGGATCCACCTAACAAAGAGAGGGAAGAGCATCTTCACAAGCAGACTTGCTAACCTAGTGAGGAGGGCTTTAAACTAGGTTCGCCGGGGAATGGAGACCTAAGCCCTGAGGTAAGTGGAGAAGTGGGATACCAGGAGGAAACACAAGGAGGAGTGTGCAACAGGCAAGGCTTCCTGATATACACTGAGAAAGTATGGCAATCAGCTAGTTATATTAGGGCCCTGTACATGAATGCAAGAAGCCTGGGAAACAAGCAGGAATAATTGGAAATCCTGGCACAGTCAAGGAACTATGATGTGACTGGAATAACAGAAACTTGGTGGGGTAACTCACATGACTGGAGCACTGTCATGGATGCGTATAAACTGTTCAGGAAGGACAGGTGGGGGAGAAAAGGTGGAGGAATTGCACTGTATATAAGAGAGCAGTATGATTGCTCAGAGCTCCAGTATAAATCTGGAGGAAAGCTTGTTGAGAGTCTTTGGGTTAAGTTTAGAGGTAAAAGCAACAAGGTTGATTTCGTGATAGGAGTCTGCTATAAACCACCAGGCCAGGAGGATGAGGTAGACGAGCCTTTCTTCAGACAACTAACAAAAGTTTCCAGATCACAGGTCCTGGTTATCATGTGGGACTTCAATCACCCTGACATCTGCTGGGAGAGCAATACAGCAGCACACAGACAATCCAGGAAGTTTTTGAAGTGTGTTGGGGACAACTTCCTGGTGCAAGTGCTGGAGGAACCAACTAGGAGCTGTGCTCCTCTTGACCTGCTGCTTACAAACAGGGAAGAATTGGTAGGGGAAGTAGAAGTAGAAGTAGAAGGCAACCTGAGCAGCAGTGACCAGAGATGGTCCTAACAAAAGGAAGAAAGGAGAGCAGCAGAATACGGACCCTGGACTTCAGAAAAGTAGACTTTGATTCCCTCAGGGAACTGATGGGCAGGATCCCCTGAGAGGCTAATATGAGGGGGAAAGGAGTCCAGGAGAGATGGCTGTATTTTCAGGAAGCCTTATTGAGGGTACAGGAACAAACCATCCCGATGTGCAGAAAGAATAGCAAATATGACAGGTGACCAGCTTGGCTTAACAGAGAAATCTTTGGTGGACTTAAACACGAAAAGGAAGCTTACAAGAAGTGGAAACTTGGACAGATGACTAGGGAGGAGTATAAAAATATTGCTCGAGCAAGCAGGGGTGTAATCAGGAAGGTAAAAGCACAATTGGAGTTGCAGCTAGCAAGGGATGTGAAGGGTAATAAGAAGAGTTTCTACAGGTATGTTAGTAACAAGAAGGTCAGGGAAAGTGTGGGACCCTTACTGAATGGGGAAGGCAACCTAGTGACAGATAATGTGAAAAAAGCTGAAGTACACAATGCTTTTTTTGCCCTGGTCTTCACAGACAAGGTCAGCTCCCAGACTGCTGCACAGGGCAGCACAGTATGGACAGGAGGTGAGGAGCCCTCAGTGGTGAAAGAACAGGTTAAGGACTATTTAGAAAAGCTGGACATTCACAAGTCCATGGGGCCAGATGCAATTCATCCAAGGGTGCTGAGAGAGTTGAATGATGTGATTGCAGAACCATTAGCCATTTTATCTTTGAAAACTTATGGTGATTGGAGGAGGACCAAGGTCGCTAGAAAAAGGTAAATATAGTGCCCATCTTCAAAAAAGAGAAGAAGAAGAATCCAGGGAACTATAGACCAGTCAGCCTCACCTCAGTCCCCAGAAAAATCATGGAGCAGGTCCTCAAGGAATCCATTTTGAAGCACTTCGAGGAGAGGAAGGTGATCAGGGACAGTCAACATGGATTCACCAAGAGCAAGTCATGACTGACCAACCTGATTGCCTTCTATGTTGAGATAACTGGCTCTGTGGATAAGCTGTGGATGTGATATACCTTGACTTTAGCAAAGCTTGTGATACGGTCTCCCACAGTTTTCTTGCCAGCAAGTTAAAGAAGTATGGGCTGGATGAAAGGACTATAAGGTGGATAGAAAGCTGGCTAGATTGTCAGACTCAATGGGTAGTGATCAATGGCTCGATGTCTAGTTGTCAGCTGGTATCAAGCGGAGTGCCCTAGCGGTTGGTTCTGGTGCCAGTTTTGTTCAACATCTTCATTAATGATCTGGATGATGGGATGGATTGCACCCTCAGCAAGTTTGCAGATGACAAAACGGGGGGAAAGGTAGATACACTGGAGGATAGGGATAGGGTCCAGAGTGACCTAGACAAATTGGAGGATTCAGCCAAAAAATATTTGATGAGGTTCAACAAGGACAAGTGCAGAGTCCTGCACTTAGGACAGAAGAATCCCATGCACTGCTACAGGCTGGGGACCAACTAGCTAAGGAGCAGTTCTGCAGAAAGGACCTGGGGATTACAGTGGACAAGAAGCTGGGTATGAGTCAACAGTGTGCCCTTGTTGCCAAGAAAGCTAATGGTATATTGGACTGCATTAGTAGGAGCATTGCCAGCAGATCATGGGAAGTGATTATTCTCCTGTATTCAACACTGGTGAGGCCAGATCTGGAGTATTGCATCCAGTTTTGGGACTCCCACTACAGAAGGGATGTGGAAAAATTGGAGAGAGAGTCCAGTGGAGGGCAACAAAAATTATTAGGGGGCTGGAGCACATGACTTATGAGGAGAGGCTGAGGGAACTGGGCTTACGTAATCTACAGAAAAGAAGAGTGAGGGGGGATTTGATATCAGCCTTCAACTACCTGAAGGGGGGTTCCAAAGAGGAAGGAGCTCAGCTGTTCTCAGTGGTGGCAGATGACAGAACAAGGAGTAATGGTCTCAAGTTGCAGTGGGGGAGGTCTAGGTTAGATATTAGGAAAAACTATTTCACTGAAAGGGTGGTGGAGCACTGGAATGTGTTACCCAGAGAGGTGGTGAAATCTCCATCCTTAGAGGTTTTTAAGGCCTGGCTTGACAAAGCCCTGGCTGGGATGATTTAGTTGGTTTTGGTCCTGCTTTGAGCAGGGGATTGGATTAGATGACCTCCTGTGGTCTCTTCAGCCCTGATATTCTATGAGTCTATGATTCTATGGTTGTTGTTGTTGTCATGTTTAGTGTCACTAAAGTACTGTCCTACAAAGCAATACTTCCCAGATAGGCTGCTGGCTGTGGAGTATAGCTCAAGTTGCTGGCCTGAGGGCTTCCAAAGGAGTGGAAGAGTAAGATAGGTTGTTGGCTATTGGAAGGGTGTGGGAGGAATAACTCAGTTTGGTGGCCTGGGGTCTTGACAAGGGAGAAGGTAAATAAGAAATCTATTGGCTTGAGGCAAAACTATTGGCTTGAGGATTTAGCAGGGATTGGTGCTGAGGTCTGGATGCCTGGGCAGTAGGGTAGATAAAGTCTAGTGCCAAGGATAGGTGGGGTCTTGAGGTTGGAAATCAGCTATAGTGGTTTTTACCATGGGGCATATCCAGCCTTCCTGTTAAAGAGGCACTACAAAAGACAGCTGTGGCGTGGGGGTCTGTAAGCCCTATTAGGAGTTTACCAAGTGAGGCTGCTCACTGGGCTGCCCCCCCCCCCGGAGAGCTTTTAATCTCTTCTCTTCTTCCCTCAGTTTCTCTTTCTTAAGATGACAAAATGGCACCCCCAGTCTTCTGTGTTCCTGATCTCTCCGACCCTTCCCCCAGAATCCCTGGGGCCACTTTCTGCTGAAGTAGGTAAATTATGGCATGTACCTTATCAATCTCCTTTTGCTCCTCCTGACTTTTCTTTTCCTTTTCTATTTTGTGGACCTTTATCTTTAAGTCCTTTACTTGCTTATTCAAGGCTTCAATTCCCAATATTAAGCCTTGTAACAACATAGTCTTTTGCTTGTCTTTTTTGCATTTCTTACCCAGCATTATCTGTCTGTTCCTTTTCCAATCGGTCCCAATCTCCCCCTAATAAATCTCTGGGGTCTCCATAGGGACCTTCTTTTGATTTAACCCACTCTAATTTGAACCCATCTAATGCCTTTGCTGAGGGGCTGGGCAGTGAACCTTGTCAGCCAAGCTACATGTATAATAAACTGTATGTTACCTGCTCCAGACAAATGGATCCGAGTCGACTCATGACATCACTAATGTTGGGATTCCCTCCAAGATCTCTTTCCATTCAGCTTCCCAATTCAGTGTGCTTCCAGCCTGCATTACTCAGGTATCTTTATCTGGCATACAGCACTGCTACACTGAGTTGATCAGACTCAAACGCAGTGGGGATGGATGCAGGGTCTATCACAACTTCAAAGTGACACATAAACCTTCTCACTTTCTATACATACACATCTCTTGCATTTACTATATATTGCACCACACATTTTTGGATTGGCTTGGTTGCTTTGCAGGAATCAATCCCTGTGCAGCATGCACTGTCCATGCACTGTCCATGCTTCAGCTTCCTCTTTACCTAATCTCTACCTTCCTAACTTATTTTGTCCCTTTTTATCTAATTCATAATAAAATAATTGTCTGGGTGTTCTCCCTCTTATCTTAGTTGGCTCAGACATTCTGTCCTCTTAGCCTACTGACCTACTTAGCTTATTTAGCACAAACATTCTGTTTTCAACCTGATGATTAATTTATGTCCCTAATTCTATCTTCCAAAAAATGAGGCCTCCCTCCATGTGTTAATTACTCATATTGGGTCAGGCCTCAGCTACAGAACCTAGTGTAAAGTCTGGACTGGATGGTCTGATGGGAGGCTGCTGGGCACTAAGCAAAGTCCAGCCACTTCTTTTCAGATACGTAGCTAAGAGATTAACTCTTTTTTAAAATCTGGCCCACAGTGACCAGCTTGCAAACAATTTTATGGAACATTTGTTTGCGCAAATTATTCATCTGAAAAATTCTGAATTGCATTTTTTTTATTCATGACTTTGTTATGAGACAATTTGTGAACAAATAAAAGGGCTGAACGATTCTACTAGATTGTTCAAAATGAACAATTTGGCCAGTTGTATTAATGATCCAAGTGAGAATCTGGCCAGCACAGTAGTGCGAGCACTACTGCCTTTGCCAAATATGTAATGGGAGAGTGTCATTAAAGGGACTGGGCTTTGGTTTTATTTCTCATCTGAAAGACAGCAGCTTCCATAGCAGACTGGTCCTAACACTGACTCAGTTCTGAGTCAGAGGGAATGCTGCCACCACACTCAATTACCATTACAACTTCCTGGGTTTTCTTTGGAGGGCACCATGCAATATTGACTAAGCCTGACTGACCTTGTTTAACATGTGAGATTTGACAATATTATCTGATAGCCCTCAGAGGGTATGGCTGCAGTTTTAAGGCATTCACATATACACTCAAAAAACAAAAAAAGTCTGTCTGCTGTTTATCTGGTAAACACAAAGTCATGCACCTGTGTATTATACGCATCCCATTAATGTTTGCTAGTGCTGACTTATCTGCAAAACATGCAGTGTGCCAATTATGTCACTTGGGTTGGGTTTGGAAGGATCCAACATTTTAAAGAGAGAGCCTTAGACATTAAAAAAATATACTTGCACTGATTTTTTCTGAATTATCTGTTTCTTGCTTTGGCTGTGGTGCTGAATATTAATGAGGCTACCCTTGAACAGCCTCAGGAGTGAATATCCTGCCCAATTTATTGTTTTGCATAATTTTCAGAACAAGTACTCCACCAAAAGAGGGTCATTTTCAGACCAGTATTAGCAGTAGATCAACTAGTCCTTTACTCCCATTACAAAGTTTTATTTCAAACTGAATTTAACCTTAAGCTGTGGAGGTATCTGTGTCACTTATCTGTGTGAGGCTCTACAGTATATCTGTGTTTTTCCATTTCCAGAAATGAAACCATCTTTTGACCCAGACTGTTTGCAGTTTGTAGACTGGTGCCTGATTATACCACCATTCAAATATTGAAATCTGTAGCCAGAACAGGAAGTTTCAAAGACAGTACTCTGTTTAGAATATGGAAACTATAATCTTGTAGTTTTCCTCAAATGCCATAATCAGCTATTACAGCCTTACAGAAATTGATGGGGTTTCTTAAAAAGAAGCCAGTTGACTGTAGTTGCTGAATACCTAGCTACATTTCTTAAAATTACAGGCTTATTCTCAATGCTGTTCCCCATTTATCTATAGCAGCAGGAAGTTAAACCAGGTTTCTTGTAATTGGTTCATTTCCTTAGGGCTAAATTATGGTTTATGCACTTTGAAGCACTGGGGGAGGGTGAGCAGTCTTTACTCCTGAGCTGTGAAGACAGAGGTGTCATGATTGGAAAATGTTCTAGCAGGAAGTGAATCTCAAAGTGCAGAAGAAGAGCAAGTGCCAAATGCCCTTCCTGACAGGCATGGTCAACCACAACATAAATACAGACCTCCCACTTGACTAAACTTAAAATAATAATGAAAAATTCCTGGGGAGGAATGTCCTGTATGTAGCTGTCAAACTGTGATGCCTTTGTTTTCCCATGTATGGCACATTGACATTTTTACAGACTTTGCAAATATGCAGAGATGGCAGCCATTTTGTTTTCAGAGTTACTCCAGCTTGAACCCAGGACACACAAATACACACATAGGATTTTCTCATGGGGATTTTTTTTTGTTGTTGTTGTTTTCCTGAAATAAGTAATCACTATGAAGGAATATATTTTGTTCTCTATACATAGGAGAACAGAACACATATTTGATTACATTTTACATTCTATTTTACATTCTTTTTTGAACTCTTACCTATTTTTCTCTTTGTTGTTATTATCCCTTGTCTGAATACTTTGTTCACTTAGTCTCTTGCCTGTCTTCCTTTTCCTATCATGTTATTTTACCTCTAGCTTGATAACGGCTTGTATCTGTAGCTGGATGAATTTTTGTACTTTTTTTCTTTAAAAATAAGAACTTGCTGAAATATTATTTTTTCAAAAAAATATAATTTTCAACAATATGTGGGGAAAAAAACAAATTTGGGGATTTTTTTTGTATGTTTAATATAGTTGTTTTGAAATTGTGGTAAGGTTCCCAGTTTTTCTCAATTTTTTTTCTTTCCTTTCCCCCCTCAGAAATGTGGGGGAAATATAAATAAAGATAGAAATTAACACTTTCACTTTTTAAAGTAATATTTTCTCTTACTTTTTAAATTTCTCAAGTGAAAAAAAGTCGCATTCATTTTTTCCTGTCGGAACTTTGTTACTGGTTTCCAATTGACAAAAGTTGGAAATCAGTAACAAAAAGAGTGGGGGAAAGCAGGTTTTCCACTTTCTTTTAAAAATTGGAATCTTCCCACAGCAAAACTATTGTTTCCAGATGGGAAAATTTTGAATGGAGATTTTTTTCCCCATGAAAATTCCCAGAGTAAAGAATCCTGTTTTCCAGCCAGCACTACATGTATCCAATCTATCTATTCTAGACTCATCTTTTCCTCCAGGCATTTGAAAATGGGGAGAGAAGTGGTGAAACTGTGAGTGTTAAGGGAGAGAAGTCCAGGGGAAAGCAACAAAAATGAGAAGAGGTTTAGAAAACATGACCTATGAGGAAAGAGTGAAAAAATTGTGCATATTTAGTGTACAGAAGAGACTCTGAAGGGGGACATAATAAAAGTCTTTAAGTATGGCAAAGGTTGTTATAAAGAGGATGGTGATCAATCGTTTTCTGTGTCCACAGAGTGTAGGATGAGAAGTAATTGACTTAGTAATTGACTTAGTTTGCAGCAAGGGAGATTTAGATTAGATATTAGGAAAAACATTCTAACTATAAAGATAGCTAAGCCATGGAACAGGTTACATAGGAAGGTTGTGAAATCCCTGTCACCAGAATCCTCATCACTGGAGGTTTTAAAGAATAGGTTAAACAAACATCTGTCAGGGATGGTCTAGGTACACTTAATCCTCCCTCAACTCAGATGGATGGACTAGATACTGTCTAGAGGTTCCTTCCAGCCCTGTATTTCTATGATTCTATGGCTAAGATTTGGGGATCATGCCTTGAGAAAACAAGTTTTGGGATAGGTCAGTGATTCTTTCCACTAGAAGATCTGAGATGTATCTGGAAACTGAAAAGGGGCTGACTGGAGATACTTGCCATTGGGGGATGCTGGAGAGCTTTAATATTTAATAGTGGTAATTATACAAATCTATGGGTTTATACAGTACCTGGAACATAAAGACTACTGTGATGTAGGTCAGAATGCTTTTAGTAACCCCATTTTAATTATGATGTTTTGGCAACAGTGATCAATCATTTAACCTTCACACTTTCCTTACTTTTAAGATAAAATCTCCACTCAGCTGTCTCTGTGCTGAATCCCAAGATGGCACCTCTCTCATGGGAATTCCAATAGAAAACTTTAGAATCCTCTGATTTTATTTGATGGCACCAATAGGCCCCTGATCTAGCGGACAAATACACATATCCCTTTGTTCCAAAACCTAACTTAGTTGCCAGTTGTAACCAGTAGAAATTTCCATTAGGTTTCCCAATTAATTATACATAAGTTTGTCACTCAGAAAAGTCTGGGGAACTTCAATTGCTAGTCTTATGAGATGTGACAAACTCCAAGATTTGGAGCACCCCAGACTCTGTTGCACTTCTGTTCATTTACTCTTTAAATTCAACCATAAACATCTTTGAGATAGTTACTTATTAACTGGGAAAAAGTACAGTATTTTACACCAACTGTCCAAAATATGGTTTGCAATACAGCCAGATAGTCACTTTAGGTGCAGCCCTGAACGAACAAGGGGTGGTGCATAAGCTGTACCATCCACGAGTATTTCTGGGAGGCACGATGACTGAGACAGACATCTCTATCTCATAATTCCTCTCCTCACCTACTTCCTCTTTCCTGGAGGTAGGGAACGGTAATAATTTACTGCTGGCTTATGCCAACAGCAAATTACTACTCTTCCCATCCTCCCCTTCCTGCCCCCACTACTTTGACAGGAGATTAGAAGAGTGGAGGTAAGGCTCTGTCCATTTTCTGCCTACTTTCTGCCCACCTGTTATGGGGAGGGAGTAAGCAGGTGAGTAACTGGAACCCTGGTCTAGGAAGCCTGAGGAGATGTGTAAAGAATTTTTACTTGCCTGTGCAGGCGGTAGTCCGAGGACCAGATCCTCAAAGGCATTTAAGTGCCTACCTTCCATGGCAGATAGGCATCTAAATACCTTTGAGAATCTGGACTCATGTCACTATCTGAACCATAGTGTTCTGCTTCATTACTGTAAAATACTGTAGTATTTTTCTGCATGGTAGACATTATCAAGGTGAGACAAGCCAGCTAGCTGATAATACTGTAACCAAAGCAAAACACCAAAGTAAAACACCAACTTCAGTAAAATCAATCAGGAAACTGGAGTAGCTCCTGCAAAAGCAGAATATTCCCAGAAAATAGTAACATCTGGTCATCATAAAGACTACACTTCTAGATACAGTTGAGGTACAAGTCTAGCAAGGCAAGCATTTGTGGCTATTTTTTCATTTTTTTCCACTACATTTTTGAACAGCCTAAACAGGAAACTTGATCTCTGGGTACTTTAGCCATTGTCTACTAAACAGCAAATTTCCTCTGATGTTCTAACCTGGGCTTATTTGCTGGAGTTTCATTTCCTTCTAAAACATCCTGCAAAATGTAGAGGAAATTAAGGCACCAGTCTTTCCACTTTTCCACTTCATCACTTTCCTTGATTAAAAAGAAAAAGTTTATTTAACCCAAGGTAAAATCAATAGCATCAGTCAGGTATCTGCTCAAAAAAAGATACATTATGCCTTTCTTTGGCTTTTATCAGGTACCTTTTCTTTCTGAAACCTGTGTGAGCAAGACTTTTTAATAACTCTCCCTGGCCTACCTGCTTTCTGGAGCCTTAATAACTTTCTGGTAATAAATTATGCCTGGGATTTATTTATTTACCCTAGAAGTGCTGCTAAGTAAATTGCTTTTGCAGTATAAGACAGCATTTGTTCATAACTAAGTATTCCTTTGTGCTTGACAACGACTTAGTGGGCCAAAACAACTTAATGTGAGAAAATCAACTATTATGATCCAGCAAACCGATTCCAGAATCTCACACATTCCACATTCCCTTTGCACATCTGGACTTTACAAGGACAAAGTTTTCTTTCATATAAACTGTTTATTGTTCTGCGAGATTGATGCCGTTAATATTGGCTTTCAAAATGACAGATTAGCATCACTAGTTAATCAGGGCTATTAGCAGATAAATATCTGTAATTTAATCACTGCAGTAATTTCTTTTCCAATAATAAGATTTACAAATGCAAGTGATTAAGTAATTAGCTTACATCTCCATAGATTACAATTCCTCAGAGCTCTCTTCTCACACTTTCCCCCCATAGATTACAGTATTTAATTAAAGTAACTATTTTCTCCCCTCGCCCACCCCTCCTTATATTGCCTCTGTATGCACAAGTGAGAATCATTTATTCTAAACCAAAATCAGTCTTTTGGATATAATTTGACACAGAACCACCTATTCCGACACCCCTCCCCCATCTCTTAGTAAGGGTTAATACACACGTACACTTGAAAGTCATTGTAATAGTTCCCAGTCATAGTAATAGTTCTCAGTACATTTTCTATTCCATAGCGCAAGTGGGGTGCTCAAGGGGAATGAATAACTTACAGGAAGGGGGGAAAAATTCCAATGGAAAAATTGCGTGCAGTTGATAAAATAAAAGCCGGAGTTGCTGAAGCAGCCTATCCAAATGCCTCTCAAGGATCCCTTTGTTGCTCCTCCGCTGAATTGGCCCTAGGGCAAAAGGCAAGTTCTACTCCTTCCAAACTTATATTCTCCTATTTGTGGAGTAATTTGACAGTTATTGTTAATTTCCTAAATGCAACATGAAAGCTGTAGAAGGGAGCCTTAAAAAAGCGGGGTGGGGAGAAGGGAAGGGAATGCAAGAGAAAAATTCATAGAGAACAGCAGAGAATATGGGCAAAATTGCTTCCATGTGTAGCACACAGGCAGGACTTGGGCAGAGCTCTGTGGCAGTCAGAGTTTGACCTCTCGAGGCTGTACCAGTTTGCTGGGGAAAAGGCACTGCTCTTTAATGAAGGCCTAATTTTTATTGCCACTCCATCGACTTCAAAGTGCTTCAGGTTGCCAAATATAATTTCACTGGAGGTATTTTCAGGTGCAGAGCAAATACTTCATAAATAATTTCCTCATTAAATTACAAGTTCCATTATAAAAGCGGGATTTTAGTTGTTCTAAGGCTTTTCTTTGGAAGCTGATTTTTCAAGAAAAAGTCTTTCTGAGGGGTTCTTTCTTACTTTTATTCTGGAAGAAAATACTTTAAACTGTTCTATTTTTTATTTATGCTTTTAAATGAGCATGTGGCTCGCTGAGATGACTGAGCACAGTAGTGATGTTTTTAATATGCTCTCAATTAAAAAATAAAATCTGAGGCTTTGAGCATGTTTTCGTTTTCTTTCCTCACATCCTTCTTCATCCTCGAATTGTTGCTAAACTCACTGACTGCCAGCAACCTAGTGGCACCCTAGCTGGAGCCCCAATTAATTATGTAGATCTGACATGCTTCGGCGTTTTTCATCTGTTTATTTTTCTCCTTGAGTAAAACATGTCTGTAATTAAAATACACAACTGTACATCCTCTTTACCACCCCACCCCTGTGAAGATAGCACAGGGAACTTCTGCAGCTCAGGAAGAGCTGCTGTCAGTCAGAGTGAATGAGGATGGTTTTGATAGTGTTTATGTTTAAGGCACTTTGTGAGCAGCAATTAAAATAGAGGAGAAATAAGTAGGAGTCAGGAGAGGTTGGTCCTAATCCTAGTTTTCCTAATTAATTGCTATATGGCCTTGGGTAAAGTAGCTTGCCTGCTCTGTGCCTCAGTTTCCTCATCTGTACAACAGGAATAATAGCCCCCCCGTCCCCTTAGGTGTTAAAGCTTAACTTCTCCGCATTTGTTAAAACTCTTTGAATTACCGTATTTTCCGCACTATAAGGCGCACCTAAGAGCCTTAAATTTTCTCAAAAATTGGCCGTGCGTCTTATAATCCGGTGCGCCTTATGTGTGCACTGAGTTCCAAAATCTGTAAAAATGTTGTTGTGCAACTTTGGTAAGCGCTTTGCTTGATTGACTGTCGGACCATTTTTCGCTGACACAGGGACGTAATACGTAAACTACGTACACTGGCAGCGATAAACCAATCAGAGAACATTACATAATACGTACAGTATGTACGTTTACCTTCTCCACTCCTCCGGTAGGTATACTACCGGTATGCTGCAAAACAACATTTGTTTGTCTAAGGACCCCCGAAAATGGCACCAGTGAAGAGACATGCTCACGAGGCACAATTCAAACTACAGGCTATCAGTTACGCGGTTGTAAATGGGAATAGAGCAGCTGCGAAAGAATTCAACATCAATGAATCTATTGTTCGGAAGTGGAGGAAGCAAGAAAATGAACTGCGCCAAGTTAAGAAGACGAAACAGAGTTTCCACGGGAACAAATCGAGGTGGCCACAGTTAGAAGACCAACTTGAACAATGTATTATTGAACAAAGAACAGCCAGGAGAAGCGTCTCTACAGTCACCATTCGACTGAAGGCAACAACGATAGCACAAGACATGAAGATCGAACACTTTCAAGGAGGTCCGTCTTGGTGCTTTTGTTTTATGAAAAGGCGTCATCTCTCCATCCGCGCAAGAATTACCGTGGCGCAGCAACTGCCGGCGGATTACAAAGAAAAGCTGGCCATCTTCCGCACCTACTGCAGTAACAAGATTACTGACAAAAAGATCCAGCCCAACCACATCACCAACATGGATGCGCTCCCCCTCGCTTTTGACATCCCCGTGAACCATACTGTGGAGAAAAAGGGGACCAGCACGGTATTGATACGCACCACGGGGCATGAGAAGTCGGCTTTCACTGTTGTTCTTGGTTGCCACGGTAATGGACAGAAACTACCACCTATGGTCATTTTTAAGAGGAAGACGCTGCCAAAAGAAAAGTTTCCAGCTGGAATCATCGTTAAGGCCAATCAAAAGGGCTGGATGGATGAGGAGAAAATGAGAGAGTGGCTGAGAGAGGTGTATGTAAAGAGACCGGATGGTTTTTTCCACGCATCACCGTCCCTGTTGATCTGCGACTCCATGCGTTCCCATCTTACCGCTACTGTGAAAAACCAAGTGAAGCAAATGAATTCGGAGCTTGCCATCATTCCGGGAGGATTAACAAAAGAACTCCAACCGCTGGACATTGGTGTAAACAGGGCGTTCAAAGTGAAGTTGCGAACGGCGTGGGAGCGATGGATGACAGATGGCGAACACACCTTTACTAACACTGGGAGGCAGCGCTGGGCGAGTTATGCCACCATATGTGAATGGATTGTGGATGCCTGGGCTAAGGTATCTGCTTTAACTGTTGTCCGAGCTTTCGCGAAAGCCGGCATCATTGCTGAACAGCCACCTGGCAACGAGACTGACTCCGACAATGATGAGAGAGAACCCGGCATGTTTGATGGCGAAATTGCCCAGCTGTTCAATTCAGACACAGAAGATGAGGACTTTGATGGATTTGTGGGAGAAGATTGATTAAAAAATAATGTGAGTGTATTGTTAAATAGTAGAATAAAGTTCAACTAAACTCACTGTTTTGCTTCCGTTACCTTTTTACTACACTATGAACACCGTTACCCTTTTTTGTAGACCGTATGTTTTAGCATGCGCCTTATAATACGGTGCACCTTATGTATGGGTTAAGTACAGAAATAGATCCCGTAATTGAGACTGCGCCTTATAATCCGGTGCGCCTTATGGTGCAGAAAATACGGTAATTGGAATGCAAGTGTATAGTGATGGAGAGCTTAAACTGCACTATGTATAGTCACTAGGTGGTGCTGTGTGAAGAATACAGCAACACATCTTTACCAAATGCTGGAGACAGCCTACAATCTCTCTCTCTTTAAAAAAAAACAAACAAACAATAAAGTTGTTGTTGCTGGCATTCATTTTGCTTCTGTCTTTGTGTAATGAACCTGACATGGTGTCTGAAGAAAAACAATCTAAACAGCAGAATTGTGTCAAGACACCAGGTCATACCCCAGAGAGCTTTAGCTTCAACAGATCGGACTGGCCTGATTGGAAGGAGCAGTTTGCATGTTTTCTCATTGCAGCTAAGCTCCATGAGAAGCGTATGGAGTCTGTGCTCTGGGCAGGGAAGCCAAACACATTTTTCAATCCTTTGCCTTTGGAGAAGACAGCCACAGAAACAATTATGCTCTGGTGCTGGTTAAGGTTGATGAACATTTTATAAGTAATGTGGTTTATGAGCATGCATGTTTCTACCAGTGTCTCCAAAAACATGGGGAGTCTGTGGAATCTTTCATAACAGGCTTATATGACATAGCAGAAACGTGTGCTTTGTAAGGCAAAAACAAAGAACACTTTAGAGAGAAAAGCTTTCATTCTAATGTGTATGTGATTAGAGGATCAGAGAAAAGTGGAAGAAGTTGATGAAATATTTGGTGATATTGGATTTTTAAAAGGAGATGCAGTAGGGATAAACTTGTGACAATGCTGAATCATATAGTCTACATATGCCCCATTCCTATCCTGTTACTTTACAAAGTAAGTTACAGACAATGGAAAAGAATGGCATAATTGAGAAAATCCTTGAGCCAACTGCTTGGTGCACTAAAGAAAAATGAGAAAATCAAATCTTCATAGATCTTAAAAGAGTTAATGAAGCAGTAGTGAGAAAAAAATATATCTTCCCAACACTAGAAGACTCCATCTCTAAAGTGGCAGGATCTAATGTATTCTCCAAGCTAGATACCTCATTTGTTTTCTGGTAAATTCTTTTAGCCAATCAGAATGCTAAACTGTCTTTGGAAGATTTTGCCTTCAAAGATTTCCTTTTTGGATGACCAGCACTCCTGAATTTTTTCAAAAAAAGATGGCAGAGCTGCTAAAGAACATAAATGGGGGGTATGCAGTGTAGTTGTAGCCATGTTAGCCCCATGATATAAGAGAGACACGGTTGGTGAGGTAATGTCTTTTATTGGACCAACATCTGTTGGTGAGAGAGAAAAACATTCCAGCCACACAAGAGCTCTCTGTGGCTCAAAAGCTTGTCTCTCTCACCAACAGACATTGGTCCAATAAAAGATATTACCCACCTTGTCTCTGTAAAAGGGGGTATCATTTTTCTGAACAACATTAGTAAATGGATCCTCAATGGAAGAACATGACAAAATCCTCAGTGAGGTTCTGAGCTTAATCAGTGAGTCCAGACTCAAGCTAAATAAAGAAAATTGTGTTTTCTGCCTGAACCAAATTGAATTTTGGGGACAGATAATAAACAAAAATGGAATTAGCCCTAGCCTTGAGAAAATAAAAGCAATTAGAGAATTTAATACACCAACCAATGTATCAGAACTGAGACACATGCTGTGGATAGTAAGTTATCTTGGCCTGTACCCTACAAGACCTTTTTACAGTGACAAAACCACGGAATGAATTGTTAAGGTCACATACATCCTGGCTATGGGGGACAAATCAAGAGACTCTTTTCAAAAGGGTAAAAGAAGTGATTTCAACTGCTCTGGTTTTAAAGTTATACGATATAAACAAACTCACAATGGTCATTGCTGATGCCAGTAGCTATGGCCTTGGTGGTGTATTGTTACAGTTAGATGGATCTGTGTGGAAGTCAGTTGCATTTTGCTCTCGTACACTTACAGAAGGAGCAAAACAATATGTGCATATTGGAAAGGGATGTCTGTCAAGTGTATGGGCATGTGAGAATTTCTACAGTTATTTGTGTGGGTTGGTTTCATTTAAACTGGTAACAGACCATAAACCGAGGTTGTGAGGCACCTCACCACTACCTGACCTTAGTGTGAAGCAGTCATATCTGTGCCTGGTATGGATCAGCTCCTTGAAACCAACAACCTCTGGCAGCACAAGCACTACCTTCCAGCCCCTAACCCGCCTTTCCTACCCAGTACAGGATTTGTTCCCTCTGTACAGCTAGCGACAGGCACACAACAACTAGAAAATGCTTGGAGCTTTCCCTTGAAGTGTCCAGCCCCTTAGTCACTGAACACTGACAGAATTGCCAGGCCTGCCATTCCCAAAGGAACAGCTTGCAAAATTCAACTCAGGATCATCACTTTGCTTAACATCACAGCACTGAGATATATTTACAATGAAAATAAGGATAAATTTGTTATCAATGACTAGAGATTCAAGGGACAGTGAGTAAGAATACAGGTAACAAATAATGACATATAAAACAAAATCATAACATGTTTTCTTTCTCTTCCTGTTAGTTTTTTTCTGAAGTTCATACAATTCTCCATTTGCATTCAGTTCAGGCTGCTGATAGGAGACCGATTGTGAATAAGTCTACATTCAGTTTACATGTGAACAGAGAGAGGATAAACATCTCTTATCTGACAAAAATCCTGCTTTCACCTTTACTGGTAACTAGTACTTTGATACAGACTTAAAGAACATATTTTCAGTTTTTATACACATAACTTTTTACATAACATCTGTACATGCACTTCACAAATGATACTGATGACCAATGTGACACCAGCTTTCATTGGAGACCTCAGATGACATTATTTGGTGAACTAGAATATACATCCATACTCAAGAGTTTCTTGTAACCCCTATGCACCTCCTTGCAAGTTGGCATCAAAACATTCTTGGGTCACATGACCCTTAGCAACAGAAAAGGCCTGGATCAAGCACTGCTGAGATGCCAACATCGTTTGATTAGGCTAATGCAAGTTAACTCAATCACTGAATAAATTCCTGGTAAAAATCTGGTAATAACAGACAGCTCAGAATTGCAGTCAAGCGCCTGTAGGCTAGAGGAAGATGTAAAGTCATGGATGTCTGGAAGTTTACAAGCCAGTATCAGGCAGGAAATGATACATGCTAAGCAACCTTGGCAGATAAGCAACTCCAAGCAGTTATTAGTTTACTTACATTCAGGCAGGATGGCCCAAGTATCTAAAGAGCACTATGGCTGTGGCAAGAGACTACTTTTCTGTAGTCAGACAATTAAATTAGTCCAATGGATTAATAGTTAAAGGTGATCACACAGTCAGGGGAGGCTCCAGGCCCCAGCACGCCAAGCGCGTGCTTGGGGTGGCATGCCGCAGGGGGCACTCTGCCGGTCGCCGGGAGGGCAGCAGGCAGGGTGCCTTTGGCAGCATGCCTGCAGAGGGTCCGCTGGTCCCGCGGCTTTGGTGAGCCGCGGGACCAGCGGACCCTCCTCAGGCACGCCTGTGGGAGGTCCACCGGAGCCACGGGACCGGCGACCGGCAGAGCGCCCCCCGCAGCGTGCCGCCGTGCTTGGGGTGGCCCAATGTCTAGAACCGCCCCTGCACACAGTCATCCAAGAGTTTTGAGAGGAGAAATTCTAGCTCTCATTCAGGAAAGATATCAAGAACTAACTAAATGCCAAGACTGGGCCAATCGGCCAGTGTGATGGCGTGGAATTGGCAAAGACATGAAGAATAAAGTATCTTCATGTGAACATTGCAGAACTAACAGATCAACACAATGCAAAAAAAGCCTTTAATAGCAACACCTATCAGACAGACTCTGTAAGAGGCTAGCAGCAGATTTATGTGACTTCAGAGGACATCTTTGCTTAGCTGTAATGGAATATTTTCCTAGATATATTGAAGTAATATATTTGAAAGATACAACATATTGCAATGCTATTGAGAAATTAAAGAGCACATTCATCCATTTAGTATTCTGGAACAATTATTGATGGACAACAGAACACAATTCACTACCGCTGAATTTAAGACATTCCAAACAAAATATGATTTTTAACATATCACTAGCAGCCTTCACTACCCAGAAGCAAATGGAGAGGCTGAGGGGCTGTGCATACAGCCAAGAATATATTGAAGCCAGCAGATCCATTTCTTGCTCTTCTGAGCGACTGATCAACATTGTTTGTAGCTACTGGCTATAGCCCAGCCCAGCTTCTGATAGGAAGGCAACTCGGGACTGTTCCAACCCTGGAAAACAATGTAGCCTGAAAGAGGCCAGACCCTGAGAAAAATAGCCAAATCAGATCAAAAAGGGTGGGGGGAGAGTTTATGAACACTTTCATAACCACTGTTACACAGAGAATTGCCTAATGTGGAATCTGGTGACCTGTTTGTGTCAAACTGGATTCAGGAAAAGGATGGAGAACCCTAGCTGCTGAAAAAGAAAAAGAATGCCTCACACAGATGATGCACTGATGAGATAGATGGTGGGAAGTTCAACAGACACTGTCAACATCTTCAGTTTGTTCCAGAGACTGAACAATCCACTGAGCAGACTCTACAAAGTGCAAATGCCGAATCTGGAGAAGAAGATGATTCACCTTTTCCAAACCTGCCAAAAGATATCCTTTGCAAATAGAAGACAGCCTAATCACCAAGCATTACCCCTTCTGGCCATATAGTTTTTAAAATAGTATGATTAAGGGATGAGTAACAAAGAGACATGGCTTGAGATTTAAAGTTATTTAAAATTAGTTTTATAGTTTTAAAAGTGTAAAAATGGAGGAAAAGCAAAAATAAAGGGGGAAGATGTGATAGAAATCTTAAACTGAATTATAATGTTTAGTCACTAGTCTGTGCTGTGTGAAGAATAAAGCAGCACATCTTTACTGAGTGCTGGATACAGTTTATAACCTTTTTATAATGGTAAAGTTGCTGTTGTTGCTAGTGTCCATTTTGCCTCTGTCTCTGTGTGACAAACCTGACAGTATGAAAGTGCAAGTCATCATTGAGGAGGGAGCTAATAGAGATGCCAATAGTCAAGGTGGCCTGACATTTCCATTCTCAGTTGCTGAGAATTTTGCAACATTTTCATGCTGGCTTTCTTCCTCATGATCAGCTTTTCTGAAAAGCTGCAGTGCAAAGCATATCTGAGATAGTGTTGCAATGTTAAATAAATATTCCACCTCTTTCTTTGAAGAGTGAGAGTAGCTTCATGTGCTGAAGCAGGAAAATGAAATTTGGCAGAGGTACTGGAGACAATGCTGCCTTTTGCTATGCCCAGCAGACCTGGCTGATTTATATGTCTCTGAAAACTGTCATGTGTACATGTTCAGTGGAATTTGTTAGGAGCTTGCTGCTAAAATGTATGAACTTTTCATCTGCATTGAGCACCTCCAGTTCCAAAGAGCTTCCTATATATCAACTACATGAGCATGCCACTGCTTCCAGACCCCCACTTGGTCACCTATATGGTAGATACAGAGCTAGATCTCTAAATGGAGGCACCCAGACTGGCTCTGATCTTATGCTTTCCTACAAAGGCTGTAAGCAGGAGCTGCCCCCATCCCCTGCCCCACATTCTTAAAATGATAGCTTGTGAATCCAACACAGTCCTTAATACACCACATTAGGCTCCATATACAATGGTTGACCTGAGAATGGGATCCACAAAGCCAACGTACTAGGCAGGGAGCTTCCTAAGACAGCCAATGGGAGAAGCCAGTGAAAAGGCTATGCCCCAACACCCTTACCTCTCACAGAGTTAGGAGCCTAAATCTAGACTACAAGGGGCCCCCTATCTTTGTTTGCAATCCACAGTCATTTCCCCTTCTCTGAAGTGAGGGCCCTAACCACTGAGCTATGAGACAGTCTGATGTGGGGCTCCCTCAATCTCTCCTGTTGAAGCCATTCTACTCTGGCCAATTAATATTAAATTATTTAATACACAAGAGAGTGAGAATGACTCTGTAGTCCAGCGGTTAGGGCACTCACCACAAAGGATGGAAATTCCTGTTCACATCCTTTCTTGTCAGGTAGAAGAGGAAATTGAACAGGGGGTTTCCCACATGCTGAAGCAGTAGCCTAACCACTAAAGATTGGCAGGGGGAGGGGAGTTCCTCTCTCCCCTACCAGATATTTTTTGTGGAGATGGATATATTCTGAGTACACCTGCCGAATCAGACCCTGTAGGCAAGATAGGCAGTGGAACACCTATCTCCATCTCATTTGAGAATCACGCTGGGGCTTCGGCAAAAGATACATGTCCCAGTCCCTACCTAAGGCAGCACTGAACATGCCCAGAGGAAGAAATTTACATGCATAGGAAATTTTACAGTGAAAATTTAGGTGCTAGTTGAGTTTAGGTACATACAGGGGTAGGTGGCAATTGAGCTGTGGGTCTCTGTATTTCAGTAGTGCCTAAATCTGGGGTTAAAGCACCTAAGTGTCTTAGTAGTTCTGGGCCTACACGTCTCCAGAACAAAGACTAGAAATCAGGATTCATGATTTTTAACATTTCTTTACAATCTAGTAAATAACCATGTACGGCACTGGGGAAATATTTGTTTTATTCCCCGCTCTAGTGGCTAGTCCACTTAGAGGATAACAACTTTCTATTGTTACCAGTTATTCCTTTAGATCAAGTGGTACAGGTTTGTGCAGTGGATCCAGAGTTCATAGGTACAGCTAGCCAGGATTACTCCCCGCTCCTCCTCCCCTGAACAATTGCTATGAAAAGGAAAACACTAGAAAATTACATGAAAAGAAAACAACCCTCAACATTAAAAGAATGTTAAGAATGCAGAATTATGTAAGCAATAGTTAGGAAATACAAGAATTAAGACTGCCTGCGTAACTTTAACTCAGTCCCTATGTGCAGTGATACTATGCTCTTTGTTCTTCAGGACCCCTTGCTCAGAATATATAGTCATTTTGTGTTTGAGGCACTAGAATAGAGACAAGGGTTTTACCCTATTCCACAGAGGTTTTACCCCTCTTCCTAGGGGATGCTGGGCAAGACAATGAACATGCATAAACACAAGGGGATAGAATCAACATTGCACAAGCAACTTTATTCTGACATTTCCCAATGTTTTCCTGTTTGTCTCTGAAACCTTACCATTCTTTCAGCACACATTTTTTGTTTGCAGTTTGCATTATTGTGTATTGTCAATGGAGCAGGATTGACTAACTTGCTTAGAGAAGTGGGAGCCATGTACTATCAAGTGGAAACTCAGATTTTCACTCCCAGAGCCAAAAGAAGGTGAGACCATTGTGGGATGCTCTCATTGCAAAGTCGACATACCCTCAGAGTACAAAAGCACCATCTGCAATACTGACCTATCAAAGCAAGAAGATTAATGACGTTGTGATAAAAACTGAATTTAGTTATTTTAGCAGGTAGGTGAACATAGACATATTTATATTTCTCATTCCCTTTTAGTTCCTGTCTTAAAAATTCTAATTAATGTTTTATGTAAGACAAACCCATGCCATAACAAAAGTTCTTATAAAAATATTGGCATTTTTCACCACTTACTGTATTGTATGGTATATAGCTATAAAATGTCAGACAAATGTTCTGTGATTGCAGCCAGATTCTGATTATATTACATAAAGTACAGTATGGCTGCAATTTTTCTTGTTTCCCTGGTAACAACTGTAAATGCACTAACTCCCTGAACTACTCCACCCCTCCTGCTGCTGATGTCAGACACAGGAGAGGTACATGTGCAACTCAACTCCACACCTGTCAAACCAGGCGGATGATCTGTTTGATCACCCTTTTTTTGGTCCCACAAAGCCCAGTCATTTGCTGATCAGAGAGCAGTGTTAATTTAGTCAGCTATCAGGATACCAGGGGAAAAAAATCTCCCACTTATGCTTTAGTTTTAAACAACGAAGGAATCAGGGAGGCAAAAAATTTCCACGTGACAAGAACTTAAGGAATATGCTATTTGCTGGTAACACAAGGAATACAGAAACCCCTGTAATTGTTAATAATTTCCAATGCCTGTATAACAGAATTCTTCTGGAATTCCATACTACCACTATATGAATGCCAAAAGGGCTCAACATGGATAACACAATGGACCAAGAAAAAATGAATTAGGATTTTCCATCTGTTAGCTGACAGGAACACTTTAAAACAAGTGACCAATCGTTATTAATTCATCTGGTATTTTAATAAATCGGGATGAACTAATGTGGTATTTATGTCAATGGGATATGCACCTCCATAGGAATTCCACTGTAAGTTAGCAATTAATTAATGTACCTGTAGCAATTATTGGAGAGGATTAGTATCTGACTTTAATATCCATTTACTATGCTGGCAGGCTGCCCATTTTCACCTCAACATTAATGAAGATAAACATTTGTATGGAAGTGTGCCCCTTATGGTCATTTTGTTTACTATGGTATTTCATCATTTGCTTCAGTAATTATAAGTCATCCTCTAACTACAAAGTTAGATTCAGTGGACTGAAATCTACTGTGAATGACACTGCTTAAAATATACTACTACACTGTATGTTTACCGAGGTAACCTGAGAACAGTAACTCCCATGTTTATGATTTATACATTCACTCTTTTTTAAAAATCAGCCTAAAAACCTGAAAAAAATGAAGATTTTTGAAAAATTTCATTTTTGTCCAAAAAAATTATGGGGAAAAATAATTTCCTGACCAGCTCTCAAATGAGAGAGAGGGAGTGGACTGATAATTACACCACAGTCCTCACGGATGGATTTTCCCATTGACCTCCTCTGTTTATGAGGTTTGCAATACAAGTATGGAACTACACATGAATCTGAAGAATGGTTACATGTAATAAGGACCCTGCTGTGAATCCCTCATTATTGTTAATGATTAATCACTATTGTCATTTATTATTTGCGTTTTGGTAGAGTCCAAGAGCACCATGTCAGAGATCAAGACTCCATTGTGTTAGGCGCTTGGCAAACATTTAGAAACACATGAGCGTTGCCTGAAAGAACTCACAATCTAAAGCCCCTAGCTAGCAAACACGTATGCATGTGAGTAACTTTATGCACCTGACTAGCTGTGGTGGAAGTGGAGCAGCTCTGTAAAAATATATCAATATTGTATGTTGACCTGGTTATTGGATGTTTTCTCTGTGTCTATATATTGGGTTCAATCAACAGGGCTGCTGGGAAACAGACAGGCAGCCATAACAATGCTTCAAAATAAGACACCCCTCAGCAAACACTAGGAGCTGTTGCAGGACAATGGGAGAATTGTTGTCCCTGAAGAGACTGTCTCGACCTCCACTGAGCCCTTCCAAATTGGTTATGGACAGCAGGGCCTAAAAGCCCAGGAACTGAGAAAATAAAGCACTCAGGCTGGATTAGAAGTTACTTTATCTTGTGGGAGGAGGGGAGCAGTTGTTGATGAGATGTTGTTCAGCCTGACACACATGGACACCCATCAGGGATATCTGAAGAAGTTAGGCTTTCCTAGGCTTCTGTAGAGGATGGAAAGCCTTTAGATAAGACAGACATGCATATAGACTGTTGTTTTAAAATCCTTTTTTTTTCTTCTCATGTTGTACTATGTTCCTATTGTTAAAACAAAACAATCCTCTCCTTTAAGCAGGCTGTCTGAGAACTCTATTCACCACAGGTTGCAGGCGCACAAAGGGAAAAACTGCACTCAGATCTGCTGGGTCAGCATGGTTGATATGTCATTGGTACTGTAACCCAGAGCCTGATCTATGAGTGAGGGAATTGCAAAATTACACCCCAGGAAGGTAACGGCATGAAGCCTGGTGGGGTGCACTCAGAGACACCAGAAAGGGGATAAAGTTGTAGCTACTTCTGTAACAGTGACAGCAGTCTCTAAAGTTCAATGGGACTGCTAACATACATAAAGTTACTCACTTGTGTAAGCGTTTGCAGAGTTAGGGCCTAATTTAATGCAACAGGTGGCTGAAAAAACCCAAAAGGATAGAACTGGGGAGGAAGAACAGGGGCAAGAGGAATGGGAAATCACTGGTCCCAAAGACTATCAATGTGCATAGTTTGATGGTTCTGAAATATTTAAAAGATGGGTTTATGCTTGTTTGTTTTGTTTTGTTTTTAATTATGGGACATAATCAAACGCATAAAAGAGCCTAAGTTCCAGTATCATCTTAGGTGTAGTCAGTTTCCCATGGACATCACTTAGAAGATAGTCTTGAGGAGAGATCTGAAAAAGGTCAGATATTAGCTTTATAGAATTCTGTGTTTAAGCCATTTGGATTTAAATGTGTACTTGCTACACATAAAACCATACGTGTATTAACTCATCATTAGTGAAATTAAACAGGGCCAAGGTCTTTGTCCAGCTACACCCATCCTGTTCAAACTGGCAATGTTATGAAATTTGCCTTTGCCATGAAGTGGGCACAGAGGGTTCTGAGTAACAAAAGCACCTTTTTTCCTGTAAAATTTGAAATAAGCTGATAATAACTCATTAATTTTGATGACCTTAGAAATGCCATTACTGATTATTGAAAAACAAGGGCGGGGGTGGAGAGCATGGAAGGGGTGAGAGGAACTACAACAGGACAGAAGTTGGCCCTCAACTGTGTGTGTGTGTGTGTGAAGAATCTAGCTCAAGGTCTAGAAATTCTATGTGAGAAGAATCAGTGTTTTTTATTACTGAATTCCTCATTTTTTTCTTAAACAACTGGGATTCAGAAGTTACTTTAGTACTATCCAACTTCTAATATTAAAAATTCTGTCTCATAAAAAGTGGATCTAACAGGCATCAAAGACTTGAATTCCACTGCGATTTAGATGGTAAAAAATGTAAAAGTGCAGATCTACACACCTAAATATTCTCAATAAGACTTTCCATCTAGCATCCTTTTATCCTTTAACTGGATTGACTTCCAGTAAAGTTGACTTTAAAAAAATAACAAAGTTGCACTGGACAAAGCATAACTATTTATATATATCTTTATATAATTGAGTACTGATGACATATTGATTACATTATAATTATTTAAGGAATATTATAGTTTTGTTATTTTTCTAGCATATGCATTAATGTTTTAGCATTTACCTATCTCTCACCTTCACCCAATTGTCCACCCTTGAGCTCATAGCTTGATGAAGATAAGATTCCCTCACAGTCTCTTCAGCGGAGTGGTTGCTTACTGAATGCTGTGTATTGAACTAATGGCATGTACTGTCAACCAATATCTTAAACCAGCAGGTAGTCAGTATAGATCCTGGTACACTAGTGTTATGTGCTTACCACAGAAGCTCTGCTTAAAGGCCCAGATCTAAAGCACACTGAAGTTAATGGAAATACTCTCATTAACTTCAGTGTGTTCTGGACAAGGCCCTAAAAGCAGCCATTCTACACCAGATTTTGTTTTGAGGTGGTGTCAAGATGTAGCTCCACATGCCAAGCATTACAGCAGTCTCGTGTCGAAATGACAAGCCCATGAGCAAGAGCAGCAATGTCAGCATCTGAAAGAAACAGTTGCATTTGCTTTACTGGGCAGAGATGGAAAAGTGCTCTCAGCTACTGCCACTACTTGAAATCCAGTACTAGTCTTGGGTTTAACAAGCCTCCTAAACTGTGAGCCTGATTCACAAATGGCAGACACTCTCCCTGAACTGTGGGAGATATAATATTGGCTAAGGCCTCAAATCAGCAAGGAATTTAACCGCATATTTAACTTTAAGTCTATCCCTCTTCAGTAAAACACCTAAGCATTAATCAGGGCCTGTTGCTTTCCCATATTTTGTCATATGCTTCCTAAAGTGCATCGTCATTGTTCAACTTCAAATGTTATTCAAAGTGCCAATTATATAGCAGAATGTCACTAATTTGCACTAATGACAGAGGAGCTCATTGTGAATTAATGAATGTTGGGTATTAATGAGTAAGTGTGAACATCATCCAGCACCATGTGGGTCACAGCACAGAACAGGACTGCCAGAACAGGAATGCTATGGCCTATGCCCAAAATAAAGCCCCCAAGCCCAGGAATTAATAAACAAAGAATTGTTCTCTGGGGGTGGAGGAGAGGAGCAGGATATGAGGGGACTCCACTTCCTAGTACAGATCTGTGTGTCCCCATGTTCTTGATCACATTTTCCTCTCCTGTGTGTGGTCCCAATGGAGCATTGGGGTTCCCTCACTAGGCCAGTTGTGAGGGGGTGGGCTGTGCCTGTCTCAGGGTGGCTGTTGCTGATGTGTCCAACCATGAAACTCCTGTCCTTCCCCTCCCTTCATTCTTTCGTGGCAGCGGTCAGCATTGGAGTGTTCACTATCCTGCTGTGGTGTTCTGTGGGAGCTATGCACAGTGGGAGAGGGGGCAGTATGGTAGGGGAACCTGTAGGGTGTTGTTTTGAAGAGTGGGTGGGGGGCATCTGTGCTGTCTTCTTTCCTTGCCTGACAAGGCTTCTGGGTGGTCCTGGAGCATGTGTGTTTCAGCAGAGGAATGAGTTCATGGTGGATCTGATTTTTTCCAGAGGCCAGCCAGCACTCTGGCATACATTTGGATCATCATATCCTTTAAGGAGGTAGCTAAGTCCGGGGGTACAGCAGCTCTGTTTCCCATGACAGGAGACAGCACCTTCATCTGTTCTCTTGAACAGCTCCAATGCGTAGCTCGATGATGTCCTTGCTGCCATAGGTGCAGGGCATTTCTGGAAGATGATTGTGACTTCTGCTAGGATGTGCTTTGCCTGGGGTCTCCCAGGTGGCTGAACCTGTGGAAAAGGGATAGGACATTTTTGTGTGTGTCTGTAACAGTGCAATTCAGTCCCCCATATTCCCCTTCCTCTTGGTTGTTCTGCTCTCTTGTATGTGTCTTAGATCACATGTTTCTCTGGTGTTTGGAAGGATTTTTAAAGTTACCATGTGTAGAGTGTATTGTCTATTTGTGCAGAGAATAGCTACTAGGATGATCAGGGGAATGACCTATCTCATGAGAGGACACTGGCAGAGCTTGGCTTGTATAATCTAGCAAAAAGAAGTCTGAGAAGGGGTATGATTTCTCTCTAGAAATACATTAGGGGGGTAAATACCAGGGAGGGTGAAGAGCTATTTAAACTAAAGGACCAAGAACAAGGTGGCACAAGAACAAAGCGGTATGAACAAGTTATGAACAAATTCAGGTTGGAAATTAGAAGGTCTCTAACCATCAGAGGGGTGAGGTTCTGAAACAGCCTCCCAATAGAAGCTGTGGAGGCAAACAATTTAAATAATTTAAAGAGAGAGCTAGACAAATGTATGGGTGTGATTGTATGATGGGGTTGCTTGAGGGTTGGGCACAGGGCTAAACAGCCCTAGAGCTCACTTCAGGTTTATGTTTATGCTCCTAAAAGCTCATGCTTCAGGCTTCCAGATGACCACCTGCAGGGATCAGGATGGAATTTCCCCCACTCACCAGAATATTCTGGGTTTTCGTCTTTTTTTTTTTAATTTCCTTTCTTGGAAGCATCAGGAATGGTCACAGCTGGAGATGGGACACTGGGCAGGATGGGACAGGGCTCTGAGGTGGCACAGAGCATTCTCTCAGGTACTTGCCTGGCTGGTTCTTGTTCACATGCTCAGGGTCTAACTGGTCACCATATGTGGGGTCAGGATGGAATTTTCCTCCAGATTAGATTGGCAGTGATTATTTGGGAGGGGGGTCACCTTCCTCTGCCGTGTGTGTGTGCAGGTCATTTGCCAGGATCATCTGGTTATATCTCATTTAATCATTTCCCTTCCATTGCTGGGGCCCCGGGCACTGGTCTATCTATGCTCTGTCACATGTAACACTCAAGTTTCCTGTGGGCTGTAATACTTTGGTCTAATTTTGGTTGATGGGTTTTGTGTAATGTTGCTGGGTGGTGGTGGTGGACTGTGATATACAGGTCAGATTGGTGGTCCCTTCTGGCCTTAAACTCTGAGTCCTGGTGTGTGCTGTGCTGTGTAGATCTTCACAGTCAAGTGTCTTAGTCTGTGTCCTTACGATTTCATGTTTGAAGATAGCACTTTTTAGATGGTTCTGTACATGTCCTTGTGCTTTCACCATAAGAAGCTCCTTACACCTCCTCAGTGGGTCTACTGTTCTGAGGGGGGAAGGCTATTTGTGCATGCCAGCTTCAAGGCTGCTGTTATGAGTCTCTTGGGCTGCCTTGACCAGACCCTTACAGATATATACTCCTACCTTCTATTGAAATCAGTAGAAGCTAGGCCCTATCTATTGTTGTGCATCTGGCCAATGGAACCTCATCTATTTTCCCTTTGATCACCACTTTGTAAGGCACCTATCTCTCCCCATTCATTCCATGGGAGCCCACACAGCTACCTCAGGCTTTGAGCATCTCAGTATTGTTCCTGTTATATTTTAGCAGCCTACCAATTAGGCAGTGTGATGCTCGGTGTTACAATGCCCAAATCTTTTTGAGCATCTGGCCCTTAACACCTATTTGTGCCTCTGGAAATCTCCCTCTTAATGATCAGAGAAATCAAAAAGCCTCAGATGTGGACCTTCAGGTGGCTCCCGAGGATTCAGGATTAGAAACAATATTATAAACAGACTCAAGTATTTTGACAGCTATCTACATATTATGAGCCTGAAACTGCAATGAATTTGTAAATTTTCTAACTTCCCTCAACAGTTTCTGTCTATTTTTGCAGTAACGATTCTGTAACCGTCATTCTGCAATGATTACATGAGCGTTTATGGTACTTTGATTTAGCTGTATTATATTGTAATTTCAAAACTTAATATCTTCCCTTTCTTCCTGTATGTCTCAAGAGACATGTTCTCTTTCTATTGGTTTTATTTACAAATTGGCCTGAACTGGTGAGGGCAGAGGTTGAGCTATGTTTGTTTGTTTTTTTAATTACTGCAGCTTGTCTTACAATAAGTTTGTTTTTGTTTCCTTATAACCCACACTAATTCAACCTCCCTCAGGTGTTGAATCTGAACCTGTTTCTCAAAGGAACATGGGCCCAATTGGTTATACACGGGAAATGAAAGAGAGGGCCATTAAGCACAGCAGAACCTTGATGTTACAGTTCCCCTAAGAGAGACACAGGGTTAATTTCTACATGCTGTAAATACATTTGAAATCCAAAGAAATTCTTAGCTTCACAGGGTGCTTCAACAGCAAATGTATATGTCCCAGATTAATTTTGATTTAATTGCTCAGCATTCGTTTGTATTTCTTCTTGGGCCGCACACCAATTCCAGACCCATTATGGCTGCCTCGTTGTGGCAATGGCCCTAGTAAAAAGACACTAATGAGAATTACATAATGCTGTTTGATTATAACACCTTTCCCCCACTTTCCAGATATCTCGTGAGGGAGGTGCAATGGAATTTCTCATTATTAGAGTCATTTCTGATACATGACAATATTGGTATTTTTAATTAGTCATCTGGATATTTTGATGTCTCACCTCACTGTTGTATTAAAAGTCAATAAAATATCATTTTAAACAAATCTGTTTGTCTGACCTCCAAGTAACACACAGTCAGAAACAATGATCTGCTCTGCAAAGGTGTTTGCTAAGTTGTTCCCCATCCCTCCAAATTCTTATTGGCTAGTCTAAAAGTTGCTGAGTAGCGCTCAAGGATACAGAAACAGTCTGAAAAGAAACAAGAATGAGAAAACAAGGAAGGAAAAAGCTTCCAGGATACAATCTGATACAATACAAGCTGAAGCCTTCCTTTGAGCAAGAACACACACTTTTCTGGATATCGTTTAAAAGACTGAACAAAAGACAGTTGCCACAATCTTGTCTAGTCAAAGCTGAAGTTTCAAAGCAGGAGAATGTAATTCTGCTACTATAGGAATATATTATTTCCTCTAGAAAGGAATACAAAGAAAGTAAATGTGACAGAATGCTAAAAGCAGCCATCAAGGAAAAAACGGAGCAGTGCCTAGATAGAATCCCGCTGCCATCAGGGGAATGTTTAGCTTCCCACCTGTAAGAATTACAAATACAGCACATTCTTTTCTTTCCCTATTACCCTTATTAGCTTCTCTTTTGCCTCACTCTTTTTTTGTAACAGATCTTATTGTACCACTTTTCCCCTTAAAAAAAAAAAACTGTTTTGAAGACTTAACTGCATAATATAAAATAAATTCCTACTTGGTCGATTTCCAACTAAAAATGATTGATTCTAGAAGCACCATGGTTTGCTTTTATAATAGTCTTATATAGTCTAAAAATTAAATAACTTTCTGATTAATTGCCTTGTTTGTCTTGGTAGATTTCTATCAACATGACAAACTTCTGACTAGCCATCTAAAGTTATCACAGATGTTGAAACACACTGACACAGTAATTCACTGCTGAAGACAGTCTGAGAAATTACACAGATCTGGTTTTTTTAATTAGAAGTTGTAGTGAAGTTTCTCCTGTCAGTAAACTGATGGTTTTTCTCAAAGAAAGAATTATGCATCACTTTCTGAAGTTTAGCAGCTGTAGAGGATTTCTATTTTTGAGATTCAGTGTAGGGTATGCTTAACCTTACTTGAGATTAGAAGCAAACTTCTTCAGCAGAAGAAATCAACTAAAACTATCCACCTTCTTATCTCCAAACTTCACATTTGATTTGTCCTAAAATTTAAAAAGGTGCAAGGCATGATGAAAATCATTCTTGGCCCTTCGTTTAACTGAAAACACCAGAGCAAGGTTGGTGCTGTACTTTACGGCAACTTTGGCAAAGGTCCAAAGGAAGGTCACTCACCCCAGGAAGACTCAGTGATCTAGAGAGGGGTTTCCCTCTGGATGTTGAATGAAATTCCTTGATTGACTTCTGCAAGGATTTACAGTCACTGGAGATTGAGGCTCTGCTCTACCAAAGACTGAAGGGAATTCTGGAACAGTACTGTCCTGAAAATTAAAGGCCAAATCCTCCCAGACATGAAGCCACAATAATTTGTGAGGTTACTTTGCTTACCCATCATAGAAGGTGAAAGGAATCAGTAATCAAATGAAGAAGTTCGGTTCCTTGAAACAGAGAAAGTGGAAGAGCCTGGAGTCTGGCTTTCCAAAAGCCCTAACACTTATCTTATGAGTTGTATGAAAAGAAAAATGCCAAGAGATTTTTGGTTTAGTCAGGTCAATGTTCACTGCTGAGCTGCACATCAAGAATGAACATCAAAATCAGTGTAGACATGTCCAGATTGTTAGACTTTTAATGTCAATAATGTAAAAAAAACCTATATTTTCTTCCAACTTCCCCTTCACTCCCCATAGAATGCAAAGTGCATTTCTGGAGGATGATCCTTACTCATGGGAACTGTCCAAGTTTCAGAATAATAAAATGTGACAATATTAGAAAATAATGTGTGGGTTAATGAACATGGTCCATTGAGTCATGGATTTTCAGAGCAGGTGTCTGTCTGAAAGCCAAGTGTGAGCATTACTTTCAGTGGTGCTATGTCTAGCTCTGCTGCATTGTCCGGGTCTCTCCTGTGAACAGACATATTTTATGGGGCTTTCCTTTTAATTGTTCCCATCCAAGGAATGCAAGTTCAACTTGATATTTCTCCCTAATAGACAAATATCCCCTCCCGCTTTTACAAGCAAATTAAGTGCTGATGGAAGTGCTTTATTTATATCCTTGAAATCCCCTCTTTAGCCATAGAAGAGTTATGAATGGACAGACCTACAAGCTTCCCCATATCATTGCAACAATATGTCTCAACCCTTATAGCGAGTGACCATCTCTAGGGGATTAAAGAATAATTCAGTGACCATGCCCAGTCAGTGCTTGGCCTTTCTGAGAGACTGAAAACAAAAAGGTACCAACTAGAGATGATGGTGGCTTGTTAGCAGGAAGAGGACAATTTATTTACTTCACTTAAGTCACGCTAAACAACTAGATAGTTCAAAACTTTTTGTCCCCACCCACCTGGGTTGGTGACTAAAGTCCAAATCCAATGCAGCAGCCTGGTTACTTGTCTGTGCAAAGCAAGGAACACAGGGTAGAGAAATCTCTCATCGGGCTACAGAGCCCCTCTACAGAAATTCTTGCAGCCCTCAAATGCATCGTCTTTGCAGGAAGGGAGGACAGTAAAACACATGTAGCAAAGGATGCTCTAGCACTGCTCCTATCCTTTCCACAGCCCACGCTGGCTCTATCCATTGTATTTTGGTCCCTGTGGAATTGACTCTGCACTGCTTAGGGTTACCACCCTTTGCATGACCACATGGAAACTTGCTTCACCTTCTGAAGCAGAACTGCATCAGGTTAGTTGCCAGGGGAGTTTAAATACAGGAGCAGTATTTGCCCCATAGAGATGCTAGTCTGTCTGTTAGAGCTGTGTGGAAATTTGCTGTTTTATTTCAGAGATTCATGCAAACATTTTATATGTTAATCCTTATAATTGTGAGTTACAGTTTGAGTTTAGGGTTCAACACAATCAGATTCTCAAAGGAAAATTTAGTTGACACCCCTGTGTTTCATCTGATTTAATATCAAAACCATGCAATACCACAAACTGTGTCTGACTCCTATGCAGAAATATAAGTGGCTCTTTCCAACAAGGCATAAAACCAGGTGAGATTCACATGGTTTGTGCTTTTGTTTTGAACTTTTACAGAACTCTTCTCTGTATCTCATTACCAGTCCCCTGAGACACCCAGTTCCTAGCCCTTAAATGGAGATTTTGGTAAATCACGTACCTCAAGGAAAGTAGATACATTTTGTCAGAGATGAGCTTTCATAAACAATTTACGTATGTTCATCTCTCAGAAGGAAGCAGTAAGGAAATAATTTTCAGCAACATGGGGGTGCTTCTTTGAATATACTCTGTAAGCATTATAAACAGAGACAAAGACTAACCCGTGTTAAACTGGACAGAAACATCTGGAGAATTTGTTCTGGCTCTTGCTTTAAGCATGTGCTTTCTCTTCCAGTGGATTCATCTGGTGCTAATGTTGCCTTCACAACTTCAAGGCCAGAATTACAAGGTTATTTGCACTGGAAAGGGTACATTATATATGGAGTGGATATTGCCTCAGATTGCATAGACAAGTCCCATCACTGTACTCCTGGCACAAACACAGTTAAAATGAGTCACAGAAAAAAATCTGACCACATGTTTTGCAACTGGGATTGCATCTGCATATGAAGTTGTTCTGTGGGAAAGCATTAGGGAAAATATAAACATATACTCTGATCCAGCCAATAAACCTGCTATTTGAACAATTCATACAGGAACGATGCCTTGCAAATGTCCTATGGTAGCCCAAGTGTTTAGAATTTTCTAAAATTCCCTACATTATGCAGCCTTAAAAGTCTCCTGTCCCAAATAGATGAACAGAATAACATTGAGTTCCTGTAAAAATTATAAGCCCCATTGTTAGGAGAAGTGAAATTATAAGTTTCGAGAAATGACTCTCTCCATAAACTACCATCCTTTCCTAGAGTGCTTTTCCAAGGCTTTCTCCTGATAAGATTAATGCCCATCCAATCCAAGTGCACAAACAATATCACGTGACCAGCTGCCAATAAGCAACATGGCTTGAATTTTAAATGCTGCTCTGGGTTAGGTCAATGAAGCTTTGGCCATTTATATCTGCTATATTTAAATCTCAAAGCTCACTGTCTTAAGCATTAATGACCATTTGAAAGGGATAGGACAGTTTACACCCCTCCCAGTTATTGTTGTAGGCTACCTGTAGACTTGGGCAAACATGGCTGCATCGGTTATACTCATATATTCAAGGTTTAGCTTTACAAAGATAATGCCCAGAGACTCATGGTCTCATTCTCTGCTGATTTTTACCTGATACAGTTATTTACACCTGTGCAAAGTAGGTAAAAAAAGGCTAACAAACCAGAAAAGCTGTGATTTACACCCACTCTGTACTCACCTTGCATACATATAAATTACTACACAATATGAAAAGCAGCAGAAAATCTTTTAATATTTTTTAAATGAATGGTTAAGTTCTGGAGCATAACATGACAGTCCTGTGAAAAAGTACTGGTTCACTAAGCCATTACAAATTGCCCCTCTCACTGTGTATGTTTTAAACGGCTGATACAGCACAATATATTGACCACTAAGGGTTGTTCATGAATGATTTCTTCAAGGGACTAAATGTATTTCCTCTGTTGTATTTGCAAGCCCTGCTCTCCCACAGCTCATTTTGAATCTGGGGTTTCACTATCTGCAGAGCCATCAGGATGGCGAAAGCAGCAATTGATTCTTATAGGATCCACAGGGAGCAGGATTTTTGAGTTTTCCCCTTTCTTGCTTGCAGTGCCTATCATCATTGCACCCTTTCTTTATGGAAATGTTTTGATTTATTGTTTCATACTGCTAAATCAGCAACACTGGACCTAAGCATCAGTATTTTTCATCATCACAGCTTGTCAGTTATTTCAAGGCAATGCAGACCTTCATTCTGAACAGTACTTATATGAGCAACTGAACATTCATTCAAACTTTGTGATTGCACAAATACATGATTGAACAAAACAAAGCTATATCTTACCCAAAATGCATTCTGATTTATAGTTATTGTTTGAAGACTATATATTTATCAACTTGATTGGGTTAGGAGAGTGCACATAATAAACCAATGTGCTTAGTCTTTGCCAGCTTCAGGTAAACTGAAGCTTCAGTACGGCTTAGCACAATGATTATAAATTCTCCATGTAGGGGAGGTCAAAACTAATTCAAAGCAAACAGTTTTTTCAAACTATTTTTCTAGCAAAAAAAAAATCACAATGATCAAAAGATTCTGTAGGTACCCAGACAAGGGGAATGCACAATGATATTTAATATCCCAAAGTGATTTTAAAAACATATACTCTATATCCACCACTGGAATGCCTTCTGAAATGCATCAGGTGCTTACCAGCTCACAGCAAAAGTATGCCACTGTTTACAAAAAGAAGTGAAGAACTCTATCATATCCAATTGAAACTTCAAGGGGAATTTAGAATGGTAGATTGTAATTACTTGAGTTAAAATTTGGGCAGGATATCAGGCCAAATAAATTTTAAAAGGCCGACTAAATTAAAAATGCCCTCGGAAATTTAAATCACCGCAAATGATTAGGGTGTGACTTTTACATCTCATCCAAGAGACATCTCCATCAGTACAGTGCCCTTTAGACCTATGTTGAAACACTGGTGCATTGATACAGTTATATCCAGAATGTTGTCAGTTGAATTGCTTTGCCCTTTCCTGCAGCTCCTAGTTGTTCCTTAGAGGTTCTTATCCAAGTACGAGCAAGACTTAACTTTTCTTAGTTTGGGATATCTGATGGTGTCATAAACAGATAGTTAAGGGTTAATGTCTCTTTTACCTGTAAAGGGTTAAGAAGCTCAGTAAACCTGGCTGACACCTGACCAGAGAACCAATAAGGGGACAAGATACTTTCAGATCTTGGTGGAGGGAAGTCTTTTGTTTGTGCTCTTTGTTTGGGGGTTGTTCGCTCTTGGGACTAAGAGGGACCAGACATCAATCCAGGCTCTCCAAATCTTTCTGAATCAGTCTCTCATGTTTCAAACTTGTAAGTAATAGCCAGGCAAGGCGTGTTAGTCTTATTTTTGTTTTCTCAACTTGTAAATGTTCCTTTTTGCTGAGAGGATTTTACCTCTGTTTGCTGTAACTTTGAACCTAAGGCTAGAGGGGGGTTCCTCTGGGCTATATAAATTTGATTACCCTGTAAAGTATTTTCCATCCTGATTTTACAGAGATAATTTTTACCTTTCTTTCTTTAATTAAAAGCTTTCTTTTTAAGAACCTGATTGATTTTTTCCCTTGTGTTAAGATCCAAGGGGATTGAATCTGGACTCACCAGGAATTGGTGGGGGAAGGGAGGGAGGATGGTTAAATTCTCTTTGTGTTAAGATCCAAGGGGTTGGATCGGTGTTCACCACAAACTTGGTGAAAAAGCCTCTCAAGGCTGCCCAGGGAGGGGAAGGTTTTGGGGAACAAAAAGTGATCCAGACACTGAAATTTCTGGATGGTGGCAGTGTTACCAGATCTAAGCTAGTAATTAAGCTTAGAAGTGTCCATGCAGGTCCCCACATTTGTACCCTAAAGTTCAGATTGGGGAAGAACCTTGAAGTACAAGCAAGACTTAACTTTTCTTAGTTTGGGATATCTGATGGGATCAGCACAACATGGTGTAGCTTCAGGCACAGTACATGAGAGTAGGATTCTACTCTATGCATTTTATGTAGCTCTAACCATTTTCTGACAGGATTATTTTTATAGATTGCATATTGCATTTTTATGTGGTTGAACTTCTCTTTTTCTATGTTTCTTTGCTTATTTATATGTCAAAGACTAACTTTCCTGTCACACTAAGTACAATGGGCTGGAAAGAACTGAGGGTTTCTGCTACTTCATCCTTAGATTTTTTTTATTATTATTATTATTTTTTAAATTTCACCCTCACATCATCTTTAGCAATTGCAATAGAGGATGTTACCCTGGCATGGAATTAGCAAGGACACTGAGCTGCTGGGGACATCTGCCTGCCAAATATCACACTAGCACACAGTCATGTTACACTTATCATATCTCCTATATATTTAGATATCAGCAAAAATTCCATCTTTCTTAGTGCTCAGTGGAGATGTTGGTACTCCAATCCTGATGAGAAACTAGTCACTGTGATCCTTGACATCCAGACTGGATTAATGCAACTCACTGTATCTGGGGCTAAAGGTGAAGGTCACACAGCTTGTGCAATGAGCAGAAGCCTGCCTTTTGAACAGGAAAGATCAGTGATTCATAGACTTTATGGTCAGAAGGGTCCATCATGATCATCTAGTCTGACCTCCTGAACAGTGCTGGTCACAGAACCTCACCCATCCACTCCTGTAATAGACCCCTAACCTCTGGCTGAGTTACTGAAGTCCTCAAATCATGATTTAAAGGCTTCAAGTTACAGAGAAGCCACCATTTACATTAGTTGAAACCTGCAAGTGACCCATGCTCCATGCTGCAGAAGAAGGCAAAAAAACTCCCAGGATCTCTGCCAATTTGACCCAGGGGAAAATTCCTTCCTGACCCCAAATACGGTGATCAGTTAGACCCTGAGCACGTGGGCAAGACCCAGCAGCCAGACACCTTGGAGAGAATTCTCCTTAGTAACTCAGAGCCCTCCCCATCTAGTGTCCCATCATTGCCACTGGAGATATTTGCTGCTAGCAGTCGCCAGTGGGCTACGTACCATTGTAGGCAGTCTCATCATACCATCCCCTCCATAAATTTATCAAGCTCAGTTTTTGAAGCCAGTTAGGTTCCCCCCACACAAACACACACACAGAGTCCCTCATCCCCCACCCCACCCTGATCCCCTTGGAAGACTGTTCCAGAACTTCACTCCTCTGATTCTTAGGGTATGTCTACACTACGAAATTAGGTCGAATTAATAGAAGCCATTTTTTTAAGAAATCGTTTTTATACAGTTGATTGTGTGTGTCCCCACACAAAATGCTCTAAGTGCATTAAGTCGGCGGACTGTGTCCACAGTACTGATGCTAGCGTCGACTTCCGGAGCATTGCACTGTGGGTATCTGTGGATAGCTAGCCCACAGTTCCCACAGTCTCCGCTGCCCATTGGAATTATGGGTTGAGATCCCAATGCCTGATGTGGCAAAAACAGTGTTGTGGGTGGTTCTGGGTACATGTCATCAGACCCCCCCTCTCCCTCGCTCCCTCCTTCCTTGAAAGCAACAGCAGACAATTGTTTCGCACCTTTTTTCCTGGGTTACCTGTGCAGACACCATACCACGGCAAGCATGGAGCCCACTCAGCTCACCATCACTGTATGTCTCCTGGGTGCTGGCAGACATGGGACTGCATTGCTACACAGCAGCAGCTCATTGCCTTTTGGCAGCAGACCATGCATTACAACTACTAGCCATTGTCATCATACTCTTGGGTGCTCTTTTAGCCAATCTCGGTGAGGCCGGTCAGGGGCGCGTGGGCAGACATGAGAGTGACTCAGCTAGGTCATTCCCCAATCATACTGGCGAGCACCCAGGAGATGACGATGGCTAGCAATTGTAATGCAGCATCTTCTGCTGAGCACCCAGGAGATGACAATGGCTAGCAGTTATACTGCACCATCTGCTGCCAGACTAAGATGTATAAGATAGATGGAGCGGATCAAAACAAGAGCTAGACCAGATTTGTTTTGTATTCATTTGCTCCCCACTCCCTCCGTGAAATCAACGGCCTGCTAAACCCAGGGTTTTGAGTTCAATCCTTGAGGGGGCCACTCTGTGTGACAGTTGTTTGTGTTTCTCCTTGACGCAAAGCCACCCTCTTTGTTGATTTTAATTCCCTGTAAGCCATGACATCAGTCGTCCCTCCTTCCATCAGAGCAACGGCAGACAATCGTTTCGTGCCTTTTTTTCAGCGCAGACGCCATAGCACTGGGAACATGAAGCCCGCTCAGATCACCACGGCAATTGTGAGCACTGTAAATACCATGCGCATTATCCTGCAGTATATGCAGAATCAGAACCTGCAAAAGCAAAACCAGGCGAGGAGGCGACGGCAGCGCAGTGACGAGAGTGATGAGGACAGGGACATAGACGTCTCACAAAGTAGGAGGCCCAGCAATGTGCACATCACGGTGTTAATGGGGCAGGTTCATGCCATGGAACACCGATTCTGGGCCTGGGATACAAGCACAGACTGGTGGGACCACATAGTGTTGCAGGTCTGAGACGAATTCCAGTGGCTGCGAAACTTTCGCGCGCATAAGGGCATTTTCATGGAACTTTGTGACTTGCTTTCCCCTGCCTTGAAGCGCCAGAATACAAAGATGAGAGCAGCCCTCACAGTTGAGAAATGAGTGGCGATAGCCCTGTGGAAGCTTGCAACGCCAGACAGCTACCGGTCAGTTGGGCATCAATTTGGAGTGGGCAAATCTACTGTGGGAGCTGCTGGGATCCAATGCAATCAAAGCCAATGCAATCAAAGAGCTGCTGATATCAAGGGTAGTAACTCTGGGAAATGTGCAGGCCATAGTGGATGGCTTTGCTGCAATGGGAATCCCTAACTGTGGTGGGGCGATAGACAGAACCCATATCCCTATCTTGACACCAGAGCACCAAGCCAGTGAGTACATAAACTGAAAGGGGGTACTTTTCAATGGTGCTGCAAGCACTGGTGGATCACAAGGGACATTTCACTAACATCAACGTTGGATGGCCAGGAAAGGTACATGACGCTCGCATCTTCAGAAACTCTAGCCTGTTTCAAAAGCTGCAGGAAGGGACTTTCTTCCCAGACCAGAAAATAACCATTGAGGATATTGAAATGCCTATAGTTATCCTTGGGGACCCAGCGTACCCCTTAATGCCATGGCGCATGAAGCCATACACAGGCAGCCTGGACAGTAGTCAGGAGCTGTTCAACTATAGGCTGAGCAAGTGCAGAATGGTGGTAGAATGTGCATTTGGACGTTTAAAGGGACGCTGGCGCAGTTTACTGACTTGGATAGACTTCAGCAAAACCAATATTCCCATTGTTATTATTGCTTCCTGTGCACTCCACAATATCTGTGCGAGTAAGGGGGAGACCTTTATGGTGGGGTGGGAGGTTGAGGCAAATCGCCTAGCCGCTGATTACACACAGCCAGACACCAGGGCAGTTAGAAGAGTACAGGAGGGTTCAATGCACATCAGAGAAGCTTTGAAAACCAGTTTCATGACTGGCCAGGCTACGGTGTGAAAGTTCTGTTTGTTTCTCCTTGATGACGCCCCGCCTCCCCTTGGTTCACTCTACCTCCCTGTAAGCTAACCACTCTCCCATCCCCCCTTCAATCACCGCTTGCAGAGGCAATAAAGTCATTGTTGCTTCACATTCATGCATTCTTTATTAATTCATCACACAAATAGAGGGATAACGGCCAAGGTAGCCCAGGAGGGGTGATGGAGGAGGGAAGGACAAGGCCACACTGCACTTTAAACTTTAAAACTTATTGAATGCCAGCCTTCTGTTGCCTGGGCAATCCTCTGGGATGGAGTGGCTGGGTGGCCGGATGCCTCCCCACCGCATTCTTGGGCATCTGGGTGAGGAGGCTATGGAAAATGGGGAGGAAGACAGTTGGTTACACAGGGGCTGTAGCAGCAGTCTGTGCCCCTGCTGCCTTTCCTGCAGCTCAACCATACACTGGAGCATATGAGTTTGATGCTCCAGCTGCCTGAGTATTGACTCCTGCCTTCTGACAGCAAGCTGACCCCACCTATCATCTTCAGCCCGCCATCTCTCCTCGCGTTCATATTGTGCTTTCCTGCACTCTGACATTGTCTGCCTCCGCACATTCTGCTGTGCTGTCAGTGTGGGAGGACAGCATGAGCTCCGAGAACATTTCACACCAAGTGCATTTTTTTCACCTTCTAATCTTTGCTAGCCTCTGGGAAGGAGAAACATATGCAGCTGGTGGAAGAAAAAAAAGGAAGACAGTAGGTTTCTCCTTTGGCCGTAGCTTCAAAAGGTTAAGTCCAGAGGTGGGAATTTGCATTTCCTCTTTTCCCAAGTATTTCCTAGGAAATCCACTTAAGTAAAAGTTTTTTCTTTTCTGGCAGACAGGTTTTTTTTTAAAGAGTCTTTTGAAGCTCATAATACTTGCCAAGGTTTTCATTAGCCATATCTCCTCCCAAGAGACATTACATACAATCCCACAAGAATTCAAAGACGTTCACATATTTAATGCAATGAAGTCCTAGAATACTTAAACTTAATTCAGCAAGGTTTGTCCAGGACATTGCAGGGAATTGCCAGATCTATCAGATGTCAACTGCATACTTTTGGCATTGCTGTCCATGTTGTCTCACTGCCTCTCCTAGTGACTTCATATAGATGCTGGATAACCTGGGGGAGAACATTGAGCTGGGTGGGATTCCACCATAAGTGAGGGCTTTGGCAGTAGAGGAACAATTGGGATACTGTCTGTCTTCAGTCTAAGAAGAACCAGAACCCTTTCAGGGCATTTTAATTTGAACCTGCAGTTTCCTGAAGATAGGGCATGTTTATCTGGTGATCAACAGTATTGAATGGTTCAGAAGAAAGAGTATGAATGTACTACCCTTGTCTATGTACAGGTGGAGGTCATTTGCCATGGGCATTGACATTTTATGTACATACAGTAAAATGGAAACAGACTCTCTTCTAGTCTGCTATGGTCACTTGGCAAAGAGGTGCTGTGGAGTAACAATAAGGCCTGCCCCTTTCTCCAGTAATATCATGTTTATTACAGACTCATGGAGCGAAAGCCCACATGCAGATCTAAGGTTGCATCTTCCATTTTGAGTGTAGCCTGATTTAGCTTCACAGAAACTGCTTTGCTGTGCTGATTTTGTGTACCTTCTTAAGGAACGTTACAGACCCCTGCAGAAAACCAGATGGGACTGAAAACTCTGTATGATTCTGCTCACATTTTTCAGAACACCACCACCTCTCATGGGAGGAGTTTAGGAGCTCATTCCCTGCCTACTCCACAAATCTTCCAAGCTCCCTCAGACACACAGAGGCAGGAGTGCCCATCCTGCTGCAACATAACTTTACATACTAACTTTGTCTGACTGCATTGGCCTTAATACCATTTTTGAGTCTCCTTGCAGCTACTCAGTAGCAGCCATGAAAGTGACTTTGGAGGAATTAATGCTGCACTAACTTCCAGTTAGATTTCTGTGCCGAAACCAAGTGTTGGAGATGAACATATTGATGTACAGGGCAGTTGGTTTCTACCAACTGGGGTTATGTTTTAATTGATGATTTAGAGTTGAATTATCATCCACCTGAGCCATCCTGTCCTGTTTAATTTTTAATGGATGCAGTTTTGTCCACGAGTTAGACTGATTCCTTTCTTTATTTTACACCAAAAAAGTACACTTTTCAGCACTAGAAGAACATTGATCTCTTACTGAAAGAAAAGGAAAATTCCCAACATTTCCTTTTTTTTCCACTAATTTATTTTCCTCAGCATTTCTCTCCCTTTTTACCTGCCTACTCACAGCATTCCCAAAGTTAATATTAGTTTACATGGTTTAATCCAAAGGTACTTCATATTTTAAATAGATTAGAACTCTGTTCCTTTGAACTAATCAGAATGTTTCACTAGAGTTATTTATTTAATTTCTACAAATGAATTTAGCCCTCAGAAAAGATACTGGTTCTCTCCTCCTGTTTTTTTGTTTGTTTGTTTTTGTTTGTAAAGAACAGTCCTGGAAACTGCAGTCCACTCCCTATCGTAGATGTGCAGCAAAATTTAGAAGTTGTGCAGGCTTCCCCCAACACTGACCTGCCAATGAACTCAACTCTGACCTGAAGGGACCACCTCCAAGGATGTAAGTCATTTGTAGCTTGTTAAAGTGGCAGATAAGCTACTTTTCTAGAACTGTAAAGTTTGTGCTGTATGAAAGGATAACTAATCTGCTAGCAGGAAAAAAGTATAACCACATTTCTGTCAAGCGAGAAGGGCAGAGATGAGAGAGGTACTGCATATTATTAAGCTACTTGATCACATATGCCTTTTCAAAGGAGAGAAGAGACATTAGCAGCAAACAGAGGAACACTGTCATCTGCAAACATAAATATTTCAGGTTTCAGGTATGCTGGGAATGTCATTAATGTAAAAAATGACAACAAGGGGCTCCGGAGTCGGCAATGACCGTGGGAGGCACTTCAAGAGACAGAAGAAGGGGTTCTGACAACAAGCACTGTAATTATAATAAACTCATTTGAAAGCCATGCAGGGGACAGGCAGAGAATCAGGACAAAGAAACAGTATGGTGATGACAGAGTTTGAGTTTAGAGGAAAAACTGACACTATGGTTGTGGGTTAAGTAAATTAGTGCCTGTGGCATGTCCTTTATCTAGACCTGAAAGGAGGTGATCAACAATCACTATCTGTGAGGTGAAGAAAAAAAAAATGCAACAGAAGCAATTTGTTTGATATCATTTAGATTTGAGATGGAGAGAGAGATTACTTGCCAATATGGTCAATGTATAGATATTAGACAGTAGCTTCTGCAATGTGCATGTTTCCCTCTCAGCGGCAATATTGCCCTGAAAGACTCATGAGGAGAATTGCAAAGGTCAGCAATTACAGGGCAAAGATTAGTAAATTCCTTATCAACTGCACATGTCTGATAATTTGAGAGTTTTTGCTGATTCCATTTTATTTAGAAAATCCTAATTCTAACTGACTGACAAGAGGGGCCAAAATATTTAGCAAATTTATTGGGAAAAGCTTGACACTGAAAAGCTGCAAAGCATTACTGACAAATGGTTAGTTATTCATTTGAAACTTCATTTGAAACTAGTCCATCTGCCATATATGGATTTGGAATGTAATTTAAGTAAGTGAAAATGCTTTGTTTGCCATTACGGTTAACAATTATTTATTTAATATTCATATTCTATGAGTATCTGAAACCCCATTGCCAATTACTGATTTTATTTTATAAACTTATAAGTAAACAAATAAGCACAATAAGAAATCCATGTGACACCAATAGTCTAGTTTTTAATTATGTGCGATACTTAGTGTGCTCTATGCTTCAGTATAGTTTTGTAATGAAGTGTTAATAATGTTGGATCTCAGTACAGCACTCTGCTGTTAAATCCTTGCTGAGGAGTGCAGATCGTATTTTCTTCATTAAAATTATCGCACAGTAGTGATTGAGGTACCTCTCTATTATTACTCCCACACACACACTTCTCCATGCAATGAAGTCATACATTTTCACTAACGGTTCAGCTCTCTTTCTGTTCCATAACAAAAGCCCCGGAGAATTTCTCCAGTCTGAGTCTCTAGACTGGAACCAATTGCCTGACCCTTGGGCTTAGATATCTAACTTCCCTAGAAGCTCTGAGCAGTAAAGAAAATATATTTTAAAAGTATGTCCTCATTTGTTTTAATGTTTTAAAACTGGCCATGCTAATCAGTAGTAAAGAATAAACTCAAAATGTTAACCAGCCATTTGTAATCTTTTTATCAACTACAAAGAACACATAAATAGATCCCAGGTTTCCTCCCTAGGGGAGGATAAGGGAGGTGTTTCAACTGATACCTATGTGGCTGGGGAGCCTGGGATCACTCCACAACACATGGAGACTTCCAGACATGATTGCGTTCACTGAATGATGTATGTTTTGCTTTACTAATATCCCATTTAGACCCAAGTAAACCAAGTATAAGAAGTTTTGCAACATTCACACGGTTGAAAAGTAATATAAGGATTCAGGACAAAAAAGTGGGCTACCCAAAAGAAATACTGTATTATGCAGCCTCACCTGAGAAGTTCAGGATTGGTTTATCCAGATGTCTGGGTATTTGAAAGGCTTACATGGAAATTAATGGTAATGGTCTTAGATGGCAGATGCCTGTACTGTGGACTGATTAATATCAAATGTGCTTAATCCAAATAAAAGTTTGAAGAGGGAGATAGCTAAGCAGAAGATCTGAAGAAGCAAATCCTTCCTTGGGAGCTTGTGAAAAGAAAGGACTTGTATCTAATATTTCAACATAAAAGAAGAAGCTGAGATGCAGACAGGATTGTTCTACAGAATAAAACTCTGTAGTAGTTCTCTAAAATAAATCATTCAAACAGAAGGGAAAATGTAGGAGAAAGATTTACTTTCTCAATAAGTAGTAAGTAACATGATTTTGTTTGGCACTGGAAGATATGGAAACACCATTTAGGATAAAAATCTACAAATGAAAACTATGACTAGTAAGGAATAGATGTTGTGAGATTGTTTGAATGCATGCCAATAAACTTTGATTGTTATTTATCATTCATACTGCTGTCTCACTGATCACGGCACCGCACCAACATAGGACAAGAAGATGACTCCTGCTCCAAAGAGCTGATACTTATGGACAAATAGGAGCAAGAATATTATCATTGGGGTAAGTGAAAATAATGAGATCTAAGAGTGGCACTGCACCTAAATTAATGTAACACTTTATAGTCTATATTAAGTTAATAATAAATAGCAATAAATAGTAATAATAGATGCCCTATATAGATCACCATTCTTGACATAGTAGAGAATTTAGAGAAAAGCTATACAATGTACTGAGGGGGCAGTAGAGTTCCTTAAGGTTTAGAAGGACAGATCAGAATAAATAACAATGTGTAACTTCCATGGCTGAATGACAACTAAGGGTAGGCCTACATAATGATTAAAAAAATCACACAGATGGCTTGGGTCAGCTTTCTCAGGCTTGCAGGGCTCAGCCTCCACAGCTGAAAAATTGTTGTGTAGACATTCAGGCTTGGACTGGAGCCCAAGCTCTGGGGCCCTGCAAGGGTGGAGGATCCCAGCATTCAGGCTCTAGCCCAAGCCCAAACATCTACACAGCAATTTTTAGCCCCATATCCCGAGCCCAAGTCAGCTGACCCAAGACAACCATGGCCAAACCACAGGGCTTTTATCCCCGTGTAGATATACCCTAAGGGGATGATATGGTAACCATCTACAATTACAGTATCTGAAGAGTATAGACCCCAAGAAGAGAAAGGAATTTTCTAGTAGAGTCCAAAGAGTTGAATCTAAGTGCAATAGAAAAAACAGTGCCTAGTGATGTGATCCCGTCTCCCACTTGAAAATACGAGCAATCCATATTGAATTTACTAGGAATTAGTCACATGATGTTGAAAGAGAATCTGGACCTTGGACTGTGAAACTGTCTTCAAAAAAAGTGAATGAAGCCCCAATATTTCAGTTATTTTAAACTAGAATGCACAAAGCACTGGCAAAAATACAGTATGGAACAATTCTGCAGTGGGAAAGGGAAAGGATGGAATAACTGAGTAGTTTTCTTTTCCATTTCCCAGTGTATATGATCATCAAATTGAAAAAAAAAAGTGAAAATGCACTTTGCATTGACAGATTTTTAACATGCTCTCTAACCTTTTTACCCTCTCTGCACAGCAATCAATCTTCAAAATGGTCACACTATTGGCAGCAATGCTACCCGACATCTGCCATCTTTGTAAGATGTCTTCTTTGCAAATTAATCCCAGATGTTCCATAATCTTCTCCTAAATACTAGTTTGAGATTTGCTATGATCTTTGGGCTCATCACTGACATAAGTGAATTAACTAATTGTTTAATTTAATATATTCATAAAAAGCATAAACTATATTGTTGTTTTCATGATTAGGGACAATTTTAAAATTAATTTTTTAAAGCCAAGATACAGAGCAAAATATTTATTTGGAAAAATGTAATTTTCCCCCACATTTTTATAACCATACAGAAATGCCCATTTAGATAGCCAGATATGACAGAATATTGAGAAAGCATTTGAAAGCAAGTGGTGATGACCTGAAGATGTTTTTGAATCAGGCTCCCTACTTTCAAAATAAAAGTTCATATGTGCAGCTGTAAGAACCAGTCAGATCACCCCACTGAGTACACTATTAAGATTCTCAAACAAGAGACCAAGGAACATAGGAAACTTGAGAGCAAAGACAAATCCATCAAGAGGAAATAAGATAATGAAGAAAGAATAAGGTTATCCACTGACTAAGATAGATATGGACATTTCTGGCATTTGCCCATAAGTGATTAAAGATTTCTTGGAAAGTTTTAGAGTATAAAAATATGAAGAAAAACTCCATACAGATCCTTGAATCTTGAGGACAAAAATGTTTTATTTGCTACATGTGAATGGCAGCCATTGCTGATCAACTTAACCACATGTCTAGACAGAGGGGAATATGGGCCTTGAATTTAGAGATTTCTCAAATCACAACGGGTGACATTCATCCTGGTGCACAAGACCCATGTAAGACTTCCATACTGTTTAAATATTGCTGATTCTGTATACAGAAAGGGGCATGACAGTGTGTCCATGGAGGTGGTTTCTACACTTCTGTACACTGCAGAGAGAACACTCTGCTGGAGCTGAATAGGTTAGCATGTCAGGTGCCATTGGAGGTGACCTTTGGGAAGGGCCAGTGAATCCATGTTTTCTAAGATTAAATTACCCAAACCAACTGCACGGAAAGTATTGGGGGCCATCCCATAGGTATAAAAAAGATGAAGATTAAGAAGAAATAAAAACAAACTCTGTACAGGATCTGGATTAATGAGGATAAAAATGATTTATTTGCTATATGTTCTACCTAACTCATATGTCTAAACAGATGGGAACAGGGAAGGCTGGAGGAAGGGGAAGAGGGAGATTTGACACCCAGGGAATAAGGTGAAAAAGAATCTGAAAGATCATGCAGATTGCTCACATCACTAGCTATCTCAGGGAACTTGATGTCCCGCCCTGAATGGATGAGGAAAAGGAAGCATTCAGTGAGGAAAATTGAATAAAAGCAAAAATATTCTGATAGGATTACAGCATCAAACATGCATATGTTCCACATGTTTTTATTTCTCTTTAAAATTAGAAAACATATCTTTGCTTGATGTATCCTGAAGGGCATTAAGCCAGAGTGTGCTATGATACCATTTCTTGCTTCATAAAGAATTTCATTTAAACTATGAACCTTGTGATAGGTAATTATATGCAGGAAGCAGAGCACATATGAATTTTATATTTATGGTCTACATTGAGGTCACAATTTAAATTCTAAAAACTGCCTTCAGAAATACCAGTTAGTGTGTCATTTTTATTATAATTGCATTTCCTCCCCTCTGGTACAGCATGATCAACTGAAAATCAGAACACATGTTGTATGTAACATATTTAGAGTCTAACAATAAACTGTTACTGTCCCTACAATGTTAAGTGCATTTGCAATGCTCCTAACAGAGAAAAGGTGAGGTGGCAGGAGGTGGGAGAGGACCCTTTTGACCAGGAAGAGAGAACAGGGTAAAAATTTAGCACATGCTGTTCATAACAGTTGCTCTTAATGAACAGCTCTTGCTTTCCCCAGACAGACTGCAAGCTTTCCATATATTTATTTCAAGTAAAAGGTTATAATTTTAAAAAGCAAGAAAAATATTTTGTGGCAACATAATAGAAGTATGTCAGTTCTTTTTATAGGTAGAACTAATAGTAGTGTCTGGTAGCATACAAAAAGTTGGGTGTAGTTTCCCCAAACCCAAGCTAAGCCCCCAGGGTGAAAGTCATTGTTGTGCAATAGGTTTAAGACCTATCTGCTACTTAAATCCTATTTAAGCCCCAATAGCTAAAATAGGGCTTAAGATGTGCATATTCCTTGTGCTGGCCCTCTGTGCAGGGTTGGATTTCAGCTAAACCCCATCTCTCTCCCTCTCATTTGATTTATTTTGTATAATTATTCTTTGTGTACGTAAATGCGTATGTGTGTGTGTGCTGAATTATTGAAAGTCTTCTGGAAACTCCATATAGTGGGCACAGCATGGGTAGTGGTGGAAGAGGCTTATTTACAGCTTCTAATCAATGTGGCTTACCTATGACTTGGAACAACTTGTTCTAGAGGTGAGAATAGTTCAGTCTCTGAGGTCCCTAAGTCCTTGGCTTCTTTATGGAGACTGATGACAAGATGACAAATTGGGGTGGATTTTTTTGTTAATGTGACCATCTGCGCTCTAAGAAACACAATGAAGCCGTCTATTTATGGTATTTCATGTAAATCACTGAACATTAGAGCTGGTTGGAAAATTTAAAATGTTAGCAAAAACTTTTTTCTTATTTTAATAATCGCTCTACTGGACTGCTACTAGATGCCCACAGTGCAGTGGCTGATTTTAGTAAGATATGTACAAATAACCTAGACTTTAAAAAGTTCCATAACTCAATAGTCCCCTGTGCCATCTATTCTGCTTCACGCTTTCAGCATTATATTATAGAGCACAAATTGCTTCTTTGATGTTACACAGAAACTTGTCTGTTTGAACAGAGCCAGATCCTCAGCTGGTGTAAGTCAGCCTAGCTCTATGACTGACTTACCCCAACTGATGAAGTGGCTCAAAGTGTCCAATACAAATTAGAGAAGGCCCTATACTTTACTAGATGCTTAGAGGATTTAATCAGATTAAGCATTTGCTTACTAGGACTCGAAGAAGTCCTCTGTGCAGATTAAAAGCTTGTCTCTTTCATAATAGAAATTGGTCCAATGTAAGATATTACCTCACACACCTTGTCTCTTAACTAGGGAAAGCAGTTACTCATATAGAATGGTAATTGCCAGGATAACTATTAGGTCTTTTTTTTTAAATTGCTATAATATTTGCTTTTTTTTAAGTTTTGCGTAGCCCAGTAGCCCATTATTTTTTCAGAACCAGTGATCAGTTGTACCATACATTTGTTAGTTGCTTTTCCTAATAATCTAGGATGAATGTTATCTGCACTGTCCGATTTATACAGAATGAGCCTGATCATCATCTGGTGTAAATCAGTGTAGCTTCATTGATGGAGCTGGAGCTTTGCCAATATCAGACAAGGATCTGGCCCTATATGTTTAAATCTCTCATGAATTTCCTCACTTATACTTTAGCCATGATACTGTAAAGACATGCCTACATAAGTAACATTACTCATGTGAGTAGTCCTACTGAGTTCAAGGTAAGCACAGCACACCAATCTTGGATGAAAAGACAATAGTGAGAGATATTCCCAAATCCTATAGCAATCCAGAGATTCACACTACAGAATTATTAACATAAATTAGTCATATCATGTGTCGTAATATTGCTCCAAGACTAGATAACAATGTTGTTCCTGAATTTGTTAACACTTATTGAAATGTGAGTGCATTTTAACTTGTACAAGCAATACTTGACTGAAACATCATCATGGGTCTCACTGACTTGAGCAGTATTTAGAGAGCATACCACTATGTCTACACCAACACTTGGAGCTAGGGGCATGATTACCAGCTAATATAGATATACTCACACTAGCTCTTAATGAGATAGTGTGCTAAAAATAGTAGTGTAGCCATGGTAGCACAAGCAGTGCCAAGCACTAGCAAGGGATAGCTGCCCTGAGTACAAATCCACCTGGACCTTGTCATATGTACACAGGGCGGCTAACCCGTGCCACCACTGTCTGTTGCCTATGCTACCATGGCTACACTAGCTCAATGAGAACTTGCATAACCATGTCTACATGAGCTGGGAATTACACCCTTGGCTGTAAGCATAGTGGTAGCCTGTAGGTGTACCACCATACACAACAAGTACTTCATACCATTGTAAGTTTCACTGACCTTAGCAACACTTCCTGGAGATCATATTTTTCACAAAGATGAACTGTTCTTCAACTATTTATCTGAAGGAATAGACAAAGATAAGCTTGTCTTCAGTCTCAGACATGTATGCATCTCTTTTCTTCACAAATCTATGCCGAACATCACAAAACCTAGCCTCCCTTTAACATTTAGTGCTCTGCTTTCCCTTTTAGCTGATTCAGTACAAGATCTTGTTCTTTTCTTCACTTTTTCTTTGAAGGAATTGCCTTCATGTCCCATGGACCATGAATGGCCAGGAACTAGGAAACCATTTGCAGTAATTAATGCAAATTGGAAACCATAATTATCTTAACAGCATTAATGTCACCTAACAAAGTCAATGCTGAAGGTTAAGGGTCTTATTTTGATGTAAATCCAGAGCACTCTCACTGAAGTCAATACATTTACACTGGTATGAAAGATGCAAGACTCAAGATGACCCATATTCTTATCTCTGATACACTGTGAATGCCATTATGTGTCTGACCAAATCTGTCATTGTATTTACAGTAACAAGACTTTTTTTTTCAGATTATGTGGCAAGATTAGACTATGGCTCTTAGTGTACTGTACGTAATGATGACAGCAAGTGCACTTGGAATTGAGAGAGCATATGCCAAGATAAGTGAGCTCTCGAGGATTTCAGCTAACATCAGCTATGGGGGAAAAACTAGTTTATTTAGAGCAATAACTGTAAAGGACTTGTGATTTACTTCCAAGTCAGAGATTCCTAAGTGAGGAATCAAACTCCTACTGTAAGCCTGAAATATACTGTATAGAAGAACATTGCTAGTGTAGTCCAATTGCTTATGTCACCTATATTAAAACAGGATCTATTGCTGAGTACTGATGATTTGCTGACCTCTCTGAAATGGAAATATCCCCATCTTGTTCACCTCGGACGACTTCAGAATCTGACTCAGGTAGTCATGAAGTCCTCTTTAGAATGAATGAATCTTAATATCTAACTATTAATGGACAGAAAGGGGGAGGGGGGAAATCTGCATCCCCATGAGAATGTGAGATGTTTTTTGTTTGTTTGTGTTTTTTAACTCAGTGGAAAAGCCATTCTGAAGCTGCAAGTAGCTTTTTGTTTGTTTGTTTTTTAATATATCTACTTAAAGTTAAAGACTTGCAAAGTCAAAGCAAAAATTACTCCAGCATTGTGGCTAATGCAATACACTGTTGAAGGACCAGGATTAATGTCGGACTTGGATTAATGTCGGACTTGTCTTCACGTACAGCACTGGAGCGGTGCAGCTGCACTGGTGTAGCTGTGCCACCATAGCGCTTTAGCGATGATGCTACTACGCTGACAGCAGAGCTTCTCTGTTGGCACAGTTTAATCCACCTCCCTGAGAGGCAGTAGCTATGTTGGCAGGAGAAGCTCTCCCATTGACAGTGCTGTTTACCCAGGGGGTTAGGTCAGTATAACTACATCACCTAGGGGTGTGGATTTTTCACACCCTTGAGTGACATAGTTATACTGACATAAGTATAAGTTGGCTTTAGTTTATACTGACATAAGTATACTTATACTTTAGTTTATACTGACATAAGTATACTTATACTGACATAAGTATAAGTTGGCTTTAGTTTATTCACATTAAAGAGCCGTTTTTAAAAATCCAGTTATTTGGCATCTTGGATCACAGTAATGAATCCTCTTCTTTGCAGGGAGTTTGTCTGCTTTAAGGTATATATGGAAACATTCCTAACTACTTCCCTTCTGGCAGTCCTCCAACTGCTATCCCACAGATATTTGCTTCACACCTGGATCTGCCTGTTTGTGTACCTGTATGCCCTCCTCTGCTCCAAGGTCATCTTTACCAGATGTCCATTTAAATGCTAGGGAGACAAGGTGGATGAGGTAATATCGTTTAATGGACCAACTTCAGCTGGTGAGAGATATTTTAGAACTACATTGTTCTTCATAAGTTGGTCCAATAAGAGGTATTATCTCACCCACCTTGTCTCTCTAATATCCTTGAACCAACACGGCTACAACAACACTGCCAATGTTTAAATGCAGACATGCAACTGTGTGTGCCCCTTTCTGATAACAGGTAGGGGTGAATGTCTCAGTTCAGGGCAACTACATCCGTTTCCCCTCTCTACAGTCCAGCAGGGGCACCCAATCTTAATCTTCCAGCCTCCCCAGCTGATGCTTCTCTTGGGTGGAGATCTTCAACTTTCTCTCTTCCGACCAGCGTGTTTCCAGGCTGTACAGTTCCCAACCTACGTTGAATTCCCCACTGAATGCCTAAGCAGGCCTGCTTTACTTTTCTCCTCAGAGATGGTAAACAGCATAGTTTCCAGCAGTTATAAATTACCACACAGCTCTTTTGTAACAAGCACATTTATTCTGAAGGTGAAAGCATTACAGAGAAACATATTAGACCTACAAGCATGTTAATAAGCCTAGCAGAGATCTTGCCATCTCCAAAAAGGGGCCTGGCAGGTGAACAGTTTTTCAAACCTCACCAAGGGGTTTTCCTATCATTACAAGTTCGGAACACCTTTTGCTCAGAACAAGAACCCTCATGAATCTGAATCCCTCCTATTCAAGTTTGGGTCTTTGAAGAGATTGTTAATAGGTAATTAGCCAAACAATGGGTTTCTCACCAAGGTGCAGCTTCAAAAGGATGGATCCAGAGATGGGGGTAATTTTCATTCCCCTCCTCCCAACTAGCTCCTAGGAATCCCACTTAATTTTGTTAGTCTAGCACATTTTGTTGCAAAAGGGTCCCTTGATACCTTGAAGGGTTCCCAGGATTTATATTAACCATGTCTCCTCCTTAAAGAAGTTACATAGCAGTTCACAATATATAAACCTTCGCATTCTTAGTACAATGCACTCCTAAGATAAACTTACCTTATTGAATTATATATAACTTAATTCAGTAAGGATATAGTTGGAAATGGCCATATCTGTCAGTGATTTCACACATGCACAGTCACATACCCATTAGAGCAACCATGCCCACCATGATTCCAGATGGACCCGTGTTGAGCTCCTGGGCTTGACTGCCCACTTTGGAGAGCTGCATGTCCAGTCCCATCTGGAGAAGAGTCACTAGAATGCAGATATCTACAAGAAACTGTCAGAGCAATTGAAGGCGAGGGAGCACTCCCAGTGCCAAGTCAAAGCAAAGGAGTAGAAGTACCTAAAGGCAAGGGACAAGAGCAGAACTTTGGATAATGCTCCCACTACCTGCCCATAAAATGAACATCAGGATCACATTTTTGCAAACAATGCCACCTCTACACTCAAGAATGATGTAGTAGATAGTTTTCCATTAAGCACTCAGGACAACTCAACAAGCATCCATGATACCATGTATAGCATGGCGTCTGACCAAGAGATTTTTCTGAGCAGCCAAGAACTGTACAACCTGGGAGGGTCAGAGATTACACAAGAACCACATTCAGACAGCTAGACTGAAACTGCTGTGGAGGAAAGCTCTACCAACAGCCAGCCTGAAAATGATGCGGAGGAGAGCTCTACCATTAAGTAGTACTGCATTACATCACAACTGTTTAGGATTTTCCAGCTATCAGCTGTCTGCCACCATGTTGGTGAAGCTAGAAGGCTCTCTTCACCTGTTTGGCATTTAACACCACCTGTAGTGTGATCAAAATGGCATCAGTGCCAGGAACTGACAGCTATATATTTTTTTATTTCCCTGAAGTATCAAATCCCACAACCATTGGCCACATGTGCAGCTCCCATACCCACTTTCCCAAGATGCTTTCTACTAATTTTCTCTCCTGATACGCTGCAGTCACCGAGGAAGTATACATGGGAACAGCACAATCTTGTAGGGACAAAAAATCAGGAAAGCCAAAGCAAGGAATGAGTTACAGCTGGCAAGAAATGTTAGAGACAAAAAGAAGGAATTCTACAAAAAAAGAAAGATCAGGGATGGTGTGAGTCTGCTGCTCAATGGAGAAGACAAACTGATAATGGAAGATAAGAAGGTGGAGTTGCTCAGTGCCTACTTTGCTTCATTTGTCACACAAAAATTAACACGTGACCAGATGACTAGTGAAGTTACCAAAGACAATAAAGGGGAATGGATGCAGATCAGGATAAGTAAATAACATGGCAGAGATCTTTTGACTAATTTGAATGAATTCAAGTCAATTTGCAAATACCTGGAGGAAGCAGGGGTGATCATTAGCATGGATTTACTAAGAACAAATCATGCCAAACCAGCTGGATTTCCTTCTTTGAGAAGGTAATTGTTTTGGTGGGAAGGGGAATGTGGTGGATATAATATTCCGGGACTTTAGCAAGGCTTTTGATACAGTCCCACATGACATTCTCATAAGTAAGCTGGAGAAATGCAGGCTCGGTAGAACTAGCATTAAGTGGATACATAGTTGGTTAAACTATCACAAGCACAAAGTAACAATTAATGGAATGATGTCAGATTGGAGATAGGTTAAACAGGGATCTGTTCTGGGTCTGGTGTTGTTTAACATTTTTATTAATGACCTGGATGTAGGAAGAGAGCATACTGATCAAATCTGCAGATGACACAAAGCTGGGGGAGGTGTTGATAGAGGTAAAATTCAAAAGAATCTTGATAAAATGGAAAACTGGGCTATAGACAACAAAATGAAATTTAACGAAGACACATGTAAGGTTCTACACTCAGGGGAAAAAAGTGCATAAATTCAGAAAAAATGCATAAATACAGAATTAGGGAAAACTTGCTTGGCCGCAGTACCGCTAAGAAGGATCTGGGAGTTGTGGTGGATCACAACCTCAACACGAGTCAATAATGCAATACTGTTGCAAAAAAAGCAAATGTAATTTTGGGTTGCATTAACAGAGGCATAGCATGCAAGTCACAGGAGATGATAGTACCACTATACTCGGCCCTGGGTAGGTCAATTTTGGTCACTGCTGTATAGAAAGGATGTTGAGAAACTGGAAAGGATCTAGAGGTGAGTGAGAAACATGATCAAAGGGATGGAATGCAAGCCATATGAGCAAAGGCTGAAGGAACTGGGTATGTTTAGTTTGGAAAAGAGGAGAATAAGGGGGGACATGATAGCAGTCTTCAAATACTTGAAAGGCTGCCCTAAAAAGATGGAGAAAATCATTCTCTCTTGCCACAGAGGTCAGGACAAGAGGTAATGGGTTCAAACTACAGCATAGCAGCTTTAGATTAAATGGCAGGAAAAACTTCTTAATTCTAAGAACAGTAGGACAATGCAACAGACTGTCTAGAGAAGACATGGAAGCTCCTTCACTGGGGGTTTTCAAAAGGAGGCTGGATAGCCATCTGTCTTGGATGGTTTAGTCACAACAAATCTTGAATCTAGATGACCTTTATGGTCCCTTCTAACCCTATGCTTCTATGATTCTATTTAAGGGAAAGATAGCGGTTTATTATGGCACACACATTGCAAAGCAATGCAACCTTATCAGGGCCACTCATATAACTAGTGTGTCTCTTCCACTTCTGCAACAGCTGGGGAAACACCACCCTGGTAAATAGCGGTGCTGCATATCTTCCTGGTTTGCCTACTGTCATTTTAAATCAGATCTTTTTTATGTCTCCTGGGGACATTCCTCAGGGTAACATCCTCCAACATAAGGACAGCCTGCACAGGGGCACACGCAATGGCTAACTTTCTGCTGCTACCTCCTGTAACACTCCATCCACAGCACTGGTACAGGGGTCCCATAAAAGGGGGAAGTAATGTGGAAAAAGTATTTCCATCTGTCACAGTTCTCATGCTGCTGACAGGCACCTTCTACTGTGCAGACACTGAAAAATCCTTGGGGTGCCCCCATCTGCTTAAGCAGGGGTCTCTTTGACACAAATTGAGCTAAACAGTCCACTTGTGTTTGAAGGGAATGGGGCTTTACGCTCTCTCTCCCCTAGTCCCTTTAGTATGATCTCAGATTCCCTACACCCAAGTGGGGTAGATTGTAGCAATGCCAACCTGGTAATCATCTGTAGTCAGCTAACATCCTCCATCCCATATGTTTCCATGTGCATCCTGCAGAAGTCCTTGCACTCCCAGATGATATGCAGACAAGCCACCGCCTCCTGCAGATCTCTTACCTGCCTCCTGAAGGGTCCCATAAACAGACACCTCTCACACCAGGTGGTTCCCTGTGCCTGATGATGAGAAATATCCAACTTTCTTATTTATCAACTATTATTACTAGCTATGATTTATGACCATAGAGCTTAGGAGCCCAAATCATGAACTGGGACTCCATTGTCCCAAGCACTATACAAACACAGAACAAAATGACTGTCCCTGCCCCAGAGAGCTTACAGTCTAAGTATAAGACAACAGACAGATTCCTGACAAAGGAGTACAAGGAATCAATGAGGCGATACAGGTCAGCAAGATAAGTCGTGGTCCCAGCACACCAGCAGAATAACCATTGTCATGTTTTTGTAGGCACTTCCACCTACCCTTCATTCTTCCAAATGCACACTTCACTGCCATTTTGCAGCTACTACGTTCTTTTGTCCAAGAATTCAGTAAAAGCTTCCATAAACCAGGGAAGCAGAGGTTAAGCTGCATCTTCCAGGGTGACAGAAGGAATCACACCACCATTAATTTCCCTGGCGGTCTGGGAAGCAAATGTTCCCTTGCTCATTCCAGAGAACAGGTCTGAGATTCTAAACATCCTCAAGGAGCCTCATGGACCTTTCCAGACCACCCCACATTTATATTGATGAGCCTGCCATGGTGATCAACCAGTCTTGCAGCACCATGGAGAAGTACCCTTCCTGTTAAAAGAGGCTTTGGCCTGGTGTAGAGGACCTGGAAGAGCTACATGAGTCCCATCAGTAACCCATTTACTGTTTGGAAACCTCCTCTGTGCAAAGCTGTCAATAACCTCCTATGCACTGCCAAGCTTTATGATGCAACACAGCAGCATTCTCTGAATACCATTGCAAATCTCTATGACAACAGTCCTGACAATTGATCTACCAACACCAAACTGATTAGCTATTGACTGATAGCAATAGGGGTAGCAAACTTCCAGCTGGTGATGGCCAAATGCAGACTCTTATGTTGAGTGTAACTCTGTAGCTCCAGGATGATCTCTAGGAAAGTAGCCTTCCAAATCCTGGATTTAAGCAGTCACTGTTGGACACCCCAGTTCTGCCTCACTAGCCTTTCCACCAGTCCCAGCTAGATGACCAAGCCCAGAATCAGCACTCCACCAAGAGAAGCGGTTCCAGATAAATGCCCTGCAGAAGTAACTATTCAGTTTCATCCTCCTGCTACTCCTCCATCCCTAGAAGTATTGCCAAGGCATTCAAAGCCCTCCAAAGCCACTGATCCAAATGCATCCAGCTGCATGACTGCCAGTACATGTTCCTATAAATGACTGTCATGATTATGGTGCTCAGCAGTGTCTTCTTCATGCTGCCTCAGAGCAGTCTGAAAATGGCTCTGGCAAAATAAAGATGAATGATGGGATACCAGGAAAAGAAATGTGAGAGTTTATTAGTTTGACCCCAAGTCCCAGAATTCCTGTAGGGGTTCCTGTAGGCATCCCATAATGCACCAGGAAAAAATCCCAGAAAGCTCACAGCTAAGTGGCAGAACATCACACAATGGAATATCTCCCCAGAATGCCGAAGAGTTAATTGGAAGAAGTGCAGAGGTGTGGGGGTGTAATTATTAACATGGGAAGTACATTAGGCCAGGTCTACACTACAAATTTATATCGGTATAACTATATCACTCAACAGCATGAAAAATCCACTCTTCTGAGAGACATAGTTATACCAACCTAGCCCCTGATGTAGACAGCACTATGTCAATGGGAGGGCTTCTCCCATTACATAGCTACTGCTCCTCAGAGAGATGGATTAACTCCCTTGTCAGCATAGTAGCGTCTTAACTAAAACACTGCAGGGTGCAGCTACACTGGTGCAACTGCGCTGCTGCAATATGCACATGAAGACAAGCCCTTAAACTGGCCACCCATCAAAGCTGTATGGATGCACTTGTGTTTGATATAGTTAATGTGGTGCACTTAGAAGGAATAAACTAAGCTGATTTAAAATCCCTGTGTACCTATGCCCTAAGAGTGTCACATTCCCTCTAATTGCTGGTCCACATACAGGATAACAGCCTACTGTTGCTACCAGCTAATAAATATACTCCTTTAACTCAAGTGGTAGAGGCCCATGTTTTGTGGCTGCCTCTCTAGGGGCATATCTAAGATGACAGACTTGGCGGGGAGATGGGGGAGAAAGGGGTTGTGACAACAACCATATATTATATTACAATTACATATAAAAAACATAAAAGTAGTTTTGGGGAGGCAATTCCAGAGATCCTTTCTCAGTTCCTCTAATCATAGAGAAGCTGAGAGAAGGAGCTAAGGAAGGAATAAACTGGGAAGTTCTCTGTGTGGGGATTTTTGTCCTTAATTGTTCTGATAGGGAAGTAGTATGTGTTTCTCCTCGTTCCTCAGAAAAGCAAGCTTCAAACATGTGGACAATTTCAGAGGATTCCTGGGAAACCAGGGCCCTTGGTTTCCCCATTCTGATTTTCTGTCCCCAAGAAGCCCCTCCCCCTATTACGAGCGCCATGGCTCCAATGGAGCCATGCTGACAGGGCATTCACAGCCAGCAAGTCTCCCTGGGATGCCATCCTCCTCTGTTTAGGGCCCCCCACCTATTGAAAAAAGGAAGCTATCGAAAGATAATGCAACCTGGAAGTGCCTTCTCAGCTATAACTGCTATATTAGGAACAGAGAGTGTGTCCTGCTGATACAGTAGGAACCATCCTAAATATCTTTCACCCAAACCTAAATTCATTCCCTTCTAGTATTAGAGATATTATAGAGTCTGTTGTTCAATATTTCACATATGTGGCTTAGCTGGAAGCTGCAAATATTGAACAACTCATGAGTATGACAGATGTTAAAAGATTTTCTAACTAAAGAGTTTCAATGAAGTGTGGAGAAACAAGTCGTATTTTAGATGCTTTAATGAACGGTACCTTTGAAGTTCACCCATCACTAACCATTGATAGGGTGTCAAAGATCATTTAAAGGAATTCCCACTGTAAGAAAAGGCTGTATGAACATAACTAGTTATTATATTTTGGATGCAAATGGATGTATTTTTGGCAAGGAGCCCTCTCTCAACATTTATAAGGGAGATGGGCCTACATTATAGGTTGTTTTGGCTCCACAGCTGATTTGGACAGAAAATTAAAGTTATCCTGTAATGCATATTAAACCACCTGCATTGTCTCTTTGGAGGAATTAAAAATATTTAGAATGTGACATATAAGTGAATCAGAATATTTCTTATAAATATCAGCAGGAATGCTATCTAGAAATGGAGATCTCCCAAGTAACAGACCCAGTATTTAATAGCTCCCTTAGTCTCACTTAGTGTTAGTGGACTGTTTGGAGGAAACTGGTCATCTGGAAATTACTCTGGCAAATTAAATATCCAAAAATGTTCACTTGACTCTGAGGGCAAGCCATACATTTTAAACAGAAGTTTAGAGACACCCCCAAATTGTGCATGCTATGTGTCAGTTTAGTAAATGAAGGCTTCTTCAAATCTCACATCAGCAATATAAATACATTCAGTATAAGCTTTGCCAGATTTCAGTAACTGGGCCATAAGGCGAACCATTCTTTTTCCTTTATTGATCTAATGAGCAAAGAAATTCAGTAGTAGAAGCTGCAACTTGAAAATTTTTTGTGGATCTAAAGCTTTTTGAACATTGAATTAGGAGTAAATCTTTATTATTCAATTAATGTCTCCAGATAAAAGATTCACTTATCTGCCTTTGAGATATTTTCCACAATAATAATGCTAATATTGCGCATTGTACTTACTAATATACTTTACCACTTTCCATTCAAGGATTTTTTGAACTTTACAAATGATTTTACTCAACCTTTCCATGATTAGTGTGAGGAACTTGATATTCATTTTTATAGATGTGTAAACTGATAAGAGCTTACCCACATTAGCTTTTTATCCATAGATCTCAAAGTGTTCTGCCAAGGCCGGTAAGTATTATTGTGACAAAGTACTATTGTACAAAGAGAGAAAATGAGGTGCAGAGCAACTAAATGACGTGCCCGTGTCACATACTTAGGGGACACGTACTACAGGAACGGATGAAACCCAAGTTCCTGAGCCCTAGATCTATGCTTTCTCCATTGGATGATAGCAGTCCCTAAACTGTTGCCTCTCCCATTGCAGTCAGAGGTGGGTTGCATTTGTTTATGCCCAGGCTCAATTTGGCTACTGCTAGGAATGATGGGGACATAGGTTTAAAAAAGGGACAGGCATGCTTTATCTTATCCTCTCCCATAAGTTCCTTTTCTTGCTGCAGACACACCCTTTTTGTTCCCTCAGCATGCAAGACATATTTGTTTTGCACACTCACTGAATACTAGTACTATGTAAGGGTGGGTGAGATAATATCTTTTGTTGGACACTCTTGATAAATTGATGTTCAAGTGTCGTGTAGGGTCCATGTGGTGGTTACTGGTGCCAGGATACTTCACTCACCTTGTCTCTCTAATATCCTGGGAACAATACAGCTACAACAACACTGCATACAGTATTATGTAAATTGCATTAATTTGCTGCTTAAACAAGTTTCATGATCAATTTGCATAACCTTTTGTCTCATCACTTTTTTTGGCCCACATACTTCCATAGGGAAGTTTTACCCATTTACTCCAAGCTGAATTTGGCTCAGAGAGTAAATGCATAAAATTCCTATGGAGAGAGTATTTCTGGTAATAATGGATCAAATATCTCTAGTAGAATTCTGTTGTCTTTAGCTGAGCTTGAATTTAGGTAATAGTATTTATTTCCTTTGAAATGGATAAACAAATATTTCAAGTGCCTACTCCAGGGCTGCCTTCATCGTTTTTGCCGCCCAAAGCAGTGACAAAAAAGAAAAAAAGCCACGATCTGTGGCAGTTAGGTGGCAGATCTACCACTGCTGCTTCATTGTTAGGTGGCAATCCAGTGGCAGGCCCTTCTCTCCGAGCAGGACTGAGGGACCCGCCGCCGAATTGCTGTCGAAGAGCCGGGCGGGCCACCCATCTCCGTTGGCTGCCCCAAGGACCTGCTTGCTGCGCTGGTGCCTGGAGCTGGCCCTGAATAACTCCATATTCAGTATTTTGACACAGATTCATTCCTGGTGTAACTACACTGAAATCAATATAGTTACACCAGGGATGGATTTGGGCCCTCTCAATTTAAATTCTTGGGGAAAGATTTTATGGAATTTTCCTGCAGATCTTATGCCCTGGATAAGGGGTGTCTAGGGCTATGTACACTGCAGCAACAGAGGCCTGGCAAGGTTTGGGGGCCTTGGCTAATTGGCAGCCAGAGAAGAAATTAAAATCACCCTGAATTCCTGTAAATTTAAATGCCTGTAAATTAAATATAACCCCATATTGATGGACTATTTCTCACTCCATTCTGATGTTTTAGAACAGTAACATTCAGACCTCAGTGGTTCAAGAGCCAAATTAGTGTTCAGCATTAGCCAAAAGAGCTATAACATAGTAAAAGCATCCTGATTGGTTAGTAACTTAGACTGATTAATAATTAAATCACACAGTGTTTTAATATCATGTGCTACAAAGAGCCACAGGAGACACATTAAAGAGTCACTTGCGGCTCCAAGCCTCAGTCCAAGTGTGAGAGGGTGCAACTCACCACTGCCTCCTGCTCGCTGTCACAGGGATTAGCTCTGTTTGCCAGTGCACCCTCTGTTGGTGGTACCTTGCCACCCTCAGTTCTGCTCCTAAACCCGTGTCGCTCCAAGGATCGCGACATCTTCTTCAGGACATGTCACTCTCAGTTCTCCCCCCTTCCGGGGGAACTGCAGACCACTGTCCAGCCACTTCCTTCAGTGGCAACCACAGTCTACTGTTTAGCCACTTCCTCAGTGGTGAGGAGTGGGGAGGAGGAGGGGGAACCCAGGCCCACCCACTACTCCAGGTACCAGCAAGGGACCCTGAAGATAGCAACCCCTTGCTGCGTCCCCTCCAAACAAACACTCAGTCTATTTCCCTGGACCATTCTCCACGGTCCTAGCATCTTCTTCACCCTTACTTCGGGGCTCCAGCATGCCAGTCCTAGTGGTCACCCAGGAGCTCGCTCTCACTCTCCTGATCCTGCCCAGCACTGCTGTGTCTCAGTTGCTAGCTTTCTTCCACCTGCAAGGCAGCCAGTCCTCCCTCCTCAAGCTCCAGGGAGCAACTCCAGCTGCTCTTCTATGCTTTCTAATATGAGCAAGCCCAGCCCCAATTGGCTGCTCCTCGCAGCCCCTCTCTAATTGGCTGCCTCCTGAGCAGCCTCCCTAGGGCTCTATTAATCCCTTATGAGCCAGTGTGGGGCACACGCCCCATCACACTGAGTATCACTGATTTAGAAATACAAAATGCACTGTCACGCTAGATGCAGTTAATAAGGCAAATTCAGCCCTGCCACAATTCCTCTGAAGTCAGTAAAGTTATACATCAGCTTACACCAAAGCTAAATTTGGATCACTGGCTCCCAGCTTCCCAACTAGATTGTTACATTTAAAATAAATATTTGGCACAAAAGGGTTAAATAAGGAAGAAATAAACTCTAAATAAAAATCCCCAGCTATTCTATAGCATCACTGTACTGTATACATAACTAAACACACACACACATTCATTATCTTTTTGGATGTATTTCAAACATTTTACTCTCATTTCATCCAGTCATTCTAATATAAAGCTTCATATGTTTCTAGGTTTCATTATTGTCATCCAATTACAAAGAATCAGCAAATTTAGACAGAGGATGTAAACAGTGAATTAAGTTTGAGCTTCTCATTTCTCCAGAATTCATCAGATAAATTTAAAATAAGATTAGTATCATATCTTTGGACATTTGGTTCATTTTCTTTACAGTTCTTATGTATTTATCAGCTTTTCATTGAAGAAGTCGGTCTCTGGTGTATTTTTAATCTCATTTCAGTTTGTTTTTTCAATTTTCAGTTGATATGAAAGATAGATATTTAAACACTGCTTTCAGATGAATTTAAAGAAGTTGTGTTTCCCTTAGCCAGACTAAACTGATGTGAACATAAACCATTTTCCTTCAAATCAGGAACAGAACCTCTTAAATGGAAAAATATATATATAGATATCAAAACCTAGAGTATGTCATGAAGTTAGGTAGACAAACAAGTTAAAATAATTGCTCTGATTCATGCAAGGGCTTTTCTCAATGTGAAGTTTTAGTTTCCGCTTATCAAGCCATAGTATTCTGTTAAATGAAGGGTACCAGAGGTACTGGGAATTCATAATCTAATACTGAACAGTTTTAAGATGTAATCAGAAAAATCTCCTTACTTTGTGTAGAATTAGGTCATGGCTCACTAAATCATATCCAAACACAGTACAGCCTCCTATTTTGATGGTTCCATGTACTAAATGATTCAAGGTGGGATGTGAAACAACCAAGAATAGATTGTTAGAGATGAGGGTCATTGAGGCAAGCATCTTAGAAGAATTAAAGGATTTAATCCCAACTCACCTCTGCTTTACTGCACTTTGACACCACTGAAACGCCACTGAAATCAACGCAATTGTATCAAAGTAAAACTGGAGCAGCAAATTGGTGTATAGAGCTGGGCAAAATGTTTTGGCTGAAGCTCTTTTCATTAAAAATGCCAATTTGGAAACACCAAAATGTTTAATGAATTTGCATTGATTTTGCCAAATTGTTTATTTTAAAAAAACACATTTTTTCAACATTTTCTAAACACAACCTTTCAATTTTTTCAATATTTTGATTTTGTTGAAACAAAACATTTTTTCAAGCCTAAATGATTATTTTTACTTTCTGATTCACTGAAACTTTTCAAAATTTTCATTTTCCATCCAACTCAAAATGATTTTTTTAACTTTTCAAAATTGCTAGCAAACCCAGAAAATCCATTATTCACCCAGCATTACTAATGAATCAAGTCCAAAAGTTTCTACACAAAAGTAAGGGCTTAGAACTTGAACTCAAAGCAAATTTTCAGCTGAATAGTCAATTTGCCAAAACAACAACAAAACAAGCAGTTTCAGAGAGACTAAAACTATTCATGAATTCAGGTTGAATTCAGCAAATAGTTTCAACCAAAGAAAAAAAGAAAAAAAAGCATTGAAAAAGTCGAAACAGTTTGTTTTGACATTTTCAAAACAAAGTGTTACAACCTTTTGTTTCAAAAAGACATTTTGTTTCAAAATGTAGCTATATATGTTTATTTTAAGGGTAACAAATAATCCTGAAAATGTAACAAATGAACAGACAAACATGATTCATTTCAGATAGAACAAAATGTTTCATTTGACCTAAAATTACCTAACATGAATATTTTGTTGTTGTTTTTTTTCATTTCAGTGAGAAAGACATTTCAGTTTCAGTTTGAATCTCTGCAATTATTTATTTTTTTATTCAGATGTTTTGGTTCTTCTCAGCTCTACTTAGAACAGTGTTTGTCCCTGCACATTTAATGTAATTGAAATGGTGTGGTTAGAATCATATACATAATGGGCTACTTGCTTTTCTTCACATGGAACATGCCAAGCTTTGCTAACCTTTTAGCAATTCCATTTTTCATGCCTTTTTCTCCCCCTCTCCCTGCCGACAAACAGGAGAGAGTTCAATCTCTTTTTAAAAAGCCTGTTTCCTGCCCAGCGTACTCACCCGTACAAAAGGAGAAGTACCAGCCCTGGGAGATGGGCTCTCTCTCACACCCATTGTGACCGGTGACACAGGGAGCCCATGCAAGGAAGTAAGCATGCTACGCCAGTTTACTCTCTCATGCAGGTCTGCCATCTTGTCCAGCACATCAAGGGCAGACACTGGGCTCTGCAGAGCTGACAGTGTAAATCAGTACATAAGTCTTGAGCTGCAAGCTGTAACTGACCAATATCCTCCCTGGATCAGGGACACATAATGCACCGAGCAACGGGTTACAACATGGTGTGGCTACTGGACGCTAAGTCCAGCTCTGACCCTTACTTTGGATCTGATTCCTTGCTCTTGCTCTACCCACGAGGCCTGACTCTTGCTCTTCCCACTAGACCTGGCCATCCATGGCCCAGTCGCTAACGATCAGGCACAGAAGGTGGCAGGTAATTCATACTGACCAGCATGTTACACAGGCATATAGCAGGCTCTCAACTGAGCTCTCAGCCATTAACAAGAGACAATTTGAATAATTAATCAGTCAACAGCACTTTTTAAGAACTGAAATGTTTAAAGGAATGAAGTATGAGGGCAGGTGAAGTCTTCATTTGTAGAGGTGTCATCTTGTTAGGAAGCAGAATAATTGTAGAGTAGATCAAAACAGAACTGCTTCTGCAATCTAAAATAGACAATAACCGACTAAATGCTGTAGAAAACCAAAAGATTTTTTTTAAAGATGCAATTTTTAAACACCTCTGTCTGACCTGTTGACAAATTCATGTGATATCTTTGATGTTTTGTCATGCTCAGTCTGACAGCTGCCATTGCCTGACAGTCATTTCAGTAATGATGGGTTTTTTTCTCCTACATAAGTCTTGAGCTGCGAGCTCAGCTATGAGAGTGTGATGGTAACAATAATATTTTATATTTACAGTGAAGATAGTGAAAACATTCTCCTTTAGCTTTTTTTGCTGATAAGCAAGATATTAGCTCCTTGGATAGGTATGCTATACTTATATTGGGGAGACTGTTAGAACCAGCAACAAAGAATCCTGTGGCACCTTATAGACTAACAGACGTTTTGCAGCATGAGCTTTCGTGGGTGAATACCCACTTCTTCGGATGCCACAGGATTCTTTGTTGCTTTTACAGATCCAGACTAACACGGCTACCCCTCTGATACTTGTTAGAACCAGTAATATCTTACCTACCAGTAAAAAGATAGAAAGAAAAATTAACTGCCTCCATGTATGAAGTGTTTATTTCAAAGGGCGAGAATGCTTTACAAATATATAGATATAGATATGCAGGAATCAATTAACCTGCCATTGAAGTGCAGCCACCTCTCGGATGAAACGTAGCAATGGTTTAAAAGTTTTGGAGAGGTAGTGACTAATAATATTGGACCAGATTCTTATTTATGATCCATCTCTTTTGCACAGATCAGGAAGTGCAAAGGGACTGGATTCCAACCATAAACAACCAGTGGAGAATTACCTTTGCAGAGGGGAGCTCCACATTGGCATAAACCAAGTCCCTGCACCAGGGAGTATGCCAAAGGCTTGCCAGAGGAGTAACAGTGCAGGCTGAGAGCATAGCCCAGCAGAGCTCCGTCCCACCAGTCCTCCAGTCACGTAAGGTCCCTGTTCTGACAAGATCGCAACTTAAGGTAATATGTCAACTCATTTCAAGAAACACGCTCATTTGTGATGACATTGGAAATACTTTCTTATATTGCTAATAGTCCTTTCATTTCTACTGTTAATGCTCTCTGTGAATGGCAACTGCAACTTTAAATCAGATTGGCTGATACATGAAAGTGGGACAACACGTGGAGCCATTTGAACCCAGGCAAGAGCATCCCTTCAGTACGGCACAAGGTACCATAGGCGCAAGGTACTGTATGTGTTTGATGCACAGGAAATACCATTTTAGTTGAGCAGCAATATAAAAGACACACATAATCCATACCTAGGGTCAGATCCTCAGCTGGCACCAACAGACATAACTTGATGGCACAGCTCCACTAACTTCCAATTTACAGCGGCTCGGGATTCAGCCCCAAGCCTCTGTAATGTGCACTGATTTATCTCTTAATAATTTATTAAACACGGTTAAAAAGACAAATCAGTGATGGTGGTTCCTGTCAGAGAAAAGCTTTTATACTGACTGCAGTGTGTGTGACAGGGCAGTACGCACAGTAGTTCTGCCTCTGTTACACAGGAGCTGTGCAGGAACAGTCACGTTAATGTGTATTGCACATCTCCTCTTACCTTTCGGTTTGCTCTCTGCTTCTTCTATTGCATAGGTAGTACCATTTGCTTCCAGATTTGAAGTTGGGACCATATATATTTAGACATATATAAAGCAATGAGATTTGTACAGTGCCCTGCACGTATGCTGTGCAAAAAGTTAAACATCATGTATGTAAAGTCTGTCAACACCCCCAGACAAACCGGTATCTCTGCTCCCTCGCCCTACAGCACACGACACACTCAGCTTAGTATAATTACAGGGGAAATATTCTATTTACAGTATTAGTGGGAGTCACCAGAGGGTGCCATTACAGATAGTGTTACACAAGTTCTGTTTAATTATATCATGCATAATTAGCCAGAGCTGGGGGAAATGCTCATTCTCAGCTGTGATACAGTTCTTTGTAGAAGCTGACCATCTCACCAGTATAACTTGTTCCCTGCATGAGTCTCTGTGTTTGACTCTTTTACTCTTTAGTGTGCATGCTGCTCACAGTTACACCAATGCAAGCAAACAAAATATTGTGCGGCCCTTGGCATAAGTCAGTGCAGCTCAGAGATTGCTCAAACTTATACCTGGCTGCTGACATTTCTGGGAGCCATGGATAGCTGGAGTTCAGACCCAGAGGTGCCCCAGCCACGTCACTTTTGCACCCAAGAATGCTTCCTATGTCGGAGGCTGAGAAGGGAGGGATGTTGTACTACTACAGGGAATCCCCAGCTGGTACAGAGCTGCCATTGTGTATAATTAAGTAGTGTACTGAGTAAGGGGACTCCCTAAATAAGCAGATTTTCTGATTACTTTGCACTATAGCGTAACAAAGCAGCCAGAGTATAGGCAAGAATCTGTCCCAGGAATTCTTAAAGAGTAACTGGTGGTTTAGACATACTTATAAATCCTTACATTAAAGAAGAAAAAAAGATTGACCCTTAAAATCAATCTATAATGAACATATACTCTTTATAGTCACATGCTAGAAACAAAATATTTTACTGCACATATGACATCTTCTGTTGCTGAATGTAAGCCCAGCACTGCATAATGTCGCATCAATAACTCTGGCAACCAGCGGAAAACCTTGGAAGCTCTCATTTAATCCATTCAGCTGCATTTGATTTTCTCCCTGTAGCATCTAATTTTTGTAAATTTAGATGGGACTGCAATCTGGCCATTCTGAGGTGGCCTTGTGTCCCTGTGTGTGTGTGTGTGTGTACGGCACTTCCTCTATGCTAAAGTGTCATATCCTATGCAGATTACTTTTTAATGATAAAATGGTAGTTGAATTTTACCTTTTATATTTCAGTTGTTTGTTACTGCACAAAGTTCACTGGTAACTCAATAGAGAACATTCACACAATGAAGTAGTGATGCACCCATGTCCTCTGCACTACAACCCAAAGTGATTTTTAAACCATCCCAACTCTGAATACTGGTTTGGATGTTTAGATTATCCTCACTCTGAGCTTGTCTGTGAGTCCAAACTTCTAAAAGAGTTACTTATGTCTGTGTTACTGCAGCAACATCAAATTCATGTTGTTATCTTAATAACAAAGTCAGTTCATTTCTTTAAAAAATAAAAATGAATTCCTTTGGGCTTGCTTTGGAAGAGGTGCTAGATTTAAATATTAAAGACTCAGCAGTATAAAAAGCTACAAAACAAAAATATCATTGAATTCAATAGAATTTGGCGAGTATTTTGATATATAATTTATATATGTAAATTATTTAGTTTTTATGCAAATTAGCCTATTATGAAGAGCCCCTGTATTGTGAATGGTGCTTCAACTCATGGACCCATCAAGTGCTAATAAAATAAATATTGAAATAAAAATATATTTTTAGTTCAAATGTATGTATACAGATGGCATCAAGCTGCACAGAAAGTTTGAGAGCATACTGCTTCTTTTATTTACTGAAGACTTAAAAAAAAAGACAAAAACTTCAATGCATTTAATGAAGAGGTCTTAGTACTGTGAATGTTCCAAAAAGATTCTAGTTTGAATTTACTGAAATATTATGATTTACATCACAGTAGCACCTGGAGGTCTCAGTCAAGATTGGGACCTCTTTGTGCTGGGTGCTATACCTATATAGTAAGAGACAGTCTCTGCCCCCCAAAGAACATGCAATGTAAATGGACCATATAGTCAAAGGGAAATTATCCCCAATTTACAGATGAGGAACTGAGGCACAGAATAAATAAGTTTCAAAAGGTCCCATAAGAAGTCTGTGGCAGGACCAGGATTTGAACCCAGGTGCCCAAAGTCCCAATCTAGGGCTTTAACCACATGATTTGACATCCTCCCTGAAGCAGAAAAGCTGACCTAGGTTCTCAAATAGAAAGTCAGGAAGGGGAGACGGTGGCAGCTGTCACTGGAGCAATGGTAGCCTTAGATTTATTGCAGTATCCTCTTCGCTGTCTCTAAAACTCTATTATAAGTAGGAAAATGCAAATGAAGCTTCAACTCCTTGCTGCAAATTGCCTCACAGATATTACCTGGCTATTTCAAGAGTGTATAAACAACGTATAAACCTCGATGCGGTTTGGTTCATTTTTTATTTAACCAAATATAATGTTGTTTAGCGAGGACAAAACATGGTTGTCACATTAGTGGGAGGAAGTAAAAGTCAACTGATGAATATCGATACCATTTGTCAAAACATTTCCTTGTGCTGTGCCAGTGTGGTCATTACCAGGAAGGCTTGGAGGAAGAGGCTGTTGACATGGAAGTGTCTTGGACCATAACAAAGTACTAGCAAAAACATCTTTCATATAGGAAAAATGTACTCCTGTGCATATTTTGACAACTTAAGTGGTTCTTATGCCTTTTGTTGTCCTTCTGCATGGAGATGAATTTCACTTTTAAAGCAGAAAGTTGCAGTCCTGATGAGCTGTATTCATTTTAGATCCAATGTCAACTTTTGCATGAGTAAGTGCATTAACTCCAGTCCTCTTGCTGCATATGGAATGCATGTATAATGTTTTATGTTTATTGTGCCCCAATGGTTTCCACATCACATAAGCTCACTTTATAAGTACAAAGATACTTTCCCTGCTCTAAATGCCAGCTCTGCAAATGCCTCCTGGGAAGTGGGGGGTCAAGCTTGGTTTTGCACTTTTCCTATATCACCAGTGATAAAAGTTGTGCAGGTCACAATACATTTTCAATGATGTCTGTGCTACCAATTACCCAGGGGCGGCTCTAGGCACCAGCAAACCAAGCTGTTGCCTGGGGCGGCCAAAAGGGCGCGGGCGCTGGGCTGGGGACCTGCGCTGCCAGCGGCTGCCTGAGGGAGGTCGCCGCGGACCCGACGACTGCCCCGCGCACGCGCGCGGAGGCGCGCTCGCGCGCGCCGGCTCTGGCTGGCCGCGCGCGCATGACAGCGGCGCGAGCTCGCGCTCCCGGCCCCGCCCGGCCCGCGCGCGCCCGCGCCCGCGCGCCCGGTCCGCGCTCCCCGCTCGGCTCCGCGCGGCCCGCGCGGCTGCCCGCGGCGGCGCTCCCGCTCCGTGGACTCTGCCTCAACCAGCAAGCCGAGAGCGAAGCGGACGGAGAGCGGCGGGAGGGAGGGACCGCGGCGGGGCACACCTGCAGGCCTGGGGCAGCTATTTTCCCTGCCCAATCACCCAAGCAACACATTTCATCTATAACCCAAAACTAAGGGCAATACAATTGGAACCAAACTTGAAGTCAATGCCAGAGAAAAAATGGTACCAGTTTTATCACCGTTTTAAAGATGTACAGAATGACTGGCTGGAGTTTTTAATGCAGCAGCACCCAGAACAATTGCTGGGACAATGCTGGGAGCTCGTACTTTCAAAGAAATAGAGGGAAGCAACGGATAGAAAGTTGCAGTGTCACAAAAAAACTCAATGTAGAAAATGAATTGCCTCCTTTCTCTGCCCTCAGCCACCTGCTTTAAAAACACATCATGAACAGAGTCACAAGTGGACTATAATCACAGGCCTGGACGGCAATTGCTTTTCAGAATGGAATTTGATCCTGGATGTCCAGAGATGAGTACTTCCTCCTCTACATCCCAGACAATTGTGCTGTTCAGGACATTTTGGTTCTGGTGCTGGGTAGGAATTGGAGTAATTGTTCAGCTAAAACCATAGCTCAAAACCCCAAGAGACTTTTCCAAGTCTGAAAATCTTTGGTTACCTGTTTTATAAAATGATATTACAACTTTGCTTCCCGTTTTCATTTTGAGTCTCTGGCCAAGACAGGAAACAGAAATGCTGAAATCCAGTGAGAAACCTCATCTTCTTAATAAGGCAAGCCCAACCAAATGCAGGAATTGCTGGCAACCTTGTGAGGAAGATTCTACTACTGAGATATCCAGCATCATTTGGATGATTGAAGGGCTTCTGGTAAGGGATGAAGTATCCACACATTGGTGTGCCTAAGTGGACCAAACTTCTGAGGGCCTGGTTTTACAAGGACAACGGTCCCATGGATTTGAATGGGAGTTCTCTCTGTGGAGTGAAGTGTGGAGGATCATGTCCTAAACCTTCTGAGATTCACCATTAGGGACATTAAAAGTCTAAAAGACTGTCAGAAGACTTACCTAAACAGAGAATTATTCCTATTCGGAAATGGACCAACCATCATTTGTAAGCTATGTTCTGATTCCATCAAAGACTGGCATATTCATATATCCATATTTACCGTACCTGAAAATGATGACAGCAAAAATTTTAATTTTTAATGTCATCTGTACAGTCTATCAAACTTTAAAAGAAACAACACAAAGACAGATTTTTTTCCTCAGACCTTTAAAATCATTTCAAAATGAATAAGGCCAAAAATGAACTCAAATACTGCAGTCCTTGCCACCAATCACCACTCAGTGAAAGTGTCATCTAAGTAAGTAGGGTTTGGCCCCTAGTGCCCAGGGAGGATATAGCCAGTGCTCTGATGAGTTATGTGCAGTCACATCAACCTCAGAAAATCCCTCCAAACTCTGACAATTCAGCCAATAAAAGAAATAACTGCATTACATTTTAAGGGGATATGTGTATTTCTTATCACCTCTTTCCTTCACTCATCTGTCTTCTTTCCAGACAGTCAGTCTGTTGCAGCTTTGGAAGCAAGAGTCTTTCTTCACGCGCAAATTTAACACCTTGCTCCAAACCCTTTCCCCCTACAATAATATCACTGTTTAAAGAACTAAACTACCACCCGGTTTTATTAGGGAGATATTGTTTGGGTTTTAGGAAGAAAAGCGGAGGCGGATAGGATGGATCTTTAAACTTGATACCAGAGCCAATGCATTTCCTGGTGCAAATTTATAGAGAATTGGTTGTCTAGAGAGCCAGAAGCTACAGAATAATAAATAACACAGGTCAGGAAATGCATTTGGAGCCAATTGGACGTCTTCACAGGCTTATTGCATGCTTCATGTATTAGTTCTTCCATTTTTGAATCAGAAAAGAAAAGTCATTAACTATCTAAGGCCAGGTCCATAGTTTCACTTACGTTGGCATAACTTATATCACTCAGAGGTGTGAATATCCCACCCCCCGAGCAACGTAGGTTACACCAAACTAAGCACCAGTGTGAATAGAGCTTCTCCTGCCAACATAGCTACCCCCTCTCATGAGGTAGATTTATTATGCTAACAGGAGAGCTCTCTCCCATAGGCATAAAGAGTCTTCACCAGACACACTACAGCAGCGCAGATGTCCATGCATGACTCAGAACTTTACAGGCGGCAGCCATTGTTCACATGCTACGTTGAACGTCCCCAGGTAGACTTCTGATGTGGATTGGAGTCTTCCAAGGTACATTGTCCATTAAATGTTTCTTTATTGAGCACTTAACTTGCAAATTCCTTTCCTAAGAAGCTGACCAAATGCCTTACTTAAAATCGAACAAGTACACAGCCAATATGCATAACTTCGAATACAAAAATGATACGTGCATACAGATAGGATGAATAGATTCAGTAGATCATAACCTTTGCAGAGATATGTTACATCCAGTTATGTCTTATATATATTCATAAGCATATTTCCATAAACATTATGGGGTGCAACGTCACACTGGGCATATGTTGTTGCAGGCTTATTTAGGTGACTGTTGTATACCACATGCAAATGTATGTTATTAACTATGCTATATAACAACTAATATACCTGGAACCAGAGCCTGTTACTTGTTACACCTGCTTTGTGCCACTCTGGCATCAAAAGCAGGCAGGAAATCACCTTAATCATTTAGTTGGGTAGGAGGTGTGTCTCAGGGCATAACTGGCAGAAAGCGTTGTGGGAGGAGTGCTACTGTTGTCCACTGACCCCGGGCTGCCAGAATGACCCACTGGACACCTTCGAAGCTGGCACAATTTAGAACAGCCCTGAGGGTGCTGCAAGTTGCTCCATGGAATTGGACAAGCACCCATCAGCCTGAGGATCAGGGAACATGTAGTCACCTTTTGCAGCCTCCTGGTCCAAGCTGGAGGAGAGCAGTTTTTTGTGATTAGAAATGATGAAGTCTATTTTAATGTAACTGGACCTCTTGGATAGGAAAGTGGACTTTTATAATCTTCTATAAATTAGGTTTTTTTACCTTTTGCAGTTTTAGGGGTTGGGTGACCCTGTAAGTCAGTGAGAGGATGAGCAATCCAGGATTGCATGACAGTAGAGAAGAAGATGGATCTTTTAACTGTTCACTTTTTAAAGTTGAACAGTTTTTGTAATATATTAGAGTATCTTACAGTTTATAACACGATAAAGCACAACCTTGCAAGCAGTGCTTCTTGTTTTCAAAACACTCAGAGCTCTTGGCTGACTTGTCACAAGAACAAATGGATATAAACTGGCCATCAATAAATTTAGGCTTCAGATTGGATGAAGATTTCTAACCACCAGAGGAGTGAAAATCTAGAACAGCCATCCAAGTGGAGTAGTGAGGGCAAAAAACCTAACTGGTTTCAAGACTGAGTTTGATAAGTTTATGGAGGGGATGGTATAAGCAGACTGCCTAAAATGGCACATAGCCAATCGGTGACTGCTAGTAACAAACATCTCCAACAACTGGTGAGGGGTCACTAGATGGGGAGGGCCTTGAATTACTACAGATAACTCTGTCCCAGGTGTCTGGCTGGTGGGTCTTGCCACATGTTCAGGGTCTAACTGATTGTCATATTTCATAGAATCATAGGACTGGAAGGGACCTTGAGAGGTCATCTAGTCCAGTTCCCTGCACTCATGGCAGGACTAAGTATTATCTAGACCATCCCTGATGGGTGTCTGTCTAACCTTCTCTTTAAAATCTCCAATGATGGAGATTCCACAACTTCCCTGGGCAATTTATTCCAGTGCTTAACCACCCTGACAGTTAGTAAGTTTTTCCTAATGCCCAACCTAAATTGCCCTTGCTGCAATTTAAGCCCATTTCTTCTTGTCCTCAGAGGTTAAGCAGAACAATTTTTCTCCCTCCTCCTCCTTGTAACAATCTTTCATGTACTTGGAAACTGTTATCAAGTGCTCCCCTCTCTCCTCCCCCCATACACTCAGTCTTCTCTTCTCCAGACCTTTTATGTACTTGAAAACTGTTATCATGTCCCCCTTCAGTGTTCTATTTCCAGACTAAACAAATCCAATTTTTTAAATCTTCCCTCACAGTTCATGTTTTCTAGACCTTTAATAATTTTTGTTGCTCTTCTCTGGACTTTCTCCAATTTGTCCACATCTTTCCTGAATGTGGCACCCAGAACTGGACACAATACTCCAGTTGATGCCTAATCAGCGCGGCATAGAGCAGAAAAATTACTTCTCGTGTCTTGCTTACAACACTCCTGCTAACACATCTCAGAAAGATGTTTGGGTTTTTTGCAACAGTGTTACACCGTTGATTCATATTTAGCTTGTGATCTACTATGACCCCCAGATCCCTTTCCTCAGTACTCCTTCCTAGGCAGTCATTTCCCATTTTGTATTTGAGCAACTGATGTTTCCTTCCTAAGTGGAGTACTTTGCATTGGTCCTTTATTGAATTTCATCCTATTTACTTCAGACCATTTCTCCAGTTTGTCCAGATCATTTTGAATTATAGTCCTATCCTCCAAAGCACTTGAAACCCCTCCCAAGCTTGGTATTGTCTGCAGACTTTATAAGTGTACTCTCTATGCCATTATCTAAATATTTGATGAAGATGTTGAACAGAACCAGACCTAGAACTGATCCCTCCAGGACCCCACTTCCTGTGTCCTTCCAGCATGACTGTGAATAACTGATAACTACTCTCTGGGAAAGGTTTTCCAACCAGTTATGCACTCACCTTATAGTAGCTCCATCTAGGTTGCATTTTCCTAGTTTGTTTATGAGAAATTCATGCAACACAGTATCAGAAGCTTTACTAAAGGTAAGATATACCATGCCTACTGCTTCCCCCCTATCCACAAGGCTTGTTATCCTGTCAAAGAGAGGTATCAGGTTGGTTTGACATGATTTTTTCTTGACAAATCCATGCTGACTGTTACTTATCACCTTATTGTCTTCTAGATGTTTGCAAACTGATTGCTTAATTACTTGCTCCATTATCTTTCTGGGTACAGAAGTTAAGCTGACTGGTCTGTAATTCCCCAGGTTGTCTTTATTTCCCTTTTTATAGATTCGCACTATATTTGCCATTTTCCAGTCTTCTGGAATCTCCCCCATCTTCCATGACTTTTCAAAGAAAATCACTCAGCTATCTCCTCAGTCAACTTCATGAGTATTATAGGATGCATTTCATCAGGCCCTGGTGACTTGGAGACATCTAACTTGTCCAAGTAATTTTTAACTTGTTCTTTCCCTATTTTGGCCTCTGATCCTACCTCATTTTCACTGGCATTCACTGTTAGATGTCCAGTCACCACCAACCTTCTCAATGAAAACTGAAACAAAGAAGTCATTAAGCACCTCTGGCATTTCCACATCTTCTGTTACTATTTTTCTCTGTTCCCCCTCATTGAATAACAGGCCTACCCTGTTCTTGGTCTTCCTCTTTCTTCTGATGTATTTGTAGAATGTTTTCTTGTTACCCTTTATGGCTCTAGATAGATTGATCTCGTTTGGTGCCTTGGCCTTTCTAATTTTGTCCCTACATACTTGTGTTATTTTTTTATATTCATCTTTTGTAATTTGACTTAGTTTCCACTTTTTGTAGGACTCTTTTTTATTTTTAGATCATTGAAGATCTCCTGGTTAAGTCTCTTGCCATGCGTCCTGTCTTTCCTACGCAGTGGGATAGTTTGCTCTTACTCTTTTAATCATGTCTCTTTGAAAAACTACCAATGTCTTCAGTTGTTTTTCCCCTTAGACTTGCTTCCCATGGAATCTTATGTACCAGCTCTCTGCGTTTGCTAAAGTCTGCCTTCTTGAAATACATTGTCTTTATTTTGCTGTTCTCCCTCTTACCATTCCTTAGAATCATGAACTCTACCATTTCATGATCACTTTCACCCAAACTGCCTTCCACTTTCAAATTCTCAGCCAGCTCCTCCCTACTTGTCGAAATCAAATCTAGAACAGCCTCTCCCCTAGTAGCTGTCTCCATCTTCTGAAATAAATAATTGTCTCCAATACATTCCAAGAACTTGTTGGATAATCTATGACCTGCTGTGTTATTTTCCCAATAGATGTCTCAGTAGCTGAAGTCCCCTGTTACCACTGTGGAAGCCAGTAAATAATTAACAAGGATTTGAAGAGATCTTAATGAATGTTAGTTAGCAAGAGTCAGGCCATACTGTAACCTTAATGACGTAAGACTTGTAGGAGCAGAGATAGTGCAGTGGCGACACAGGACAGAACTGTGTACAAAGTTATTATGACTTTGCAATCACTAATAAAAAAATGCTTTTTTTTTTTCTTAGGATGAGAGAATAAAGATTTTTTTTTTATAAATAAAAAAAAAAAGTAGTTTGTTTTTTTTTTACTGTCTATTATTGCTAGAAATTGTCTGTAAAAAGGTAGGCTTGCTGTGATTGTTTTACCAGTTGAGACCTGTCCTGTCCCAGGACTGTGTGGTATGGCTCTCTCTCCTCCCTCCAATATAATAATAAAATAAATAATTTTTTGATTTGCAACAAAAAAAAAAAAAAAAGTTTTCTTTTTTTTTTCTTCGGGGCGGGGGGGGGGGGGGAGGATGGCACCCCCACCGGACACACACACTCACTTACTTTCTTCCTTCCCCCCCACCCCATGGCGAGATGAGGAGAGAGAGGAGAGATCTCTAAATCTCTATGGATAGGAGAGGAGACTTTTCATGAGGACTCTGTCTCTCTGTTTGGGCTCCATCTGAACTGATATTGGCAGCTGCAGATGCAGAGTGGTAGGTATTGGGGAGGAGAGGCCCCAATAAGGTTAGGTTATTGCAGCACTGCTGGGAACTGAGTGAGTTGGCAATGGTAATGCAATGGTAAGCATGCATGCATGCATGCTGAGGTGCTTAGGTTACGCCTTTTCAAGGTTGCAGGTTAAGAATGGTATATTAGTCGGACCAGGTAAAAAAAAAAAAAAAAAAAAAAAAAAAAAAAAAAAAAAAAAATAATTTAATTTTTAATTGTTATTTTATAAAAAAAAAAAAAAAAAAAAAAAAAAAATAAAAAAAAAAACAAAAAAATAAAAAAAGAAAAATGTGTGTGTGTGTGTGTGTGTGGTGTGTGTACTGTGGGCTGAGTGGCTGTGGAGTTACTAGGGATCAAGATAGCTGGGAGAGGGCTGGGGGGCTGCTGAGCCTGGCATTGTGTGCGCCTGTGCTCTCCCTGTGTGAATGTGTGTGTCCTTGTCTTGTGTTTCTCCCTTTTTCCTTCCTTTGTGGAGTGTGGGAGGTGGTGAAAATATTAAATATTCTCCCTAAATATACCAAAATACCCCACATACATTACAATTTAAATTTATTAAAAACAAAATTTTACATATATTTAAATGATTGATCTCTATAATCTGATATCTGTAAAATTTTTAAAAATTCATTTTCAACAATTCTATACTCAATCTCATCTCTCCAGTTATCTCATATTTAAAATAACTTCAAAAATAAAGTGTGAGTCATGTAAGAGTGATTAGTAATTACAGAGGAGAGCCAGGATTGTGTTAAAGAGAGTTTTGAGGAGTGTTTTTGGTGTGGAAAAAAAGTGATAGTACTGACTATGCTAATGCTAAAACTGCTTCAGCCCTAAAAAAAAAAGAAAAAAAAAAAAAAAAAAAAAAAAAAAAGTTACAAAAAAAGAGCAAGTTAAAAAAAAGAACATTCAGTGAGACAGGCAGGTGACCTGAACCCTGAGCAGTGACAGGAAGCTGAGATGAAACTGTGAAGACTGGACGAGACAGCTGAGAGGAAAGAAAAAAAACAGCCAGAACAAGAAGTAGCATGTGAGGAGCAAGTCCAAGCAGTACACTGGATAATCTCCAGTCTGTTATTCCACATTCTGGATATTATATACAGACATGCCAGTCTGGATATAAGTAATGTATTTTTAATTAAGTTATGTTTTTATTTAGTGGTTTTATTTGATGTTTTTATTTGTTTTTTATTATTGTTTGTTGTTTTTTTTATTTTATTTGATTTTTTGATTTTTTTATTTGATTGTTGAATTTGATGAAGTGATGATAGAGTTTTTATAAATTAATTGTTTGATAAATTTTTAACAGAAATTGGTCAGCAATAGAGAATTAATAAAGCATTTTTGAATTTTTGTTAATTTGTTTTGTTTTTTGCTTTTATGTTTGTTGTTGGTTGTTTTGGTTTTATTATAGTTTTTTAGTTTTGTGTTTGGTTTTTAGTGTTATTTTTGGTTTTTTTTTTAGCTTTAATTTGTTTTTTTTTTTTGGTTTTTGATTTTTTTTGGCTCTGTTTTTTTTTTTCTTTTTTTTGTTTTTTCTTGAGTGTTCATTAAAATTCTTCTGTGTGAGTGTTTTGGAACTTTTGTGAAGCCTGAAGATTAAAGTGAAAATTCGTACAGTCCGCAAATTTAGTGTTAATTAATTTTTAATTTGTAGCAAATATTTTAATTTAGAATTATTTTAATTTTTTTTGTAATTTTTTTTTTTTTTTTTTTTTTTTTTTTTTTTTGTTTTTTTTTGTTGTGGTAAATTTGGGGGTCTCTTTGGGTGGGGTCTGGATTGTTTGGGGTGTGTGTTAAGTTTTTGGGGGGTTGGTTTTGCCTGTAGGTAGTGGAGGGATGGGAAGAGGAGTGGAAAGAAAGGGGGTGGGGTTGTTTGAACAAGACCAGAAGGGTGGGGGTTGGACCCCAAGCTAGTGGAAAGGGGGAGGAAATGTTGTGGAACAAGCTAGTGTGGGGTGGAAGCGGGAAAAAAAAGGACAGAAGGATAGAGAAACTTTAGGAAGGGGAGGAAATTTTGAGTTGGAAACTTGGAGGAGGAGTAGGGAAGAAGGAAAGGATATTTGAATTTTGGAGATTTGATTTGATTTAGTGAAATGGTATTTGGATTGAATTTTGGTTGAAGGAAAAGCAATTGAATGGATTTGTGAATTAAAGAAAAATTTGTTTGAAAAAAGATTGTGATTGACAAGAAAATGAAAAATTGAAGAGAAGTTTGTTTTGAACTTGACAAATTTGTGAGGATGAATTTTTGCAGAGAAATTTTTTTTTTGTTTGTTGTTTTTTTTATGAACAATTTTTTGTTGTGTTTACAGTAGAATGTGATGATTTGTATGTAATGATTTTTGATTGTATATTGATGAAGTGTAAAGAAGTTTTTTTAAGAAGTGTTTAAAAATAAAAAAAAAAAGTTTAAAAAAAGGTAAAAAAAAGTGTGAGTGTCTGTGTATTATTAAATGTAAAAAAAAAAAAAAAAAATAAGGGTATTGTTGTTTTGTTTAGAACCCTGTGTTGTCCTGTCCCTCTCTCCCCCTTCTGTGGTCCATCTGTGTCCTCCTATTAAATTGTTGCTAATATAAAACTAGATTTTTTTGAGAACCATAAAAAAAAAAGAGAACTTTTAATAAAGCAAGTCCTGTGCTTTGGATGATTTTGTTAGTTGTTTTAAAAAAAGCCTCATCCACCTCTTCTTCCTGGTTACGTGGTCTGTAGTAGACCCCTACCATGACATCACCCTTGTTTTTTCACCCCTTTTATCCTTACTCAGAGACTTTCAACAAGTCTGTCTCCTATTTCCATCTCAACCTCAGTCCAAGTGTGTACATTTTTAATATATAAGGCAATACCTCCTCCCTTTTTCCCCTGCCTGTCCTTCCTGAGCAAGCTGTACCTTTCTATACCAATATTCCAGTCATATATATGTCATAGTTGTGTTTATTTACTAGCAGTGTGAGTTCTCCCTGCTTATTCCCCATACTTCTCACATTAGTATACAGACATCTAATATACTGATTTGATTTCCTCCCTTCCCCCAGTTCTATCTTTTCTCTCCCTTATCCCCACTATAACAGCCCATGCTCACCGCAAATTCTGACCCTTCTCTTAGGTCTCCATGTTTTTTACTTACCTGTGGGCTTTGATCACCTGCCCCCTTTGAATCTAGTTTAAAGCCCTCCTCACTAGGTTAGCCAGTCTATATCCAAATATGCTCTTTCCCTTCCTCAATAGGTGGACCCCATCTCTGCTTAGCAATCCTTCTTCCTGGAACAGCATCCCCTGGTCAAGGAAGCCAAAGCCCTCCTTGTGACACCATCCTTGAAGCCATGCATTCGCCTCCAGAATACATCTGTCTCTGCCTGGGCCCTTAGCCTTGACTGGAAGAATCAAAGAGAACACCACCTGAACTCCTAACTCTTTCACGAATAGACCCAGAGCCCTGTAGTCACTTCTGATCTGCTGAGGGTAATACCTTGCAGTATCATTAGTGCCCACATGGATGAGTAGCATGGGTTAGTAATCAGAGGGCCAGATGATCTTCGACAATCCCTCCATAACTTCTCAGATATGGGCCCTTGGCAGGCAGCATACCTCCTGGGATGCCTGCATCTCCCTCAGAAGAGAGTCACCAACCACCACTACCCTATGTTTCCTCCTGGGAGTGGTGGCTGTGACCCTCTCAGCCTTGGTGGTACATGGCTTCTCCTCCTCCACCTTTGGGGGTGATTCCTCATTGCTCATTGCCAGAGCAGCACATCAGTTTCCCATAACCATAGTGGGTGGGTTGGGAGTAGGGGTGGAGCACTGCCTGCTGCCAGAAGTAACAAGCAGCCACCTGCTTCTTGAGAGATTCCACCTGCAGGCACCTTTCACACTGGATGGTCCCCCACAAGTCTGGCTCTCTGTGAGTGGGAAACACAGGCCAAAGTCTCTGCAAGTCCACACCAGGATCTGGGTAGAGGCATTCATAGTTAGGTTGTTTGTCTGGGTACAGGCGAAGGTGGAGGAGACAGGAGCAAAGATGGCACTGACAGTGTGGGCCTTCCTAACCATAGCGATTATATTACAGGCCCCCTCCCACAAACTCCCTCTCAAACTCCCCTATTTGTGGTCCCCTGTTTGTTTGCGGTCCCCTGTTCGCTAGGATTTCTTCTGACCCAGACTGGGACCTGTAAACTACTGACTGATTACTACCAAAACGTGCTAAGACATTTCTCTGCTGGGTTTTTTTTATTATTATTATTTGTTTTTTTCCATTTCCATCTGCATTTGTAATTGGTTTTCCAGCTGTCTAGATGTTTGGTAGCTCAGTGGTGTATTTTATTCAAGCTGTGCTTGCATACATTCCAGATCATTACACAACACTATGTTCCTGGATTATGTCTTTTCTCCTGTGATATGCTTCTCCAGTTAACAGGAGAGATGCTGCCTCAACAACTATGTAGCAGAAAGCAAGGCAAGGTTGCTGATTTTGTTTGCAATTGCGCTTTCTTTTTCAACTATCAGAATCTCCACTCGGAAACTTGCATATGTTCAATGTCATTTTCTGGGTCTCATTTAATCTTTACAAGGTTGCCTCACTTATCATTTTGAGACTTGTCACAGGGCAGAGAAATATTTACCAACCTGTTCACTAAGTGTAACCATTTCATGAAAATGACCGTCTTCTCTCAAAGATTCCTACAGAGAAATGCTTCCTTCTGAAAACTCTCCCACAGATAATGACTCCCAAGAGATCTTTTATCAAAGGATACAAGCCAGCAGCCTAACCAACTAGACTTCTGTCTTGCTCCTCAGGATGAATTATTTCTAATTTCTCACAAGCTCTACATGACTGAGAATAATCTCTCATTATTGACATTCATCTGACAAAGTGGATATTTACCCATGAAAGCTTATGCTCAAATATGTCTGTTAGTCTATAAGGTGCCACAGGACTCTTTGCTGCTTTTATAGATCCAGACTAACATGGCTACCCCTCTGATACTTGACAATCTCTCATTATCGTGTGTGAAATGTGGTTCAGACTCTGAAGGGTCTAAAGCTATACAAATTTCTGAATCATGAGTAGAACTTGGCCTTAGGCATCTGCAGACATTGTGACCACAGGCATCCCACAGTTCCCAGAGACCCTTGATGAAAGGAGGGTTTTTAGTGATTTTTACAGTATGGAAGGTGCAAACTTTTTCATTATCCATCTTGGGAGTTATATGAGGTAAGTTCTGGGGATGAGGGGAGTAAATATGTGAACTGCTGTTGTCATTAGAAGGCCTGGGGATACTTATGGGGAAAGGAAATGAAGAGGATGAACTGAGCAGGAGGGTAGTGAATGACTAAGGTCTGGTCTACCTCTAAAACTTAGGTTGACTTACCTACATGACTCAGGGCTATGAAAAATTTCAGACCCTGGTCAGTACAGTTAGGTCAACCCAAACCCCACTATAGATGCAGGTCGGCTGACGAAAGAACTGGAAGAACCCTTCTATCACTGTAGTAAGTGTCTACACTGTGGGGCAACAGCACCACAACCACAGCACTGTAGACATATCATAAGGATGTGAAATTCTTACCCTTGAAAATGAGGATGAGGAATCTGACACTGAAAGAGAGGTGGAGCCAGCGGGAGGACTCATAAGAGAGGGTGATGTGGTCAGAGTGGTTTGTTGTATCCACATAACAACCATATTACCCATGTTTGAAAGGGAAAGGTGGAAATCCTTTCTGTGCCTAATGAGCATGCATATTGTATTTTCTGCAGTAAAGCAACGGGAGGCACGTTGAATGGTCATATTATTTCCTTGTTGCTCTGTTCTTATTATTTATTACCATAGCAATTAGGAGTCCCATTCATGGACCAGACTTCATTGGGCTAGGTGCTGTACAAACACAGAATAACAGGTGGCCCTTGACCTAAAGAGCTCCAGCTAGGAGCAAAAGAACAATGCAAGAGATAGTGAAGCCAGAGTCACAGATTCTTTGGGACTCATCTTCCACGGTGAAGTTTGCAGTGACATTTTTGCAGTGATTTTCTGACTCTCTCTTGTACGTATTCTCTGACATAGTCTGAATTTGTTGACCTGTAATATATACTGGAAAAGCCACCTATTTGATGGCATTTATGAGGATAGCTTGAGGGTAAGGGCTTTGGCTGGAGTGAAATGGATTGTGCTGCTGTGTTTATCACCTGGTGTGTTAATTTTTTAATTAACTGGGTGATATTTTAATCAATTGTAAACTTAATTGCTGTTAGGCTGCCCAGATTTCATATACAGGCATTCATTGCATTATTTTTGTTTCTTTCTTTATTTTAAATCAAAAGAATATACACATTTTAAAGACAGTCAACAAACAATGACTATTTTAAACACTTGCCTGTGTGGAACAAAGTGATTGTAAGATAATTGGCTAATACACTCATATCTACTAGCTTTCACTAAGTTAAAAAGCTGTTAGTGAGCTGTAAGGGCATTGAGTATACTGATGCATAAGCCCACTCTAGTGAGGCTAATTTTATTAGTTGTTGGCCATTGTTTACTTAGCCACAATAAACCTACTGTAAATAATGAAAAGACTTCTTTGTTTTCTTTCTAGTTTGGTTTATTGTTGCTGGGTGGCAGGTTACTAGGATTTCCTCTGCCAGCTCATTTATTTTTATTTGGCTATTGGGCCTTGTTGTCTTTTGGAAATGCTCTGATTTTGGTTATATGCAGTGTACTTGTAGCTGTGGTGGTCCCAGGATATTAGACATGCAAGGTGGGGGAGATAATATCGAGCTGTAGCTTGCTGAAAGCTTGTCTCTCTCACCAATAGAAGTTAGTCCAATAAAAGATATTACTTCCCCCACCCTGTCTCTCTAATTTTAGTTATATTTTCTGGGTGGCTCTTAGAGGACTTTGAGTACAAGTGCTTGACAGATAGAAAGTATTATTGTTACTCAGACTGTGTCTACGATGGGCCTAACACAGCAGGGCATCAAGTGTGCACCTGACTTCATTCACCCCAATGTGCCTCCCTTTATAAGGGGGAAACAATGCAAATAAAAGGAATGGAGTGTGGCCAGGAAGAGGAAAGTGAAGGAGCAGAAGCTACCTATCTATCTTAGGTACATGGCCCCCTTTAACACAGTAGCAGAGCACCTCACAACCCTCGTGAGAGAGGCTCTTATTTCCAATTTATAGACAGGAAACGGAGGCACAGAGAAACCATTGCCAAGATCAGCCAGGAAGTCTATAGCGGAGCAAGGAATTTAACCCAGGTCTCCCAGTTCCTAGCCTAGGCCCCTAATCACTGGCCACCCTTCCTTCCTCATGGCTGAAGGAGGGGAGATAGGAAAGCAGCTGATTTGAAGAGTTTATTGGTGGGAGAGATGGTGGGGGTGGAAGCCGGAAGAAAGAACCTGGTGATTTCAATGCCCACTCAGTTACGTAACACAGCACTTTTGTTTATCTGAAACAAGAGTTTGCCATTCTGATCTCTCCATACAAAGTGCTGTATCCATAGACAGAGTTCTTGTGAATTCTGCATATACAGCTTAGCTTAAGGAGGGACAGCAATGGCTCTGTGATTATACTGTTCAGAGCTACTATTGGTGATGGCAGAGAGCACAGCACTCCTAGAGGGGAGCAAGTTGTGGAGCACATATATGAAATCCTCCCTGCCAAAATGCAAGCACGTGGTGCTGGTATAGATCCATTTTGCATATGTGCCTCTAGCATCTCCACTATGATATTAGCTCTGAAAACTCACATAGTGGGACTCTTGTGATTAAAGTCATTGCCTATTCATATATCTTTATAAAAAAGGATAGAAACAAAGGCTGTTGAGAGCAATTTTTGGACAAACAGAAAAATGCTTTTAAGGTTAAGAAATAAACAAACAAAAAGAAAACAGAGTTAAGAGCTCTTTCTCTGTCTTTATAGCCTTTTGTGTCTCAGTACCATTAAGTATTCTTAGATCCCTGTAGTAAGACATAAAATTATAGAATCATAGAATATCAGGGTTGGAAGGGACCTCAGGAGGTCATCTAGTCCAACCCCCTGCTCAAAGAAGGATCAATCTCCAACAAGGGCACACTGTTGACTCATATCCAGCTTCTCGTCCACTGTAACCCCTAGGTCCTTTTCTGCAGAACTGCTGCCTAACCACTTGGTCCCTAGTCTGTAGTAGTGCATGAGATTCTTCCATCCTAAGTGCAGGACTCTGCACTTGTCCTTGTTGAACCTCATCAGATTAAACATGCTCTAAACATAATCACCAATATAATAACTAGGCACAAGAGGGTAAGTTAGGGATAGAATAATGACCTTTAACTCTGAATAGTCCTGGTTTTGCTGGACTGTTGCAAAACTGTATTAATATTATTTTAGCTTAGGCTTTTATTTTTAATGTTCCTTGAAAAACAAGGTGTTTAAAGAAAATGATGATTCAACTTTAAGAGTGAACTAAGAAGCAAAAGAACTGTTTTTATTTATTCCCTTTACTATTCCAATGTGATGTACGTGGATGGTCTGGCAGAAAGGGTGAAGGTTGAAATGTGTGCTGCAGTTGTTCCAGTCAAAGACTTAACATCTCTATCCCCTGTCAAATTAGGAGAAGGAGAGATGCAGCTGAGGTGTCAATCAAGCTCCATCTGTGATGATGTCACATTACAGAACCTCCAAAGATTGTCAAAGTCCTACAGAAAAAAATGTGGTAAGTTGTGCCCCAATATACCTAATGTAAAAAAGATGCAAAACACACATACTCTGATGCCCTCTTTCCACATCCTAAAGCAGTACAAAAAATGTGCACAACACATACCGTGACAAAAATTTCATATGAAGTCATGATAATCTCCTGAAATGAAATGGTAAAAGTCCAGTTTCTATGCTACCATAAAAACTAGGCATCTACTGAAACAGTTTGCTATATCCCATTAATTGTTTTCAGAATACTGTTATAATTAGTTGCAAGACACTATCTTTTAAAATACTATAGCTATTACCAGGCTGGCAGATTATGATGCCATCAACTGTTCAGCTGCTACATATTGGAAATGAGCCTGATTGACCTACTGGATTTAAACAGCCTCAAAGTAGTTTGTACAAAGAGACTATTTCTTCTGTTAGGTGCACTGATATAAGCCTGGGATAACTCTCTTAATGAAGTTGTTCCACATTGACATCAGTGTGACTAAAAGAAGGATTGGACCCAATGCAACTAGTTTGAACCAGGGCAAAAGAACTGTTTATACATAATACTTGCAATATTTTGTTTGTTTTCCATAACCTTTAGCATCGCTGTTCCGATTTACACCTTTTTGAAAAATTCTCTTTTATATTGAATGTATTACTCATAAAAGAAGCCAAGCTGACACCTAAGGTGCTTGTCTTCACGTATAGCGCTACAGCTTACGGTGCAGCTATAGTGCTTTGGTGAAGATGCTACTACACCAACAGACCGGCTTCTCCTGTTGCCAAGGTTAATCAGCCTCCCTGAAAGGTGGCAGCTACATTGACGGGAGAAGTTCTGTCGTCAACATAGTGCTGTCTACACAGGGGGGTAGGTCGGTATTACTACTTCGCTCAAGGTGGGGATTTTTCACACCTCCGAGCGATGGAGTTATACTGATATAGATCTGTAGTGTAGCCCTGGTCTAAGACTGGAAACAGAAGCCCTCCTGTTTGTGAACAGAACAATGGTGGCACTAGCATTAGAACTACTTTCTACATACTTCTGTGCCATGATGCTTCAGCAATGACCTGGAAGAATCACTGCTCTGCGTTAAAGGCTGTCTGTGTCTATTCAATTGTTGGCCTCTCTGCAGAGAATGCCATCAAATGTACCAATTAGTGCCTACTATGTTGGTGGCTTTACCCTATCGTTGTGATTTGTAAACTAGATTTATGCAATGCCAAAAGGCTTTTAATATTTGTAATTCATTGTTGCGTTTGTTCATCAGCCTGGATTGATGTGCCCCGCAAGGGACTAGCACAATGGGTCTTTGATCCCTCATGAGGTCCTCTAGACACTACCATCACTCAAATAATAAATAATAAATAACAGTAATGGAGGGTAGTGGATGTCATTAATGATTTGTGAGAATGTAATTCATATTTAGAACTATTTCAAATATTGTAGAACACTCAAATAGCATTAACGCTGAAATGTTTGCCTGCATATCCTACAAAGAGGAAACATTGGCATGTAACAATTTGCGAGGGGGAGGGGTTGTTTGTGTTTTTATTAGACAGCTTCATTAGAAATCACTCAAAACTTGACAGTTGAACATTGATATGAAGTGAGCAAAAGCTCCCAATCATGAAGGGAACTATCAGGGTGGTAGAAGAGCTAGTAATATTGGTACTGGTGGTCCAGTCAAATAAGGAGACTCTCCTGGTGAATCAATCTGTCATTACATATGACCTGAATGCAAAAAAAGTTCATGGCAAATAGAATCAGTGAAAGATACATAAATACCGTAAATAAGTCTGTTTGGAAGATTCCAATGGAAAAAAAAAACATGCTAACATATGACCAGGGAAGAGAAAAGAGCAGCTGATTAATGTTATTATGAACAATTTAAACATAAAATGTTATTGGAAGTTGGATGTACAATGTGATTAGAAATTGGACTTCTGGAGATTTGGGGGATAAGCTAGTAACGATGCCTTTCAGACAGTAAGAAACTATTTTCTTAATGACAGTTTAAAGACTGAAAATAAGATTTCCAGCCCCATTCCTCAGAGACACTGAACAGCATCAGAGTACTAAAGCACAATTATCATCAACACTATCTCTTACTTAGGAGGTGTCATAACTGTACCTGGCACTTTACAAATGTGCACTACAAATACAGACTGCCCCAAAGATTTCCAGTCGTAGGACATTAAGCATGTGAAGTCACTGGGACTACCAGGGCCGGCTCCAGGCACCAGCATTCCAAGCAGGTGCTTGGGGCGGCAACCTGCAAGGGACAGCAGTCCGTGTGTTTTTGCCCCCAAGCAGCGAGCTGAATTGCCGCCGCAGACAGCGGAGGCAGTCCGTGTGCTGTTAGGGTGGCACGCGTATTTCCTCAGCGGCGGCAATTCGGTGCCAGCTTCTATGTTCAGCTGTGTGCAGCAGTGCAGCTTCTGTCTTCCGGCTGAAGACAGAAGCTGCCGCCACCGCAGAAACGCACGTGCCACCCTAACGGCGCACGGACTGCCCCCGCCATCAGCGGTGCCAATTCGGCACACTGCTTGGGGTGGCAAAAACAGTAGAGCCGGCCCTGGGGACTACTAAACTTAAGAACATGTTTAAATGCTTTGATGGATCAGAACCAGAGTCCTCAGCACACTGCAGGATTGAACCCAAAGGCCAAAATTCTGCAGGTAGATCTACATGAGTGAACCCCTGGGCGCCTCGAGAGCAGTGAGGCTGTGTTGAGAGAATGAGCTGTCCTTTCACTCCTTTAGAAGGTTACCTTTAGGCCAAGACTGAACACATTGGTGGAACAGCTTAGGGAAGCTTGCATTGCCTGCGTTTGAGGATAAACAGGTTTACTCTAGAGCTATCAGTCCAGCTTCTTTCTTGAGGGCTAAATCTACTTTTTTTAAAAAAAGTAAAAGGCCATCTGCTACTTCCTGAAACACTTTCAATAGGGGTAAAGGATGTTGTTGCTGGAAAACAAAATTCACAAGTGGGTGAAGGTGAGAGTAGCCGGGGGGGGGGGAGGATTTTGAGCGGTGCCCCATCTGGAGCATGGGGTCCAGATCACAGATTATCTGTTCCATCTTAATCCACCACAGAACGCCCAATGCACTTAAAATTAGTAGTGGAGGTCAGGATATATTTTCAACTGAATCAGGCGGTTAAATTTGTCCCTCTCCTTTTACTATCCTGGTAATCTGGCTCCTAAAACAAAACAGTTGGCTTTTGGCCATTTCAAAGTGGTAATTTATCTTAAAAGAAAATATGCCTCACAATCTCCTTTTATGATCTTTGAAATCAAATTCAACATCTACCATGCTCATTGGCATTTTGGTTTAAACACTTCTTTTCCCCTTAATTGTATTCTTTGGCCAGGAGCCACTGTTATTTATTCATTCATATATTCTGTCTATCATTCCAGGTGAGTGGCTCAGATTTGCAATGGACTTTTCCTCCCCATTTCTTTCCATCCTCTTTTCTCCTCCTTCCACCAAGTACATTTCCCAAAGCACTGTAATTTACAGGCAGCAAGTTATTTTTCTGTTATTTTAATTGGAATCCTGTAACTTTACAATACCTCTGTTTGTACTAACTATACTTTAATAAGAAATCTAATATGTGGCCAGCGCCTAGAGCTCAGTAAATTGTACTAGCAAACCTCTACAGACATTTTCATTTGCACTCACTGTGGTAAAATATGAAAAGGAAAACTCACTTTCCCTATCTTTCTGCATTACCGATCTCTTGGTGCTTTCCCCCATATTGAGACCTTTACTCTGTGTTGATACAAGACATCACGAGAACCTTGAATTAAATTAGATTAGCAATAACCCACATGGAACAAGAATGTATTCCTCAGATCTTTTTTAGAGTATTGTATACACAGCAAATGGAAAAGCCATGCAACCAGTTAGAAAATGTACTTAAAATGCTATAAAACAGATTAATGTTAGTGATATTTAAAATATATAGTGTGACTTTATAATTGTGAAATGTTAATATAGCCTATAATCTACATTGTGTCATGCAACACATCATACAAACCAGAAAGACTAATTAACCTTGCACTTTTTAAAATGCATCTACATAGTGGCACATATAATATTAATACATGTGCAACATGTGCTTTGCTGCATTAAACAAATATATGGAAAATCCTCCAACTTTTGGCATAGGAGGATGGGCGGGGTCAGGAACCATGAGTTTCGCTGAGTTTAGTACTGGAAATCCCAACTAAAGCACTGAACTGTTCATTTACAGTAGGTGGCTCTGATTAAACAAAGCTTTTATCATGTTTCAATCGACACAAAAATTCAAATGAAAGAAAGCAGATTTGCTTTCATTGCGTTCACATTATTCCATAGATATTTTAGGCCTTGATATAAAGCCCATTAAAGTCAGTTTTCAGTGGGCTGTGGAACAGGCCTCTAGAGATCCCCTCTCTCAGGGCATGGCTACACTTGCAGACGTAGAGTGCTGTGAGTTAAATCAGCCCTCAGAGACTGCAGCAGGGAAAGCGCTGCCATGTGTTCACACTGTCAGCTGCAAGTGCAGTGGCGTGGCCACATTTGTGGCACTTGCAGTGGTATTGGGAGCAGTGCATTATGGGAAGCTATCCCACAGAGCACCTCTGCTCATTCTGTCTCTGTGGCTTATGGGAAAGGGTTAGGAGGGTGGGGGGCATTCTGGGTCCTGTCCCAATGCCCCGCAATGCATCACTTCTCATCCCAGCAATCCCTGTGCTTCCGTCCACATTTGGTGCCATCTTTCAATGTTTTTTGTACTGCGTTTTCTGTCTTCCCTTTCAGTCTGCGGGGAATGGATCCTGAACTTGTGAGGAATATGCTGATGGGTCTCTCCAGCACATAATGAATTGCAGTCAAGTTCCTTCTTAAGCTACAAAGTGACAGTGAGGAGTCCGACAATGATGTTGACTCGTGTAATGCATACAACATGAGATTGCTTGTGGCATTCACGGACATGCTCATCACAGTGGAACACCGCTTTTCGACTCGGGAAACAACCACTGAGTAGTGGGATCTCATCATGCAAGTCTGGGATGACGAGCAGTGGCTGCAGAACTTTCGGATGAGGAAAGCCACTTTCATGGGACTGTGTGCTGAGCTCGCCCCCACCCTGCAGCGCAAGATTGAGAGCTGCCATGCTGGTGGAGAAGCAGGTGGCTATTGCAATCTGGAAGCTGGCAACTCCAGACAGCTACCAATCAGTCGCTAACCAGTTCGGGTGGGAAAGTCGACCAATGGAATCGTGTTGATACAAGTTTGCAGGGCCATTAATCACATCCTGCTCAGAAGAACCGTGACTAATGTGCATGACATTGTGGCTGACTTTGCACAAATGGGCTTCCCTAACTGGCACGCATATTCCAATTCTGGGACCAGCCCACCTAGCCTCCAAGTATATAAATTGTAAGGGGTATTTCTCTATGGTTCTCCAGGTGCTTGTGGATCACTGTGGGCATTTCATTGACATTAATGCAGGCTAGTCCAGAAAGGTGCATGACGCATGCATCTTTTGGAACACAGGACTATTCAGGAAGCTGCAAGCCAGGACTTTCTTCCCAGACCAGAAGATTATGGTAAGGTAAGTTGAAATGTCCATTGTGATCCTTGGAGACCCCGCTTACCCTTTAATACCATGGCTCATGAAACCCTACACAGGAAGCCTTGACAGCAGCAAGGAGCGGTTCAACAACAGGCTGAGTCAGTGCAGAATGACTGTGGAGTGTGCTTTTGGCCGTATAAAGGGCCACTGGCGCTGTCTGTATGGGAAGCTGGACCTGGCTGATGACAACATCCCCACGGTTATAGCCGCATGCTGTACACCCCATAACATTTATGAAGAGAAGGGTGAAAACTTCACTCAGGCATGGACCTTGGATGTTCAACACCTGGAGGCTGAATTTGAACAGCCAGAGAACAGGGTTATTAGAGGGGCCCAGTGAGGGGCTGTAAGGATTAGGGATGCCTTGAGGGAGCAATATGAGGCTGAAAGCCATCAGTAATGTTTGGTGCCTTGCATGGGAGTGAAGTGCAGTGGTTCCAATGTTAGAAGGAATGTGTTTGCTACTTATGATGGACTGACTTGCAGTGCCTGTTGCTTTCCTGGGCTATGGTATCTTTCACTTAATGCAATAGTAAAGAATGTTTTCAAAGCCAAAAAACTCTTTTATTGAAAAGAAAATTCATTTATTGAAAAGAAACACAACTGCTTGGGAAACAGAAAGGACATGACACATCTGTGCTGTGTGGGACGAGGGAAAGGGGTGGGGTGGGGAACAGGACAATCAGAGATTTGAGTATGTCCTGTTATCATACTCAGTCTTCCTGTCTGGAGTGTCGTGCAATGCATGGTGCCCTTCAGGCTGGATAAAATGCATGGTGATGGAAGTTGAGTGCAGTGGGTAAGGGTCATAGTTTGCAGGGCTGGGTGTTGAAGCTACAGGTGTTGGAGGCAGCTGGTAGTGATAAGAATCCGAATGTTGGGGAAAGTGGGTTGGCAGTGACATGGGGGCACAAGGGAAAGAGTTTTGAGATAAGGGCTGCAGGGGGCAGGGAGGAGGGTGGGCACAGATGTGCTCCATCTGCATTGCTATGAGTGCCTGTATTGAGTCCACTTGGCACTCCATGATGCTTAGCAGCTGCTCTGTGCTTTGGTGCCAGTGCATTCTACTGGCTGAATCTCCTTTGACTCTCCCGCCACTCCTGCACTTTTTGATTTTCATTAAGGGACTGCTGCATGACTTCATGCAGCATATCCTCTTTGCTTCTTCGTGGACTCTTCCTGATTCTTTGGAGTCTTTCGGCCATTGATAACATGGACAGCTGGGATCTCAAGGTTGCATCTGTAAAGCCAAAATGCAACACTTAACAGAGACAGCATTGTTCACATCAGACAGAGCAATGATTTGGCTGTACTTAAAGACAAGCACAGTCTACACAATAGCAGAAATTGTCCTTCCCAAAGCGAGTGCACATAACCCACAGGAACCCCAAAATGGTGAATAAGCACAGGGGCAAGGGGGACTGATTGTTTCAGGGCCATACTGTCCTCTGGGTTTCTGTGCCTTGGGGAGAGCCAACAGCTGTAGAGGGCCCCTGTACTGAACACTGTCCCCACATTTTCCACAGGATCAGTTCATCCTGGAAGATATCTCTCTGCTGAGGGTGACCTGGGAAGCAAGGGAGGGTCTTCTACAACAATGCGGCTTCCGCCCTGGCTCATATGCAGCTTGCTTTTGTGCAGCAATGGTCCAACCTCACGGCACAGTGGCGCAGACATGTTAGCTTTACTGGGACAAGGAGCACAGTAGCTCTGCCAAGGAACCTGTGCAAGCGGATTGCCCAGCTTCTGCATGAGACCTTTGAAGAGATCACTGAGACTAATTACCACAATGTGAGAGAGCACATCCATGCCCTATTCTGCATCTAGGCATGCACGCAGCCCTAACCCTCCTCACCCCAAGAACCTGCAATGAACAAATAAAAAAAACAAATAAAAGCCACTTACCAGGTACCTCCTCTGCTGTTTGGTCTTCCCCAAGCACCATTCGCTGCAACTGGCTACCTTCCTTCTGGCTTGAAAACAGCTCCTGACTGCATGCATCTAGGAATGCTGGGCTGTCCCCCTCTTCCTCGCTCCCGCTTTCCTGCCTTGTTGAACACTGGGCTGCTACAGACTCTGAAGTGTCCACGATGGTCTTCAGAGTGGAGGTGGGGTCGCCCCCAAGTATTGCATCCAGCTCTTTGTAGAAATGGCAGGTCGTGGGGGCAGCACCAGAGTGGCAGTCTGCCTCCTGCGCTTTGTGGTAGGCACTCCACAGCTCCTTCCCTTTAACCCTGCACTGCAATATATCCCAGTCATGGGCCCTTTCTGTCATGTCCCTTGATATCTGCCTGAAAGTATCCTAATTCCTATGGCTGGAATGCAGCTGGGACTGGACAGCTTTCTCTCCCCAAACGCTGACGAGGTCCAGCACCTCGCCATTGTTCCATACTGGGGATTGCCTGATGCGTGCAGGGGTGGTCACCTGGAAAGATGCGCTGACAGCACTCCATGCCTGGCTGAGCAAACAGGAAGGGGAATATCAAAAATCACAGAGAATTTAAAGGGTGGGTCTCACAGTTGGTCACCGGAGGGCAGGGCAGTAGAGTTCAGAGTGATGACCAGAGTGGCTAGAACAGGCATCGTGGGACACTTCTGGAGGCCGATCAGAATGCATTAATAGACCAGGGCGTACACACTGGCACTGCGGCGCTCCAGCCGGGGCGCAGCAAGCTTTATGCTTCTCATGGAGCTGGATTACCATGGGCTTTCCAGCCACGGAGTCCGGGTTCTCTACGTGCCTCACCAGTGTGGACACGTCAGGGGTTAGGGCACCTTACTTAATGCACTTAACTTGCAAGTGTAGCCAAGCCCTCAGTCATTTACCACAACAATCAAGATCATCTGGGACACTAAAGTTAACCGGCCAGAGACATACATTTGGGGTGAAAATTTCAAAACAGCCAGAGGGACCTGGACACCCAATTTCTATTAACATTTATGGGAACAGGGCTCTCTTAAGCAGTCTTGAACAGTTCAGTCTTAGGGGATAGAAGCCCAAGACATTTTCAGTGAAGGCCCTTGACTCTGGAACTCACTTCCCTTCTCAGTCAGACAGAGCTTGATTTTGTTGATCTTCCAGGAACAGTGAGGCAGATCCTCAACTGGTATAAATGGTTATAGGCCCATAATGGGTTTCTGACAATTTATACCATTATATATCCCAATATATTTTCTCAAGCATTTTCAGGAGAGATAGGTTGAGCTGAAAGGGCAAGATTTGATTTCAAGAGCTTGGTAGGACTTTGGAATCCAATCCTGCTCTCATGAATTTCAGCGCAGGCTATTCCATCTAGTGCATAGGAAGCAGTGTCTTTTGCAAATGTCGTAATGACAGTTATATGTAAAATGGTGATAATTATTTGTGTGTGTGTTTTAAAATTGATCCATCTTTGTACACCTAGACTGGTGTGGATATAGAAATCCAAACACAAATAATAAATACATTACTGGCACAGAAGCCAGGCATAGTTTCTCATGCTGTTGGCTCATACCTTTAGAAACAATAGGGTGGAATGTTTTGATGTGGTATAAAATCCAAGCTGATTTAATTGTTACTGACTGCCAAACAAATCAGTCACTGAAGTTCATTATGCTTCCTCAGAATTTCCATTTTGGATTTTACCTAAGATTGGCCCCCATGAAAAGAGTTCGCTAACCATAGCCAAATAAGGGCTTCTTCAATTGGCTCATTATGCAGGAATAATTCATTGGTCAGCTCTTCTGAGGTGCTCCTAGTATCTGACAAGCTTTAATAGATTTTATCCTCACAACATACCTGTGAGGTAGGGAAGCGTTATCTTCATTTAACAGATGGGGAACTGAGGCCCAGAGACATTAATGACTTGCTCGAGGTCACACAGGAAGCATTGGCCAAGGCTGGAATGGAAGCCAGCTCTTCTGAGTTCTAGTCCAGTGTCTGAACTGCAAGAATATTCTTGTCTAAGTCATCACCAAACACTTTTCACCTGTAACCATGGCAAAGGAGACCCAGAAAATCTGCTTTTGACTTTTCTAACTGGCAACTAGTAACTCCCTGGTAAATATTTTCATTGTCAAGGGCACATGAAAGTGCATCTAATCCAGCAGCACAAACATGTCTAGCTGTTTGTGAGAGCCAGAAGGTTTGGAGGTTCAGTGGAGAAAAAGAAAATGTTCAAATACCTCTATGACACTTATCCAAACTATCTGACCCTCAAGAATGCAAACATAGGCTGGAAAATCTCACAAGGACAGGTTTTTCAGTGAGATTTCCTTTTATGCCAGGATACAGTGGACATAGGGGGGATCCAGTGGACATAGTGTACTTAGATTTCCAGAAAGCCTTTGACAAGGTCCCTCATCAAAGGCTCTTACGTAAATTAAGCTGTCATGAGATAAAAGGGAAGGTCCTTTCATGGATTGAGAACTGGTTAAAGGACAGGGAACAAAGGGTAGGAATTAATGGTAAATTCTCAGAATGGAGAGGGGTAACTAGTGGTGTTCCCCAAGGGTCAGTCCTGGGACCAATCCTATTCAATTTATTCATAAATGATCTAGAGAAAGGGGTTAACAGTGAGGTGGCAAAGTTTGCAGATGATACTAAACTGCTCAAGATAGTTAAGACCAAAGCAGATTGTGAAGAACTTCAAAAAGATCTCACAAAACTAAGTGATTGGGCAACAAAATGGCAAATGAAATTTAATGTGGATAAATGTAAAGTAATGCACATTGGAAAAAATAACCCCAACTATACATACAACATGATGGGGGCTAATTTAGCTACAACGAGTCAGGAAAAAGATCTTGGAGTTATCGTAGATAGTTCTCTGAAGATGTCCACGTAGTGTGCAGAGGCGGTCAAAAAAGCAAACAGGATGTTAGGAATCATTAAAAAGGGGATAGAGAAGAAGACTGAGAATATATTATTGCCCTTATATAAATCCATGGTACGCCCACATCTCGAATACTGTGTACAGATGTGGTCTCCTCACCTCAAAAAAGATATTCTAGCACTAGAAAAGGTTCAGAAAAGAGCAACTAAAATGATTAGGGGTTTAGAGGGGGTCCCATATGAGGAAAGATTAAAGAGGCTAGGACTCTTCAGCTTGGAAAAGAGAAGACTAAGGGGGGACATGATAGAGGTATATAAAATCATGAGTGATGTTGAGAAAGTGGATAAGGAAAAGTTATTTACTTATTCCCATAATACAAGAACTAGGGGTCACCAAATGAAATTAATAGGCAGCAGGTTTAAAACAAATAAAAGGAAGTTCTTCTTCACGCAGCGCACAGTCAACTTGTGGAACTCCTTACCTGAGGAGGTTGTGAAGGCTAGGACTATAACAATGTTTAAAAGGGGACTGGATAAATTCATGGTGGCTAAGTCCATAAATGGCTATTAGCCAGGATGGGTAAGAATGGTGTCCCTAGCCTCTGTTCGTCAGAGGATGGAGATGGATGGCAGGAGAGAGATCACTTGATCACTGCCTGTTAGGTTCACTCCCTCAGGGGCACCTGGCATTGGCCACTGTCGGTAGACAGATACTGGGCTAGATGGACCTTTGGTCTGACCCGGTACGGCCGTTCTTATGTTCTTATGTTCTTATTGAGAACTGGTTAAAAGACAGGGAACAAAGGGTAGGAATTAATGGTAAATTCTCAGAATGGAGAGGGGAAACTAGTGGTGTTCCCCAAGGGTCAGTCCTAGGACCAATCCTATTCAATGTATTCATAAATGATCTGGAGAAAGGGGTAAACAGTGAGGTGGCAAAGTTTGCAGATGATACTAAACTGCTCAAGATAGTTAAGACCAAAGCAGACTGTGAAGAACTTCAAAAAGATCTCACACAACTAAGTGATTGGGCAACAAAATGGCAAATGAAATTTAATGTGGATAAATGTAAAGTAATGCACATTGGAAAAAAATAACCCCAACTATACATACAATATGATGGGGGCTAATTTAGCTACAACAAGTCAGGAAAAAGATCTTGGAGTCATCGTGGACAGTTCTCTGAAGATGTCCACGCAGTGTGCAGAGGCGGTCAAAAAAGCAAACAGGATGTTAGGAATCATTAAAAAGAGGATAGAGAATAAGACTGAGAATATATTATTGCCCTTATATTAATCCATGGTATGCCCACATCTTGAATACTGTGTACAGATGTAGTCTCCTCACCTCAAAAAAGATATTCTAGCACTAGAAAAGGTTCAGAAAAGGGCAACTAAAATGATTAGGGGTTTAGAGAGGGTCCCATATGAGGAAAGATTAAAGAGGCTAGGACTCTTCAGCTTGGAAAAGAGGAGACTAAGAGGGGATATGATAGAAGTATATAAAATCATGAGTGATGTGGAGAAAGTGGATAAGGAAAAGTTATTTACTTATTCCCATAATACAAGAACTAGGGGTCACCAAATGAAATTAATAGGCAGCAGGTTTTAAACAAATAAAAGGAAGCTCTTCTTCATGCAGTGCACAGTCAACTTGTGGAACTCCTTACCTAAGGAGGTTGTGAAGGCTAGGACTATAACAGCATTTAAAAGGGAACTGGATAATTTCATGGTGGTTAAGTCCATAAATGGCTATTAGCCAGGATGGGTAAGGAATGGTGGCCCTAGCCTCTGTTTGTCAGAGGATGGAGATGGATGGCAGGAGAGTGATCACTTGATCATTGCCTGTTAGGGTCACTCCCTCTGGGGCACCAGGCATTGGCCACTGTCGGTAGACAGATACTGGGCTAGATGGACCTTTGGTCTGACCCAGTATGGCCGTTCTTATGTTCTTATACAAGAATATCCTTTGTTTTGGTGGTTTTGCACTTCTGAGTTCTCAGTGGGACCAGAAGCAGCAGTGTGGAGACACAGAAAAGTGAAATATAATGGGAAGAAAGTTAAACTTTATCAAGACTTATAAGAAGTTTGGTTGGAGTTTGTGTGTGTCTTATCTTTTTATCTGAACTGGTCCACCTAACTGCAGTGGATACTATCACCACTAACTCAACTTGTATAAAAAGATGAAAGATTCACTGCTCAGTTGCCACAGGAGGTTGTGGTTTAAATAACTGTCTTGGTTATTCATTAAAAGCCAGATGCTGCAAGAAGTCAGGAGGATCCCAATGACGTTAGGAGGACCTATTTTCAGAATCAGGTCACCAGAATTAGATAACAGAGGTGTCACAGTTAACCAGTGAAGAAGTAGGTAGCTCCAACACGGTACTGACTAATCTGTAGAGATAGGTCCATTCCTACTTTGGTTTACGTGCCAGTATAGCCAAACACAATGCCATCACATCTCTAACATGGAAAGAACTGACTTATTGAAGGATCACCTTTTTTTCCCCACTGTCACATGCCTGGTAATAAGGGTAGGATTTTCAAAAGCCCTTGGCAAGGCCCCCAGCTCCTATTGACTTGGTACCCAGTCCCCTTAGGCATTTTTGAAAATCCCAATTTTTACTTTAGCTAATTGAGTTCACAGATAAACCTTTTCCAACCCACTCCAGCTCCCAATCTGCAATGATATAGGAACTAAAATTCAATGCCTTAGTCATTCCTTGACTGCTCAGACTCCATTTTTCCACTGAAGTGAGCCTATGAGGCCCCTTCTGTCTGCTAGAAAGAGGGAGTATGTAAATCTTCCTGCAGGCATTGGAGCAGAGGCTGTTCAGGAGGGTATGACATTACCAGACCTCTGATTTTACTAGTAGTGGACATGTGACTGTTAAATTGATGCTCTATATTGATATTGGGCGGGGGGGGTAGCATTTCCCTTACCTCTAATAAAACTGTTCAGTGCATTTCTCAATCTTTTAACACTCATTGTGTTGTAAAAGTAAAAGAACTGAATACCCCCCAAATTATAAAAGAGTGCCATTATTTTTAGTACAGAGGTAGATACACTGACACACTCTACACAGCATAGATTCCCTCTTATTGCATTACGCTTCCTGTAAATATTATTGTTTTTTATTTTGAGATTTAGACTAATAGACTTAACATATTGTATGAAAGTATTAGGCCAGGTTGATTGTTACCAGGCACTTTTTTCCCTTGTGCTGCTTAACTAAACACATAGGAAATTAACAAAGTCTGTGGCCTAACAACGAGCAATTCATAAATTCATTAGATTAAAAAATACTAGTAACACAGCAATCCCTTTAATAGGTTTCCTTCCAATTCTCTAATTTACATTTCTGCCTGCCCTGGCAAAGATATTACTTCATTAAGATTTTTTTTTCTAAATTAGAGAAATTTTAATGACTTCTCTTATTTATTGTTTCCATATGTAAGTAGTTATCTTTCTTGCAAATGGAAATGAGACCCAAAATTGCAACAAATGGGGCCAAGCCTCTGCATACACATGTTCCCCTTTGGAGAAAGTACACATGCCTGAATGAATTAACGTTAGCATCTCTGTCCATTGAACAGACATCCTCTAATGGGGGGGGGGGGGCTTTTAAAAGCATTCTCGTTAAATTTATTTTGAATCGCTGAGAACACTATCACGGTTTCAGCAAATAACCTCTGATAATATTAAACACCTGGTAAGCTCAGTACCCAAGGGACCCAGTGCTGCTGTGTTTGACCTATGATCTCCCGCCGCAAAGTTCGACCCTTATGATCCACTTGGACTCAGACAAGAAAGCTATTCTGAGGGAAAACACCTGTTTGCTAGGCTGACCCCAAGCCAGTGCATGGATGAAAAAAGTCAGCTGGGTAGAAGGGGCCAGAGCCCCAGTGCAGGTGTTTCCTCTATCACCCCACAGCAAAAAGAGAAGAAAAAAGGAAAGATCATGTATGGGTAATAGTTAGGTGTTCTCTAAACAGTTCTTTTGGCTCTGCATAGGTGGGGCTTCTTTAGCGAGAAGTTAGAAAATGAAGAAGAAACCATTAGTTTTTAGCAGTTCACATGCCCCTGGGTTGCAGCCTCATCATATATAGGCTTGCAGTATCTTAAAGTTCACTAGAATTTATGGCAGAGAAAAACAAATGAACTGGTTTAAGAATGAAAAGCCAAGTGTAGAGAAATCCATATCCCTTCCCTTGGTTGATGTTTGCGTTCAGAAAGAGCATGGGGTGGATGGTTTACTGCGCAGGAAAGTCACTAAGCCCTTTGTGCCTTCTAGTCACTTTTATTTTTTACAAAGATGTTATATTATCTGGTTTAATCTAAGATGCACACTGTAAAGGTCATGAAATAAAAAAGCCCAAACCAACACTGGAAGAGGAAAGGGTAAATACTTCCCTAATTAAGTTACAGTTTTTACAGCATTTATTTTATGCAATACTATAATGATCCTTTTCAAGTACAGTGGCCCATGCACGCATTCAACATTTTCCACTCAAATGTCACATTACTCAGTTTTGTCAACAGGTCTGCACAATGATGGAGTAGTGAAAGGGAAATATTTAATCTCTCTTTATTTATTAAGTGAGTATCATGAAATAGGATGACAGCACAGTAAACCTAACCCTTTTTAAATTCTTCCGTTAATTTCTTCATACACTTTTTTCCAAGGTCACTTTAGGACGCAGGATTTGCATGTCACTCACTTGCACGCTCAAGGGCTGTCAACACACCTCCATTCACCTGATGAGAGCACCTTCAGCTGGCCTCAATAAAACCCTTCCATTTCCTACAATCTCCAGCTCTGGAACTCAGATATTAAACAGCCAATTTTGGATCATTTAAAGGGACGAGAGGAGAGGGGATGGCTGTTTCTGTGCAACAGGAATTCAGCTACAACTTGTCAGAATTCATTTCAGCTTTGACCACTTATAACCTTCAGATCCAAATTGCTTTCCATCACTCTGGCTGAGGCAGGATTGGTATGCCTGTCCCAAACGTGAAAGGTCAGTGCAGTGTGTATTGTGCAAACAGTCTCATTAATGCAACCAGATTCTTGGGGGAGAAAAGGGGGGAGAAAGATTATTGGCAAGCACAATGGTACTAACAATTTGCCTTTATCTTTTGCCCAGCATTTTGGGCCTGATAAAGACCAACATCTGAAACCAATCATTGGAGCATATTAGGTTTTTCCAAGCCATATATAAATACAGTAAAATAATGAGACACTTATTCTGCAGCATTTTAAGATTTAACAATTTGCAATCTATTTCCAAGATGACTGAGAGGGAAGCAGGAAGAACACAAGTTCTTTAAGTAACTTCCTCACCTTTCCCTAGTCATACACAAGGAACAACTGACACCCAATTGCATTCACCCTCCTGGAAGTAAATGCAAGTCATCACTTCACATAAGGCTGTTGGTATGATTTCTGCCAGGGCTGATAACAATGTCCTATTGTTGATGAGCCTCTGTCAGTTCCACTTAGCAGTGTGAGTGTCAAATTGTCAAGTGTTTTTAAGACTGGAACGCAAGAGACAACCAGTACCAATTTTACTTGGACCCAGAGGGGTGAATCTCCCCCACTCCCCCCGTGAATGTCCTCACTATACACAGTAACACAATGTGAGAGGAGGCTATAGCCACTGGAAAAACAGTGAAGACATTTTTTAAGATTACGCTCCTGGGAGTGCAAAAGGACAGTATCTTTGCTTATTCTTTAGAGAAACTCCAGGATCTCTCTAGCAGCAGCAGAACAATTATATTAAACCCAGACAAGAGGCCTGAACATTTTCAGTCTGTTAGTAAGTAGTATGTTCTAATGGGACTGCTTCCTGGTGGTCTATAGCGTACTATCACTAAAGCTTGGCTAATGTTCCTCAAATAGTGATGCCTAGTCTTCTTTTCATTGTATAAGGAAATGGTGATCCATAAAGCACTGCAGAAGGTAATCTCTGCCATTTGGTGGTCTGTATGAAAAGTACTGGTGGTTTTTGTGCAGTTCCTAAGGGACATAGCACCACATTACTAAACCACCCTCAACACAAACACTTTTTGACACTCTTAGTGGAGAGTCCAGGGACTGAATGAATGTGGACACTCTGTTATTCCTTGAGGTGGTTCTTATATGTAAGCGGGGGAATGGTCCCGCTATTGTGGGGAACTTTCCTGGCTTCTGTGCTACCCCGGTGAAGTGGGCTAGCGAAAGGATCTGAGTCCTCGCTCCCACTTCCTTTACCCAGAGGCCTCCCTGCCCTTGAGGACTCTCCTGTTTGGCAGAGTTCTCGTAGCCCCAACAAGACTGGGCCCAGGATTCCTGGGGGGCTCAACCCCCAACCCTGCTGTGGCCACCTAGGACAGGGGCTAAGGTGTCCCCACTCCGGGGTACCCTCTCTGCACTGGGCACCTCCCTGACCCACTGATTATTCCAGACAATTTAAAGCAAAAACAAGTTGTTTACTTAACAATCAATTTAAAGAAAAGAATAAGAATAAATGGGAACGGTTACAGGGAAACACATCACCCTGCTCTGTGGCAGGGAACATTACAAACAGTGTCTCTGGATATCAAGGCACTTTGCAGTCTGTTCCTTGTAGGCCCCAGGCCTCCTTCTCAGGCCCTGGCTGTGCTGCAGGGATGCTGTGGGTGGGACACTTGAAATGGTGGTGACCACACACCTCCGGGCTTTGGGTGGTGGGATCCTTCTTCCCAGTGCCAGCCCCCCAGTCAGGTTAAGATCCCCCTCCCAGCCTGGCCTGCATGGAACCTTGGCTGGGGTGTCTTCCTGCGCTGGGCCCTTTGCCCAAGGTCCCCCCTTGGCTGGCCCCAGTTGCTCACCACACTCTGGCTCTCTGGCTGCAGCTCTGCTCCCAGCACAGGATCTGCTCTCTCTGGGCTGTGCCTCTGGCTCTCTGGCTGCAGCTCTGGCCCCTCTGGATCTGGCCTGGCTCTGTTCTCCAGCTAAGCTTGGGCCCCTGCTTCCTCCTTAGCTCGGCCCCACTCCGTCTGCCTCCGGCACATTCCTGCTCACACGGAGGACGAGACCCACCCTGGCCTTCTGTCTCCCTGATTAGCTGGCCTGCCCTGTCAATCAGGCTGACCTGGAGCATTGGCCTCTTGCCATTGTTCCTGGGGACTGTCAGTCTCAGGGTCCTGATTTGCCATCGATCCCTCCCCTTTTAGTGCTGGGAGCTAGCAACCAAAACACCCCCACTGAATGTTAGTAAGGGGGCAACAGTCCCCTTACACATAGTTGAGGGACACTAGCTGGGCTGTGGAGGAAACTTTACACTCCCATTATCCGTGTTGTACCCATTCTGCAGATAAAAAGAGGACATCAGTCTTTAGGGCTGTCGGTCTGGCAACTTTCACAGGCACTAAATTAACTCTGAAGAAGAATTACTTAGGAAAAACAACACTGTAAAGAGAGCTTTCTTTCATGTTATTTTAATCTTTAATTTGTCTACCTGTTTTACCTCAAAGAATGAGCTTTCAACACCCCCTGTTTTAAATGTCCAATATTCTGTTCTCCAGCATTAACTATCTGCTCCAAATCTGCTTCTGCATGAGCACTAGCTGACTACTGTTCACAGACAGCTTAACCTGACTTGGTCCCAGAGGGCCTTTCTTTATTTTCCACCTCTCTACGTACTGGATCTCTGCTTAGTTTCCTCGCCTGTGCCGTAATCATCTATGTTACGCTGTGGCATTCTCATGGTTTCTAGCTGAACACTAATCCCACCAGGGCTTTTCCATAAAGTTTTATTCACCATTTAGCAAATTGAAAATAGAAGATTTTTTTACATGTTGGGGGTGTTAATGAGGATCCTGGGGGGAGGAAAAGTACCAATTCATAAAGAGCTCATGCTCCTTTCCGCTGCCTCTGTCTCACGCACTCTGTCTAATGTGCATCATAGAATCTAGGGAGTTTTGCAATTCCTCTCGATTTTTATTTTAAACGGTTTTGTGCCTCACAACCAGGGAAGTGGAAACAGCTGCTTTAGATAAAATCATCCTCAACCACCACCTGGATAATGAGGCTAGCCTGAGTTATACGCATAAGGATTAAGGGTAACTAAGGGCTTGTCTACATGGCTCTGCAGTGTGGACTATGAGGGTGTGAACTGATGCGGACAAAAGGAGAACACACACGTGCATGGAATTAAGTGGCAGGCCGCAACTTTTATTAAAGTTTAGCACAAGGGAGGGGCACCCAACTCTCTTATGCCAGGGTGCAGGTTACAGGGATCCTTACTATATGACACCTAATGCAGGGTTGGCTCTCTTCAGCCTATCCCCCAGGACTCAGCTCTCTCTGAATCCTAGAGCCTTTCCCATCGCAAAAGGGACAGAGGGTGCAGCAGGGTGGCGAATCTCAGCCCACAAGGTCTCACCTGTCACATGAGCCTAAGGCCCATCACCAAAATCCCCCATTTTACCTCTGGGCCCGGTCATTTTATTCTCTTAACTGCACTGAAAACTGGCTGCAACTTGCCACCCCTGTACCTCATTTAGGTTCTAAGCACATTCCTACTTAACCCACTGTGGCTTGAAGGTGCTATGAGAAAGGCAAATAGTTCCCTAGTCCTCTGCCAATTGGCCCATGGGAGAAGAAATTCCTTCTTGACACCAAATGGGTAATTGGCTAGACCCTCAGCATCTGTCAGGCTGGGTTTCCATTCCTAATTTAGTTGGGCAGGGTTGGCTGCTGGAACGGAGCTGAAAGAGGCTCCACATAGTTCCTGCACTGGGCTAAATCCTGGGAGCTGGGGAATGCTGGCCAATCAGCACTGCTCTTCCCCAGCTGGCTAATGGGTGCCAGAGACTCCCAGGGTGAGGAGCTACCTATTGTCCCTTGGAGAGTGTCTCCCTCTCTTGCACTGGGACTGTCGCCATTTCACTGTCAGCCCCATCCATTTTCCCAACCCATTGATTTAGGTGGGTGGTATTTGCTGCAAGCACTAAACTGTTGCTCTGTAATTTCCTTGTGTAGACCCTGCTAGCACGAACTAAAAAGTATCTAATTTCCATTAATGTCATTCTGTTTGAAACAGGACTATGTTAATGTCAAATAGGTACCTTTAGTTCAGAGTAGCAGGGTCTACCTGGGGCAATTACAGCACAACACTTTAGTGCATGCTGCAACTCACACCCCTCTAATCCATACTGCAGGGCCATGTTGACACACCCTAGGAGTTTGGAAAGGATATCAACCCACGTGTGCCTAATCCCATATCCCATAATCTTAGTGAAGGCCATAAACCAACTTCTAACTAATGGGGGCTAGAAGGAAACTCTTCCTGTAGGTAAATTATTCTATAACTGTCAACTGTGGGTTTTCTTGCATGTTCGTGTAAAGCAACTGGTACTAACTAATCACAGTCAGCGACAGGAGACTGGAGTCAATGGACTTCTGGTCTGTTCCATTATGGGGATTCCTATGTTCCTACTTTTGGCCAGAGCTGTTCAAAAAAGTTTGATTAAAAATATTTTCTTATAGTTCCATACTTTCTGGCTAGGACCAGAAACAGAAGTGAGAAAACACTGTCCAAAATACTGCTCTCACTAAAGGCAGAAAGCACTGGAGATCTCAAGGGAATCCTGTCAGGGTTTCTTTTTTCTTTTTCTTTTTTTTTTTTTTTTACTATTCCCTGCATGTTCAGTGTTTTTCATTATCATTGTGATCCCGCATCTACACTTGTCCATAAGAAGTTTTCACTTGCCCAACTAACGAATGAATGGGAATTAACCGAAAAGGGAAGGGGTCATTCTCTACTCTACCATTAAAACACATGTTTTAAAAAAAAGGGAAAAAAAACATGAATAAGCTTTGAGAAGGAAAAGCAGCACCTCTGCAATTGTTCTCTAATCAGTCCCAGGTACAGTCCTACCCTTTGATCTGGTAGTGTTTCTGTTAGGTTTTCCAGCTCAGAATAACTATGGTTGAGCAGGGAATCAGAATCTCATTTATTAGTGGCTCCCAAATGCGTAATTGTTGCTATTTAGGAAAGAATGCTCTTTTCCTCAGTACCTCTGTTTGGTTCAATAGGAAATCACCCCTTCCTTAGCCACATGGAAAAAAACCATTCTCTCGGGCAGTCAAATCTGCTAGCCTATACTCTTTTATTTTATGTCCTTGCTACTAAACAATGTAGGGAGAGTAAAATGTGATCTCATTAGGTACTGCATGAATGTAGAACCAAGTAATAAAGGCCAGCCATGGCCTTTATTACTCTAAACAAACATACAACACTTTAAAATCCTGTCTTTATTCAATTGCTGCCTTCTCTACTGATGAATTCACAAAAGCCCTACCTGCAATGTTGGAAAAGTTCACTAAAGCAACTCTGAAGGGGGAAAAAAAAGGAAGGTGTAAGAAGGTGTGTAAATTATTGCAGTCCTGGGGCAGCGTGTTAGTTTTACTGGCCTATTTACTTTGCTATGCAATAAAAATGGGTAATAGACCCATTGGACCTATTACTTGCCTACTGGACCCATTACTTAGATTGAACAAGGGTTGTGTAGCTTTAAGAGGGAGTTGAGTGACAGTCGAGCCTCCTCTAGCCCCACCATGGCAGGAGCCCCTCTCTAGCCCCTTCTGTGTCTGTTTCACACCTTACCTTGAGTGAGAAAAGGCAAAGACAGCTAGAAAGGCTGCAGGAAGCATTGGCGCCAGAGCGGCAGCACAAAAGTACATTACCACCGTGAAGAAAAGCAGGTGTGAGTTATTTGTTGCTCAGCCAAGTATCGTCATGGCCTGACGTATGTTAGAAAGCCTGGCTCAGCAGGGCAAATTGTGTAGTACGGCTGCAATTATGAGAGACTCATGAAGTACATAGCGATTAAGTAATAATGCTCTATACTTATTCAGGGCTCAGTCCTGTAAGGCACCGAGCACTCTGATCACAATCCTGCCAAGCACTTAAACACATGCTTAAGTTTGACTTCCAGGAGACTGCACACATGTTAAAGTTAGACATATATTTAAGTGCTTTGCAGTGTCATGGCCAGAGTGCTGAGAACCTTGCAGGACTGATCCCATTGTTCCTTTCATCCAAGGATCTCAGTCTGCTTTTATTCTTATTATATACGTTCACATAGAAATTAAACAAACCTCACACCACCACTGAGTGCTACAGATCACTATACCCTCTTTGTGGATGGGTAAACTGAGGCATGAACACACTAAAGTGAGTGGCCCAGATTCACAGAATAAGGCAATGGCAGAACTGGGAAGAGAACATAGAAGTACCAGTCTCAGCCCCCAGCAGCTACAGCCTCCTTTTGAAAATTAATCTAAAGAACAGCCACGCAATGTGGTTAGCATTACTTGCAGAAAAATACTCTGGGCAAAATGGTTCAATCCATGGAGTCAGTGAGGTCAGGTAAATTTGTCCCAAATAACATTCTTTAAAAAAGCAATTTTCATTATAAAAGGATTATAAAGTCTCAGTGAGGTGCATCTATTTTGAAAATTTTCTTCAGGGCAGATTTCATTGCCCTGTAATAGTATAAACTACAAAATCAAATTCTTAATATGAAGTAAACCAATAGGAGGTTTTTTTTATTATTAACATTATTTTTAAGTTGAACTCTACTTTGTCAGGCACAGATTTCATTTTGCCATCATATTACAAGCTGCCCTGATCACAACGTCACTCATTCATTTGCCAGGGTAGTCAAACATCCTCTAACTGATGAGAAGATAGTAAGGGGAAGAAGGAAATATAATAATAATACCCAACTCCTACATAGGGCTTTCCATTGTCAACAGTACCAACTGTTTCCATTGTCAATCTCAAAGTATTTATACAAAGGAGGTAAGTGTCATTATCTACATTTTACATGTGGGGAAACTGAGGCACGGATCACAGCAGTGACTTGCACAAGGTCACAGGCTAGTGATAGTGATGGCATTGGTACTGTTTGCAAATTCTTCGTTACCTAGGCACACTGAGAATGCACTTTCATTTTCATTGGAAGATTCATTGGAAGGTTTGCCTGAGTGAGGACCGTTAGATCCAAACAGAACGGTGTGTGCATGTGCCATGCAAACATCTGAAGCCTGTGTACATTCTAAGACTAAACCGCCCAGGGTTCAACCCCAGGATCTGAGTTCAGAGTTGTTTTTCTCCTGCAACAGTTAGAGTTCCCTTCAGCTGCTTTAAGCTGTGGTGAGCTCACTGCCTCTTCCACGGGAAACATGAACCTATGTCCTGGCACTTATACACGTAACTGATTCTTTTCATTTTTATGATTTACACTGTATTTCTCTGCAATTTTTAAGGTGTGTTTTTAACTGATTCGGGATCATCTGAAGTACTTTGGGTCACCTGTAACTAAAAGTAAGGAGAATATTACTTCATATCTTTCTGGTGAAACTGGGATGGGGAAGGGATAAGAAAGGCACTGGTGGTTGCTGCTAGTGAACTAGGGTATATTCATTGACCTGGCATGTCCACAATTGTGCCTGACAAATAGAATTGAGAAAATTGCGAACTGTGCTTGGACAACTTGCGAACAACAGCAACAACAAACAGATTAGAATGAATCAAATAAATATTTGATACAAACTAGCAGCCCGTTGCTAGTTGAGTGTCTTGAAAAGGTTATCTGGTTCCCTTCGTGTGGCACTTAGTATGTACAAAGCAGCGTGAGGATGTCAAGTGCTATGTATGTGCTCAGTGCTTTTGCAATGATGATACTTGGATTTGTTAAAATATACTTTATTTTTGAGCTTATTTTTTAAGATGGTAAATATTGATTTAATCTAACCTAAAAGCTGAACCACAGGCTTTGTATGTAGGCGGCAAACAAGGAGAAGGGAGTTCATTCCCCAGCCCCAAGGCAGGTTGTGAAGCTGCAACCCAGCCCCTCCATGGCCAATGTTTTAGTCCATTGCCTGGAGAAGAAGCCACTGAACTCTGCACTCCTTAGAGGGGGTGGTAGGACTACAGCATCTGCAATGCTGAAATTCCACGGTCCATTAGCAGTCTAGCCCCAAATTTCTCCAACACGCTCATTATCTTCAGGGCTCCCTTCCAGTAGCATGCAGCAGGAAGCATTCTTTCCCCCAGCCCGTTGGGCAGGTCCCCCCACATCCCTTTTACCTACACATCTCAATGCTTAAGCAGCGCAGAAGGCCTTGTAAGCCATCCTCCAATACCTCTTCCCCCATTACCCCCGCATTGGTTAAATTAACCCCTTTCAGTCTAAGTAAGAATATTCTAGAAAACAGTAGAGAATAATTTCTGCATTGCCAAGCAGTCTGGGCAGGGGAAACAGGAACATTCAGGTTTGTTTAAAATTAACAAGACATTAACACTTTTAAAATCCAATATCAAAACCTTACAAAAATCACGCCCAGGCGGCACACAGTGAGCAAAAAGCCAAGCAAATTGTGTTGCATCTAATGACATGCATTCACAGAGTATCCCCCGAGGAGTCACTGACACTACTACAAATTGCTTCATCATTTCAGCTCAGTTACAAATGCAGCAATGCAAATATGGCAAGAAATATCTCTCTCTCTCACACACACACACACACATCTGATGTGTACTACATATTTACATAATGTGCTTAAGGACATAAGGAATTATTTAAAAAACTAATTACTACCATAGCCTTTTATACTGTCCAAGAGATACTAAAGACTCCTTGAAAACTGAGTTACTCCTCCCAACTTGAATTCTTATAAAACATTGAATTAATAATATATGTCATGATTTACAGAATGGAGTAATGTGATATTATTGGCCTTGTGTAAAAGCACCATGCAAAACAAGTGTGATCTGCTGGGTAAATGGAAAAAACAGATACTGCACCAGCATGTCTGTGTTATATGCTGCATTTCAATAGAAATCAAAATCGTACTGAACTAAACAGGTCTTATGGATTATTATAGCACAAAAATCTCACTAAGCACAGGAAATGTCTTACACAGCATATACAGACACTTAAAAATCACTATTTATTTGCAAAAGTCTTTGAATTTTATTTCAAACCCAGAGAAGGAGTCAAGGCATAAGTGTTCTGCACATGAAAGGGCAACGACTTGCACTCTTTACACCAAGATTTTCATATAGCTTCAAGTCTGTGACTATGCAATGACTGAGATGGCTGGTGTGCAGCTGGGGGATGGTGAGAGAAGATGCAAATCCAAAGGTGTCAGCAGAGAACAAATGAAAAGAGAAGGAACTGGAATGAACAAATCCATAAATGGGCTCTTCCCCCCCACCTTTTTTTTCTTTCGAGTAAAAATAAAATCAGATTAGTCCTTAGGCAGGTCTAAGTTATTCAGGTATTCCAATACCTGAAGAAATTAGAATCCAAAAAGTGTAGGTCAGATATTCAGTAAATGGAGGAATTACTAAAAATATACCTGCCTCGCCTTGTATCTTGGCAGCATCATTAGCTTTAGCCATTCGAAACCTCACATAGGTTAACACTGCACAAGTACAACTTGGGAGGATTGTGTCTATGGGTACAGAACTGTCACCTCTCCCTCACAAATTGGATTGTCTGGACTCTGACTATGGCTTCAGTGCTGGTGAACAACAGATCATTTCCATTGTGTTCAAGGGCAAACTTGATATACAAACGTGCGTGTGTGTCAAAACCTACTCAGGAGTTTATCAGTTTAGTGCCCATCATGGCTGAGCAGTGGAGGTGATCTTTCAGCCCACAGTAGATGTGAGCTGTTTTTGTTTTAAATTGGTAGCAATTATTCTGATTATTGTATACAGGACAGCAGGTACTATGCAGATGGCTGACAAAAATGGTCCCTGACTATGTCCAGATATGAATGGTAACAGATAAGAGCAAACCCCCTAGTTTTAGTAGGGGAGATTTCAATTCAAATGTAGCCCTTTAGCTTTCTTTTCTTTTCAATACATTTCTATTCTAGTTTTAATGAATTATGTTCTCACCTCTATATCTTAGCTTCTTTATCATCTATTTAGCCTTATCGTGTTAAAGTACTAAATAGGAATACAGGCGGAAAAAACAACACAAGAATTAAAATACACTGGTACATTATTCCATAGATTCTTGTAATTACCAGTATTTAAAGAAGCCTGGAAGTGCACACTCTAATGTGTAACCACCCACACACCCCTGATGTCAGTAAGAAATAAATAATTTAACCATGACCACGTGATGTTTTTATAATTGTGATACACTGTGAAATTCATAGAGCTAAATTCTGTACATAGACCATCAATAATGTTGCTCAGGTGCATTTGGTCTATAATCTTTAATGGCTGTCTAACTCTCAAATCCATCCTTCCAGCTTTCTGGCCATTTTCTGTTAGTACATTTATACATATAGCACATCAACATAAGCATGTGTTGAATATATCCTTGTTGGTTTGTGTTGAACAATGTGTGTTTCATTTATCTACTATAGGTGAATCTTACTTTGGACCCCAGGAACAAATTCTACACACAGGGTACGTCTACACTACGGGACTATTCCGAATGTGCATAAACCGGTTTTGTAAAAAAAATTTTTTTAAAAAATCCATTGCGCCCACACACACAACAGCCATTTTGGTGGTGGTGGGTGTCCCGGTCTAGCGGCTTTCGTCTGGCTGCACTGTGGCACTATTCCTATATATCCTATTCCCCCCAGTTCCCCCCCCCTTCCCCCCCCTTGGAACTTCCCCTTGAGTTGAGATCCAAAAAAAAATCAAAAAAATTGGGGGGTGGGGTTGGTGGTGGGTAAATGTCTTCCTCTTGGAAAGCACTTCAAGCGGCAGATTTTCATTTTTTTCCTTTGGCCCTGGATGCAGATGCCATGCCATGGCAATCATGCATGTTGTTTTTGCTTTTTGTGACTCTGTTTGTATGTTGTAGACTAGACAGAGGAGGCTAGCAGCGCAGCAGCGAGACAGAGCATGCTTTTTTTTTTTGCAGACAGAGCAGAGAGACTATGCATACCATGCACCATCCAACCCTTCCCATAAATGATGATGATGGATGATCATGGCTATTTGTCCTTTTTGTACCATTTGCTGTTGTTGTGGCTGGCTGCTGTCTGAAGCAGTTAAAAAAAAAAAAAAAAAGAATGACTCCTGAGTCAATCCTCTCCTTTTTTTCAAAAAAAGAATCAGTCCTGCCTAGAATATAGGCAAGAGTGTAGATAACCACTGTATCCATAGAACCAAGAAGCACAGCTGACTGTGTCAGATCCTGCAGAGAAACTATTCACAGATCTGCTCATGCCCAGGCTCTGCTGCCCAAACCCCACCTGTTGATTCCGTTCTCTTCCCCCAGCCTCCCTGCTTCCCCCAGCCATGTCCCCCCCAAGTGTGTGTGATGAGAAAAAGAAAAATGAAAGAAAAAAAGTGTGTGAAGTGTGTGTGAGAAATGAGTGAAGGCATAGCCCCCAGCTTGACAGATCCAGCAGTGAGAAGAGGAGCAGTGTGTGAAGAGCCCAGGTCCCAGCTGGCTGTGCAGGGCAACTGAATCTGACAGGGGCACATCTGCTGGGGTGGGGGGGCCTGGGGCCCTGCCTGATGACAATGGTTACCAACCACCATACCACCCAACCCATACCACCCACCCAAAAACCAGATTGACCTGGAATGATGCTAGTTAGGCACCTGCTGCATGTGCCACCCAGCTGATGATGGTTGCGGTTACATACCACAGCAGTCATTTGTACCATACCCACCCATTTTGAGTAGGGTGTTGGCAGTGTTGTGGAGACTGGCAGCATTTCTGCAGCTGCATTGCAGCAAGGTATAGTTGCATGATTCAGAGTCAGAGGATTGTTTTCCCTTCTGGGGGGGGGTGGGGCTTTAGATGCCCTGGGGGGGGGTGACACAAGCCTGGACCTGACCTTGACCCTGTGAGCATTTGACCTCAGCCAAGAATGCAAGAGCATTTGGAGGAGAGGATAGTTCCAGCTGAGGGAGTCATCCAGCTCCATTTGATTTCGCTTTCTTCCTTTCCAGTCTTGGCTTCCATTTTGCAGTTTGCTGCTTCCCTTTCTGTCTGGCGCTGGCTTGACGCTGAGTCCTTGAAAAGGATTTTGTCTTTCTTGAGCTGTTGCCCATGATCTTTTTTTTCTTTGCCCGCCTTGCCTCGCATCCATCCGTGCTCCAGCTCTTTTCGATCTTTTTTTTTTTTTATTTTGCTTGCCACCTCACTTTGCTGCTCCCACTGACTGACAACAGGTCAGGTGGGTTCCGAGGGCTTTTTCTGCTGCACTGACCACCACTCCGGGATTCATCACCACCGCAGTCGCTACCACTCTGCTGCATCCGCTCGGAGGCCGCTACACTGTGGCGCATCCGCGTCAGCTTCCGGATAATATACGATACTAAGCGTACCGACTGTAGCGTCCACACTAATACTCCTTACAAGATATAATTCGGTTAAAGAAATAAATCGGGTTGTCGTGTTAAATGTGTGGACGCTGTAGGGATTAAAAAACTTTTCGCTCCTAAAGGTGTTGTTAAAACTAATTAGTGTAGACTACAGTTGCATAGATATAATGAGAACAGAATTTGACTAAGAAATCTCCCTTTACTACAGTTCAGAACACAGCTTAACAAAAAGGTAAATGAAAAAAGTGTGGCAATTGCCTGCCAAATGCTTTCATTACACCAAAGCAAGGAAACAGAGGCAGATTTGTTCCTGAGAGACCATAATGCACTTGTCCAAAAGCTGCTTGTAGTTTTGGAGATACAGTACCCAATTCTTAAGTCCTTACTCAAGCAAAAGTTGCCTGGACTCTATTTGTCTTAAGATTTTTCAGAATTGGGCTTGATATTATCTATACCAGTAAAAATGCCGAGCCTTGTAGGAAGCAGAGACATTAAATCAGAGCCTCATTAAAGGTTACCTTGCTAGTGTTTCTTTCAAACTCCATGTGAGAGCCATTGGATTGCTATGAAATAATCTAATCATACTGAGGTGTAATAATTTTATGAACGCTGTATGTAACCTGGTCAGTAGGTGAAGTTACTGTATAATTCTGGGTGGGGTATTAGAATTTTCTGTATGACTGTACTGACAAATTAATGAGACCGTAGGAAGAGCAATATAATAGATTTACCTAGATTGTAAACTTTGGGGTGGGGGTTATCTTTTTTTCTGTGTTTGTACAGCACCAAGCACAATGGGGTTCTGGTCCATGACTAGGGCATTTAGGCACTACAACAATACAAATAAATAAACAATAATAATAATTGATAAGGACACCCCAGAACATATATACATCCACATATATAGATTATATTTTAGTGCCAAACACATAACCAGCAATTTTTTCAGGTGTTTGTTTTGTTCATTGAATTTCCCACAAGTTTGGGGTCTGGAAAGTCTATTTTTCTCTCCTTAAGTTCCACCTTGTGAGAAGTATCCTAATTAAGACTTTGGGAAAAAACCCACATTTGTTTCCCTGAAAGGTTACACTGTCAGCCACAAGTCCAGTTTTGTGTTCAAATTTTGGTTGAGAGAGACAGAACAATTGGCATGGAAAGCTAGGAAGCATCATATAAAGGTCAGGTGGCAATTTATACCAAAATTATACTATGATTTAATATATCAGTGAAATAATTGGAATGCAGATTTTACTATTTCTATCATGTACTTTACCTGCTTGTTAAAAACAAGGCAACAAACAAACTAAACCCAAGAAACTTCTCTCATTACCATCAGTGAGTCTTTCTAACAAGTTTACAGTGGTAAAGTGTCATCCCAATTCTGTTCACTTTGGAAAACCGTAGAAACAAATACCTAATTATAGGTAATTAAAGGAATGTTCTGTATCAGAAGAGGAGACATCTGATATCAGCTTTTAATTATAAATAAATCTTGGCCTATTCATACCTGTAGTCCCCTAATTAACTTTTAAAATATTTATGAATAGTTTAAGACAATATAACTTTGCATTCAGGGCTATTTCTTAAACCATTACAGCAATAGAGTTAATATAGCTACAGATATATTACATAGGAAACCATCAGCTATTTTAATAATGCACTTGTTTAGGTATAAAACAATCCATGATTATTATTTTTTTAAACAAAAGCACATATGCTACCGAGCAGTTTCTCAAGTGGTGTAAATCCATGATGCTCCATTGACTTCAGTGAATGTTGATTTACACTATCTGAGAATCTCACTCCACAAGATTTTCATGTTTGAATAATTTTGTTCCTGCAGCCATTTATAGCAAATTGCAACCCATGTCATCTTTAGGTTAAATTGTTCTTTCCCTTCATCTTCAAAGGATTATCAAAAACTTTTTTTTTTATGATAAACTGCACCTTTTTAAAAAAAAGCCAGTTTCTGGAGCACTGGCATTTTGCAGGAGCATGAATTATCAACAATCATTTTACTGGTCCACAGTGGAAAACTTATTATAAAGAGAGGGTTCAGTTCAAAATATACAGGAGATCTGTGTTGTATACAATAGTTTTCAAGTAAAAAAAGGTGAGAATTGATGTGCAGGCAGTGCACATTCATTATTTGTGCCGGGGTGCCACGTTGAGCAAGCTAAGTAAAACCATTCACCAGCAGTAATGGGTGGGAAAATATTTTACATGCAAGAGCTCATTTTCATATGGGTTCATTTTTACAGTAATTTTTTTGGAGACTAGAAAAAAATAACATGTCTGAATAAAGTTGATATGAACCTAGCTTACTTGTGGGGAAAACACACACACACTCAAACACCCAGCTGCAGCTGAATAACATTGTTTATTTTCAATCAACTAAATGTGCATGCTTGAAAAAAAACATACCATAAATTGAAAATAGATGGATCAAACTGAATACCCTTGCAGACTTATTTATTTATTTTTCCATAAAAAGCATTGCATTGAAACTGCCGCGTTTTATGTTTATCGGTATGGACTTGTGTGTAGAAGACCTAGGAAAGCTTGAAAGATCAATTTTGCCCCTTCACAGTGTTTACACAAGCAATCAAGGTGGTAAGCATAGAGAAAATATTACAATTTGTATATATTTGTTTGCAGCATTAAAGGGCCTGTATTCTGGAAATATAGCAGACAAGAAAATGCTATTCTTCCCAGAAAGATGAATCCATAATAATAATAATAAACATATTAAACTCTGATGTCAAGCAAACACACCTTCTACTGATTATGGAACATAAATTTACTTGAAACTCTTCACTTTGGAAATCTATCCAAAAGGATTGACATAGTGATTTTCATAAACAACATAGTTTTAACAGGCATATCTGAAATATATTTACATATTAGACTGTGACTAACGTGACTAAACAATTTAAATGGTTTCTGTGTTTCATAAACCACATATGCCTACACTAAATTAGCCAGATGAAATGTCTCCTTATCTTCAAAAAAATGCCAAAACAATAACCATAAAACCTTAACCTCATCATGTGATGTACTAGCCAGTGCTCAGTAACCAAGATATCCAGTCATTCCTGCCCTATCCCTTCTGTTGCATTGTTACCCTCTTGTTATATCATGTCTGATATTAGTCCCTGATTCTGCATTGGGATCCACGATTACTGTTACTGATTGGTTTAGTAGGTCTATGAATTATAGCCTGATAGCCTATTCCAATACACCCTGTTATTATCATCACCTCATCCTTTCTGCCCACACATTTGTCTTGCCCATCTGTTAAATCTTGTCTTTTAGGTCCTGATTCTGCAAAGGCATATGCACATGCTTAAGTGCAGTATGAGTAGTCTCATTGAAGCCAATAAGATTATTCACAATTTGTAATGTTAAGCATGTTTGTAAGTTTTTGCAGAAATGGGGCCTTAGTATGTAAGGCCTTTGGGGCAGGGAGTGTCCTTTTCTATATATTTGTACAGCACCTGGAACAAATGGGCCCTGACCTCGTTAACCTCTAGGGACCATAGCAATACATATTGTGATATTAATCAATAACAGTACAGAACTCAGTTCATTGACTTCAACAGGATTCTACACAGGCATGGGGCTCTATGTTAGTGAATCCTAATGCAGAATCAGGGTCCTACCTTGTGCCAAGCCTAGCAAATTCTTGAACAGACTAGTAACTTTACTCTCCTGACTAGATGAGTAAAGCTACTCATATGTGAAAGAATTTTCAGGATTGGGCCCTTCATTTGTAAATGTCTTAGGGAAAGGATACTGGGTAACATTTTCAAAGGCATCTAAGATTCAGAAGCCTGTTTTGGAAAGCACAAAACAAACTCTTGGGTGCAGTTCTAAATTATAATATTTATTATAATAATAAATACAAAGCATTGCTTGACTAATGATGGAAGTTTTAGAGGTGTGGCTGTTGCAACTGAAGACGTTGCCAATTCAGGATCTCTAATTACAGAATAGTGATGATGTAACATGCCAAGAAACTTTATGGACAAAATTGCCAGTACATTTTCTTTGGTGCGCCTGTGATTAGATACACCTTACCCAGCCAAAGTAGATTTTTATTTTTTTAACATTTATATGATTTTCCTTTTGTGTGTAACAACAAAATTAGTCTTGTCACAGATTAAAAAAAAAGCAGGTATAACACCATGTGTGTGTATCATCTATCTATCTATATATATATAATACACACAGACTAAGGTGTTAGTTGCAAATTTAAGAGGCATGAATAGTATTTTTCACAAACCAGAATATGTGACTCTCTGTCTGTGGGCCTGGATAACTACAGTTAGATTGGAAGCATTTTTAAGATTTTTATTTTTTTAATACCATGTGTCATTTTGGAGCCAATACCACGTGAACAACAACTGTCAGTCACACCACACAGGATAAATCTACACTGAAAGCAAAAACTTTTAAAAGCCTGCTGTTTCTCTCAAAAGGAACTTTAATCTGGGTTTTGCCAGTCTGTGCTTTTATTCCTAGTTGTTGAATAATATGGCTCTGCTTGTTTCAAGGGTTTATTCAACACTTATAACCTAAAAATCAATTATATGAAAAACAATAAAAAATATTCTTATTGCACGCTATTAAAAAAAAAGAAAGAAATATACAAAAGGTTAAGCAGAGCAACCAGCATCTGCACACTAATGACATGATTGTTATGATAGGTGTTTGCTTTACCCTGGAGTGGTAACATTATAATTCATCCACCTCTGAATGAGTGGGGACAATTAATGCAGTCAATGTGTCCCACGTGTTCCCTGTAGCATTAACAAGGCAGCTCCAGGCCCCTTGGCAGACACTGGGCTGAAAATTGAGACTGCTTCCCAGTTGAATGTGATCCTGATTACCTCAGTGGGGCCACCTGCTGCTTAGTGGCTGCTCTTTTTTGTGTTAGCAGCCTCCATTTGTAGTGCCTCAGGGGAGTGCAACCTTAAGGGCAAACCCAGCTGACACCAATCTGGTGGAACACTGGCTGAACAATCAGGTATGCACTGGCTGGCCATTTTTCAGATGCCACCCTTTCTAGAAGCTGGCTAGAACAATGGCCCTGTTTGTTTTACAAAACTGAGCCCCGCTCAGGCAAGTGATGTTTTGCAAAATGTGATTTATGGAGGAAAAGGCTGCTGCTGCTTTTGTTAGTCAAAATATGCAGTTTCTCTGTGGATTTTTTTTAAATGCCTCCAACAAAGAGGTTTCTAGAGACCACGAGAGGAAAAATAGCTGACACTAAATATACAATCAAGCATTGATTATAGGAACCATGTAAAATTTGTCCATATTTTGTTGAAAATGGAGAAGGTGGCATTTAAGGTTATTGCCATGCTAAGTGAATTAAAATGAACTGAAAGTCAAGCTGACACTACGCCAGCCATACTAAAGGGAAATATGGAAGATTTTCACCAGATTTTACCTCAGATATTATAGGGTAAGGACTGCAACTATAGAAGCACCAACTTTCATCCAGCCAGGTTGGCTCCTGGGAAACAGAGCGTTTCTGAGAGATCTCAAGCTGCTAGGCAGGTCTGGACTGCTAGTATGCTGGTTAAAAGGCAATTAGCAATAGCACAGGGATACACACATGTAGGAGGAAGAGTCAAAAGGAAAACCAAAGATGAAAGAAGTGAGGGATTCATTGGCTGACATCGGCTTCATCATTTAATAGCTGGAGCATCTTAAGCAGAAAGTTTTAAGGTGCTTTGATGTGCCCTACTGTAAGTGAAGGACTTACTGTAAGTTGGTTCATAGATGTTCCATTACCCTGCTGCTTTCACAAATTGTAACTTTTCAAAATAAACAAGTGCATGTTCCAATAGAAAACATCATTTACATCAAATCTCTTGAATTGGTTCCTCAATGAAAAAACCCCACCAGTTGGGCTTTACATATAACTTATAATCATTCAGACATACCTATGGGTATATACTACATTGCATATACATTCCTATGAACTCCCATCCTGTCCTACCATGCTAATCAACCGCCTTCTCTTGATTTAAATTCCTCCCCAAAGTTCACTTCTTCTATGAAGTCTTCACACAGTATCAGAACTAGGTTAAAAAAGTATACCACAATGTTTTGAGAAAAGACCATCATCCAGTGTGTTATGTGTTTGCACTATACTGACTATCTGTGTTAGATTATAAATCTCTTAGAAAAGGGTCACTGACATCTTTTATATTTGTAGATGACTAAGCACATTGTTGGCACTTAATATATAGTACTATATCAATGTATTGTTCATATTCAAGTAGCATATAGTAGCCCCAACTGAGACTGGAGCCCTGCTGTGCAAAGTACTGTGGAAAATACAGTGTCCAATGATGGGAAGCCCTGAAACTGACAACAATGGCAATTTCAATTAGCAGCTGCCAGGGCTTGCAGGATCTCTGGATCCATGGCAGCCAGCCTGGTGGGCTGCCCAAGACTTGGGAAGGTCTTGGTCCTCGGAAGCCTATCTGGTGGGTTGTCAAGGAGCTAGAAGCCTGAAAGCTTGGAACCCAGGGCTCGCATTGCTCCCCAAGTCCCAGGGCAGCTGGCTGCCTGGGCTACCCAACTCCCAGGAATCAGGAAGCCCTGAGGTTCCTGGGAGTCTGCATGGTCAACTGTCTTGGAGCCTTGGCAGGCGAGCTGGCGAAAACCTGCCTGGTTGCCATCAGAACCTTGTCAAAGTCAAAACATTTCCATGAAACATTTTGATAAAATCAACAAATTCTGACAAAAAATGTTTCATGGGAATTTCACCAGTCAGCTCTAATAGTAAGAGATGTCCCTGCCTTGATGGACTTACAATCTAAATAGAAAAGATAGACTGAGCGTGAGAGGGGAGAGAGAAACACAGAGAGGTGATGTGACTTGCTCAATGTTACACAGCAGGTCAGTAGCAAAGGAGAGAATTAATGGTGGCTGAAAAAGCTTTGTTCCCTGCTCTGCCATAGTCCCCGCCTCCGTGATCTTAGGCAAGGCACTTAGGGTGAGATTTTCAAAGGCCAGATGTAGGTAGGAACCTAGTGGGATTTTCAAAATCACCTAAGCAGGCTGGGCAGGTAACTGTGGATTTCAATAGGAGTTAGGATTCAAATTGAACCTACTCCTTTTTTTTGTTTGTTTGTTTTCAATTTATTGGTTTTGTTTTTTGGGCCCCTTCCTCCTTCATTCCTGTGGAAAAAAGACAAGAGAAAAAAAAGAGCAAGAGAAAGGGTAGGGGACCCAAAAATCAGCAGAGTGAAAAGTGAAAACCAAAATTTCTGCACTTTTGAAAACTGAAATAAAAATAACAAAGAATCCTGTGGCACCTTATAGACTAACAGACGTTTTGCAGCATGAGCTTTCGTGGGTGAATACCCACTTCTTCGGATGCAAGTGGGTATTCACCCACGAAAGCTCATGCTGCAAAAGTCTGTTAGTCTATAAGGTGCCACAGGATTCTTTGTTGCTTTTACAGATCCAGACTAACACGGCTACCCCTCTGATACTTGAAATAAAAATGTATCTATTAGAACCAATGGAATGAATAATTTTATATTTAAAATATCTGAAAATGTTGAAGGAAATGGAGTGTGTGTGTTCGTGTGTGTGTGTAAATTGTCAGTCACTGAGAAAAGCTTTTCAAATCAGCTCTACCAGGAACAGAACCTCCTAATTTGCAGGCCAGTGCCCTCTCTGCTACTTCACACGGCTTCCCTATTATATCATATCATTTCAATGATATGTGGGTAGAGTTAGCAAAATATACTGGAGACTCAGGAGGTGGCTGAGGGGATGTAGAATCTTTTCATTCTTGAATCAACAGTTCAAATCCAGTCCAGGTTGGTAGTGACCAAAGGTTTTTACCATCTGTTGGTTGTTCCATGGCCTATATCTGTCTGCCTCTCGAACATAACACCAACATCTGCAGTTCCTGCTGACGTGCCCTGACTGACTTCATGACACCCTTTTGCAGCAGCCATTCATGCACTCATGTCCAGTGCTTCTAGCCCAGTGCCAATCTGGGCTGACAGCTATGTCCTCGCAGAATGGCCGCAACTCTGGGATAGAGATAGGAATGCTGACAATTTTCAGAAGCCATAACTTACATCCACCTGTTTGCAATCTGGGACACAGATCCCGGACAAGGCTTAACATGTTGCTGACTGGAATGGCCAAACTGTCTTCCACAATGCAGACATTTAGCTTAGTTCAATCTTCAGTGTGACTATGGGGCAGCAATGCAGATGGTCAAATATGTGATGGAGACATGCACAACTAGAAGATTGAGGGGTGGACTGCAACACCTTGCTATCCTTGATGATGCAACATTTAGATGGCTGAACAATTGAGATAGCAACTTGTGATGCAGATGAAAGAAGAAGTGGCCTATGTGAAATGATTTTAGTAGCCTCAGTCCAGTTTCTAAAAGCTGTTGTGACAACTACTATCTTTGCAAACAATAGGGGTTGAGCTGAAAATATGATTCTCTAGAATTTGAGCCAAGAGTAAAGCGCAGTCACTGGGGAATGTCACAGATTCATAGCTAGAGCTGGTGGGGAATTTTTCAAAACAGCTTTTCAGTAAAACTATTTCCCACCCACTTCTACTAGCACCCTCTGTGGATCAGGCAAAGAAGTACACGCATAACTCACTGTTCCGTTGGTTGTACCGCCTCCCCTCTTAGCACTGTGGTTGGCAGTCTCAGGAGAGATCATGGACTTTCCATTGGACATAAATTATTCTCTAATCCCCAAGGCAGTCTGATCAGGTCTGTTTTGAGGAACCCTGCAAGGCAGCATGGGCAAGTTCACAATACCAGTAGCCATGCTGTGCCCATCCTCTAAGTAAACTGAGTGCTGCATTCAGCATTTTCAGTGTAGGAAACAAATATTGGTTGTGAATAAGATTCAAATCCATATAGAAAGCTACACCACAGGAGACTATTATTGCCCATCCTGAAGTCAATAAAATTCCCATTGACTTCAAGGGGAGTGGGATTCAGCCTAGGTTGCTCAGCTCCAAAAGCTAAGTGAAGGTTGGGTTTCAGTAGGCATTATAGGCTTAGCAGAGCCCTTGTAGATGTGAATCTCAAAGATTCCACTACCATAAAGAATCCAATATTTATTTTTTAAAATCTCATGATTTAGAAGGAAGCTATTCATGATTTTTTAACACTTGTGGGTGGCATTAAAAGCTACCAAAAATAATAGTAAAAATTCCTTTGTGTCAGATGTTGCGGGAAGCAACATAATTAAATGACTGAATAAAGTTTATTAAAAGATCAGGAACAGCGGTTGAGGTAGGTGCTGTACTTGTTCTCTACAAGTCCATCCCTGGCAAACCACTGGCTGGAATGACACCATAGGCATCTTTCTCCCTTTAGTGTTTTTTTTTAATTATATTTGTGTAGGCATGCATGGCCATCCCCCACTGTCAGTCTCTGAGGGCAACCACGCCTCTTTGCTGTCACGCACCTGGAATGGCAGTCTGTACAAGGGGGAAATTAGCTGTCTCTAGGGCTCAAACTCTCAGGCAGGAAAGTTCAGGGGCCCAGGCCCATGGGTAGGGCAGGGCACCAAGCAGTCTAGAGCTCCAGCCCTCAAGAAGGGTAGAGCAGGTCAGAGTCTAGGAGCCGGGCCTTCAGGCAGGTGTGAGCCCCCAACATAGCCTAGGGGGTACCAGCAATGGGTGAGCGCCCAACATAGTCTAGCATCCTAGCTCAGCAGATGGTAGACTCACACAGGCCTCCTGGCCGAAGGTGGGGAGGCTGCCACTCCAGGGATGGGGTATCAGAGGGTAGGAGGACTCAGACCCACCCGAATCCACTGAATCCCAGCCCAGGGCCCTAACAGTGGCGGAGTGGTCCCCCACTGGGTCAGCAGGGATCCACCAGCAACACACTGACCTTGTACCAGGCCAGCACTCTACCAGATGGTTGTCTAGTTTTCCTGCCCTACTTCCTACTCTCCCAAGGTTTGGTACCTCGGTGTGGTGAGAGTCTGGTGTCTCCTCGGGGTACACTGCTGGCAACTCCAGCAGCTCCTCAGAATTGGTTGGGTCTGACAGCTCTGGTAGCTTGAGCAAGTCCTCAGGGTAACTGAAGTCTTCTGCAGGCTCCTGCATCAGCAGTGGAGAGAACCCATCTGTCTCCTTTGGCAACTGCCATCCAACTGAGCTACAGGGCCCACTTTTATACTTCCTGTTCCTGTCCTGCTCCTCTGCTTCCAGCGTGATGAGCATGACCTTCCTGGTTCCGCCCACCAGGGGGCATCTGGCCATCCCTCACTGTCAACCTCTGAAGGTGGCCACGCCTCTTTGCTACAATTTTCTTTGGGCAGGTCTACACTAAGGGTGGGGGTCGAACTAGGGTACGCAAGTTCAGCTACGTGAATAGCGTAGCCGAACTCGAAGTACCCTAGTTCGAACTACTTACCCGTCCAGACGCCGCGGGATCGAAGTCCGCGGCTCCAAGGTCGACTCCGCCACCGCCGTTTGCAGTGGTGGAGTACCAGAGTCGACCGGAGCGCGCGGGGAGTTCGAACTATCGCGTCCAGATTAGACGTGATAGTTCGAACTCCGAGAAGTCGAACTCACTGCGTCGACCCAGCAGGTAAGTGTAGACTAGCCCTTTGGATGAATTCTGAGTAGAGAGGGATCTCAATCACCAGTACCCTCCCCATCCCATCTCACCCCGCAAATCCACACTCCCTGAACTTTGGGGGGATTCATAATTTGAACTCAGATCTGGATACAAATTCATATTTTGCAAGTGGCCCGTAACTTTATCATGGGTTGACATAAAACCTTAGCTCTAAACTCCCCTAAACTTTCTAGTGTTTGAAACTTGGATTTGAATATTGTGGGAAATCTCTAATTCAGAGGCATAAAGTCAAAAACATCACCTTCACGTACTCAGGAACTACCTCTAGTCAGTGTAATTTCATTTCTTGGAATACGTAGCTTCTTTTGTAAAATACTCTTTGTTACAGTTTAGTAAATGTTGGCTAATGGACCCTTTTTGTGTGGTCACACTAGACACCCATATAGTTGCAACCTTTGTTAGTCAGTCAGATTACTGCTTTCATAATAGCCATTTTATAAATTATACATGGCTATCTAATGTAGTCTCATAAATTATTATAGGCTTTTACAGCCTTGTGCTTTATGGTGCTATGTCATGGCATGGAAGTATACAGTATATATGGTTCCAAAAGATGCCACAGATTTTAAGATATTACAAATTCTACTGATATAAAATAACATATTAAAATCTCTAAAAGAAAAAAACACTGGACAGTGTCTCTTTTAACTGAGGAAAAGATTACTAATGAGAGGGCCTAGTCATAGTGATCTGTCCTTCAGTGGGAGAGAGACAGGGTTTGATTTAGGATCCCAGTCTTGCTCTCTTGTTCCCTGAGCAATCAGGAGCTGTGAGTGCTCAGTCTCTGAGGGATTGAAATGCCTTACATCACTTACCAACAGCTGTTTGGATGATTAAGTAAAAGAGCACAATCTTTCTGAAGAGATTTTTGTCCAGTCCTCCTCACCAGGAGGATGTTGAGTGATGTCTTTAAACTGTGGGCAAAGGGGGAGAAAATGTACAATGACAGAGGTCTTCAGAACTACAAGAAAGATGCAAATACTCACATCCCATCCTGGAGGCAAAACTTAATAAGAACATCCAAGCTGGCTTTAATCAAAGTCTGTCGTTTGCCTCTAAATTAATGTGTCTCATGTAAAGCCCAATTCTGCCTCTTTTACTTGGGCTGAATAGTACCTTGTCAGCAACTGGTTGCATTCATTTCACTGGCACTACTCTCAGACTAAGGGCTTGTCTACATGGGTAAGTTAATGTAAAATGAGCAAGGGTGTGAATTTAAAGCACACTAGCTACTCTGCACTAACTCACCATGTGGTTACATTTACTCTGCACTGAGTTTGTGTGCTTTAGTTAACATACTTCCAAAGAGTATTAAGCTAAACTACACAAAGGTATGTCCACATGGTGAGTTAGTGCAGAGTAGCAGGTGCATACAAGCTAGTCCACACTAGCTATGGTGGGCCTTTTCCCTGTGTAGACAAGCCCTAAGGTACTACTCAGCATGAATAGTTCTGTGTAGGACGCAGTGTATGTCTTCTATAGGAAAAAGACTTCTGCAGTCTGACCTATCTTTTATTACTATGTCAGAGGATACCTAGCTTGTAGTATGGGGTATACTTATTATATGAGTTGTTTGTGTTTTAAATCACTACTGCAATTAGTACTCAGATCAGACAATGAAATTTGCTAGGAGCAGCAGATGTACAAGTGAAGCTAGGTAGTAGGGAACAGGACTGGAACTGTGGTTGTTGAGAGAAAGGCAGATGGTAGACAAATTAACAATTCAATAAAGCAATAAATACTAGCAATTAATACTTAGTGCTTATATAGTGCTTTTCACATAGAACTCAAAATGCTTTACTAGGAGGAGAAGTTTTCATTATTTATCTCCATTTTACGGAGACAAACTGAGCCACAGAGAGGAGCAATGACTTACCCAAAGTCATGGAGGGATTCATGGGTAACAACAGTAACATAAGTCTCCTGACTCTCCATCCCATGATCTACACAGCACAATAGGCTCCCCCCCAGTTACCCACACAAAGTATCAGTAAAAAGAACAGTGATAAGAAAATAGTCATTCAGTTAAAAATAAATGTATTTCAGGTGTATAAATATGACACAGTAAAAGGTCAACAGCAAAGATGGATGAACTGGAATGTCTTTCATTGGAAAAAAGTTCTTTACATTAATAGATATTTCTAAACATGGTATGTTAAGAATCTTCAGTCTGATACCATCTGCCAAATTCTATGCAGCATTCCAATGACTTCAGTGGAGTTTCACCCATTTACATGAGCTGAGAATTTGGCCCTAGAATTCATTTCACATATATAGTACCATCAGTGTGCATGGCGATATATAAATGTATAGTCATGCACATTGATGGTGCTATATAAATATTAAAACACATAATACTAATAATAATCTGTGAAAAATAGTTTAGGTTATAAAAGTGGGTAGACTAGCACTATGCAAGAAACTGTTGAAAGAAAAAGTGATGGTGAAGGCAGAATGTTAAAAGAGAGTAAAGAGGCAACAAAACAAAGTATTGGCAACAATAGCTACTGTATCTTTAATTGCCAGAAAATAAATTGATTTGATGGAAGAATGGGAAATAATTGAGTAAAACATTTCTTAATTAATGAACAGCTGCTTCCTAGAGAATGTAAAATGGGAGGCTAAACTTTATGGTTGACAAAGCAAGCGAGTTGAGTTTCTAATAAACAGTGTCCATGATATAATTATATTTGAAACTGTCTTATGAAGAATCTTTTCAAGAGATAATGTTGGCCTACACAGAACTTTAGACATGGAAGTTCCCCTCCCCTTTTTTTTTTACATGAGGAAGGTAGTTATAATGGTCTTGATCCAATTCCCACTGAAGTAAGTTGGGTCTTTCCCTTGACTTCAGCAAGAATTGGATTAGAGTGAAACAATGTAAAAATGAAAACGTGTATGGAAAAAATCAGTTTGGTTTAATAGCAAGTGTCATGACAATGCACTGTAGAGCCAAAGGCTAATGATGACGAGAGAATTTGAGTGGGTTACTTTGATAGACTGTGAAGTAAAAATAGATTCTGCTGCTTCTGCCCAAGTATCCCTTGTTTTGGTTCACTGTAAAAGGAAGGACTAAAATGAGAGCTCTAGAGGACCAGATTTGTAAACTAGAATAGCACCAGTAGCTTCAAACAAACTATGTTGATTTACATCAGCTTAAAATCTTGCTCTTTGGGTATCCACAGGGTGGTGGTTGTCTTCTTCAGACTGTCAAGTATCAGAGGGGTAGCCTTGTTAGTCTGGATCTGTAAAAAGCAACAAAGAGTCCTGTGGCACCTTATAGACTAACAGATGTATTGGAGCATAAGCTTTCATGGGTGAATACCCACTTCGGTCTGGAGCATAAGCTTTCGTGGGTGAATACCCAATTCATCAGATGCATGCAAAGTGGATATTCACCCACAAAAGCTTATGCTCCAATACGTCTGTTAGTCTATAAGGTGCCACAGTACTCTTTATCACTTTATTCAGACTGGTCGCAGAAGAATATGTCTCAACAGTCCCTTTTCCAAGTGTCCTCAGAGCCTCATTCACATCTGTGTTCATGACATGAAACAGTTAGCTAATCTAACAACAATACTGAGTGAATAATTTCATCCAGTTTTGCACTTTGTTCATTTATGGACCACCCTGCTGCTGATTACAGCTTTCGCATATTTACTTATTAAAATCTATACCATTTTTCGTGACTTTTTTCCTCTATACATTATCACGGTCTTATTGATTTCTACCGGGGTAATGGAAAAATGAAAAATCTGATCTTCAACTTATATTGGGACCATGAAAACACCACAAGAAGACCAGAGCTCACACTCACTGCATGATCCCAGCATTAAGAAAAGAGGCCAGCTGCATGGCAGTATTTACAGTTTCATTTGAGCACCATCAAATTTCAGTGAACAAAACTAGGCTTCAATCCTGGAATTAGGTCTGCTTGCACATACACTCCATGGCTTCAAAAGGGCTGCACACAGACACAAGGCGCCACTCATCAGGATCCAGTGATAAGACTGGGTCCCTAGATATCATTCTTTCTGTGCTGTAATCTACACATTTCAGCCCAAGAGATGGATAGAAATCACCAGATAGTTTATGAGAAATGGGACAAATTTATCCAGCGTAACAGAAACAAATTAGATTTTGCCAAAAATGTTGTTCTTTGTTCTTGTGCACCGTAATATTTAAGATTCTGAAAATTTTTAGAATTACATTATATTTTTTCAAATACAATTTTAGAGTTTTAATATATCTAATAACATCAGATCAATAGAGTTAGTGCCATACAATGTATCGCAGCACTAAGAAATACCTGGCTTATGAAACTAAGTGAATTTACTGGAGTGTAAACCTCTGATGACTTGTCTGTAATCAGCCAGCAGGCCTTCAGGGCAAGAGAATTAATGTATTTTGATATCTTAGATTATCTTCCATATGGTATTATGTTACACCACATCATAATCTAAGAGTTTGTGTGCATAGATGTAAATATAATCATCGTAGTTTTCCAGAAATAAAACCTTCCCTGATGAGAAGTTCACTCGACTCAGCTCTAGGCCTTGTTGTAGTCTATTGCAGCATAGTATGAACTGAAACATAAATCTCAGTCAGAGTAGAGACAAGTACTGTTTATTTGGTCTTGATAAAAAAAAATCATCGCAGAACAAAATGTTGGTTGTCTCTCAGTGATTTGTAAACTGAAATGGCTGGGTCCCCTTAAAAAGACCCATTTGAAATGTGGTCTATTTAAAAATACATAATCAAAAGTAGTTTCAAGTATGACGCCAACCACTGAATGCTCCTCCCAATTTTTTGTGGTTTTCCACTCACATTTCCTTTTAAAAATAAAAAGCTCTCCCTTCTTCCTGCTGTTCTGTGAAAGGCTCACATGAACAGCATGGGAAATTGATCTTGATCCTGCAATTTGCTGTGCTCAGAAAGAGTCCCACTGGAGTCTGTGGGTCTCTGCACAGGAGCAGTGAATTGCAGGAGTGGGGCCTAAATGACCATAATCTAAAGGTGAAATTTGCCCATGTGCTGAAGGCCAGTGTGAGCACCATTACACCATATCAATCCTATCTAGTGATGCTCCAGGAGCTCTACTGCTAGATTTCCTACACAGGGTTGCTATGCAACCACATGCCATGGACAAGATCTCTGCCGAGCCCTTGTAGTAAGGAACGGAAGGTCACAATAGGGGCAGGCCAGGGGCTGCATCAAAAAACAAGATTTAAGTAGATTGTGGCCCCTTTTTGGTTGGAGTGTCTAGTCAAAGTTCAGGGGATGTTCCAGCTGGAAGCAGAAATGGATGGAGTCTGGTATTATCTTCAATGCAATCTTGTTTATTTACAAGGAATGTACAAAGTCCTGCTTCTCTGAACGCAGGAGGAACCAAGAACCAGAGTAGCCGTTTCTTAGCTTTTACAGCCCCAAGCTTCTTTAGCCAACTGACCCAAAAGCTCTGTGTAGCGGGGCAAGACACACCAGTGAGGCACCTTCTGCTGGTTGTCCAGGGAATTAGCTCTTTTCCAGCTCCAGAGCGCCCTCCGCCAGCTGATGTCTCACCTGCTGCTGGCCTCTGTGTCCCTCCCGGACCCCAGTACACTTTCTCTCAGGGCTGTGTCCTCTACAATACCCCCCCCCCAGTCTCTGGGTCTCCCCACCCACGGGAGCCCCCAACCCTCTATCCTCCCCTTGCCTCAGTGGCTACTGCCAGTCATCATCTAGCCCCCGCTCCCTGGGACAGACTACAGTCTATAAACCACTCATCATTGGCAAGGGGAGTTGGACCAGCTGCCTCTGCCTATATCTGGGCTGCCCCTCTGCAACCCTGGTACCCTTTTGTGGGCCCTTAACTACGCCTGCAGCCTGGGACTTTGCTAGGCCAGAGCTCCCCAGCTCCCTCTGCCCTTCCCCAGCACTGCGTCATCCTTCATCCTAGATACCCTTCTCGGCTTCCCAGGCAGCCAGGTCCTTCTCTCTCTGAAGATAGAGGGAGTGTCAGTCTCACTCTCTGGCCCTCAACCCTCTTATAGGGCCATACCTGTGGCTGCTTCCCCCAATAAGCCCAGCTTTTCCCCCGCCGCAGCCCTCTCCCAGGGCTGTTTTAAGCCCTTCAGGGCAGGAGCAAGGTGAACACCCCACTACACTCTGTCTCTAGATTTTTCCAGGGTCACACTGTGCTCAGAGGCTATGGCTTGGCTTTCACACTTTTTGCCTCTGTCTCTCTCTGATCTGTGTGTTCTTAGGTTCAGTACACTCTGCCTTCACTCACACACACACTTTCCCCAAACCAGTACTCAGAAAAAATCAACTACTCCCTCGGCCAAACTCTTGGGCACAAGCGATTCAGAACCCCTTCTCTCTTGGATGGGTGGGGTCTTCTGATTAACTCCTCCTGATAGTTCTATTAATTGAAGGTTGCATTCACACCCATTCTCAAAGAGGCTTGTGATTCAAGGAGTCACCAGTACTTCTCGGCATAACATGGATCCATTGGCCTCAGTCCCCCGCACAGCTGGTACAGAGAAGCTATAATGGCTATTCCAGCCTATAGGATGGCATAGTGGCTGATTGGGGGCTGCACATCCTTCCTGCATCCTAGGCCCTATTTCACTTCCTCAGCTGTTATGCATTTCGCTAAAATTGGGTCTGACCCAAGGCCCACTGAAGTCAAGGGTAAACTTCCCTTTGTCCTCAGTAGTTGAAGATCCAGTGGACACAGCTCAGATACTTAGGTTTCATCTAGGTGGAGTGGATTTCAACTAAAGCACTGTCAAAAGCACAAAGTAAACACAATGCAAGTATCCTGAACATCAATGTTAGGTGTTCTGTTTAATAGCCTGCCACAAAACAAAACAAACAAACAAACTGTAAAAATGACAATGACCTGAATTAAGATTTATTGCATGCACTGTACAGAATAGTGTAGCAAGAGGCTGCAGTTATGTTTCTCAATAAAATAGTTTTTCCAAGGCTATAGGCAACAGGAACAACTCCAACATGTTGCATTATTGGTTCAGAAAGATAGGCTGCTGCCTGCAATTCACATTCTAGCTGTCATGTGTCTTTTGCAGTGAGGTACTGCTAAAAAAAATAATAAAAAGCTTTATTGGTTTGACCTGTGTGTCAGATCAAGAAATCAAATAAAGAAAGAGAAGGCTGGCTATTGATACACTAAATCTTTTACTCAAGCTCCAACAGTATCTGATAGAGGCAGATGTGTTAACATCTTTTGTTACTGAATTTGGAGTAACAGTAGTTTGGACTCAGAAGAAAGCAGAGGCCTGTTTTTGCTGTCAGGATGTATATGGGTTATCTATTCAACAGCTACAATTGTCCTTTATCTTAGCTAAATCAGTTGATTGAGTAAATTTGTATTTGGGAAAAAATGCTAAAAATTACCCAATAGTGGCCATTTATTGGAACAAAATTGTTTTCTAAACTCATGAGTCCATATTATTTAATATTAATAATATTCATTACTAGTGTAAGCACTGATGTGCTTGGGAGTGTACAAGACACAGCAAGAGATACAGTCCCTGCCCAGAGAGACCTACAGTTAATTAATTAATCAATAACATTAGATGCATTTGACGACCCAGAGAAAAGTTCTCTTTTAAAACTATTTTTTCTTTTCTTGTGAGTAGCAAGGTGGGTGAGTGCAGCTTGGCTGAGGCATGTCTTCTGGAAGAGGTGAGTTTTGAATGAGAAGATACCACACAGAGCAGAGACATACCCCACGGCTGCCTATCTTGAATGTGAGGTTGAGAAGCTTGAGAACAATATGCAGGGTGAGGAGAAGCCAAAGGAGGGTGACAATCAGAAAGTGACAAAATCAGAACAGCAGGGGAGGAAAATAATTCTCACAGCAGCTTTTTTGATAGATTAAAGAGGAGTAATCTAATCCCACTCCTACATCATTTTCTCCCCCTGTTCTTCTTGCTGCGCTCTATCTCCAGGACTGCCTTCCTCCTAGCTGCTGAACATAAGAACGGCTATACTAGGTCAGACCAAAGGTCTACCAAGCCCAGTATCCTGTCCTCTGACTGTGGCCAATGGCAGGTGCCCCAAAGGGAATGTTCATATTCCCCTCTTTCAAAGCACTTCATAAAACCCCCTGTTTCTACCTAGAATACCATCACTAATGCAAAAAACAAAGTGTTGTATTACTTAGTTACAATTTTTTGTTTCTTTTAAAATTATTCACACTGTTATATTATTAATCCATCTTCTCATCATTCCAGTGCATCTGATATATTTGTATTGTCTATTTAGATTGTAGGCTTTTTTGTACACTCTCTTGTATGGTCTCTCTGGGCTTGTCTTCACTACTGGGGTAAATCAACCTAAGTTACGCTTAGCTGGAGTCAATATAGCTTAGGTCAATTTATTCTGGTGTCTTTACTATGCTGCACTAGTGGGAGACACTCTCCAGTCAAATTACCTTACTCTTCTAAGGGAGATGGAGTATCGGGGTTGATTGGAGAGCGCTCTGCCATTGATTTAGAGGGCCTTCACAATACCCAATAAATCGACACCCACTGCATCTATTGATCTCCCTGGTAGTGAAGATAAGCCCTATGATCTGTATTTTGTACAGCCCTCTACCACTCAATAGCATACAAATACCACAACAAAACAGACAAAGGTGGATGAATGGGATACAACACACAAGCAAAAGCATGGGAACTGAGGCACATAGTGATGATATAACTTGTCCAAGGTCACACAAGAAGTCTATGAAGGAGCCAAGAACTGAACCCAGATTTCCCTAGTCCAAGTTCAGTGCTTTACCCAAAAGACCATCCTTTCTACCCAGAAATAATCAATTAATATTAACCTAAACACTCTAGGTTAGGGATCAGCAACGTTTGGCACACGGCTCACCAGAGTAAGCCCCCTGGACAGCTGGGCCAGTTTGTTTACTTGCCGCATTTGCAGGTTGGGCCAATCACAGCTCCCACTGGCCGCCGTTCGCCGTTCTAGGCCAATGTGGGCTGCAGGAAGTGGCGCAGGACGAGGGATGTGCTGGCCACAGCTTCCCACAGCCCCCATTGGCCTGGAGAGGTGAACTGCGGCCAGTGGGAGCCGTGATCGGCTGAACCTGCAGGCACAGCAAGTAAACAAACCGGCCCGGCCCACCAGGGGGCTTACAGATCCCTGCTCTAGGTCACACACACTGACCATTTTCTCCATGGTACAGCATATAGTACATTTTTTTATGCTTAACAAATAATAAATAGAGAAAGGCAAGGTGGGTCAGGTAATACCTTCTATTGGACCAACTTCTGGTTGTGGAAGGGACAAGCTCTCAAGCTTCACAGAGCTCTTTTTCAGGCAAACAGGAAGAGCTCTGTGAAGCTCAAAAACGTTTCCCTTCCATCATCAGAAGTTGGTCCAATAAAAGATATTACCTCACCCACCTTGTGTCCACTACTCACACAGCTACAACAACACTGCAAATAATAAATAGTTATAATATAATCATATTTACAAAACAGAGAAATGTTGCTGATGTAATTCATCTGATCAACTTTTATGTAAAGTTTGGTTTATTTTTAAAGAAGAAAATTATATAGAAATGCAAATATATGTAGGGTGTTGGAAGAATAAGGCTGCATTTTCATGTCTGGTGTTTTATTTAGGTGAAGTATGGGGCTATTCATATCCTGGAAGTGTATTTAATGTTAATGTAATGTAATGTAAAGGGCTAAATGCACTCTCCGATAAAAGCAAGGACAGTTAAGGCACTCTTAATTCGTCAGTCAGAAGGTCCACATAAGGGTAAAGTCTCTTTTGAAGAATGTGGTATGACAATGTGAGGTGCTCTGGAAGCTGGGACACAGCTAACTATATTGGAGCGCAAACTAGAATGTTTTTATTTAGGTGAAGTATGGGGCTATTCATATCCTGGAAGTGTATTTAATGTTAATGTAATGTAATGTAAAGGGCTAAATGCACTCTCCGATAAAAGCAAGGACAGTTAAGGCACTCTTAATTCGTCAGTCAGAAGATCCACATAAGGGTAAAGTCTCTTTTGAAGAATGTGGTATGACAATGTGAGGTGCTCTGGAAGCTGGGACACAGCTAACTATATTGGAGCGCAAACTAGAATGTTAAAGAGCAATCTTACCATCTGCAGCAGAAAGCTACATTTTGCCCTGTAAAGACAGTCTCTCCGGGGTGCCTCTCTAGCTGGGCTGGGGTCCCTTGCCACATGCAGTTTTGACCATAGGGTTGGCCTAGTACAGGCCACCACCTCTTAATCCTGCTGGTGGCCCACTTACTTTACTTCATGGGCTGGGGGTGGGGAGCAAAAGTTCAGGTCGACACAAACTAACCCCCTCCTTAGATTAATAACAAGGCAAAAAAAGTCTGAGGCCCCACTTTACTTCAGAGGTGCCTGGGTAGCAGCTTTATTGGAGTCCCTATGGCTGGGTAGCTGAGTCATTGGACATAGGCCTGGGGTTTGCTGGACTCCTTGCAGAGCTGGGAAGTTTCCGCATTGAGACTTTAGAACACAAGCCCCTTCCCCATCAGTGTGAGATTTATGCACCCCATCACGTGCCTTCATTTACACCAGTCTAAATGCTTAGTGATTTACCCTCTTGTCATTTGGATTGAGAGAGCAAACTCTGCCGTGCATACATACAGCCACTCTGTATGTAGGCCAGAAACCCTCATCAGAAAGAGTCAAATTGCCCAAGTGGTGGAAAAAAATGTTACATTTTGAAGACAACGAAAGAACCACTGGATCACTTCCAAATAAAATAGAAAGAACATCAGGACTCTCTGCCTGGCCTAACTAGCCAGGTTACATCAGGATGAGCAGGAGACATCTTGTAGCTTAGCCATGTCACTGATCACTCTAGGACTCCTGCACAGCAGGACAACCCACTACCCAGAATTGCTCGATTTCCCATAGAAAATAGATATTTCCAAGACTTTAAAACCACTCTTCCCATTTGAAAAATATCTAACAAAATTAGTATGTGTAACATATCTATACTTTTCTAATTCTGTCTACTCAGCCACTGTTCCATAAATGTACACTTGATTCATCCGTCTGGCTGTAGCCTCAATGGACAGCTAATAAACATTGTTGGCTTTGTTATAAAGAAATCTATCCAAAGCTAAGAGAGACTGTGTTATCACCTCAATTTTCCTGATCAACACAATGTCAAAGGCCTTTCCCCATGCATCCCTCACTCAGCAAGAAAAAACAGACAAAAGTTAAAATAAAGTAATGTAGTGACAAGTAAAATGGTTAAAAAGTTTCATTGATCTGCCCAAATATTAAATGAAATTACTTGACATAAAGGGCACTCACTAGGACAAAAATTACTCAATCATATTATAAAATTTGCCACCTTCCTAACACAGGTAAAAAGTTTGGCTAGACTTAAACCTGATGTTTTTAATTCTACAAACCTTTAGAAAAACATTTATTTATAAACCTAATGAAAGACATCACAGTTTTTGATTTAACCTCTTCACAGCTTGAGACTAACCAGTTTAGATTTTGTCTTTTTTGTTTGTTTGTTTCATCTGTGTATTTGTTTTTATTTTTGCCAATCATTTTTACTGAGAATGTTTTCTGTGAAATTCTTTTCAGTTCCTTGAGCTTGATCCTGGAAAATGATGAACATTCTGGCCCTGATTCTGTAAAGCACTTAAGCAAATGCTTAAGCGATATGCTGGATCTGAACTTGTGTTCCTATTCGTCCTATTTCTGAGACTTTTATTTTAAGCATCATAGACTTGATTAAAAATAAACAAAATAAACTGCATGCAAGAATATAAATAAAAATATTGACTTATAATCTTTCAAGAGTGATTTTTGCCAATAAATTGCCACCCCATACACAGAGAATTTTAATTTCAGGGACTCCATTCTATGAAATGATCATACACAAAATACTGATTGCCTTTAAAGAAAACACAGAATTTGCTTTTAGTTTGGACATGCACACACAAAATCCAAATTAATTTGTAATGAACAAGTATACCAAGAGCTGAAAAATGAAATAAGTTTTATAGGGATGGTTAACCTTAAAGAAGTCCAGATTAAAACTGGAAAGATTATATAAAGTGAGTTAATACAATAGGCAACATTCAGCACCACTACTGCTTAGGATTTCTATAGCACCTTACATATTTGACATACTTTAGAAAAACATTAATCCTCAGAACTTCTCTAGGAGGCATAAACATAGGGAAAGTGAGACAGAGAGGTTACATGTCTTAAACAAGGAAAAGCAGAAAGGGAGGCCCAGATCCTTCAAAAATATTCAAGTCCCTAAATCCCATTGAAATCAATGGGAGTTCGGTGTATATGAAACCACATTGGGCAACACAGGATTAATGTGGACTCCGGTGACCTTGCCCTGCCCCACCTGTGAGATGTCACAATTGGATGGAGCAGCTTAGCAGGGAAAAATCTAGCTCAGTTGATGGCTGACCAGCAAGGAGAGCAGCTCTCCAGTCCTTAGCTCCTGGAGCAAGGCCTGGTTAAATGCAAGGACTCCTCAGTTAGCAAGGACTCCTGGTTAAATGCAATCCCTCCCCGAAGGAAGGGAGGACCTGTTGTGGGTCCACTTATGACAGGACTATTCTCTGCAAGTAGACTGTGAGCTCACTGTGGTCCCATTGCTTTACAGAAGACTTGAGAGGGAAGAGGACTCTTTCCCAGCTGTGGGATGTTTCATTTGTGTTTACTATATTTACCACTCAGCTCAGACAAGGTGGCTGAATGGTAAAGATGATAGATTACTAATCAATTGTGCTCTGCATGCATGGGTTCATATCCTATACTCATCAGATGCATTTAGCCTGGATGGGAAGGATAGCTCAGTGGTTTGAGCATTGGCCTGTTAAACCCAGGGTTGTGAGTTCAATCCTTGAGGGGGCCATTTGGGGAAGTGGGGTAAAAATCTGTCTAGGGATTGGTCCTGCTTTGAGCAGGGGGTTGGACTAGATGACCTCCTGAGGTCTCTTCCAACCCTGATATTCTATGATTCTATTCACAAATCTGGTTGGGGCAAACTATCCAGGGCTCAAGCAGAGGGCTGACCCTCGTACAACCAGACTGATGGGTAGGAACACCAGGACACCTCAGAGCAAGGCCTGGATGAATGCTGGGGCTGGGCATGCCCTAACATAGAAACCCCAGTGACAGTGCCTAACCTGCTTAGGTGCTGTTGAAAATGCCATGAGGCATCTATCAGCACCTAAATACCTTTGAAAATCTGGCCCTTACTGCTGGCCTAACTCTGTTCCATTTCATGTCAATTATAACACTCCCATTTTTCACTAGTAGGGTGGTGAAGAACTGGAATGGGTTACCTAGGGAGGTAGTGGAATCTCCTTCCTTAGAGGTTTTTAAGGTCAGGCTTGACAAAGCCCTGGCTGGGATGATTTAGTTGGGTTTGGTCCTGCTTTTGAGCAGAGTTGTTGGAGATGACCTCTCTGGTCCTCCCTTCCAACCCTGAGATTCTATGATTCTATGATTGATTTCAGTAGGATCAGAGTTGGGCCAGCATTGAGAACTTCTGAAAATCCCAGCCTCTGTCCTTTTCCCATAAGCCTAATAGGGATAATGTTTATAATTTGTACATCACAGGGGTGTTTTGAGGCTTAATTAATGTCTGTAAAGTGCTTTGAGATCCAAAGATGGAAGGCATAGGGTAGGAATAACCTTCTGCAATGTACTGAAATCTTCAGCTAAAGTCAGCGGAGCTACAGTGATTTACAGCAGCTGAAAATCCAGAATTTTTAATTCCGAAGACAGACGTTAATTTCACAACCATTAGTGATGCCTTTAGAAACGCTACACTTTTACCCTCATGCTCCAGAACAATTGGAATATAAGCTGCGGGTAAATGGGTGAGCCTCAAGTCTGTGGCTCAGAGACCTGGAACATTTTACTCATTCACTGAAAAGTGAAACATCCTGCCAAGTCAAGCTGTTTTCACCCTGATGATGATCCCTTGAGGGATCTATAGGAGGGGTGCCCAAGCCCTGAATGACAAAGAAGAGGATGTCGATGGAATCTGTGTAGGACTGCCTGCCATGGTGTCACCCTTAACAGAATCTCCTCTGATCTGGGCAAGAGGAGGTTCCGGATCCAGAGTTGGCAGTGTAGGCCTTGTCAGTCCTGCTCCTGGGTCTCTGAACAGATAGACGGTACTTCCATGAATTCCCCCAAAACCAGTGGTTTGGGTGGGCCAAATTCCCTCCTTCCTCTTCAGTGGGACTGAGGAAGCAAGCACACATGTCTCAAGGGCAGAATATGTAGGGAACCCACAAGGGAAGCCTTGCTCAATTTCCTGTCCTTGCTGTGGAAACAGCCTACCCTGGGGAGGATATGGCCGAATAATCATCATTAGAGATCAGATCAAGCCACAAGGTTTGTAAACAGAGCCAGACCTAAACACTCAGAAGAGTTGCAGGTCCACACCCATTTCTACATGTACAGTATAATAGACTGATTGTGCCTGCAACATGAAAATATACATTTAAACCACACAAACATGGAAATGTCAGCATATAACTTCCAACTAGATAGGCAGCCCGTTGTGGATGGCCCATAGACACATATATAATACTGTTGCCCCTTTTAACCTGAACAGCTAGCCAAAAAAATCAGGGTCTAACAAGTTGTTCCAATTAGGAGGAGAAATTGATGGTAGGTATTTCTTTGATGCAGTTTTGTTTATTTATAAAGAATGTACAAAGTCCTCTCTCTGAACACAGGAAGGAATCAAAGGTCATGAAACAGCTTCTTGTGTTCATAGCACCAAGAACACCTTTTTCCATCTATGCCTCTGAACAAAAGCCTCTTCCCCAGTTTCTTCCAGGGTCAGATCCTATACTTTCAGCAGCTCCTTCAAGCTGTCTCTACCTCTCTCAGCCTTTCCCAGTTTTTTTGTCTGTTTTGCCTTCACACCATCCACCCACACCCACACACCCACACACATCCCTACACCCACACACCCCTACCTACCTACCTAAAACACTCAGGAAATGCTCCTGGGTGGGTTCACATACTTCTATTGTCTTAGGAGGGGCTTATCCTTACAGTCATGTATATTGAAGGGTGAATTCACACCTATCAATCTCAATGACATTTTAGCTCAACCCATAACAAGGTTTCACCCAGCTCACAGCATCAAGCTCATCTTGCCATAACAGATAAGGGCCAGTTTATGTCCAACACCTTCCACAGCTCTAAGGGAGGGCAGCCATTTCACTCCTCATACAGAAGATACAGTGTACACTTTCCTCTGTAATCTGCCGTGGTTCTGTCTCTGTTCACACAACTGAGCACCGATAGGTGGGAGCAATCCTTGTGTTCCCTCACTGCAACGTCTTCCAGTGTGCCCAATTCTTGCAACGGGTGCCTAATGGGGCATAGTCTTTTTGCTACCACTCAAAGGCTGGGTCCAATCTGGCTCTAAGTTGGAACTGGATGAAAGATGCAAACATTTCCCAACCATTTTTGAGGGTTTGAAATTTAAATAAATAAATAAATAAATAAATCAGCTGGTCATAAAACAGCAAACATTCTGCGTGAAAACAGGTATTATCAACATTTAAAAAATGCATACATTTTACATAAATTCCAAGGCCATAAGGGACTATTGTGATTATCTAGTCTGATCTCCCATATAATGCAGGCCATAAAGCTTCCCCAAAATAATTCTGAGAGCACGTCTTTTAGACAAACATGCAACCTTGCTTTAAATATTGTCAGAGACTGGAGAATCCACCACAACCCTTGGTAAATTGACCAGCTGTACTCTAAATATACAGCTTCTTTAAAAATTAAATGCTGAACATTAGACAACCTCATCCATTGACTCGTTTTCTTGCTTATTCTTAAAAAAGCATATGACAGCTGTTAAATCAGTCACAAACCAAAGAGAAGCTTGCACTGTTGTAGAAACCCATTCGTGATAACAAGGACAAATGTAAGACCACAAGATTCTTGCTTCCTTGATTTAACATGATATCTTGGACACATTCTAATGCCACGAGGTCAGTCAGTTTAATCAAACTGCTTTGGTACAATAGTTGCACTAGGAAACCTAGGAATGCTGTGGAATGACAAGCATGGTAAAAGAAGGCTAGACATCAGCAGGCTAGTCCTCCTGCTCACGGATATTTTTAATTTAAATGCTGCTTAAATGGGGGTTAAGGAAGTTCAGTGAGTAGCACATCTGTATGTTTGTTTTCTTTGGGCTGGGAACCCCAACTCAGAGCCGAATTCCAATTTGGATACTATATTGTCCTCAAAATATCCTCTGCACTTTCTCCTGTAAACAGTATTGTCTTCACTCCTTGTTCTAAATGGTTGTATAATATGTGCTGTTAAACAGTTTCACCCCAGCAGAGGCTGCATTTGCTCATTGGAGAAAACAGTCCCTATAATTACCTCCATAGAACAGTACTGTACTTTGAGGTTCATCAGGATTGAAAGCACATTATGAATAAGATCATATTACCATTCATCATTACTTTTTTATAGCTTGTGACTTCTACAGGATACGAAAAGTCTCCTTCATGGGAACTGGGTACTCTACCAGTACATAATGTAACTAGATGCTGTGAATGAGCAACAGGTTTCTTTTAGTTGTACCCAGTTGCAGTGGTGTTTCACCATTTCATACTTTTCTCCTCCCCCTCACCCCCCGACCTTCTCCTTACTTTTATTTGAATGTGACACTCAGTTACTATATCCAACACAGCAAGGGGGGGGGGAATAAAAAGCAATTTCCCTAACCCTGAAAAACTTCTTCTTTTATTTAAATTGACAATTTAGAAACTAAACAGTAGATTTGTTTTCTATTCAAAGTGACCAGGAAAACTTTGAAGTTTTTTTTCCCCAGCCTCACCACCCCCCAACCTTTCTTTTTTCCCCTCCCAACCAAACATTTATGGTTATTCAGTTGACAGCCAATAAATAGCAATGTGTTTCAGGGAACTCTCTAGTTTTTTTTGAAAGAAGCCTATAAAAGAAAGGGGAGGGAGAAAGAGAGAGAGAGAGAGAGAGAGAGAGAGAGAGAGAGCACACGCGTAATCTGTACACCAGCTGTTGCCTAGTGCAATTCACGCTGACATAGGGCTTTTTGATATTTTATACCCTGAATGCAAGCACATAGATCATTTCTACCTTGTACTTTTCCCGTCTCATTATCGGAATTTATTCTCTCGCTTTGTTGTTGGTGGAGTCCCTATTCTAATTGTTTCTTACATGTGCTGTAAATCTGTCCACCAATCAGTAAAACTGTGGAACATGAAACTGAGACCTAGCAATTTCCTTTGCTTACCATTGCATCTGCTGGAGTGCAGTGTTGAAATAAAATGAAACATGTTTGCACTCTTTTCCTATCATACTGTAATGCTCCTTTCATTTTGCTCAAGGAATTTTTAATATTCAGGCCATACCCTGTGCATGAAGTCATTTCCCCTTGATATAATTGTAATGGTAATATGCATAGCCTAACTGGCAGTGGCACAGCTGGCTGTTTGCCACAGCTGAGCCTCTGACTTAAAGACTTTAATTCTGTCATGCCTCATCTGATTTTATGGACTCTTTTGTAGTTAGTTAACAAATTTATTCTAGGGTATCCATTGAGATGGGCAGGTCATTGCCTTTTCTCTAAAGATATCACACGACACTGTACCAAATATGTGCATTGGTAACCTGTGTGCATACTGATTAGAAGCTGGATTGTGAGTAAATGTGCTTGTGTGGTCAGGAGTCATTGACAGATGTGGCGGTCCAGATCCTGCAAAGATTTACAGACAATACATCCAGTTGAGCACATACCTAAGTCTTTGCAGGATTGGTGCCTTAGTTTATCTGTTGGTTTAGGTATCTGAGTTGCAAGAAACTGTGATGGATTATATATATGTTGTAGTATTAGCTTGTTAACTTGCATGGTATGTTCATGAAATAATAGTAGGGTTTTGTTTAAAAAAAAAACATTTTAATTAGCTGCGCCTGTTTGCAGAATCATTGTATCTCTTAAAGTCACAAGGTCAGCTTAAAAATCCCTTCAATGGCTTCCTTTCATTTTCTGTATCAAAATCAAGCTTCTCATTCTGGCCTTTAAGGCCTTCCACAGCTTAGCTGTCATGTATTTGCTCTGTTCTCTTCACACACCTCCATCACACACTTCCCTGAGCCTAAATCACACACCTTATCACTAGGGTGATTTCCAGGTTTCAGAGCCTTGTGGCCCCTTCCAAGTGTACATATTACTCCCCTAAGGTATGGCATATCACTCTCAGACTCCCCTCCCAATGTCCCCTCCAACCCAGGATAGAAAAGCACTGGGACAGGTTACCTAAGGAGGTTATGGAATCCCTCTCCTTGGAGGTTTCGAAGACCAGGTTAGACATACCCCTGTCAGGGATGGTCCTGTCACAGCACCAGGGGGTCAGTAGATGATCTCTTGCAGTCCCTTGTAGCTCTACATTTTTATTATTTGTACTGAGACACCCCTTAGAAAATTACAAACTGTTGGCATGATTCAATAAGGGCTTGATCCTAGGCTCATTGAAGACAATGGCAAGGCTCTTGGCCCAGGATCAGGGCCTTACTGACTGGATGTAGTCCAGGTCCAGCTATCTAGTCTGAGGAAAGCCCCAAATATACATAGAACTGCTGTTAACAAACCCAGGCTTTGAGTTCCATGAAGTCTGTGTCCGTTGGCACCCTGGGGTGCTAGAACTATACAGGAGCATCTCAGCTTTTTTAAAGTTTCTAGCCTTTTTCCTGTCTCAAATAGCCTTGAGAACATGAATTAATGTGAACCAACTGCTGGGTTTGAACAGGAGGGGAAGGAGCTGGGAACCACTTCTGCAGCAAATGGATGAAGGAGCCGTAGAGAGAACCCCCAACATACAAAGGGTAAGTAAGATTTTCCAAATATGGGCACCTGAAGACTTCATTGGGCATGCATGGGTGCTCAGCAATTTTAAAAATCAGGACACTTATTTAGGTGCCTAACTCTGAGTGTAGAAGCCTAACTTTAGAGTCCTGTTTTTGAAAATCTCTCCCCTCCCTGCCCCGCCCTTCACATCAAATAAATCAGTTAAGTTTGGACTGTATCCCAAAGCATTATCTCCCTAATACCCTAATACTTTTGATAATCCCTTAGTCTTATGCAGAATTGTGCAATCATGATATATACAGAAGTTGATTACATGTGTTACTTACAACAAAATTCACCTACCTCTACAGAAATACTACTCCTGGCCCATGCAGTCAAGGCCCATGTCAAAAGTAGCCTTAGAAAGAAAGCTTTTGTATCTGCATCCTTGCTGAGGTGTAGAATTTTCAAGCTCCCATTTATCTGCTAATATATGTTCTTCATATCAACCTTAACTATGAAGTAGGTTCCCAATGTTTACTTATATTTTTCAGTTTTTAAAAATAGTATTTCAAGCACATGATTCTCATAAAGCATCCTGTGCAGAGGGAAAAGTAAGCCTGCAGGCAAATCCTGGTAGCTCTCCAGACTGTAAGGACAAAATGATGACAAATTGTATAAATATGTGCAAATTGTCCAAATGATGTCATGTACTCAGGCTTGCAAAAGCCAGGAAGAATACTTCAGTGGAACGTCGGCTCAGACCCTGGCTTTGAATGAAACTGAGGCAATTACATTCAATTTGCTTAAATTTATCACTGAGAAAAATGTTTCAGTTAATCTTAATCTTGATTTTATTTTTCAAATGCTTTAGAACCTACTGTGTTATTCCAGCTGTGAAGGTTCCCTGTATGTTCAAGGAGAATGCTCTGTAATGTAGGGATGCCTGTTCAGAATGTTGCCTACTTTAAAGGACTTGTGGAAATAGAATACCTGTGAGATATTGCATGCAGCTACTCAATGGATTTTAAATCGCAAATTACAGAGTTCTGTGAAGTTATTATTAAAATAAGCAGCACCTCAAATTGCTTTTAAAAATTACATATTGAAGCATTCTGTGGCTAGATGGGATTCCATGTGGTCTGTAAATGCTTATACTGAAGTATTTTTCATTTACATTTCACAAGTCTTCATTCTTCTCTCTCTCCCTCAATACCAGGGTCAAGCTTCCCCAATTATTCATCTGCAAGCTATTTCCCTCTTCAAATTTTTCTATTTACATTACAGAGATCTCTGTCTCCCTGGGTCAAGCATCTCTGAGTTCCACTGAATTTTTTTTTTTTTTGGCCTTTTGATGATTTTCTTTTTCTGGTTTTGGAAACAAGAAATTTGTGTGAGAAGAGGAAGGGAAACTGCTTACTTTTGTTTTCTTGCCAAACTTATTCTAGCTGCAGCCACAGATACTCAGGTCCAGCTGAAAATGCAGGTGTTTGTATCCAACCCTATGAGATGTTCATTATTCCCCATCCATTCTCCCACCCCCAACATACATTTGGTTGTAGAGGTAAAAAGTAATTTATCATCTGTTGATTAGGCTGCATGTCTTGATGGTAGGTCTGGGAGCCTTTATGGATACCATTATACCAATTCATGGATAATGTTTTAGAGCTGCGCCTGTAGTTTTAATTGGTAAGAAAAGTATGCAGTAAAATGGTAATTTTTGTTTTACAGTAAGTTTATATTTTCAATATCAGCCAGACTTTAGTTTTTCTAATTTTAAAAAAGTTATTTACTTATTATTGCAGGTGTTTGACTCAACAGCCGAGTAGACTAGGAGGGAAAATCCAAGATTTGTAGAAACAGATGGCCACTCTGATCACGTGTGTCACAAAGCTAGAAAAATTAATTGTAGTAGTGGCCAGTACATTTGAAAGGTCAAATAGATTTGCTATAAATAAATGAAATATACTTGAATCTTTCTTGGGGTCATACTGCCAAACCACTCCAGTGAGCAGTTACTCTCACAAGTAGTCAAGGTGAGCAAGAGTTTCCTATTCTGGCCCTTGGTGTTTAGACACGAAATTAAGAACAGATGGGGCCTGTTTACAAAAGAATTTCTGAAGTACATGCTGTAAAAATGGTAGTATTTGCAGGAGGTGAGGGCAACTTCGGGGGGGGGTTAAGAAAGAATAGCTCTTACAGTGTTAGTTGGATGATATGTGGCGTAAGGCTAAATTGGCGTTCTTCAATTCAATCTAACATCAAGTTAATGCTTAGCTAGCTGAATGATCCAGTCTCGAAACATGTTTCAGCTGCAAATGTTAAGGCCCCTATAACTGTTACTTTTAAGAGTGCATTAAAAAGGCTGTGAAACTGCTCGTTGTAATGATTTCTACAACAGGATCCCTGCAAATACGCAGCTGGAGGCTGTCAAATACACACCTCCCTAATAGACAGCACTGTGTGTACAATTAACACGTTAATTTATGGAGTACAGCGATCAGGGGAGACTAGGGCTTCAAAGTCAAGCACTTGCCATTAAACAAGAGGTAAAGTTCTGTTCTAGGAAACCAAAACATTAAGGAGTAATATGGGCCTCCTAGTAATGGCTGTTTTTCTTCTCTGGTCACTATCTCTATGTGTTGGGTATTTGTTTGTCGCAATAGGAAGGGAGGAGCCTCATGAGAAGCTTATTTTGTGTGTGGATATGTCCTCAGTAGAAAGAAGTGGGAGTGAATAAGTTAATTAAGCTTTCTCTAAATTAATAAGCTTACTGTACTCCCTATTTTTCCTCTTCCTTCTCTCCACTTTTCTTTCCTCCTTCTGTCTTTTTCTGTATCTTTTCCTCTCTGTTTTTTTTTATTTCACATTCAGTCTTCTGCAGTGTAAGCTGTAATTATACTAAGTTGTTACTTTTCTTTCTTCCTTGCCCGCCAACCCTTTCCTTTGTTTTATGTTCTTTCCTGTTTGCTTCATATCCTTTCAGTTTCTCCCCTTCTTCCTTCTCGTAACAGGGCCTGATGACCCTTTCATGGCCCTAGGTCACTCTGTGGTGCCCTATTTCTCCCATCTTCAGGGCCCCTTAACATGCAGTCCACAGGTAATTAAAACATTCCCCTCCTGGGGTCCCACTTATTGAGTCCTCATATACTGGCCCTTCAGACCCCATTCACTCACTCCCTTTAAACAGGAAGTTCCCAGCCCTTCCTCCCATAGGTCCCCATTCAACATTTCTCAGGCTTTCCCCAGCGGGGGCTCAGTCCTCTGGCTTCCAGACCGCCAAACTTTTCTCCTAGTTAGGGTCTCTAGCAAGAGTTGGGCCCAGTACTCCCAAGCTTTACCTAACTGAAGCTCAGCCTTCGTCAGCCCTCCTTTCTGGCTTCCAGGCCCAAACCCATCTCTCAGTTTGGGTTTCTAGCAGAAGCCTCCTGCTCACTGTGGCTCCTCTCTATCGGAGCTCTCTTGGTCTCAAAACTTCCCTGCAGGAGCCTTTTACATTCTCTACAATTTCCTGAATTTCCCCACTTCACTGCAGCCTCCTGATGCTCTTTAGGAGACAGTCACCCTGATTTCTCCCAGGTATACTCAGTCTGTAATCAGGCTTGGCTAGCCCCAGCCCTTAAGGGACAAGCCACCCTGTTACGCTCCTCCATGATCTCTAGCTCCTCTTTTATATCAATCTTACCCACTCCCTCTCTCATTTGTTTTCTATCTCCTTCCTTTCCTCCAAACCCTACCCCCACTTACTCTTCCATTCACTCTCTACCCATGATGTCATCTCCACTCATGTGGCTGTTCTTGGAAGTGGGGGGCCTTTCAATTTCTCTTCTCATCCACTAAGAGATGAGGACCATAATTTCCAGCCCCATGTGAAGGGTTTGTGGGTTTTTTCTTCAATCTTCTTTCAGTACTCTTAAGTCTCCTCTCTCTTTGTCCCACCCACCAAACTTTCAAAGGAGAAGATTGTTGAATGATTTCTTTCCCCCCAAACAAGGGGGATGCTGGACTAATTTTGCTCCCAGAACAGTGGTGATTTTCTCCTCACATCCCCAAGTCAAGGAGGGCTGGGCTGATTGCAGGGCTGATTCAACTGAGTTAGCTGGGCAGTCTTAACTCCTTCCCACCCCAAAATAGATGCAAAGTAACTGAATCAGTCTACAGTGAGGGAAGAATATGGCCTCCAGGAAAGAGAAGGGCCCCAGCTCTGTGTAGCCAGAGGTGAGCTCTGCTGGGATCCCAGCTTTGAGCACTCTTTAAGCATTACAGCTGTATGTATACATTAGCTGGAGGGCCTGGTCAACATTACTTAACTGGCTGCCCATTAGATCTGCCTCTGATTATATCTAAGGGAAGGTCTACACTACGGGGCTAAATCAACCCAAGTTACGCAACTCCAGCTACATGAGTCAACTTACCTTAGGTCGACTTATTGTGGTATCTACACTGTGCTGGGCCAACGGGAGAAACTCTCCCATCGACTTACCTTATGCTTCTCCTTCCGGTGGAGTACCAGAGTTGACGGGAGAGTGATCGGTGGTCGATTTAGTGGGTCTACACTAGAGCCACTAAATCAACCCCCGGTGGATCGATCGCCTTGCATTGATCCCGCAGTAAGTGGAGACAAGCCCTGAGGGAAAATCAGGTACTTATTGTGGGATAGGTCACTCCACTTCTTCCTTCCTAGCAACAACAGACACTGGAAAGAAACAACCGCCCCAACTACTATGATTTTTTAAAATAATTAGCTAGAACCTCCACCAGTAGTAAGAAGCACACAACAGACCTGTTTTCCCTTAAAAGCAGAATGAGGCCTCATAGGCCACGTCTGGGTGCCTTAGCTATGCTGGTATAACACTATAATATAGACACAGCCTACACCGATAGAAGGGGGTTTTCTGTCACTGCAGAAACACCACTTCCCCAGGCAATGGTAGCTAGCTCAAGGGAAGCATTCTTCTATTGTCCTAGCTGCATCCACACTAGGGGTTAAGTTAGCATAGCTGCAGAACTCAGGGGGGTGGATTTTTCACACCCTTGAGAGCTGTAGCTATGTTGACCTACATTTTAAGTATAGATCAGCTCTGAGTAGCTGCTTTTCCTCCATCTGAGAACTTTGAAGCCCTGAGCCAAGAAACATCTCCCTGTTCTCTCCCCAGTCACCTCATAGCAGGAAGCCAAACAGAGCCTTTCTACATAGTTGGGAACCAACACCACCTCAGAACATAAGCTACACCACTTCTGTCTGCATCACAACTATAAGCAGCCTAATGACTGCATCTAAAATACATATTATAAAAGCTCCCACCTGCAACCCCACTTTTCACCACCCTGGGCTGAAGCTTCACCAGCAACAGGACTGTGTTCAGCAGTGTCCAAAAGACTTAGCAATACCTTGGGCATCTAACATACCTCATCTATTCACTGACATTGAACTTTAATACAATTCTGTTAAGCAAGGGCATTTGAACAACCTTGCTGCTCTCTAGGTAATTAACATGCCATTAATCCATCACTACTGCGAACCAGACCAATTGCCCACCTGAATCCCAATACAAGTCATAATGGGAACAAAAAGAGGAAACCAGTCAACAAGTTCTTAGAAAGAAGATCATTACATGGTCATGTGCAAACAGCTACCTCACATGGGCCCATAACAAGGAATAGAGCCTCAGCCCTAGGCTGATCAACATGAGATGTGTGGTCATTAAGCCCTTCACTACCCACAGTCTTCTTGCTGCAGAACCCTGACTGACTCATTCCATCATTTGGTGTTACTTCACATTATCCTACCAAGATATTCTGTTCATCATGGTTCCTAGGAGGACCAAGCCCTCTGAACTCAAATGCAGGAAAACCTCATTAGAAATAAAATCTTTTGAGGGTATCCATTTAAATGGTGAGTTTAGAGACAAAACTAAGCTGACATATTGGTTACTATCAAAAATGCTTTGCAGAGGAACTGATAGAGACATCCTCTCACATGGTGATACAACTCACAAGACTCCGAGTCTTGGGAAACCTCTGATGCAATGGTCCAAAATCTCCTCTCTGAAATTTTCCACCTTAGGTTTCTCAGAGAGAACTTTTTGACACACACAGACAGCCATGTCTGGACTGGGCCCTTGGGCTACTGGTAGACATAAATAATGAACGACCTGTTTCCCTATTTTGGTTAGACCACTTCTGTCTTCAGAGACACCCATCTCCATGGTGTAATCAAAATACTCTTAGTCACTGCCAAAGGAAAGCTCTATCCAGTCAAGAGGCCATGGAGTAAAACTAATGAAAGTCTATAAGCACTTCCTGACTGCTGCTATAGTAACTATACCTCCAAAGCATCCCTTTCCATCCCCAAACTCACCGGTGACTGTTGGAAAGAAACTTGTGAAAAACCTGGTCTGATAAATTGATTGGACAGAAATAATTCTTGCAAACATATAACTCCACTGCAAAGTAGGCAGAAAGGCCCAGATCTACAATGGTATTTAGGCTCCTAAATACCTTTGTGGCTCTGGGCCAAAGATCCTATATGCTATCTGCCAAAAAGGTAACACAGTCACAGCTCCCAAATCTTCTCAAAGTTGCAAATCATCTCACAAACCCAGATGATCTGCACTCAATTCCAAAGCCAGCCTATCTGGCTGAGAGAATTAACTATTTAATCTCATCAAGAAGACCATGCATATCTGGGATGTGTTAGGGGCCGCCAAGACCAAGAAGATGACTATCAGGCCAAAACCACAAAAGTTCTCCTTCCATGAATGTGCCCTTTCACACAAGTAGTAGTCACAGAATCACTGACAACAAAGAGGATAAACATCTGGGCTCCTGATCCCTGGATAGTCAAAGACAGTAGGGAACATATGGGATTACTAACAGGTATAAGTGACTTAAGAGCCTGAGTCCCCTTTTCAAAAATGATTTTCACTGGGACTTAGGCATTATTTAAAATTTTATGCACTGTCAACATCTCCTCTGATGGAGGGAATCTACCAGCCATACAAAAACCTGCCAGCTAATGACCTGGCAAATACCACCTAGTATCTAACCTGTCTTTTCTAAGTGAGATAATGAAGAATTTAGTCTTCACTGACACCTGTCAAAAAGTGCTGCACATCCATCAGCTTCCCTTCATTTCAATTGGACTTTTGTAAACCCCACCTTTAGTTTTCTAAATATGGACTTTGGAGCCTGAACGTAGACTCCTCGGTATAAAAATATTGGCCCTTAACTCCGGGCATACATTTATGAAAATCTTGGCCCTAAGCTTTTACCAGAGTTATACCTAAAATATGAAATTTCCTGCCTGGAGAAACAAGAATCTACTAACCTCGCTGTGTTCAGAACTTAATGCAAAATTATTTTCTTCAGCTTGGCTTTCCCCACAGTAAAGTCTTCTGCCACACAAACCAACACACAACAAATTCAACAATCAAATATAGTAAATTTATCTTTCTTCCCAGCAGGTTGGAGTGAGAGAAAGATCAATGTTATTGGTTATTTTTAAGTCTTGAGAGGTGCTCAGATACTTAGGTGTTGAAGGGCGTCATAAAAAAAAAAAGATAAATTGGCCATGCTCAGACTTTGTAGAGGATCGTTTTTATGACAAAGCTGAAACTGGATTTCCTTGGTCTTGGGTTCTGTTTGAAAGTTTTGTACAGAGCTAGCAGTGGTACTCACACAGCAGCGATATACTACAAAGATGTTTTCTCACTGTTAACACCAAACTGGGGTATCCAAAAAAATGAAGGGCCGAACTCTGTTCTCAGATACAAACGTGGAAATCTGTTAAAGCCAAGCAGTTTGGATAAGTGTCCAGAGAACAGAATTGTCCCTACGTGCTCACTCAAGATGCAATCAAGAGCAACTCCAACCACTGCCGCTACTCAAATCAAACCTCTGAGACATGAAAACCTTGGATGACTTAAAAAAAAGTTTTCATTTTCACTTGTCTTTGTGCTTTATGGTTTCTCAACGATAGGGAAAATGATGAAATACACTGAAAAGCTATTCTCAAGGTAACTGGAAACAGGATGTACTAGGAATCTTGCAAGATTACCACACCAAGGACCCCATCATAAAAGCTCCCATTGACTTAAATAGATGCAGAAGCATACCCCAAGTTTGCAGATTTAAAGTGCCAAACTGATGCTTGTTGGAGTAAGTGGAATTACAGCAAGAGTGAATATATCTCAAGGAGCTCGAATAAGCTGTTAGACATTTAGGTGAGCCGCTGAACCCAAACCCTGAGTTTTTTGAGGGTTAGTAGCTAGGACTAACCAGCATCAATATTTTTGCCCCATCTAGAACATTCTAATCAGAAATTAATTGAGATTCAGCCCATCGGACTGCTTGTTCATTAAAAATTCTGGACCAAATGAATATGGGTTCTTAAAGCATTTGAATAAATAAGGAAAGAACGTATGCCTTGGTCACAATGTAAATGATGGCCTTCCAGGACTGGCTGAAAGCACTGGTGAAGATTTGTTAAGTTCTTTGTGTACTTTAGGCACCTTCACTTTGGAATATGTGTCATTTATTTTAGTTTGGAACAGAGTACCTTGACGGAATGCTGTCTGTTCCCCAGCAGTGCTGGCTTGACGTTTCGGTTACATGCAGTGTTGGCCACAGCATCCTTACAACTGGGATTGAAAAATCCAGAAAAATGTTTAAGGTTCCCAGGCTGCCATTTAAAGGTATGGATTCTTGTCACAAATTGGGGTTATATTATTCTAAGTAGTTGCCTGTAAAATATATATACATATAGTGAGTGTCTCATCTCTCACATTCTTAGAGACACCTGGGCTTGTCTCAGTCTGCGTACACTGAGGAAGGAAGTTCTTGTGACACGCCAAGGAATTCAGACTGGGAAACTGGGGAGGACAGGGGGGGGAAAACTCATTCTCTTCGCCAGTTCATTATGATATTAAAGTTGTTTTTTTGCCAACCTGATAGCCAAAACATTTTTGTTTTTTAATTGTTGGCACCCCCAGAACAATCAGCGCAGTCACAATTACTTCAACAGACACACTGGAATTGGAGCAGGCAGAAAATGGCCTTAATGGGAATCTTTTACAAAGCAGCTGTTGGAGCGTGGTAACAAGACACTGAATAAATGGCAGCTACATAACTTCCCCTAATCAGATTGGAGCAATCAGCTTGAAAAATTTTCCCATATGTTGGAGAGTGGAGCTTGGGCCTAGGGTTATGGCAAGGACACAGGCCATGTTCAGGTTACAAAGTCTGGCTACAATTAAGCACTCGCTGCAGAAATTGTGATGATGCTTCAGGGAGCTATTGCACTTTAGTCATTTGTAATTGCACATTCGGAAATTACTCACTCCAAAATTACTCGGGGCCCAGTTACATGGTTTACAAACATATGTTCTCAGAAAAGGAAAACACTGTCTTTCCAACGGATATAGTTGTATGGGTTTGTTTATGGTTATTAATGGAACCTAATTGAGTGGGATTGTTTATTAAAAAGTCATTTGTGATTTTTGTGCGCGGTGATAATCAAAATGCAAAATGTCCTGTGATGCGTGCAGTCTGGTGGCGCCCTGATTCCATACTGCCCCCACCAGTGCTCTCTCAGTAATCTAGCCAGAACATCGTCCCTCAATGTAGACTGGGTTGTGCTTCAGTGGGTCACATTATCTATAGCAGGATGTGCAGGCTGGCAACTGATCAGTGTATCAGCTCTGTCACTTCAGATATATTGTAGGGTTGATACAGCATGAACGTTCTGTAGAAAATTAGCATTGCACAAGCTTTGTAATTATACAGCTTTTTATGAATTTAATGAAAAAAGACAATGCCTTCAGGATGTCTCTTTTTTTTTCTGGTTGTTAATGCAAGGAAATATTCCATTGTGTTCCAACATCTAACCTTCCCAAATTTTCGCAGCTTGGGAAATAGACACAGAACCCAAACAAGATTCATGTGTCTAAAGAATAAGACATACTAGTGACTGACAGCACTGATAACCTTTTGCTTTGTGGTACATGTACAGTAGGTTTAGGGTGTCATGTGTGTATGTACAGAGGTTATCAGTAAACCAGTAGAAATAGAGAAGCTTTATTTTAAAATACATACCACACACTGTTTTAAAATGTGGTTGATTAGTACAGACTTTGGGGATTTTAATTTCAGTGTAAAAACTTCCATTCGTTTCCTAACAAATGAACTCATGGAAAGACATTGAATATTGAATATTATTGAATATTATTTTTGTGGAATAACCCATTTGAGAGAACAGCTATCCACAGCACCCACACTAGCATCAGATGATATTATGCTGTTAATGCAATTGCACATACTTGAACATCTGTGTTGTTTAATATAAATTGCTTAAGGTTGGTTGTCCAACTCTCCCACCCTCTTTTTTCCCCCCTTTAAACATAAAGTCTGGATTCAATCATTTTGTAATTGAAATAACATTTAGGGCTGGATTGGCACCTTGCAATCTGCCCTTAGGAAGGGGTAGCTCATACATGTGCCATCCCAGGAGTGAAGAATGGACCAAATTGTGAAACTGAGGATCTGCTTCTCCTTTGCTCTATGGGCAAAGTAAGTCACACTAGCCCTTGATCTTGTGGCAGTCGCTCCCTGCTCACTTTCACAGGAATAGGAATAGCAGAGAGATCTCCCCTCTCACTGCTATCCACAGTACAGGTAGCCCATGCAGGATAGTAAGGGGGGATTGTTAGAGTTCAGCACTCCCCGGTGTGGGTATGCCATATTTAAGTTCCAACGTCTGTAAGTGGGGTTGTGTATACTTGAAATGCCACTTTGGCTGGTCAAACACTTACATAATGAGTTTGTAGCTGTCTTAGTTTGGGGAGTTTCCCTAGCTGGCTGTTGGCTCAGTGTAAGGATGTGTTCTACCTGCAGAAGGCAAGACAAGTTTGGGTAGGATGAATTACACAGTGTTTGCAGGGAATGCCAGCTTAGAATTGTTTTCAGTAGGATAAACTGACAAGGGCTATTTGACAATTTAGTGTGTTCATGCCTGTAACAACCTCATAGACTCTAAGGCCACAAGGGACCATCATGATCATTTACTCTGACCTGCACAATGCAGGCCACAATGCACCCACCCACTCCTGTAATAGACATCTAACCTCTGGCTGAGTTACTGAAGTCCTCAAATCATGATTTAAAGACTTCAAGTTACAGCGAATCCACCATTTCCACTAGTTTAAACTGGCAAATGAACCCGCATCCCATGCTCTAGAGGAAGGCAAAAACAAACAAACAAACAAAAAAACACCCAGGGTCTCTGCCAATCTGATCCAGGGGAAAATTCCTTCTTGACCACAAATATGGGCATCAGTTAGACCAGGGATTGGCAACCTTTGGCATGCGGCTCACCAGGTTAAGCATCCTGGCAGGCCAGGCCAGTTTGTTTACCTGCCACGTCCAGAGGTTTGGCCAATTGCTGCTCCCACTGGCTGTGGTTCGCCGCTCCGGGCAAATGGGGGCTGCAGGAAGCGGCGTGGGCTGAGGGATGTGCTGGCCACAATTGGCCGAACCTCCGGATGCGGCAGGTAAACAAACCAGCCCAGCCCACCAGGGGGCTTACCCTGGCAAGCCGTGTGCCAGAGGTTGCTGATCCCTGAGTTAGACCCTGATTTGGGCAAGACACAGCTGCCAGACAACTGGGAAATAATTCTCTGTAGTAACTCAGAGCCCTCCCCATCTAGTGTACCATCCCAGAGCATCCCCTCATGGGGAGACCTGGCATTACAGTGACTCTGCCTCCTCATCCTCAGAACTCCTGTGCTCTGCTGTGGTGACTTGGCCTTCCAGTCTGATCATCCTTCTGGGGTATAGGTGTCCCAAACAAAGTGTCCAACACAATGCTAGTTATGAATATTCTGCCCTCCTGTGCTCTTCTTCAATCTTACTCCTCTTTCAGAGTAGCGGGTTCCCAGGTTTCTCCCCAGCAGAACTCAAAACTCCCAAACATGATCAAACCCAACTTAAGTCACTTCTGCCCACAGGCTTGGGTTTTTAGTCCTTTTGGGCTCGTCCCAGTCCCTGTTCTGCTTGAGGACACTGACCAACAGGCTCCCTCGAGCCTTACTGTCAGGCTGTAGGTTCCAGGCGGTCAGGTGAGGTGGTTGGAGTGATGGTCAAGAAAAGGGGCGAAGCCAGTCATAGGCCAAGGGCAGGACTGAAATGGAGGTCTGGGAACAGGCCATGGATCAGAACTAGAGTCAGAGTCTATAGACAAGCCAAATCAGGATCATGGTTGGAGTCAGTCGGGGGTGCAGAGCTGGAGCAGAGTCAGGACCAGAACTGGAGCAAGGTCAGGATAGGGCATGGACAAGGCTGAAGCAGGCAGGAACAAGGCTCAAGAAAGGCTGGGGCAGGAACAGAGACAGGTTTGAAGGAGGCTGGAAGCCTAGGGAGTCTGTAACACTTTGATGCAGCAGGAAAGTTCCTAGCTTAGTGTTGCACAAGCTAACTTGAGGCCCTGGCAGTGAAATACCTGTGCCGGGGGGACATCTGACCCAGGCCCTGCTCAGGGATAGGCTGGTGCAGGAAGTCACTGCAGGTTCAGCTGGAGAGGTCAATCATTGTAGATGAGTGAGCTGCCCTGGTCCAGCGGTGGGTTTGCCTCACACTTACCCCTGTTTCAGGGTCCACCCCAGAGCTAGCTCTACTCCTGCAGCGTCGCCATGGTTCCTTTTTCCAGATCAAGAAAACTCTAGACCCCTTATCTCCTGCATCTCTTCCCTCACCACTCTGAACATCTTTCTTTTGGAAGCAGACATGGCTCCTCCCAACTGGGTCTGTTACTGAATTTTGCCTATCACACTCTCCAGGTGCAACCAAGTGGGCTAGCTGATTCTCTTGCTCCTGTTAACCCTTTGTTTACCCATGTAAGTTTTGTACAGTCCATCCTAGAGTCCATTATTTGCTGCTTTTCTGAAGTGCATGTCGTTCAGGCAATTGGCTTTATAGTTATTTTGTGCTCAAACAGTTATTTTACCATTTTTTTGTAAAAATAGAAGAACAAAGTTAGAATCATTGGTTGTGAGCTCACTATGTGTTGTGGAGAACCCTGTGATCCTGTCTTTGCAGTCCTCTGATTACTAGAAAAATCCACCCAAGCTCTCTGTTACAAGAGTCATTTTCAAAAGCATTCAGCTGGGGTAACTTGCTCATTGACTTCAATGGAAAGAGTGTCACAGGGCAGAGTGCTAAAAATGGCTGCCACAGCCATAGAAATTCCTACACCAGAGTTCACTACTATGCTGCTAACACTAGTGCAATTGAACAAATGTCTTGTCAAATGTTAACCAAGGTTTCTGAAATGGTACTGAATACAGTTTGATCTGGTCTACAGCAGGGGCATAGCCACAGGTAGGTTTGGGTGTGCTCCTGCCAGCATCTCCCTCCTCCCCTAAGCTGTTTGTTTTGGATCAATCATTAACAGCCCCACCCACCCAACAGGGAGAGAAGGGGCACACTACTAGGGGAACACAGCTGCTTTCAGAGACCTGTATGGGCTTCTGCCAGCCCCCCTAGACAGGGGGGAACATACAGCTAGAGGTAGCAGGAAGTCAGAGCCAGGAGGCTGCAGCAGCTACAGGACAGAGAGGAACAGGGGCTGTTGCTTCTGTGGTGTAGAGAACAGTGCATTATACAACAAGTGATGGGGATTGGGTAACTGGGATAAGAAATGGGGCCCAGCCAAGCGCTCTGGTCATTGCCTGCCCACCATACCTGGCTATGCCACTGGTCACCAGCATTGTTCAACTGCACTCAGCAATAACATCAATTGTCAGCCATGTGTTAAATTCCCTACCCTACGTAAGGCTATAATGTCTGTACCTCTTGTAAGTGACTCATTCTTACAATGCCTACAAATTCTTCTTGCTGTGCTATCTTTAGGGTGACCAGATGTCCTGATTTTATAGGGACAGTCCTGATATTTGGGGCTTTTTCTTATATAGGCTCCTATTACCCCCCACCCCCGTCCCAGTTTTTCACACTTGCTGTCTGCTCAGCCTAGCTATCATTGCTGGGGGGGAAACAGTCCAAATAAAACAGATTATTGCCATTCACAGGGGGGTATAGAAATGTACTAATTTGTAAACTGGATGTAGAGATTTGAAAACTTAAAATGACAACTAGCAAAGCATCTGGTTGATAGGTACATGGATCCCCCTCCCCCCTCCAAAAAAATAAAATGTTTATTTTCAGCTTTAAAATTATTATTGGATAAGGCACAAATTATGCATATTTCTTGAAATGGGGCTGAAAAGGGATGGAATAGTAGCTTTTAAGGCTAAGAACCCCAGATGTAAACTATTAAGACTTCTCAGAATTTAAGTGTTAGTATATATTCCAGTATCCATCACTAAGGGTATGTCTACACTACAAGAGTAGTTCGATTCAGCTTAAGTCGAATTTGTGGAATCGACCTTACAAAGTCAAATTTGTGTGTCCACACTAAGAGGACAATTGTGAGTTGTGAGTCCACACTAATGGGGCAGGGGCCGACTTTGAAGCGGCTGCACTGCACTGTGGGCAGCACCCCCCACAGTCCCCCAGTCCCCCTGCTGATTGCTGGGTAGAGCCCCCCAATGCCTGCTGGGGAAAAAAATTGGGTGTGGGGTTTTGGGTAACAATCATTGCGCCCCCCCTCCCCCCTCCCTCTCCCTGCGCCGCCGCGCGGGCAATCTGTTCCACTTTTTTTTCTGGGTGACAGCGCGGACGCCATGCACACTGCGACAGCAGCAGCCGCCCCAGTTATGGCGCGTGTCAACTCCTCGCACTCCACGCACCACCTCTTCTTCCACTGGCTGCAGAAATGGGCTGCAATTTATGGTGGTGCAAGCACTGGTGGACCACCAGACCATAGGGACGTTTAACAACGCGGGTGGCCGGGGCTGGGCAAGGTCTGCTCTGCGTTTTTTTTTTTCAGGAACTCTGGTCTTTTTTCGGGAAAGGTGTTTCTTTCTTGGGGATAAATAACTGGATGGGTTGGGGATGCAGAGACACTGACAAGGAACTCTTCAACTACCGGCTGAGCAAGTGCAGAATGGGTGTGGAGGTGTGCTTTTCATCTCTCTCAAGGGGCGAAGGCTACTGACTGCCCTGGATCTCGGAGGCTTTGAAACCTAGGTTCCTCAGTGAGCAGCGTGACCTGTGACTGTTCAGTTTCTTTACAGAGAAGACCTGGAGGACAGATACAGATTCCTCTGCTGCGTGGCTCTGTGGTCCAGGACAAGGACCTGCATGATCTGCACTGTGTGTGTGACCTGCTGTTGATCCTGTATTTTTAATAATTAACTAGACAGTTAGGGATGAAAACTGATTGGGGCCTAAGGTGTTAAAGTTTGAAAATTCAATTCTTTGGGTGCATTTGCAGATCATCTATCATATTTGTGTAATGTGTGGAAAATATCGCACTACACTTAACTAAGGGCCCAATTCTGCAGTACTCTAAAAATCTCAAGGCTTGACAACACTACAGCTGTGTCTTTATGAGAAAAACGAACTATTAGTAACTGAACCATTGGGATAGAACTTTGTTTAATTACGAATAGTTCAGTGTGTCCACACTATCCATGCTAATGTGTGTTTTCTACTGCTGCAGTTTCACTCCACATCTGCATTAGTGCTGTTCTAAACTATTTCATTGATTCTGGGAGATTTTGAAAGGCCACCAGTGAATTGTGGAGCAGTAATGGGGTGACTATTTGGTCTGACCAGGCACCAGCAGCTTTCATCATGGGCACTAAAACTTTGCATACTGAAATGGTATTTAGACTAGCTGAAGTCAGGTCTACTCCAAACAGTATTTGGCAAACAGGGGCACCATTTGGAGTACTTTTGACCATGTCTCTAAAATGGTAAAAATTGGTAAAAAAATCCATTGGTTCTAAGTCCAATTCAGTTGAACTGGTATTAAAACCAGTCGGAGCTGCAATATACAATGCTCACACGACTAGATCCCCTTTTAACCACAGTTTTCATTAAATCTACTGAAAAAAACAAAACAAATCAAAATGGTGGTAAAAACAGCGACAGTCACAGGTGCCTCATCTATCCTATGGCTCTCACTGCTGGGAATATTTTTTGCAGATTTCCCCAGTGTCAGACAAGGTCTTTGGGTCTGGACACAAGATGTTTTACGAAGGCACTAGTAGTGTCTCTAGTTTACACAAGGCTTAGAGGCGGGGTGAGGTAAATAGGTCTAAGTTCCGCAATTTCAGCTACGAAAATAGTGTAGCTGAAGTCAACGTACTTAGAGCTACTCACTGTGGTGTCTTCACTGCGGTAGGTCGACTGCTGACAGTCCCCTGTTGACTCCGCTTCTCACTCCAGTGGAGTACTGAAGTCAACGGGAGAGCACTCGGTGGTCGATTTATCGCGTCTTCATTAAACATGATAAATCGACTCCCGCTGGCTCGATCGCTCCGGAGGTAAGTGTAGACATTTGCTGACAATAATACCTTCTCAAGTGATACTGAAACCTGTTTTGTCCAGTTGTTTTCAATATTGGTTCAGAGAAAACTGTGGCTAAAAAAAGATTCAGCCATGTTTCAGTTTCCTAATGTAGGCCAGCCTTTGGTGAAATCAATTGAGTTTTGTCCATAACCATGGGATTGTGCCTTACTATTGCTGTATTATTAAAACTGCATTAGGCTTAGCTACAGTAGACATGGCATTTCAAGAATAGATACGTTAAAAAATATACCCATCTCCCATTTTATCTGCAGATCATCCTTTAACTGACTAAGCTGACACACTGTAACAATAGTCCTGGAAGTGTTACCTTCAAAATATTTTAATGGCAGAATATCTGCATGCCTGGTGGTTGGATATCTTGGAAGCAAAATACCTTGCACAACCTGCAGAAGTACTTAAATCTCTTGAAGGAAAATTCTGTAGCTACATTTCTTTAATTTCCACTTCAACAAAGGCATAAAACTCTTTTACTTTTCAGATGAGATGTGTAACGTGATGGCCAGTATGCAGAACATTCATTCCAATTGCTCCAGTTTCTAAGAAACAGAAGTTGAAATTGCTCTTTTTCAGCAATGGGAAAGGATTTTAAGACTAGGGATTTTTCCACTATGTTGTCCAGAGCTTTTAATATGTTAGTGTATCCTGTCTGTTATATAATGTACTGAACTATATTTCCCCTGGTGTCCTTTTCAAACGTCAAATTAGTTCTCTGCTGTACAGCTAGCAGTTGGGAAGGAAGGATTAAGAATCAAATTCCCTCCATGAAAGAAAACCAGTTACCCATACTCTGTGGTGCAGGCCAAATGCCTCTAGTACTTGCAAAGTGTGGCTATCTTTCAATATTTGCACTCCCTAGAATAGGAGATTAGATTCCACCTACAAAATGAAGCTTTTTGAAAAACTATATTTTTTGGCTACTATAAGAAAGAAGTGTTTCTATTTTGAAGCTGCTTAACAAATGATTTTCTCTCTTTCGTATCAGAATAATAATTTAAGATTAGTGATAAGATATCATAGGCAGGGCTGGTAGCACCAGCTATTATTAAGGTTGCCTGATATATATTTAACTATACAATATTAGCCACAGATGCCAGAGCTTTGGAAGTTTGCACTGAAACCAGAAGCTTTTCTGCCTGAGTTTGTTGGAGTCTCTTGTGTTAAGTAACTGTGGCTCAAGTTGAGCTAAAGACAAAAAAGGCCAAATCCTCAGCTGGTATAAACTGGTAGAGCTGCATTGGTGTCAATGCAGCCACACAATTTTACATCAGCTATGGATCTGGCCCAAACGCGTGGTTTTGGAAGGAAGTGTAGTTGTATGCTGTACATCATGCATGCTTCGACTCTACTCACAGCTCTGGTTACGTCAAAACTCATCTGCCCGTTGAATACATACTTCCCTCTCCCCCCCACATTTAAATTGCCAGTTTCTCTTTCAGTTCAGAGCAGCATTAACTTCAAAGGATTCACAAGAGAGACATGGATGACAGGCTCAGGCTGAAGGTGCTGACTTCAGCAAAGACACTGAAGGTCTTAGGTTCTAAGTGTAATATATAAATGATAATTCAATATTTACAACATCAGAGTTTGGGGGTTTTTAATAACATATGCATACGTTTTGCTCTGAGTGCTGGAACTGAAACGTTCCAAGGCTGATTTGGAGTTATGTTTAAATCAATACAACCTTTTAAATGTAAGCATTTTCATAATGCTTTATTATTGGAAGGAGCAAGGGCCCAATCCTGCTCATCTCACTCAGGCAAGTAATCCCACTGAAGTAAATGGGACTGCCTACATGAGTGTGATGAACTGGGCATGCCCCCAGGTAGGAAACCCAAGCAGTCAGTGAGCTTCCAAACCACTGCAGATTGCTTTCTATTTGGAATATGCCCTTGTACTTCTTGTGTAGGAAAATAACTACAGTAATGTTGAACTTAATTTAGTGTTCAAGAAAGAGGCTGGATTGAAAACTCTGGAAACTAAAGAACTAACATGGCTCATGGAGCAAAATCATATACTTTCCTGCGTTGCGACTCAATGACTGCAGAAGGGTAGATTCATTTCCTTGCTCTTACAGTTGCTGGCCTTTCTACTGAAATTGCCAATAATGATGGGAACTGTGAGGACAAATTTGCTGCGGACACTTGTTCACTAGGATCTGGGCCTATATCATCCACTTATTTCAGTTAGGGCACCAAACAGCCACCTTGTAATGAATAAAGACTTTGATGGCGAGGAAGAATGGCCCGAAGATTAGGGCACTAGCTTGAGACTCAGAACACTGGATATTGAACATTAACTTCCGCTGAAATCAGTGACAGTTAGGAGCCTAAATACCTTTGAGGATCTGGGCCTTTTATGTATTTATCCTCATCACACCCATGTGAAGTAGGGAAATGTTGTTAACCCCATGAGACGGCTGGAGCAATAAGAGACTAAGTCTGCGAGGTGTTCAGATACTGCAGTAATGGGAGCCATATAAATATCTACAGTCAGTACCTTGCTGAATCTACCTACCTAAACATGTGCCTGACTTTAAGCACATGAATAGTCCCACAAAAGTTGGCCTAGTTTTACATTTACATGTTGTTAGAAAAAATATTGAAAACAATCTTGCTCCCTCCCTTTTCTTCCAAAGCCTCCTTAAGACAATGAGAGTCACAGATCACAAGGGTAAAATTCAAATTGAGGTCTATGTGATGCTGCAAGCTACACTTCAGCTTTGATCATCAGCTTGCTCAACTTTCTCTGTTATTGTTGATTTCACAATGGGAGAAATGAAACTAGTCTGAGTAAACAGTGAGTTAGATGTAAGCTATTTCACCAAGTGTCATGTGCAATTAAATGGCCCTGATTCTGCAATAATCTCCCTGTGGACAGATGGATACCCATCTGAGTTTTGCTTGGGAGAAGAGTCCACCCACACAGAACTCATTGCAAAATTGAGGTCTAGATTAATTTCCAGCAGTGGAGAATTAATTACTAGATTTAGGCAAATCATTCATAACAAAAATATTATTTCACTGAACACAGCTTACTGTTCACACTTGCTGCTTGTGTGTGAACAAACTGATTCTGTCAGAAGTATTCATTATTAAAAATTATTCATTATTCTGCAAATCCTTGGTCTCTGTGTAGCTCATGAAAAGTTCATTGTGCATATTCTATACTTGATCTCAGATATATTTTGATTGTACATGGTCACATGGCATGACTCTGTACACTAGCTGAATGTGAATGATTCATAGAATCAGTTGTCTGGTGCAAATACTTGCAGTTACAAGTTAGTCTCTTCTCCAATTATTCTTCAATATTTACTGTTTCCTGCCCATAAATGTATTTGCTAAAATATCTGCATAAAGCAACTAAAAACCAGGCATAAACTTAGCTGAATTCCCCCCAGCTAAACTATATACACAGTTTTGATCAAGGGCTATACTATACCTAAAACCTGGGCCTTGGTACACTGATGCACGGAGAATCTAGGAGTTATAGGAAAATCCAGCTTTAAAAAAATATGATAGTTGCACAGTCAGTATAAATTGGAAAGCATAATATAGTCAATATTATCTAGCTCCGATTCTGAATTCCACTCACTGAGGAGGTGGGGAGAAGAAAGATATTCATTTGTCATCTGCATTCTTGTGGGCTCATCCAGATTTACTTTCAGCATTTGCAAAATGAATTATAATCCCACATCACCACTGCATAACCTGATATATAACCATAAAGTTCTGGCACTGGTTTCTTACAAAATTAGGAGGGGAATCATATTCAAATGCAGACATTCCATGATGTTCTTTTAACTCTCTGAATCCCCAGTCTCCGACTCAGAGTCCAAAAGTGCAGACCTAAGGCTCCAATCCAGTGAAGTATTTAACAACACACTAAATTTTAAACATGTAAATACTCTTGGACTAACTCATATGCTTAAGTGCCTTCCTGAAATCAGGGCCTGGGGGCTTTAAGATATTCATAAAAACAATGACATGGTCCTGGAAAAGTTTATTGGCATAAAGATGTCACCAAAAATAACCTCCCTTCATTAAATGAAATTAATATTTTTAAGGACAACCACACTGACTTGTACTTTGGTTTAGGACTGTTTCCTGACATTACTTGCACAATGAGGACCGCATAATTCTTCTTTGTGGCTTATTAGCACTTCATGAGTCATGCCATATTTACTGTAGAGGATTGTATGCTTCAGGAAAGCAACAGAAAATAAGACAAGAGAGCTTGGAAATGATTAACTAAAGGATTGCTTCTTTCATTCTCCACACCAAAATTGCAGCAAATGCAAAAAGTATCTATTACATAAGTTAAAGCCTGTACACAAAATAATGCTAGTGGGATTCCTTGCCATCTCTTGTAAAGCTAGCAGACCCTGTAGTCTCAAAGCAATAACCAGTCATAATTATGTCCTTCACAGGCAACGAGCCAACTACACTTCTGCAGAAAAATGTGTAACAGTAAGTAAACATATGTCTATATCCCAGATGCATTGGTGTCTCTAAAACAAAGTTTGAGAGCGAGCGAGAGAGAGAGAGAGAGAGAGAGAAGGGCTCTTCAGGATTCTACTAAGCAAAAATAACCTGAACACAATAGAGGAGAATGGGATACCTCAGCCACGAAAGTGATATTGTACGCAACACAGGTAGTGGCGCCTATAATTAAAATTGCTTGACACTTTCCATTATAAGGCCCTGTTTTCATTTGCTATCTTTGCCAGGTTTAAGTATAAGGGCTGAAAATTTCCATGCTGGGTTTCTGCCTCAGCTGAATTTTTTTGCCTTTTTTAGAATATTACTTTTCCCACAGTTCCCCTACCTCATTCATTGCTCCGGCTGGATGATACTCAGGAAATTAATCAAATCCTGGTCCATTAGATATGTTTGACATTCATGTCTCTGTATTTCAGTTCCCCATCGTAAAATGAGAACACTACCACCACCTCACCACACAGGGGTGTTCTGAAGATAAATTCATTAATGTTTGTGGAGCACTGAGACACTACAAGTATGACCACCACTGAAAAGCCCACGGGGAAATTAATAATTCATTATTCAGAGCAGGGTTTGAATACTGTGCAGTAAATAAGGCCTGGGATCACACTTTGAATAATGAGGATAAAAAGAAAGACTGAAGATCATTCAGTGAGCACTGTGCACTGAATGAGCCAGGGGCCCTGTGGAAAAAAATAGTATGTGATTGTGTAATTAAAGACTGTATCATAATGTATACATACAAGAAGGCTGAGTTAAGGTTGCAGAGGCAACCTTAATTCCGGCATTTTTCCTAATTTTTTGAGTGCTCGACTTCACAACCTTAACATTCTTTTAATATTGTTTTTGGATATAATGAATACATAGAACATCCTCACTCCACAGCTTGCTTCATATGATCTGGTTTTAGCCTGGAGGCAGGAGGGAGACACACACAGCTCCATTTCCAGCTCCTCAATTCTGGGGCCAGCCAGAAGCCACTTCTGACCTTGGCATACTTTAGGGCAGCCTTAGGGCAGGTCTACACTAAGGGCGGGAGTCGAACTAGGGTACGCAAGTTCAGCTACGTGAATAGCGTAGCTGAACTCGAAGTACCCTAGTTCGAACTACTTACCCGTCCAGACGCCGCGGGATCGAAGTCCGTGGCTCCAAGGTCGACTCCGCCACCGCCGTTTGCAGTGGTGGAGTACCGGAGTCGACCGGAGCGTGCGGGAAGTTCGAACTATCGCGTCCAGATTAGACGCGATAGTTCGAACTCTGAGAAGTCGAACTCACCGCGTCGACCCGGCAGGTAAGTGTAGACTAGCCCTTAGGGATGCTCTAAACTATGCTCCACTGGCTGTGTCCCTCCAGGGCTGGTATGCCTTGATCTTTCCTTTCCCGTATTCCCCTGATATGCCCTGTGTGCTGGGGGGTGGGATGAGATTGGCATGCAGCTGACATGGACATTTCAATTGCACCCAGAGATTCCCTACACAGCAAAGAAAGCTCAGCTCTTCACCCCTATGTCTACCACTAAAGTGGTATAATGAAGCAAGAGTGGATCTTGGGATTAGCACCATAGCTATTATAATCCTGTTTGGGTTTTTTTTTTGTCAGAATTAACAGGCTAACTCCATTTATATGAGTATATTTTGAATTATTGCTTCTATTATCTTTTAACCTGGGTTACAGTTAAGAATGTTGCAATAGGTCTAATGATTAGTAAGAGCAGTGGTTTGAGTTTAGGACTGGGGTCCCCACATCATTTAACCACTTTTCCTTAGTTGACCTATCATTAAAATGGAGATAGCAATGGTAATCTGACCCCCTTCTCCCCCCCAATCCCACCCCACACACACACCAGCTGATTGTGAGGATTAATTTAATAATGCTTGTCATATGCCTGGAACAAGAAAATTGCTGAGTATTATTAACACATGCCTATCGACAGATCTTCTGTTGTTTGCCTTAGTTTTCAATTTGATGGCATGGCTCAGGTCTTGGGTTCTGAGTAGTGTCATCAGCAGCACGTGACTTAAGCTTCTTTTAAAATGTAAATTACTTTCATTGCTACCTTTCATAATGCGTTTTCCCTTTCTTCATTAACAAGTAAAAGATTAAATGCAATTTATTCTTCATATGTTATGTAGTTTATCTGAGGCTTTGGGTCTGTTTTTGACATGCCTCTTCCACCTGGGAATGAACTCTCTGTTAAACTATAAACAAGGCTCTAAATCTGAACATATGAATTAGCCACAGGGATTTTAAACAGACTCTTTGACCCAAGATTCTGAAATTATATGTATTGTTATATACCTCTCTGTGGGACCATTTGATCACTTTATTATTTATAGATTAAAGAACATTGTTGCTAATTAATACTGTTCTAATTGTTGGTGGTGTATATATGCTTGCTTTGATGTTTTTTTGATCCTGTATTTTGGGGATTTAACTTACTTCTTTTTTTGGATGGTTTGGGATTTTGGAACCTGTATTTTCAGCATTTGTTTCATTTTCTTAACCTCCTATCTTTTTTTAACCTCATCACTTCTCACCATTACTGTTTCTCACTTTATCAAGACTTATGAAATGGGGCAATCCCAATTAGTTATACTAACAGATTCACTTTTTTCTCCACTTTTGGAACCACTGAATAGTAGAAAGGTTACCACTGTCTGCATTAACATACCACATTACACTCATACAGTGGTTTGATATGATTCATAGATTCCTACACCAGAAGAGACCATTGCAATCATCTCTTCTATAACATATGCCATAGAAAATAATTCCTAGAGCAGCTATTTTAGAAAAAACATCCCATCTTGATTTAAACATTTGCAGTGATGGAGACTCCACCACTGCCTTTGGTAAGTTCCAATGGTCAGTTAACCCTCACTGTTCAAAATGTATGCCTTATTTCCCATCTGAATTTGTCTAGCTCCAACTTCCAGCCATTGGATTGTGTTATATCTTTCTCTGCTAGTCTGAAGAGTCCATTATGAAATATGTGTTCCCCATCTAGGTGTTTCATTGAGTCACCCCTTAACCTTCTCTTGGTTAAGCTAAATAGAATGAGCTTCTAGAGTCAATCACTACAAAGCATGGTGTCTAATCCTTTAATCATTCTTGTGGCTTTTCTCTGAACCCTCCCCAATTTATCAATATCTTTTTTTAGTTGTGGACACCGGAACTAGAAATAGTAGTGCATCAGTGGTCACATAAGTATCAGATAGAGATGTACAATAACCTCTCCTACTCGGTTTCTCTTGTTTATGCATCTAAGGATCTTATTGGTGCTTTTGGTCACAGCATCACACTGGGAGCTCCTGTTCAGCTGATAATCCACCCCTCCCCATCCAACTCTGTTTCAGAGTCACTGCTTCCCAGGATAGAGTTCCCCCATCCTGTAAGTATGGCCTACATTCTTTGTTCCCAGATGCACACATTTGCACTTACCAGTATTAAAATTCATGTTGTTTGCTTGTGCCCACCTTATCAAGCAATCCAGATCACTCTGCATCAGTGACCTGTCTGCTTCATTATTTACTGTTTCCCCAATATTTGTGTCATCTGCAAACTTTATCAGTAATGATTTTATGTTTTCTTCTAGGTTATTGATAAAAAACATTAGATAACATAGGTCTGATCCCTGAGAGACCCCACTAGGAACACCTGCTCGATGATGATTCCCCGTTTACAATTACATTCTAAGACCTATCGCTTATCCATCTTTTAATCCATTTAACGTGTGCCATGTTGATTTAATATCATTCTGGTTTTTAGTCCAAATGTTGTGTGGTACTAAATCAAATGCCAAATCAAACTGAAATCTAAATACATTACATCAACACTATCGCCTTTATCAACCACACTTGTAATCTCCTCAAAAAAAAGATATCAAGTTAGTTTACAGGATCTATTTTCCATAAAGCATGTTGATTGGCATTAATTATATTTCCCTCCTTTAATTCTTTATTAATCAAGTCTGGTATCAGCTGCTCCATTATCTTGCCTGGGATCACTGTCTCATTGACAGGTTTATAATTACCCAGGTCATTCCATTTACCCTTTTTAAATATTGGGAAAACATTAGCTTTCTTTCACTCTTCTGGAACTTCCCCAATGTTCAAAGACTTACTGAAAATCAACATTAATGGTTCTGCAAGCGCCTCAGCTGGTTCTTTTAAAGCTCTTGGATGCAAACTATCTGGATCTACTAAAAATGTCTAACTTCAGTAGCTTCTGTTTAACATCTTCCTGAGATACTAGTGGAATGGAAAGAGTGTTATCATCATCATAACTACATCATCTGGTTTTTTTCCCCAAATACGGATAATTTGATTCCCAGCTAATGCAATTTAGTTGCTCTGGGCCTATCATTATGAGACAGTCTGGTGGTTAGAGCCCTGTATTACCACACCTTGGGTTTGATTTCACTTATTGAGCAACTCAACTATGGTCTCCTGAAATAAATGAGTCAACACTGAGGGTCTATTTAGCCATAGGGCTGGAAAATTCCCCTTTAAAAGCCTGGTAGCAGACTCCATGATTCACAAGGTCAGACTACATGATCATTAGGGTCCCTTCTGGCTTTAAAATCAAACCAGAATCCTGCATCTGAACATTCAAAACTGAACTTTTCAGCTTTGGTTGGTCTCTAGATAATTATAGTTTTTATACAGGACTTTGCTTAATCTGCATCTTAGTATTATATTTCACTAATTCAATGTTATCATCGTAAAAAATTACACACACTGTTGACAGGTTTTCTTTTTGTCAGCTAGTTGGCATCTGTCAGAATAAAAAAAACATTTGTGTTAATATGAATAAAATTCTGCACCCCCCCCCCATTCAACAATTAAAGATTATATGCATCACGAATGCTATTTTTATTTACATGTAGAGCATGACACCACATTTTAAAAACTCAAAAGAATTTATTTTGTACGATACCTTTCATACAAAAAGCATGACAAAGCATTAGACAGAAGACTGCAGCTAAGTTATAACTAGTTCCATTGCAAGTTTCAGCTTTGAAGAAATCCCAAAATTCTAAGCAAAATTCAACTGACAGAATCAAACATTGCCTGGCCACTATATGAGTCCATGTTCTTATGGTATCAATCCATAATTATTAGTCAGCAGAGACTTCCTTGAAACTCAACTCAGATTCACCAAAATGTTCAAAGCAAATCTGGGCCAGTGTTAAAGTCATTAATGAATCTCTAAACCAGGCAAGTGTCACATGGGTTTGAGTTTTGTTATAAAAGGTTTGCAGAAACCTTATTGTGATATATTATATAGGTGGAATCTGATGGAAGGGGGCGAAAAATGGGAACAAAGACCAAGGGGCAGTTAAGTCAATAGCAAAACTCCCATCTTTAATGGGGTCAGGATTTCACCCCAAGTTTCAGGATTCTCCCTTATGTGATGTTCCAGGAGGTATTGCTATGCTCAGATTCCAGTATACCTGTCTGTCTGTAGCAGTGTTTCTCAACCCCTGGGTCATGACTCAAAAGTGGGTTGCAAGAATGTATGAAACGGTTGCAAACAAACTTTAAAAATAGATAATATTTTGCATACATTTTTTTAAATAGATGCCGCTTGCACTTCACCATATAACAACACTGTGCATACCTAGGGTTACCATATTTCAAGTTCCCAAATAGAGGACACAGCTAGGGGGGAGAGAGCTACCCTTCTTTGCCTGTCAAGCTCTGAAGGCAGAGCTGCCGCCAGCAGCAGTGCAGAAAGAAGTAAGGGTGGCAATACCATACTATGCCACCCTTACTTCTACACTGCTTCAGACAAGATTCTGCAATTACTTTCCAAACAAGCAACTCAAGGGCAAAGAATGGATATGAGATCCATTTGGAGTTGTGTTGCAAAACATGAGTCTACCTGTGGAGGAAGACTCTCAGCTGGTTGAGTTACCTTGCGATTGCAGTCTACAGAGAAAATATACTGAAATGAAACTTCTCCAGTTTTGGTGCAGTGCTGCTGCTGAAGAATATCATGCTTTTTCTTGTCACGCTATTAGAAGCATTTTGCCTTGCAATGCAACATACTTGTGCAAAACTGGATTATCTGCCTTAGCTCAACTGAAGAATAAAAGCAGGAACAGACTTGATGTTGAACATGACCTTCGGATTGTGCTGACTACAATTACACCAAACTTCGATAAACTTGTCAAAGAAAAGCAAGCTCAAGTTTCTCATTAAGTGGAACCTCAGATTTATTATACTTTTGTTAATGTGTTCCTGTTGATGTTGGTTTCTGCCTTTAACTTTCTGACTTGAGCTGCTTTAACATTACAGTTGAACCTCAGTTAAGAACACCAGAGGTACGAATTGACCAGTCAACTACATTCCTCATTTGGATCCAGAAGTACGCAATCAGGCAGCTGCAGACACACACAAAAAACAAATACAGTACAGTACTGTGTTAAACGTAAACTACTAAAAAATAAAGGGAAAGCAGCATATTTCTTCTGCACAGTCATGTTTCAAAGCTGTATTAAGTAAATGTTCAGTTATAAACTTTTGAAAGAAGCACCATAATGTTTTGTTCAGAGTTATGAACGTTTCAGAGTTACGAACAACCTCCATTCCTGAGGTGTGCGTAACTCTGAGATTCTACTGTACTATTAATTATTATTATATGTAGTGAGTAATAAGCATTCTGAGGCCAAAATACTTCTGTTTTCTACTTAAGCTATTTACTGGGTTGGGACTGGCCATCAATATTTACAATGGGTCCCAGTCCAAAAAAGGTTGAGAACCACTGGTCTATACCACATTCATTATTCATCTCTGCTAAAGTTCTGCACTTGTACCTTCTTTACCTAGCTTTATTTGCACACTGTGTTCATCTCCTCATACCAAAGTCACTAGCATCATAGTATGCATCTCCATTTCACTTAGTCATTGAATGATTAGATGCACTATCAAGGTCTGTGGACAGAGAATGATAAATAGAATGGTCCAGTTTCAGTAAGCAGCATTAATTAATATTTCTCACTTCAAGAATAGTATCTGATTTCTCCTCCCCTCACTCCAGGAAGGAAACTCAAATTAAATACCACATAATCTTAAATACAGAATATGATGTTCCAGCCAGTTGGTTGTGTTCCAAATATAATGGGTATTTACCCTTCTAGAATTATGCCCCTCATTCAAAATGTATCATATCATACTCTTGTTGCATCCAGTTATATATCCAATTATAATACCAGTAGAGATCAGTCCTCCAAATTACAGCAGAGGTTTGGGCCCCCTTTCTTGGGAAAGTATGAAGCTGGACTAACAACAGATGAGATTTTTTTAACATGTTCTGCATTGGCCTAACTCTACTCCCATTGAAATCAATTGTAAAACTCCCATAGACTTGACAAGGAGCAAAATTAAGCCAATGCTGAAAAACTTTTGAAAATCTTACCCAATGTGTATACAATTTTCTCTAAAACCCAACAGATTTTAATAATAAAACGGGGGTCAAGGGTTCTTTTAAGATTTTGACCTTTCAGGAAGAACACTGATTTCAGACACAGCAAAAGTTATACACCATTTCCTTGTCACTTTTGCTTTCATAACTCTCCTGCTCATATTTATATTTTTATATAATTTGCAGAATTCTCAGAATGGCTTAAATTAAAATCTTTCACTTTTTTTTAAGTAAAGAGGAAATGCAAAGTCTTTTCTAGGCTAAACCTTGTAACTAATAAAACATCAAAGAAAGATGATGAAAGAGATACAAAGATAGTTTATGTAAATGCTACCAAGCGACCATAGAGTATATGATGAATTTAGTATAGCAAAGATTTGGAACTGCCAATTGATGTTTTAAAAAAGGGACTCACTACAACCTTACCCCTACATTTGCTAAGGAGTTTTGACCACACAACGCCAATTGGAATGCATGGAATTTGCATAAATAAACCTCTGCCCAATCCTACAAATTTAGGGATACTAGCTACCCTCTTTATAAGCAAGTGGCCACCTCTATAGCATGTTTCACCCCTCCTCAACCCTGAAAAATACTTCCATGGTGAGGCTCATGCTCTGCCAGTCTGGAGAAGGCAGGATTTAGAAGGACACCAAGAGCTAACTGTGTTCCTTCAAATTCTTCATCCGCCCCCAAAATTCATAGGGGAAATCAGCAAAAATCTGCTCAGTATGAATTGTGCACCTTTCAGCTCCACTGCATAATCTTGTTAATCCAACTCCTCTGCAGCTAGGCAGTCTTCGATCATTTCTCATCCCAACTTATCGCCATATTCTGCCCTCAGATTCACACACACTCACAAATTATGTTGATGTCAATGACAGCGGTGCACTGACAAGGAAGAATTTAGCTCTTTGTTATCATTTTCCCCACTCTGTGAGGTTTTTTTCCTCTGACAGAAGGATTTTGGTCTAAAATTCTATTTAAATTTAGGATCCTTAAAACATTGTAAAAAGTCAGCATAACCTCAGATAAGTATCTCTTCAACAAGCTTCTGCTTTCGATGATCTGCTGCCTCTGTCTGCTGGACCTACTGCACTATTCTGTTCAACTTTGAATGCTCTGGGGTTTCCTTAACAAGGTACAATTTATTCTGGAAGATTTCTGGCCAAAGAACCCCCCAAACATGTAGGATTTGAATGGAACAGCAGCACTAGGCCACCAAAGAAACTTCTGTTCTTTGTGATTTGAAAACAAAAGCTGGGGGCTTGCTGAAGTTTCACAAGCAGGAGATGGCGTCTCGGGCTTGTTTGGAGCCGTAGAAAGCGAAGCGAGAAAAGATTTTTGCTAAGAGGGAGAAAAGTTGCAAATAATTATCCAAGTTTTCTGTGTTTACTGGAATAAAACCTCAAACCCATCCAAGGGTCGGCTATCATTAGCTAGCATGTGGCTTACAACCATGAAAGAGTAATTTGATTTGAAAGACATATGGTCTAGTAGGTAAATTTTCTTCCTGTGCCTGAACTACATCTTCTATTGCTTTGCTCTCTTTCTGAGGGGCTATGGTGAGCCTTTTATTCAACATGTCACTGTACTAAAGAACGACAGAGTCCTGCAAAAGTATTCTAGTCCACAGGTTCAGATTCTTCTTACGACCAGCCCCTCTTGAGTCAAGAGAGAATTGAAAGTGCTCTTTAATTTCAAATGAGGACAGTCTCCTGGATGGCTTTAGCATTACCTTTCAACAGCCCAATTTATCACGGAGTCAGCAATTTAAAATGAAGTTAAGAAGAGAAGGGGAGAGAGAGTATGCATGCATAAATCCCAACTATTCCTGCCAAACCCACAGATAATGCTTAGCCTTGCAAAGCCAGGTCATGAAGAAAAAATTAGCATTTTACAGGGTTAGCCTCTTTATGTATTTTAAACATCTACAAAGTGTTTCGTGAGGAACCTTCAAGCACCATGAGTTTAAAAAGAAAAGAGAGAGATGCGGGGATTTGGTCACTCCTGACTCCCCTTAAGAGTTTAGATTAACAACTGTTCCTTCTGCAGTACAGCCCTCTCACTCCTAGCACTACCTGATTCAGGGCCAGCAGTTGAATCCTCACATTGTAGGCTGCAGCTCAGTGGCACAGTGGTATCTTTACATCTGTGCCAGCCAGGGTTATTACTGAGTTTTATAACTTCTGCTATAAATAAAGCCTTGTCATCTAAGCATTCAATTTAAATACCTCTCCGTTTATTTTTGAACAGTGGAAGTTAATAATAAATATCATCTTTGTTTTCTAATTTTTTTACTGAGTTGATTTAAATGCTCTTGACAGCTCCAATCCAATACTCCCGTCCAAGCTGACAAGCATGACATGCATCTCTGCATACAAGCTCTCAATTATGCATAATCCAATGTTTTCTAGGGTTTTAATTGAATCACAAGTCTCAAACTTGTTATTTTTAATTTACAACATTTGATTTCTGACACTGGCCCCTCTATGCCATAAATTATGCAGGCAAGAGCCTTAGTTGTGTGGGTGATTAAAAAAAAACTAATTAGGCATGATTAAAAAAAAATAAAACAGAGACCTCTTAAATATGTGCATGTTACCATGTAAAAGAGGCTTATTTCGCTGGAAATGCCTGGGTGAATTTTTTTTTCCCTTTCTCTAAGAGATTATGTTCAGTTCAGTACAATTTGATTGATTTTGACAGAAATGAAAGAAAATGTAGGATTTTTTCTTCCTGCATATATACCAGAAATTGCATTACATGGCCCGTTGATGTGAATTTCTCCCACAGCTCATTGAATGTAATTTTGTTAAGTGGGCAGGAAAATGAATATGAAGAAAACTGAATAGAATCCAACATTTTCCTTGGCACCAGCAGCAAAGCTCAGACATAGTATCTATAGATATAAATATAATATACATGTGAGGTACAATTAGAGGTATTAACCTTTTTATGCCTCAGCTAATGATAGCAATAAGGGAAATATGCAGAGAGTTCAACTAAAAAAAGATACTTTGGGTAGGAAAGAAATGGTTGAACAGACTGCAGCAATGCAGCAAGAGATTAAAGGACTAGAGTGGTTTTCCCTTAAGTGAATTTAAGAAGTTACAAATACACATGCTGTATGAACTGGAGAATATTTATTGTTATTATTCTCTGACAGCCTAAACCTGGCTACTTAAAATACACTAAATCAAAATAAGGATCCCCTCCCCCCACACACACATTTTTTAAATGTTCCTTCTGCAGCAAACAGGAAAAACTGAGGAAATATCACTGCTCCCCTCCTATTACTTTTCATAATCAGATTTAATAGTTTCTGTGTAGCACAAAAATTAAAGTTTTGTATCCTGCCGACATAAGACGTGATGGTAGTATGCTAAACCGAAGATGGTGTTTAAGTTCAGAAGCTCTGATCAAACAAGAATTTAAGCATGTGCTCAACTTTAAACATGTAAGTAGTCTCATTGATTCCAGTAGTACTACTCATATACTCAGACATAAGCATGGTCTTAATTGATTTGCTGGATTAGAAGCGGAGGCTCAGTAGGATGAAGCTAAAGAAGAGGTGGCAGATCTGTCAGACCTAACACCCTTAAAAGTCCAGAATGGTGAACTGACCCGCATCAAAATCCAGTAGGCAATCATTCATGACAAAGGCAAGTACTTTTAACTTCAAAGTAAGATCCAAATTCTGGCTAAAACTTACTTGCAATGTCACTGGTGTCCAAATGCAGTACCCCAAAGATGATAAAAGTGTGGTATTTGGGAAGAAGAGAGCTGAGATCTCTAAATTTATGGCCAGAGCCAACGGGGGGAGGGGGAAACCTGGTACAAATTACTGGGGCCCGGTGGTCCGGAAGGGGGCCCGGGGCCCGGCTTCCCCAGCTTCGTCGGCCCTGTTCAGCCAGTCCACCCTTGCTGGGGGGCCCCCAAAAAATTTTTCACCGGGGCCCAAACCCGCTCTCACTGGCCCTGTCTATGGCGGAGATGATCACTCAAAGACAAGAAGGCATGAGGGAGACAAAACAGCACATTTCCTGGCTTCAAGAATACTTTTTGTGTGACTAGCTCTGTATCATCATGTAGCAGGATCACTGTCCTACTCTACATTACTAAGAGAGGTACTGTAGGCTAGAGCTTATTGAAATTTTTTGAAAATCCAAAATTTTGATGAATATTTTCCAAAACAAATTCAAATGTTTGGCAATAAAATTTAGCAATTTTCAAACAGCTCTTCTGTAGTTCAGACACAGAAAAAAAGAGATTTAAACCCTCTGCCTTTTCAAAGCACTCCATCTGCAGTCCCTAGCAGAAGTTTCTAATCTGTACCTGGCAATTAGAAAAGGGCAAAATTTTACATCCAAACAAATTCATGTCAGTTTCACCGGGACCCAAAATATTCTGAAAAATTTAAAACACTTAATTTAGACATTTTTGAAATTAAATGTTTTGATTTTTAGGGTCCAAATGACTTTTCTGAATTACTTGCAATTTTATTTTTAAAAGATGCAAACAAGTAAAAAATAAAAAAAAAGTAAAAAAACTGAAACCAGTTTTGTTTTGTTTTAACTTTTCAATTTGCTAAAAATTCTGAAACATTTTGGTTTTGGGTCAGCCCAAAAAGATTTTTTTTTTCAGTTTCTCATTCCTGTCAATGAATTCAAACATCCATTATTTGCACAGCTGTAGTGGCAACAGCAGGTATGTAGAGATATTGTGTTAAGATCTGAGAAAGTTTGACCTCAACCAATCCATCCATCTGCCTGCACTGATATTGGTCTCAGCAAGGCTGAAATACTATTTCATCATAGTCTGGTGGGAATGATCTCTTTTAGATAAACAGAGATCTTCTGGAAGAGATCAGTGGAGAACATCAGAGAAGGCCTACACATACCATTTCAAGGATTAGAAGAGGCACTAATTGGAAATATTAAAGGTAGAGTTCATCTGCAAATTTGACACCATCAGCTCAGGAGATTAAACAAAGACTGTGAATGGCTTGCCAACTACAGAACCAGTTTCTCCTCCCTTGGTTTTCACACCTCAACTGCTAGAACAGGGCCTCATCCTCCCTGATTGATCTAACCTCATTATCTCTAGCTTGCTTCTTGCTTGCATATATATACCCGCCCCAGGAAATTTCCACTACATGCAGCCAACGAAGTGGGTCTTCACCCACGAAAGCTCATGCTCCAAAACGTCTGTTAGTCTATAAGGTGCCACAGAACTCTTTGCTGCTTTTAAAGGTAGAGTGGATATGCTCAATTTTTGTTGTCCACACTTCTGTGGTTTCCAACGTCCACTCTATTAACTGCCCTGTTCTAAACATTTGGGTGCAGATTTTAAAGACATTTAGGCATTTTTGGGCTCAGCATTGCAACACCTACCTGATTTAGGAACTTGAATCTCATTTTTAAAAGTGATTTAGGCACTTAGAAGTGCCCACATCCCATCAATTGTGAGTGAGATTTAGGCTCCTAAATCAGGTAGGCATTGCAATGCTGAGAGCAGTAATGTCTAAATACCTTTAACAATCTGGGCCTAAGTCCCTAAACCAGTTCATGACTGCCCAGTCATTTCTCATGGACTGTCTCAAAAGGTCACTTGTGGATACTAGGCATGTTAAAAAATCTGGCTCATAACATCAGTGCTAATTAAATGGGATTTTCTGGCAAAAAAAAGTACATTTGAGCAAAGCCTTTTTTTCCCAGCAATCCCTAGGATTCCCATAGAAGGGAGTATTATATCAGTACTGGATAGCAGAGTTTGGGCTGTGCATTGTCACAGGTTTCTTTATCCATGGTGGTCAGACCAGCTATAAATCGCCTAAGATCTATATTGGGCTTGGCCCTTGTATGTGCCCAGGGATAAGTGGAGAAGGCAAATGAGAAATAGCCTTCCCCATCCCCAAGCAGCCTGCTCTAAAAATGTAGTTTACTTAATAAAAAACAGGAAGTGCTATGAAAATGAGTGAAAACCTTTGCAACATTGATGGACAAAATCTAACAAGGGTATGGAGCATCCAACAGTGCATAACGTGTCTTTAAATGTCTTTTAAGCCTTAAAGTATTGTCTGTGGTGTATGTGCATATGCACACACACACACACACGACCAAATTCTGTTTCATGCACAACAGTGTAAATCCCAAGTAACTCCACTGAACATGAAAACAGAATTCAACCCTGTCTCCAGTTAGTATTAGATTAGAACTGGTACTCTAGCTGCTGTTTCACTAAAAATGCTACTCTCAAGCTTTAGTGCAGTATATAATGCATTACATACTATCTATCCTGGGCCTGTAGTCGCTGAAAGAAGGTATACAGTAGTGTAGAGAATGATGGTATTATGGGAACCTCCAGCTTAGACTGATAGTTTGTAAATCTGGATGCCTGGTGAAGATTCCATTTCCTAGGCCAGCAGCCCAGACGGCCATGTCATGTTATGGAGAGGCCCTGAGGGAGACTACAACAAGGGGACACACAAGTAACTGAAGATGATGAACAACCTTCTCAAAATTATGTTTTGATAAGACTTACAAGAGGGACAATTGGTTAGACCTCACCTAATGTCCAGCCGGTAATAACACAGCACCTGGATCTGTCAACAAGGTGATACAATATCAGCATCATAAAATAATGCTGTGGATTTCTCCCAGTCCATAATAATAAAGAAATTAACTCCCACTGTGGGATCCAAAAAGAAAAATTAAATTATTAGAAGACTTCAGATAGTTGTCTTAATCTACCTCATCTGCATCTTTGCTGTCTTCTAAAATTCTCTATAGTATTCCATAGTAAAGGCCAATATGCAGTGGGCCAAATTCAGTACTGATGTAAGAAAACAAATGGAGCTGTGTTCACATTTAATTGCATTTAATTCCTGTATATGATCTTACCATATTGTTACTAATGTTGGAGGCCCTATTATCAAATACTGCTGTCTCTTTGAGGACTGTTTCCACTTGCATAATACTGGGCAGTGAACTGTGTCATTCATCTTGTCCTGTAAGTTTAGTATGGTTTGCTGTACATATGACACACTAGCAATTAACTGTCACTTTGACACAGAAAAGAAAACCTGATTAAGCACAAACCAGAACAAACATGAGTGCACAGGCCAAAGAAAATTATCAAAATTGAGAATGATTTCTCTATTTTTCTTCAGCAGGGATTTTAGACGCCCATCTTATTACTTGAAGACGTTCTGTAAAACAAAGTCCCTTTTCTAGCTAAGCATCTAAAAGGAACTTCAATCAATCCTAATAAACATTCCTTATCTGTGATGAGAAAGAAGACTGTGGCAGTTGGCTCTCTGAATCGCCTCTGTTATTCTGGAATAAATCATCCACATTTCCAGAACATGTTAGTTCTGTAAACCTGTCATTCATGATCAGCAAATTGTTTGACATTAGGATACAGAAGAGCATGGCTTTGATACACAAGCCCTTGATATAGGTGCTGCAACTTCAGCACCAAAGATGTATGGTTTCTGCAAGTATGTGAGATGAAATTTTATACCAAAAAAAGCCTCTACTATTATTCCTTGAAGACTTTTCAGTAAGGATTAGAATATACATATTTCATGCAAAAATCAGACATAAAAAACAAAATGGCTCTTATTTATGAGTGAGGAAATTCAAAACCTGGAGCTGCAACCTTTACTTAATGCCAAGGCCATGAAAATGCAATGATCTACAGAAATTCACACATTCGTCTCTGGGGGCATTGTTACAGGCTCATAAAAAGTCAAACTGCTGTTACTTGAGCTTGCAAATAATTTATACCTATCATTTGTCTTATAGTCCCAAACATTTGCCTGCTGTGCTGACCACCTACCCATGAATGTATGTTGTAGCAATCACACAGTCAATGGAAGAGAAGAATGTATAATCTGAGAGTATTTGAAATGCCCAAACCCAATCTACCAAAACAAAATATTATGGTCCATGCACTTAAAGAAGGTATTTTTCTAAAGTACTGTATTGTGAGTTTATAGTGCATTTTTTCAAAAGGTAAATGACTATGCAAAATAGTGAGGACCAATTGCTCTGATTGACTTTTGCTTAACTTCCCTGTAGAGTTAGTGGATTGTTGAAAATCTATTCAGAAATAATCCAAGAAAACAAAATCTAACCAGAATGTATGTATAAAAGTTAAGTCCCTGAAAACAAAGCTTTTAGAAACCTTTTCTTTATAAAGGGTTTTTTTTTTAATTATTTAAATAGTAACCTCCCCTATATTTTCTAGTTATGGATCACAAACTGTAGAATGTCATTCAACAGGTTCTGAAATATATTACCATCCTGATCTTACCAAGGATTACAAATAATGTTTACACAATTTTTTCTACTAACTATGTGCATTTTCACATGCAGTATAGACAGAGGTTTTATACCCCTTCTTGCTGTATGTGGCCAAAAAATGTTTGAGAAAGAAAGAAAGAAAGAAAGAAAGAAAGAAAGAAAGAAAGAAAGAAAGAAAGAAAGAAAGAAAGAAAGCTGACCAATTCATAAAGGCCTGCAGGAGCTACACTACAACGGAACCTTTTCACCTCTTCTAAGTTCATTTCTTATGCAAAAGATGATCTAAGGGAATTTACAGTGATGTCAGTCCACAAAGTAAGTGAATTCCTATTTACAGTACCAAAAGGAGAGAAGCATTGAACTTTCATCTAATAAAGTAGCAACGTTAGGTCTAGAGAATATAGGAATCAAAATATTCTAACGTTTCCCCAGGTTCAGTTTAATTCAAATCTACACCATCTAGAAAGCAGTAACAGGGATATAGGTTGCTGAGTTGTTTCAGTCCCACTCTCTCCCTCCCCTGACAAATTCAGAAAAGAAAATTGCTGCAAATCAAGCACATTCATGTTTCCTCTTTGTTATTCAAATGGCACCTGGGGCTGCTGAAAACAATTTATTTTCACAGACATTTCCATCTTGCATTATCGCACTGTCTTTTATGAAAAAAAAATCCAAACATTTACATTAAAAGAAAAAAAATGAAGATTCTTATTTGTCATATGTAATATTGATCCTAATGACTTCTGCAAGTTCCAAGGAGATATTAGTCCTGTTCCCTTGCAGCTTTGGAAAAATGTAACTGTAGCCTAACATCCTCAAACTATTTCACATTATAAGATAATAATTAATGTTGCAGATCTTTAGTTGAATAGTAAAAATCTCATTGACTTGAATGGGAATAGGATCTGGCCCTTACATAGTTACATGAATTAACTTTTCCAATATAAAATTAGTTAAGAATTATTCAGATTGTATGAAGACTTTTATCTTTGGCTAGTTCTATTACAATATTACTGTATATTCCATCAAAACCACATTATGCCTCACAGTGGGTCTCAACTGAAAAGACAAAACTCATCAGTTGCAGTTGCCGAGTTGCTAAACTCGGCAAATGATCTGATTAGTTCTCATTCTGGGACAAAATCTCAATATGAAGTTTGAAAATTAGTTTGTCCCTTCCTCCACAGGGAAAAATAAGCAAAAGACCTCTAGACCACTAGGAAACAGGTGTCCTGCCTGTAGAATATCCCAGGTCTCAGACATGACATAAAGCTTTCTCCACAGTGGAATCAGAAGAAAATACAATACAATAAAATAAAAACCAGTCACCTAAAGACCTATATCCAAAATCCTTCCAAGTCAATGGAAAGACTCCCAGAGAAAGAGTTCAAGGGATTTGAGGTTTAGTCCCAAACATTTAAGAAATATCTTCTGGTCTATTTTTTGAGCCTTAGGAGAGAGTAATTTAAAAGTATTTGGTATACCTGTACTATGTATATGTAATATAATTCCAGTGCACACTAGTAATTAAAGTATCAGAAATATTTAAAAGCAAAAGTACTGTTATAAATATGTAAATATATTTTAAAATAATATGGGTATGTATGTATTTACTGCTACTACTTTCTCGAGGTTTCAGGCTGTTTACATACATTAACAGGAAACAAAAATAAATAAAGTTCAGTCACTAGCCTCCTTTTATTAGATTTCCCAGATACATATTAAAAAAAAAAAAGCAAAATAGAAATTTACACTTTCCATTTAACACATTCTCAAGACAACTGGAACAGTATGTTGAAACTTCCATTCAGAACTATTTCTTTCTCACAGAATGTTTTGAAATGACAGGAAAAAGGCAACAAAATTAAAATGAGTAGAAATTATTTTTTGTTTTTAAATTAGATGAGTTTTGCCTTGAATTACCTAACCTGTTACCAAAAGCCTTTATGGTAAACATTTTACTTACATTTATTAATCAAGTTAAATATGTTGGGGTTTTTTATTTTTTATTTTTTTAAACCAGAAACACAAGTGTTGCCATAAAAAGCCCAATCCTGTTCCTACTGACAGCAATAGCACCAGGTTTTGGCCAAGAGGAGCTGAGTCAAAGCTCATTGAACTCAGTGGTAGTCTATTTATTGACTTCAGAGGACTTTGGATCAGGCTCTCTGTATTTCATGCTATCCTGATGTTTAAGGCTAAAATGATATTGCTCACATTAATGATGGGTTGGTGTCATTGCTGTTCCAGATAACTAATAAGATTAGCTGAATATATTTTAAGAAAGCAGGAGAAGGTATTGATGGCCCTACTCCTGCAACAGTTATGCATGTACATAGCTTTACATACCTGAGTAGTTCCATTGAAAGTCAATGGGGCATCTCACGTGTCTACAATTAAGAACCTGCAGAAGTGTTTGCAGACCTATGGCCTATATGTGTAGGCAATGTCTATTTTTAGGACATCAAAAATAAAACTTGAAGGGGGGATACAGAGAGCAGCTAAAGGCATGTGTCTCCATATGTGCTAGTTTAATTTGCAAGACAGACAGTAATCAGAAACTTGCTATGAGTCTACGCAGCTCTTTTTCTAACCTGTTTATTTCTTTATCATCGCCAGGATTCAAAGTGGGTTGCCTCATTAGCGTGCATATGCTTTCATTCTCAATAACTAAATGCTGCAAAAAAGATAAAACATGATTACTTCACTAACATTCAGACAAAATCACATCCAGCTGTACTCATACCATATTACCACTGATACACAAGCATGCACAGCCCATCTGATGATACATTTGGATTTATACCCTGAAAACCCTAAGGAGTTACTTGATTTTTTTTATGTCCACTCAATAGGCATGGTAATAGTCATAATGTTCCCATTTTATGTCTTTATTAATCAATAATTGTATTCTGAGGCTTGGTTACCCTGTGGAGAGTTTGACCGTTAAACCCACAGCAGAAATCTCTATTAAAGGAATATCAACCTGATGTCCACAGTGCAACCTCTGTGATATATCAATGTATCCCTTTCCAGTTTAAGGCCACAATTCAGGAAAGCACAAAGCACACACATTTTAATTTTGAAATGACAGACAGAGGTATTTAGTGCTAAATCCTGTGTACCAGGGAACCTCAGACATGTTGGGGAGCAGTGAGGAACGAGGAAGAGATGTATGCATTTGCTTCTCTTTAAACAAAAAAGCTGTTTTACAGCTAAGCTTGCAAGGATTGGATTTTTATCAGTAAATGTCAGTAAACATTGATTTCAGCATATACACACAAGCCGACGAAAAATACTCCCATCAGTAACTGAAATTTAGATAGGCAAAGTAAGAAAAAATGCTGCTTGAGAACTCATTAGAGTCAAAATCCAGTGATTTATACTTTTGAAGTACGCTTGTTATAAATGGACTAGCAAATGAATAGTAAAAACAGGTGTGATTTGTTCATTTAAGGATATTTAATTTGTATAATTTGATGTTATTCTGATTATTTATAAAGCGTTAACTTTTTGAGTATCAAAGTCTACTGTCACTAAATAATTTCCAGCAACTGTGAGAATTTAAATCAATAAAATATAAAAAAAGTTTTAAAATGAATATCAATATTATCAGTCCAAACTATAAAAAATAAAAATTGCTTTATGCCAATTCTGTTTATAATCAAAATCAAGGTAGATGTTCTATCAATACAAGCAAAGGAAGAAAAATACAAATCTCTCTGCACCAAATGAAACTCATACACTGTTCACTCCAAAAACATGTAAACATTTCTGAAAGAAAGAAAAAGACAAAACACAATTATTATTTTTTCAAATACTTCGTAACTAGGGGCCCACATCCTGTCCTCATTCAGGTCACAGGAAGAACTCCCATTGACTAAAATGGCCATTGGATCAGACCCTAAGACAGCTATAACTCAAGTAGCTAGCCACCCAGAGAATATCAACTGCTTTCAATACTGTGGATGAGTAGATAAGCCAACAATATTTATATAACATAGTACCATAAAAGAGAAACAATGATTTTGTAGTTAAGGGAGATCTGGCTCTGCCAAAGATTTCCAGTGTGCCCCCAAGCAAGTAATTTAGGCCAAAATTTTCAAATTTGGGTGCCTAACATTAGGAAACCCACATCATATCCAGGTAGCTAAATACAAGCCCAAGTAGAATGGAACTCATTGCCATTCAGATATTCAGCAGACACTGTACCTTGTGTTCTACACAGTCTTCAGTTAATAGTCTTAATTTTTATGGTTGTTCAATTAGCTATTGAGAAGGAAAACATAAGTTAAAAAGTGAGATAGAAGGACAACAGCGTTAAAAGAAATTGTGTTCCCTAGTTCAAACCAATTCTCAGACATAGGCAAAACATTGCAAAAATAGTATTTACTTTGTGTTTTACCTCTTCAACAAGCAGAGAGGGGGAAGGAGAAGTAAAACCACCATCCTAAATGTTGGCTTAGAGTACCTGCATAACTCAGGCACCTATTAAAATGATTACTGGTGAGCGAAAGGGAGCCAAGTTCAGGTCTAGTATTTACACCAGGCCTGAATTTAGCAAAACCACAAAACGAATAAAGTTTCAATAGTTGGCATTATCAGGCCAATATATCAGAGACTCTAAAAAGCATGTCACACATCCTATTTCCCTTACACATGGAGAGCACTCTTTAGATTAAGAGAGACCACTTCTGGGCTACATCGTCACAGCCCTTAGTCACCATGCGGGGGGGAGGGGGGGGGCATTTAAATCTCCTGTTTGGACCTGCTCAGATCGCTACTTCAGTTATGGGTAGGAGACCAGTGGCTACATGCTCAGTACTCCCCACTGTGAACAAGTGGGTGAGGAGGGATTGGAAGGAGAAGGGTGGGGTGTAGGAAGAGCTCTTGATCTGCCACCTAGCCCCTCAAATTTCCAGCCAGAATACAATCAGCTGCTTCACAAACAGAGGTGAAGTGACTTCCTCCCCACATAGGGGAAGAATTGTCTCTGGTCTGTTCCTGGGTTGGTGAGCTCCAAACTGCATGCATATTATAAACGTTGCAATTTAGCTCTCTATAAGTTGGGCTGTTGGTCATGTATAAATAGTGCTTTTTTTCTAACCTGTCTGAAACCACTACATAACAATCAGTATAAAATATGTGTGTGCCTGCAATGTGTATAGGGTCTCAGTCCCCTTTTCATATTTTCTCCTTCCTTTATATATCATTGTAATTTTGATTGCTCAATGTTATTATTTAAAACGTGAACTCTTCTGGAACTGATGCAGTTTTTATATAGACCTGAAAGTGGATAAAAACAATATTGAAAGTCGTTGGCCTACCTACATCTCATTTAAATAAAATACTATTTCTGATGTCAGTGCAGCTGTGATTTTAAATTAAATACTGTTTTACAAGCAATAAGTCTTTCAAATATAAGCTGAAAACTTAAAACAGACCTAACTGGGGGTGGAAGCATTTAAATGCCTGAAATACATTTTTTTATAAATAAAATTGTAATCAAAGCTATAAATAAGTAAACCCCTATTAAAACTCGCAGATGATGTTGGTGCTCCAGATCCTTATGAGTGATTGAAAGGCTGCTCATCAAAAAAATAAATCACCCAAAATAAAATCATGTTTGCATGCATACATATAGGCTGCATCTGACAGCTGCTCCATGGGCAGAACTCTTTTTGACCTAGATTGTGTCACTAGGACACAGCCCAGAGTAAGAAGTTTTATCCCAGGAGCATCCAACAAAAGCACTTGTGGCTCAGTTCCCTCCTTTATGGTCAGAGGAATTAGTTTGCTGCTGGCAAACTACCCATCTTTCCCTAGTGCCAGCTCATTTCTGCTTGTTGGAACACTGCCCGGGTGGAGCCTAGTCTCCATGCAGTCCCCACCTAGCCTGTCCATCTATTCACAGTGGAAATACGGGGGCATGCAGTGTTCTTTCGTGCTCCGTTCTTGAACCCAACCTCCAGGTAGCCCTCAGAGAGGCCTAAAGGCAGAGGCGGCTCTAGGCATTTTGCCGCCCCAAGCATGGCAGGCAGGCTGCCTTCAGCACGCCTGCGGGAGGTCCGCCGAAGCCGCGGGACCAGCGGATCCTCCGCAGGCAAGCCGCCAAAGGCAGCCTGCCTACTGCCCTCCCGGCGACCGGCAGAGCTCCCCCAGTGGCTTGCTGCCCCAAGCACGCGCTTGGCGTGCTGGTGCCTGGAGCTGCCCCTGCCTAAAGGAGACAGACACTAGCTCTCCTGAGTTACAATTAACTGCCTTGGAGACAAAACCTTCCTATCTCTTCCTGAAGTTTCCTGCTTCATTCACCACACATCTTCCAACTTTTCCAGCAATTGAGGCAGGAGTCCCATGGATAGCAACTCATTGACTATATAACCTTGGTTCTCTCCTTGAGCACTTCTTATCCAGTTCACTAAATGAGGAAGATGGCTTGTGAAACAAACAGTATGTGATCATGTAATTAAAGATTATGTTATGATGCATGTACACAACAGGGCTGAATTAAGGTTACACAGACAACTATAATTAGGGTGACCAAACAGCAAATGTGAAAAATCAGGATGCGGGGAGGTGTGGGGGGGAAATAGGAGCCTATATAAGAAAAAGACCCAAAAATCGGGACTGCCCCTATAAAATCGGGACATCTGGTCACCCTAACTATCATTCTAATATTTCCTAACTTTTTAGTGCTTGAGTTTGCAACCTTACCAATGTTCTTTTGACATAAACAAACAAACTCTAAATTGATCTTTTTGGGTGGGGGAGGGGAGTTGTACATGTATAGTAATACTCTACAATGAAAGGAATCAGACCAATGTAGATCTAGACTTGCTTCACTACCGTAGGTGCTTGGATCTGGGGGTTTCAGCACAGCACATCTTCAATTATATCTATATACACAGTATTATTGGACTAACATATATATAGTGATATAGGCATAAATTCTTGGCTAACTGGGCTCCTTTTCATAGGTGCAAAATTACACCACAATCCAATACATGCACACTTGAATGAATAGCTATCTAATTTGCACTGGAGCATTAATTAGTTGTCTAAATGCAAACTAAATTCAAATCTGCAGCCAAAATGAAAACATTTTTTAAACCTGTATAACAGAAACATAGGATTTTTTTTTCTAAATACGATTTTGGACACTAATTAAGAACAGAGGTGGTCAATCCTTCCATTCAACTGAGAGCAGAACCAATCTGCACAGGGGCCCTGGCACTTCCCATGCATATCTCGGTGTTGACTTACCCTTTGTCTTTGTGTGCGCCTGAAGTTATTGCAGGTTCTCCCCTCACATGTTGTCTATTAGCATCTGGGCCAACTGTCTGTATAATTAAATGCATTACATTAATTTATTTCTTCGTTATTTGCTTGTTATTTTTGACATTTCTCCTATCACAGGGTGAGAGTCTCCACAGGAAAGAAGAGCTTTCCTCCCTGACAAAGCTGAGGGGGAAATAGTTTGTTCTACACTACTCATACATGATATTCAGAGACAATAATAAAATGCACTCTTATGTAAGGTACCTTGTTCTCTCTATCACCTTGTTGTTGCTGGCTTCCTGCTGACAAATGCTGATTAACTCAACCCCAGAGCACAGGCCAACGTTTATTACAATGTGATGTCTGATTCCTTAGCAACACTTTTGCAAGGACCAGATTTTTGCTTTTAAATACAGTTTAGGTAACTAATTGTGAAGAAACTGTAAGATTCACAGGCTGTACTGTACATTAGCTTCCCAGCTGCAGCTTTATCATATTATCATTTATAAACTTGGCTCCAAGTCCAGGGGGATTCTGGACTGCTTAATATTCAGTTAATTTCTGTTTTGATTGGAAAGGGGAAAGTAAACCTTTTGGAAATGAATTCATCATTTCAAACTGCATCACGGGCTTTATTGAAATGCGGTCTGCAGTGTTCTTAAGTCAGCCTCATCACTGAATGTTGGGACTTATCTTAATTATGGTTGGTTGTAATACTGTACTTATATTAATAATGTTCTTATGTTAAAGAGATTTTTTTGACCTTTTGGAGTGCAGAAATCAATAAGAAGTTGATAAAGCCAAGTTCATTGCTGCCTAAAGTAAAGCAAGCCTGATTTGTTTACTTACCTAAGCCTTCATCTGTCAGGCCCATTCTGAAATGATTTATAGACCTCTACCCAATGAAATCATTTAAAGTAGATTAGATTCAGGGAACAATCACCTCTAATATGACAAGCTGATGGAGGCTGACAGGTAACCAAGTTGCTCTGGATGGCAAACAAGTTCCTGAAATTCTGATTAAATTAAAATATTAATGGTACCACTGGGAAAATAAGATTGAATCATGTTAGGCGAATTCAGTATTAGAACCAAAATGCAAATACAGAGTCATTCTGTGTGAAGAAAGCCGGCTGCGGTACCAAGGGAAGTTACCTCCAGTAAACGAGAGAGCAGGAAGTGAATTCCAATGAAAAGCATTGTGTCAAGAGCTCACCTTCACCATTCTGAGGTCTCCGAAACTCAAGGCCTAACAGGCTCTGGGGTGGTCTGAACACTTTTGAGAGGTTACATATCTATTTGGACTAGCAGCCTAGTGCTAATGAACAACTCTTGCTTCCTTAAGGTTATAAGGTTATTCTTTGAAGCAATGGTCCAGGCTTTTTTTTTTTCCTTTTTCTTTTTATATTTTAGTTTCTGTTTGCAATCTCATACATTAAGTGGTACTGACTGCACTATAATTGCTATATAACTAAACTAACTGACACTGTCTGTTTTGAGATCTTTATTAATTTTGACGCACAGGGTAATAAAATGTGCAATTTTTCTTGCAGCATTAAAAGAACAATAGATGCCTTTTCTGTAGGTATAGTCAGGTGTACACTAGATATGCCAAGATGTATAATTATAACTCCCTGAGATTAATTTTGGGTTTCAGTTCATCACAGCTATTAATAAAACTGTGAGATTTTCAAACATTATCTAATGGTAGTTGTCATACTAGGGCTATCTCCTTGTTTTACATATGGGGAACGGACACACAGAGAGATTAAGTGACTGTCCCATGGTCGCATAGGAAGTCTGCAGCATAGTAGGCTACTGAAGTTGGGTCTCCAGTGTAACACCCTAACCACTAGACAATCCTTTTTCTTTAGATTGTGATCATAGGCACAACTCTGTTTAAGGGTCTGTAGCAACCTGAATGGAACTTAGAGGGATGAGCACAGTTTGCAGGAGGGAAGAGTTTGGAAGAGGCACCAGAAAATCGGTCTAGCACCAGGCTAGAATGCTAGCTGCAGCTGCAGTATCTCTTTAAATAATTCTTTTAACAGAAAGCCAGTTCAATTTTAGAAACATGGAATTCTCTCATGCTATTATCTAGCCCATGGTACATGAAATGGGAGCAGCGTATAAACTATGCTGCTCCCAGGAGAAAAACTGACTCAGTCACACATTACACCATCCAAAGGAGTACAGATAGGGTAACCAGCCAGCAAGTGTGAAAAATCAGAACAGGGGGTGGGGAGTAATAGGTGCCTATATAAGAAAAAGCCCCAAATATCAGGACTGTCCCTATAAAGTAGGGCCATCTGGTCACCCTAAGTACAGCCTTATTGCCTTCACACACCAAACTAGTTCCCACATCTCTCTGCCACTCCTTGCCCATTTGCCTGCAAAGGAATAGCCACAGTTCAGCCCCTCATGTCTGCATAAGACCTGGACCCAAGATCCAGGAAATAATAATGTGACTATGTAGGAGAGGAGGAAAGTACCATTTCTCCCCTGCACATGTCCAGCCCTTAATGATCATATTGTGTGTAACTATTGACCTATCTTGGGAAATTATGGCAAAGTTTTTTTAAAGAACAGGGCCAAGTTTCCCTACTGACATTAGGAAGCACACTTTTCCCAGAGTTTCATCTCATTTAATCTATTTCCTGCTCTTTCCTTTTCAAAGAAGACCATAAGATAGGAAGCTTGTGTGTTGTCTATCTTTCCACTCATATTTAGGGCCATGCTGAGCACGCAACAAATTTCACTGAAATCAGTGGAAGCTTTGAAAATCAGACAACCCATTCTAGAAATAGAAATTCAGGAACACAACTTTAGGCTCCTACTTTTTAAAAAAATCTTGGCCATTCCAAAAAACTTCGGAATATGGTGATAGGAAGTGTGTGTACAAGCTATCAGTTACTAGCTTAGCTACAGCCCTTCTTTTCATAATATCAACTTACTTATCCATTAACTTTGGTGCTATTATTGTATCGCATATTTGTTAATGGGACAATTTTAAATTCACTCCAACTAAGCCCTGAAATGTCTGAGTCTAGTGTCCAGCAACAGGACTGAAGTCACTATGTAAGGCTATATAAGCACCAAACCATTAGGCAAAAAGGAGCAGAAAAAAAGTAGATATAGCCTATGTTTAGTAGCCCAGCAAGGGGGTGCAGATGTGGTGCAGAAATTCTGATCACTTGTCTAGGGGCAACTTAGACATGAAATTTGGTCATCTCACCAGAAAAGACAGTTGTTTCCATTTTTGCAGAGTGTTATTTTCTTCTAGGAAATTAAAATGAAACATGGATCCTGCTGTGATTCTCCAAAGATATTGTTCTGCGTCTGTTGTTTGTTCATACCATCATACAAAGGTTATTCCGATTTGGATTACTGCGCCATCAGTCCTCATTTTCATTCTCTTGTTTTTACTGTGGTCTGACTCTAATTTGGTTTTATGTGTTTCTTGTTTTAGCTTTGCTTTAATATGCACTTAAATGCCACTTCCACCACCAACCACCTCCATTAGTCAAAACTGAGATGATGAAAGAGTTTATTTCAAATCCAAGTAAATATTCCAACATCTAACTAATGTTATTGTAACCCTTCTACCAGGTGTTGTTGGCAGCAAAAAGAGCCAGGTTCAATTTTCTCGGGATTCCTTCTAAAGGCTCAAACAACACTGGCTCAGGCCCCCACCCAGAGACCTGGGAAACTATGCATACCACTCTAGTCACCCCGATGAGCTATACTTCCCCCGCTCACAAGCACCGAGGCCAGGGGCTTAAAACACATAAAAACGTTCTGTGGGGGGAAAAGAGGGAAAACAGAATGAACTTGGAAAAAGCAGCAATTAATAAATTAACATTATTAAATAAGGCTCCCACTCCCAGGGCATCTTCACAATACTTCCAACTGCAGTCTTCTTCTGGCAGTTAACAGTGGTTGGTGCAGTCTGGCCACTTCCCTTGTCCTCAGCTTCCCCACTCACACTTTGTTGTCCTGGGTTGGTGGAGTCCAAGGATTATGTCAGGTCAGTGCTGCCTGGGCTTCTCCCAAAGCTCTACCTCCTGACCTAGCTGAGGTAATTTCAGCTTTGATTGCTAGGTAGGGAGGTCCAGCCTACTTAGGCTGTTGTTCTCTGTGGCTTCAGCACAAGGCCCATCCATTCCCTTGAAACTGCCTCAGCACTGTGCCATCCATCACCTCGAAGCCACACCAGCTCAGCACTGCTTTTCAGCAGTCTAAAGTCATTAGTGGTATCTAGGACATTTAATAAACTTCTTACCACCAGAGCGGCACTCCCAGATAAAGGGAGGCACCTAGGTCAGGATTACCCCAGGCACATATGTTGTAGAGTCAAAAACATTTTATTGCTCCCAAATGCAAAACTTAACCATATTTTAACCAAAATGCCCCAAACTGTCACACAACTGCAATGCAAATGGGGCTTGGTCCATTCAGTCGTTCTCCCTTGCTCACCAACAGATGCTGACTGAGAGCTCCCTCCCCAGTGGAGCCACTGGCCATCTGGAGTTCTCAGGCAGCTCTGGGCCACTTTTCTCTCTATTGACCAACAGGTGTCGGTAGTGAGCTCCCTATCTCCAGGGCTCAGGCCACAGGGCTTATGTTATAGATAATATGCATCTGCTTGTAGTACAAAGAAAGCCTGAGACATAAGGCCTTGTATCAGAAGCTTGGTGTGAGGCCTGAGGCCTGAATGAAAGTGGTGATCAAGTTTTGCTGATATAAAGCAAAGAAGTAAAGTTAGCAGACATCAGGGTCTGCCTGCTTGTATGCTCATAGAATCTGGCAAGAACAGGGCTGGCATTGCAAAAACACATGCATTCCTAATTAGTGCTAGGCACAGGACACTCACACACATTCCAGAAGGGTGGTACCAGAACACCCCAATAACAATTATGGTACAAAAACACCCCCCTGAAAGATAATGAAAACACACTGACCCCCTCCTAAAGATAAGGTTAGTGTGACAGTGTGATGAATAGAGATGTTTTGATCAAACCAGCATGTACAAGGTAACTAGCCACGTCAGAGGGTGGCAACTAGCCACATCAGAGGGGCAATACATAACTTGTTTGTATTGGTGTATAAAATAGAGTCTCAAAATAAATGTCTTTGGCCAGCCTAGGGAGGAATGGAAAGTCCTGCAGTATCCCTGTAGAGTCCGCCGGGTACTATTACCATGTTTCGTTGACAGTAAACCTGGCTGGGTGCCTTTGTACCTTAACAGATCTTGTGGTTATTGGGTGGTTCTGTTATTGGGTGGTTCTTTGAGGTCTGCTGTGCCAGCTACCTGCACAGAGCTGGGACAAACAGAGAGAACACACACACACACACTGCTTTGAAATCTAAATCTCATCACATTGAATACCAATAGGCTAGTCTTCTATTAGTGCTGTGTTCTGTTGCTGTTGAGTACTAGAGCTGATTGGGAATTTCCTATCAGAATGATTTTCCAACAGAAAATGCTCTTTGCACAAAATCAACATTTTCTGTGAGAAAATTTCAATTTTGCTGAAACATTTTGATTTTTCCATTGAGAAAATTGAAATGATGCCCCCTGTTCCCTCAGCTGCACACATGGAAAATTGTTGTCGGTTTTTATTTCTCTCTGCAGGCAGAAAGTGATGAGAGCCTTCCAGATGGCAGACAGCAAACCAAAAACATCTGTTTTCATTCCTCTGAAATAGAATTTTTGGAAATTTCTGTCCTGTGAAAAATTTTGACGTTTTTACTTTTCATCCCAAATTGGGATGATTCCTCCCCAACTTCAAACTTTTCCATAGAATGGAAATTGTTTTTTCCAGCCAGCTCTATATAATACTTCCTGCGATTGTGCCCATAGATATGTTTTGTACTTGATCTGCCTTCAAGCAAGTGGATAATAGCCTGATGGGATTGGAAAGCAGCTACACTTGTGCCATTTAATTATATCTTCATCAAGTGCTGGAGTATGCTTCACTGTCTATATGTGTGTGGGCTTGTTTTGATTAAATTCATTGTGGAAACTAATGTTCTACCACTGCAGTGCAATAGGAAAATCAGAACTGTATTTTCACCAAGAGCAATATATCCTGAAAGACAGGTGGCCTGGTGGCTGAAAGCTTTATTAAACATTCATGTGTACTTGTTGTGAATTTGATGGTATTTAAGTGTAATTTTAGAAGCAACCACTGATGTAGGGCACTCATTTTCCTCTTTACTCAATATCTGTGTAGAGTGGTGTAGCAGATTGCCAATTTGTGCTCTGTCATAATGGGTCAATTCTTTAAAAAAAAAATCGCTCAGCCAATGTGTGGAATCAAAGCATGTGACTAGTGGTTGCTGTAGCCTGGTGAATATGGCATTCATATATCAAATTGCAACTTCAAGTATCCTGGTCTGATTTTTTCTGCAGCTTTGGCTCTAATCACCTGGTAATATTTACCCCTTCAAATGTGGCATACCTAATTATATATTTTTGGACTAAGATTCAGGAATGTATTTCACTACTACAGATTCTAGTAGAGTTCTAGTTTTTCCAAAGCTTCAGACAAGAAGAGACCTTTTCCTTGAAAATTAAGGAAGGCTTCAGTTACAATGTGATTAAATCCATCAGAAAATACGTGTGCCCAAATTAGCATGCCTTCATTTCCTTAAGAATGCCCCTAACTCTGACTATATCAGCCCTTGACTCACTTTCTGCTGTGTGTTCTAAATGAATGACAGCCAAATGCTATTTTATCCTATCTCTTTGTGTTTGGGCTTTATCACCATAGAATCTGAACATCTCCCACATAAAATCGATCACAGTAGCAAAGAACCTAGCAGACTTCATAGAGTCTCTTCTCCATTGGGAGTAGGGAGGATTTTTGTGAATTGGTTGTTTGAGGAGAAGAGGATTGATAAGGGGTGGGAAATAGAAGGGGGTGTCAATACTGTAAGCGTCACTTCTGGCATCACTTCAAAGGTTTCCTAAAGACAGTCAGGTTTCAGAGTAGCAGCCATGTTAGTCTGTATCTGCAAAAAGAACAGGAGTACTTGTGGCACCTTAGAGACTAACAAATTTATTTGAGCATAAGCTTTCTTGGGCTACAGCTCACTTCATCGGATGCATGCAGTGGAAAATACAGTAGGAAGATATATATACACAGGGAATATGAAACAATGGGTGTTACCATACACACTATAAGGAGAGTGATCAGTTAAGGTGAGCTATTACCAGCAGGAGAGAAAAAGAACTGTTTGTAGTGGTAATGAAAATGGCCCATTTCCAGCAATTGACAAGGAGATGTAAGGAACTTCGTGGGGGGGGGGGGGAGGAGGAGGAAATAAGCACGGGGAAATAGTTTTACTTTGTGTAATGGTCCATCCACTCCCAGTCTTTATTCAAGCCTAGTTTGATGGTGTCCAATTTGCAAATTAATTCCAATTCAGCAGTCTCTTGTTGGAGTCTGTTTTTGAAGTTTTTTTGTTGTAATATTGAGACTTTTAGGTCTGTAGTCGAGTGGCCAGGGAGATTGAAGTGTTCGCCAACTGGTTTTTGAATGTTATTATTCTTGACGTCTGATTTGTGTCCATTTATTCTTTTACATAGAGACTGTCCGGTTTGGCCAATGTACATGGCAGAGGGGCATTGCTGGCACATATCACATTGGTAGATGTGCAGGTGAATGAGCCCCTAAAGACAGTCAGATTCTGGATTCACCTCTTCTCCTCTGGAAGATTGTTCCATTGCCAGATCCCTTCAACAGAGAATACTTTGTCCTCCGTTCTCTTATGCTTCATCATGGGCTCTATGATGTGCATTGCATCAGAAGAATGCAGATGTTGCAATGGTTCATAGACCAATATTTGGTCTCTGACATACCTGGGTTTTGATCCATTAATTGCTTTGAAAATTAGGACCAATGCCTTAAACTGGCATTGGAAGCTGACTGGCAACTAAGGGAGCGACTTGCATATGGGGCTGATATGCTCACAGGGGCCGGAGACATGGAGAAGGTAGGCAGCCACATTTTCTACCAGCTAAACATTATGCAACTTGTTCATATGCAGCTTAAGATATAATATGTTACAGTAATCCAGCCTGGAGGTGACAAACCTATGGATCACTGTGGCCAGGTTCTCATCTGGGAAAAAGAGACAAAGTTTCCTAGCAAACTGGAGGAGAAGAGGTACTTTTGGAAACTGCTGCTACCTGGTCATCCAAACTTAGTAAGGACTTAAACAGAACCCCCAAAGCTTCAGACAACTTTGACAAATGGAGTCTCTATGCCTTTGATGGAAGGTGGAGATAACATCTTGGCCAGCTGCTCTTCATCCATGAGCTGATTTGTTGTAGGCATTCAAACATTTTAGAAGCACTGGTGGTTGCATCAGTTGAGCATGATATTGTCATTGACGTACTGTAGGCAGTTGAGCCCATGGTGTCTCACTGCCTCTCACTGTGATCTCCTGTAGGTATGGAAGAGGGGATAGCATGGATCCCAGGAAATGAGGGGGGGTGCAAGATGCTTGCTGTGAATGGCGGGGGGCAGAGTGATAGGAGGGGAGAAAGGGGAGCTACTGAGACCAGACGGTGTGGGGCAGCTGGCTCCATGATGGGAAGGGGGTTCTGGCACTTCCTACCTGCTCCCACGCCTGACCCCAGAGGTTGCTCCAGTCCCTGCAGCTCCCACTTTCAACTCCATAACACCCCTTCATATGTGAACAAGTTTACATGTGAGCAGAGTCCCCACAATATTTGGTGGAGAGGAAAGTGATCAGGAACAGTCAACATGGATTCACCAAGGGCAAGTCTTGCCTGACCAATCTGATTGCCTTCAGTGATGAGATAACTGGCTCTGTGGATATGAGGAGAGTGGTGACGTGATATATCTTGACTTTAGCAAAGCTTTTGATACGGTCTCCCACAATATTCTTGCCAGCAAGTAAAGAAGTATGGATTGGATGAATGGACTATAAGGTGGATAGAAAGTTGGCAAGATCGTTGGGCTCAACGGGTAGTAATCAATGGCTCGATGTCTAGTTGGCAGCTGGTATCAAGCAGAGTGCCCCAGGCATCGGTCTTGGGGCTAGTTTTGTTCAGCATCTTTATTAATGATCTGGATGATGGGATGGATTGCACTCTCAGCAAGTTTGCGGATGACACTAAGCTGCGGGGGAGAGGTAGGGATATGATGGAGGATAGGGATAGGGTTCAGAGTGACTTAGACAACTTGGAGGATTGGGCCAAAAGAAATCTGATGAGGTTCAACAAGGACAAGTGCAGAGTCCTGCACTTAGGACTGAAGAATCCCATGCACCGCTACAAGCTGGGGACTGACTGGCTAAGCAGCAGTTCTGCAGAAAAGGACCTGGGGATTACAGTGGACAAGAAGCTGGATATGAGTCAACAGCGTGCCCTTGTTGTCAAGAAGGCTAACAGCATATTGGGCTGCATTACTAGGAGCATTGCCAGCAGATCGAGGGAAGTGATTATTCACCACTATTTGGCACTGGTGAGGCCACATCTGGAGTATTATGTCCAGTTCTCCCCGCCACCCAACACACACAGAACGCATGTGGAAAAATTGGGGAAAATCCAGTGGCGGGCAACAAAAATGATTAGTGGGCTGGGGCACATGACTTATGAGGAGAGGCTGAGGGAACTGAGCTTATTTAGTCTGAAGAAGAGTTGAGTGAGGGGGGATTTGATAGCAGCCTTCAGTTATCTGAAGGGGGATTCCAAAGAGGATGGAGCTAGGCTGTTCTCAATGGTGGCAGATGTCAGAACAAGGAGCAATGGTCTCAAGTTGCAGTGGGGGAAGTCTAGGCTGGATATTAGGAAAAACTGTTTCACTAGGAGGGTGGTGAAGCACTGGAATGGGTACCTAGGGAGATAGTGGAATCTCCATCCTTAGATATCAGAGAGGTAGCTGTGTTAGTCTTTTTTTCCCCATCCTTAGAGGTTTTCAAGGCCTGGGTCTATGAAGCCCTGGCTGGAATGATTTAATTGGGATTGGTCCTGCTTTGAACAGGGGGTTGGACTAGATGACCTCCTGAGGTCTCTTCCAACCCTAAACTTTTATGATTCTATGAATATTTACATTGTCCACCCAGCCCCAGTTCCACTGCCCCTATGGGACCCACGAACGAGAACCTTCGGAGAGGAGAAGCAGTCACCCATCACCATTCCCTGAGTTCTGCTGGAGGAGGACAACTGGAGCCACTGCCATGTAGGGCCATCTATTCCTGCTGCGACATGTTGGTGAGTCAGTAGAACCTTGTGGTCCACTGTATCAAAGGCAGCAGAGTGGTCCACAATCATGAGCCTGGAGATCTTACCTGTGTACATGACTGTGAGGATGTCATCTGTGTGCTGTGCCCTGATCTGAACCCTGATTGTGAGGCATCTAAGATGTCGGCTGTTACCACACATTTCTGGAGTTAGGTGGTTATTATTTTCTCAGTTGTTTCCCCCCAGGAATGAAGGCTGGAGACAGGATGGTAGTTGGGGAGATCTTCAGGGTCAAGTATTGGCTTCTTGAGAATTGGTCAAACTATGGAATTTTTCAAGGTGTTTTGTAGGTGTTCTCTTCTGAAGAAGATATTGACTCTGTACATTATTAATGAGCATAGTTCTTCCCTGGCTCCATTTTACAGGTTGTGACTAATATTTTGGGGACTTCTTGAGGTTTGGCATGTGTGATAGGGCCAAACTCAGGAAGGGGTTGATAATGCAGCCTGGTCAGGGATAGTTTTTTCCCCCAGTTTCCTCCCTACATAGTCAGTTGTTCTTATCAGTCAAGTATACTAACAGCACTTCACTACAGTCAATGCTTGGGGTGCCTAGGCTATGCAATCAGATTTGATTAGCAGTTGCACTAGGAGAAAAATTCTGCCACGATGATCGCAGAGGAGTAAAAAACTTATTTTGTCTCCTTTACTGCAGTGGCTTAGTACTGAAAGTATTGTTTGTGCTGCTGGCACAGGGATTCAGCAGGGTTTGGTTGGCAAATTAAGTTGTTCCTGCCTTCTCTGGCAAAAATAACTGTCTTTGAACTATTTGACTGTGGCCTGTAGCTTGCAAACTTCATTCTCCTTCTTAAAGTCCAATCTAACTGTGACTTGCACTACCAACAGCTGCCAGTCCCAAGTTTGTAATTCTCTAAAAGTGGTTATACAACCTTCTCTGGAAATTTAAAGCAGTGTTTTGTTTTCTGGCAAAAAGAATTGCTTTGGAATTAACGAACTGCAGGTGTTCAGTCAGAGGTAGAATAATCTTCTCATCCACAGGATAGATTCAGATCATGTACCTTGACCTCCATTCTAGACATCACTAGATGTGTGTTTTCTTTATTGGCTGGAGTAGTTTGTGGTTGTGGTTTCAGTGAATATTTTGTTTTAATGGCATTGAAGTTTTTTTTTTAAAAGGAAGATTTTAACCAGAATAGCTACTGAAGTCAGTGGACAGTGACCCCTGTTGCGTGAGAGGAATATTAACCTTTGGTAGCACTACCCACTGTCATGAGGCTGATAAAGGGCAGTTTCTTACCAGTGCTCCTCATATGTTACATCTTTATAGTGTTTAGTGATACTGTGCATAAATGATTGACCTAGACCAAGCAGAGTTAAAGGAGCACAGATGCTGTGCATCCCTAAATCTGTCAGGCTAGCCAGAAGCTTTGGAGTCTCTATCACACACCACCACCATTCCCCCCCTCTTTCTGCTCACCTGGGAGCAAAAAGCCCAGGATCAGCCCAAAAACCTCTCAACAAAAGATCCAGCTTCACATCCAGAGAGAAGAACAGGCAGGATGATCATCTTCGAGAACACAACTATCCAAATAGTTCTTAAATACTAAGACCCCTCAATAGGACTATCAGCTGGAAATATCATTTGGTTTACACGGGTGTGTGCAGCGCTCATATAGGCATTAGCATAGACACTCCCATACTAACATTGTATCATCTCCTCAGCATAGCCACTTTTTAGCTACTTGAATATTTCTATGACACCAATCTTAATTTTCAGATAATATAGGCAACGTAACTTTCAGCACTTCTTGAAGGACTTTTTAAAGTCACTCAATTGGCCCATTCTAATTGATTTCAGTGACGTAGGTATCTGGATGATTTTCTCATGGCACAGCTGCTAACAAAACTCACAGCAGGGTAATGATGGGTGTCTTCAGTCACATGCTTGTGTCTAATAGCACTGCACTTGATTAATTAGGAAATTCTGGTTCCTGTAGTTAGTTGACTGGCTCTAACACAGATTTGCTAGTTCCCTAACCTATTCCTGGAAGCATCAAGTTTTCACTTTCTCCTGTATCTATTGATATCTGGGATGTCTCAGATCTTTCAAATAAGTCTTGATTTCCCCTAACTTCTCATTATCCAGCTGCACAGCATCTAATCATGGCTCTGCTGTGGGGGTAAAAATTCTTGCTGTTTTCCTGTTGGTAACATCTGTTCCTAAGGGTACGTCTACACTACGGGACTATTCCGAATTTGCATAAACCGGTTTTGTAAAACAGATTGTATAAAATGGAGTGCGCGCGGCCACACTAAACACATTAAATCGGTGTGTGCGTCCACGGTCCGAGACTAGCATCGACTTCTGGAGTGTTGCACTGTGGGTAGCTATTCCGTAGCTATACCATAGTTCCCGCAGCCTCCCCCGCCCCTTGGAATTTCCGGGTTGAGATCCCAGTGCCTGATGGGGCAAAAATCATTGTCGCGGGTGGTTCTGGGTAAATGTCGTCAGTCACTCCTTCCTCTGGGAAAGCAACGGCAGACAAGCATTTCGCGGCTTTTTTCCCTGGATTGCCCTGGCAGATGCCATAGCATGGCAATCATGGAACCTGTTTTGCCTTTTGTGACTGTCACCGTATGTGTACTAGATGCCACTGACAGAGGCAATTCAGCAGTGCTACACAGCAGCATGCTTTTGCTTTTGCATGACAGCAGAGATGGTTACCAGCCATACTGTACCATCTACTAATCCATAAATTGGTAAAAAGATGATCATGGTTACCAGTCCTTTTGCACTGCACCATCTGTTGCTGTCATAAGTGCCACTGGCTGCTCTTAGCTAGGGGTGCAAAAGTTAAAATTGGGAATGACTCCCTGAGTCAATCTCTCCTTTTTGGTATCTAAAAATAGAATCAGTCCTGTCTAGAATTTGGGCAAGTGTACTAGAGAACCACTGTATCATAGAACCAGAGAGCACAGCTGCTCTGTGTCAGATCCAGCAGAAATTATGAGCTGTATGCTATTCACAGGGGGTGCTCCTGCAACAATCCCACCTGTTGATTCCATTCTTCCCCCAGCCTTCCTGGGCTACCGTAGCATTGTCCCCCCACTTGTGTGATGAAGTAATAAAGAATGCAGGAATAAGACACAGTGACTTGTTAGTGAGAAATGAGTGGAAGGCAGCCTCCAGCTGCTATGATAGTCCAGACAGGACATTAAGAAGTGTGGAGGAGAGGAGCCCAGCATCGTGCTGCTAGTCCAGGGGCAATTGAATCATTTCTTTACACATGAAGGGTGGGGGCTGATGGAGCTCAGCCCCCTGTTGCTATGATGAAGACGGTTACCAGCCATACTGCACCATCTACCAGGAAAAATTAGGGACAGGCGCCCTTGATAGACCTAACAGATGCTAGTCGGCATGGTTACCAGTCCTTTTGCACTGTCCCATGTGCCAATAGACTGATGATGACAATGGGTATCAGTCATATTGTACCATCAGCCACCCATGGCAGGGGGAGGGGGGGGGCAAGGATGTTGGTGTTGAGTGCTGCAGCATCGCGTCTATCTGCAGCATTCAGTAAAGATAGGGTGACATGTAAAAGAGTCAAGAGAGGATTGTTTTCCCTTTCACTTCTGGGGGTGGGTGGGGGGGTGCGTAAATTGCCGAGCTATGCCCTGACCCACCGCGGACACTGTTTTTGACCCTAGAAGCATTTGGAGCTCAGCCAAGAATGCAAATGCTTTTCAGATACTGCAGGAACTGTGGGATAGCTTGAGTCCTCCAGTCCATGAGCGTCCATTTGATTCTTTGGCTTTCCGTTACACTTGTCATGCAGCAGTGCGCAAGTCCCTGCTATGGCATCTGTCTGGAGATTTTTAAAAAATGATTTTGAATTTTGTCTTCTGTAACGGAGCGCTGATAGAACAGATTTGCCTGCCCTTACTGCGATCACATCCGCATGGTCCATGCTGGAGCTCTTTTTTTATTTTGATTTCGGACTGCATCGCCACCCCTGCTGATCGGAGCTCCACGCTGGGCAAACAGGAAATATTCAAAAGTTCGCGGGGCTTTTCCTGTCTACCTGGCCACTGCATCCAAGTTCAGATTGCTGTCCAGAGCGGTCAATGGTGCACTGTGGGATACCGCCCGGAGGCCAATACTGTCGATTTGCGGCCACACTAAACCTAATCCGATATGGTAATACCGATACTAGCGCTACTCCTCTCGTTAGGGAGGAGTACAGAAACCGGTTTAAAGAGCCCTTTATATCGATATAAAGGGCCACTCAGTGTGGACGGGTGTGGCGTTAAATCCGTTTTACACTCCTAAAACCAGTTTAAACGCCTAGTGTAGACCAGGATTGAGTGGGCTGGTTGTCTGACTGTCAGCCTGGAGAGTAGTTTTGTATGGCTGCCATAGCACCACTTGTTCATTTTGCCTATTTCTAGTTGTATGTGTAAGTCCAGTGCTTGTGTAGAGCTCAGTACGTGAGGTCTTGTGGGGAGTGAAATCCTTGTTTGTTTGTTTGTTTGTCTGTGCACTGGCCTCTGCACTAGGGAAGCCACTTTTTCTAGTGATGTAATTCAAACTCTAGAGAGGATCCTAGATACGGATCCTAACATGGAGTTTTATTGACATGTTTAACTTTCTCCAAGAGGTTTTTCCCTCTCTACTGTGAAGCAAGGAGAAAGACATATTAGGTTTTGGGATAATATTGATTTTCTTATTCTAAGTCTGATGTTCAGTGTTAGAAGGGAGCAACTGTGTCTGTCATTCTTTACATTGTCACAAGAAGGATCAAATTGGAAAACAGGAGGGCAGTACTCTTCCAACCTTCACACATAAAATGAGCTCCACCATTTTAAGCTGCAAAATATAGCTGTTACAATAGGTTGTGCAGTTATTAAAAAATGATCGTATGCATTGGTTGGCTCCCAAATATGACCATGGGTTTTACTAGCCTTCACCCCACACCCCCTCTCGCACCTCGACCACCTACCCCAGCCCTGAGCCCCCTCCCAAACCCTAAAACCCTCCCAGAACCCACATCCTCGCCCACCCAACCTCCTGCCCCAGCCTGGAGCCCCCTCCTGCACCCCAAACCCCTCATCCCCAACCTCATCCCAGAGCCCGCACCCCCAGCCAGAGCCCTCACCCCCTCCTGCACCCCAACCCCCTGCCCCAGCCCAGAGCCCCCTCCCTCACCCTGAACCCCTCATTTCTGGCCCCACCCTGGAGCCTAGAGGAAGCCCCGAGCCTCTGTGCCTCCTCTTGGGGGTGTGTATGTCCTGTGATTGATTTTTTTCTGTGGGTCAATGGCTCCTGATAGAAAGGAAAAGGTTCCCCACCCCTGCCATATAGGGTTGCAGGATTTTAATCTTGTCTTTGGTGGGTTCTGCAGGTCATCGCACAGCAAGATCCTCGCATTTGCATTGGCATGGTTAAGAAAGCGACCTGTCTGAACAGCTCCAATGTGTGGGGGCTGGTTGTACAATAGGACCAGGAGCCAGTTGACTGGAGTTGATTTGAGCATCTCTGACACTTTGTACATTGCATTATCGAGTTGAGTGTCAAGGAGTTTAGATCACATGCATCCGACGAAGTGGGTATTCACCCATGAAAGCTTATGCTCCAATATGTCTGTTAGTCTATAAGGTGCCACAGGACTCTTTTTCGATTTTTAAGGAGTTTAGTGTAGCTGCTGTGAGACCACACTGGTGCACAATATTCAGCTGTAGAATATACCAAGGCAATTGTTGTTGGTTGTAAGGTCCATGAACTGGAACCCCATTGATGTTCCGGCCAATTTTCTGATAATCAGGACAGGAGACCTGACCTTATCGCAGGTATTCTCAAGGCATTGAAAGGTCAAACTCCGGTCCAGTGTAATGCCAAGATACTTTGGATTAGCCTTGTGGCTGACGCTTTCACCACAGAACTGTACATCAAGTTTGGTATGAGCCATTTTATTGTTCAAATGGAAAGTGGTTACCATGCCTAACTGATTTAGGAGCTTAAATCTGAGATACAGTCTCTTAAATTAGTTAGATGAGCACAAGAAAACCTAAATACCTTTAAAAATCCAGGCCTAAGTCCCTGATGCTTAATTATAAAGGGTAATATGTGACCATGAGTCCGAACAGGACCCCAGCTTTAATCTTTTAGTCCCAGAATTGTGTACTTCCTGCCCCTTGTAGTGACAGCTGATGTTTGGGTGAGGTGTGAACTCAGAATGGTGAGTCCTGGTCTCTGGGTCCATTGCTGTTCTGATCAGGGCTCCTCTGCTAGGTCTAAACCACTCTTACAGCCTGGATGCAACTCTACCCAACCGGCTTCCTGGGCCATTACCCTCCCCCTGGGTTCAGGCTGCATTTGGGCCTCCTACTTCCAGAAGCCATAGCAGTAACACTTATGCCTCATCCATGTGGCTCTTCTCTTGAGCCCCAACCTTGTGCCAGCTGATTGTCCCAGGGTTAATCTCCTGTTGTCAGCAGGGCTGAGCTTCTTTTCTAGATCTCTGAGTGATGCCCTTAAACAGACTCAACCCCGAGTGGTAGGTTGATGGGAGAATTCTCCTGTCAACCTAGCTACTGCCTACACCAGTGGGAGAATCCGTTCTGTCAGCATAAGTAGTGTCTTCCCTTAAAATGCTGCAGTGGTACTGCTATAGCACTTCAGTGTAGACAAGCCTTATTCTGGAGAAACAAGAGTTTCAGACAGATGCAGGTACTCGCCACAATACCAGCTATTTCCAAGCTCTGGTATGCAAGATGTTTTTACATTGGTACAGAGCCTAGCATGATGGGCCAGCTGGAATGACTTCAAGGCATTACTGTGCTATAAGCCAGGATGGGCAGGGATGGTGTCACTAGCCCAGGGGTCGGCAGCCTTCAGAAGTGGTGTGCTGAATCTTCATTTATTCACTCTAATTTAAGGTTTTGCATGCCAGTAATACATTTTAACATTTTTAGAAGGTCTCTTTCTATAAGTCTATAATATATAACTAAACTATTGTTGTATGTAAAGTAAATAAGGCTTTTAAAATGTTTAAGAAGCTTCATTTAAAATTAAATTAAAATGCAGAGCCCCCCGGACTGGTGGCCAGGACCTGGGCAGTGTGAGTGCCACTGAAAACCAGCTCGCATGCCGCCTTCGGCACCCGTGCCATAGGTTGCCTACCCCTGCACTAGCCTCTGTTTGCCATAAAATGGGAATGGACAGTAGGGAATGGATCAGTTGATGAGTACCAGTTCTGTTCATTCCCTCTGAAGCACCTGGTATTGGCCACTATTGAAAGACAGGATACTGGGCTAGATGGACTTTTGGTCTGACCCAGTACGGCCATTCTTATGTTTTATGTTTAAGTGTCAAAAAAACAGTTATAAAGGTAGTAATAATAAAGTTCGTCAAATTCAAATAAGTATTCTTCAAAGTTTGTCAATTGTTTTTTCTATAATTTCATAACCCTCCAACTGATCATTTGGAAATAGTTACATGTATCACAATGGACTCGTCTATCCAGGAAAGACGCTAACATTTGTATTTGGAGAGAGCAAATTTGATAAAGTATATATGAACTAAGTAGGATTTTTTATTATTATTATATGCATATGCTGAAAGGTAAAAATATTCATTGCCACAGAGGGAAATTTAGACTTGTTTTCAAAATATGGTTGCTTTAATGAAAATAATTAGGTGCACTTCGCTTCCAGCTTCCTTTGGTATATTAAAGGAAGAGCACGGAAATAAAGATATTAACATGTTATTAATGTTTTTGTTGAAGTATGTGTATACAAAACACATTCATTCATACATTATTTAACATTTAAATTGCAAAAATGTAGAGAAGTTTAATAAGTTGGCTGCATGTTTTTGTCTTAACATAATTTTCCACACATTGTAAATGAAGCTAAAAAGAGTCAGTACCTTTAGCAATATTTAAAATGGTCTTACATCTGAGGAACCTAAATCATAGCATCCTGAAAACATTACGAGTAATACGGCATTCAAAGCAATGACTATTTCTGTCTTAATCAAAATGTGATGCATTGAGAATTTGAACAAAACTATGATGAAAAACCATAAAAGTGCCCAGTGAAGGAGAGGGGAAGGAAAGTTGATTAATCAGAAATTGACAGGCATAGTTTACCATATATGGACAGTATATTTCAACTGCCAATCTGTTTTATTTCTCTTCAACTTATTCCGGGCAGTGCATTTTATTGAGCTCCCACGTTTCAGAGCTCAGACTCCAGCCTGAGTAGGCTTTAGCCCTATAGCAAAAATAGGTTGGTTACTAATGCATCCCCAGAATACTAGACATTCTGGTACTTCTGGGAATGATGTGGGGCCCACCCCCGTCGGCATGACCTTGCATGCAAGGTCATGCCCCATAGAGGAAGTCATTTTGGACAGCGCACCACCCTGCCCTGCCAGCATGACCCGCAGAGATCACTCTTCAAAATGGCATCCTCCATGCCTGATACCAGATGTAACCATGGTGCTGGAGGGGCCATGTGAGAATGCCAACTCAGGGCAGACTGCAAAAATTAGGGCAGATAATTCCCAAGATTGGTGATTTATTCTATAATTAGATTCACCCGGCCAGTAACAAAACAACTTCTGTAATACCATGCTGGTTAACCAGAAGTCAGATACAGTCCCCTTTAGTCAACCCATCCTTTGGCTCCCATCTCGACAGCCATGTCTAATATAGTGAGGAGTTATTGAAAACCTTATTCACCATATTTAAAATTCTACCACTCCCAAAGGACCAGACACATTTCCCACCAGGTCAATGAATATTTCAGACCTCTCCCAAATACACACTTATAGACAATTCTTATGAACTAAATCCAAGATTTATTAATAAAAGAAAGAAAGTGAGTTATATGGTGGTTACCTTCCCCTGCAGTGGGAGCCCCTAATGTTTGACAAATGATCAATAGGTGAGAGTGACTGTACTGGGCTGTCCCCGAACAGGAACTTTGGTTGAAATTTGACTAAAAGTCATAGCCTGGTTAAAACCCATACCCCATGTCTTTGCCTTCTTCCACACAGCGAGCACATCAATAGCTGCACCCATAGTTGTGGTGAGTGCTGGACTGATAGCAGGAAGTTTAATCCAGCTCTGAGCAATGGCTTGGGGAGATTTGGAATATTTCAGGATGGGTTTGGAGAAATCAGACTTACCTTTTAAACTCATTCTAAATGGATGATGACTGCAATAAAAATATTCTTTTACCAGCACTTTGGAGTTGAGGGCAAGTGTATGATGCTTCTAGGGGAATTCTGAGTGTATCATTAGTTCTGGCTTTTATAAAAAGAAAAATGTGTGGATATCTTTTGACTAGCATGAGTCTTGGGAAAGAGAGACTTTTGAGGGGGAAATGTAGGTATTAGAGAATTGTTCCTGCACCACTTAAGTCTATAGAAGTTTTGCCATTGACTTCAATTGCAGTGGGAGTGGGCTCTAGCTCCTCAACGTGCTGTAGGGAGTGGGGAAGTGAATACCCTAAACAGAGACTAAGGCAGAATTCCAGATTTCACATCTGACTACAGACCATCAATAAGACTCTCTTGCTAATCTCAAACTAGTGCTCTCTTTGAGAAAACCAGCTATTTCAGTATTAAAGACACTCAGGGAAAAATTCACCCCTCTGTTTCATACTGTAGTTCTCTTATTGATTTCAAAGGGAATATTGCCAATAGGCAAGAGCATAGAATATGCAAATACACGGCAAGCCAGAGAAAATTTGACTTTAAATATAAATTGAGGCACATCATCTCAGCAATCTACCCTTACTCCAGATATGTGGCCATTGCCAGTAGTATGCAGTCAACGTTGAAAAAAGTCACCCTGATAAAATGGATGCAAACATACTGAGGTGGAGGTAGTGTAAATTACGTGCAAGTCTTTTTCTTTTTGTGTACTTAGGTTGACATCTCTTTGATACAATATAGTTCATTACCCACACCAGAGTAGGGATGGCAGTGATGAACAAGCATTGTGCAATTTGGACATTCTTTTCAGAGGTTGTGTTCTGGTAATTAGACTGGAAGAACTGCAGTAATATGTCAGAGGTTCAGGTACATTTAGGATGAAGAGTTGGGATGGTTCTTTATGTATCTGAAGTGGCTCCACCATCCCTAATTATGGGAAGTGCCTTGAAAAACTAGCAATTACTTCAGTTCTTTTTTCCCTTAGCTCTAAAAGTCCTGGCCCATCAGCAGTACCAGATGACAACTGTTTTGCTAAAGAATCTGTTCATAGGTTAGTCTTTATTACTGTGTGTGCATTTCCAATCTATGTGGAGAGGGGAAAGAATAGTGACCTTTATAAAAGAAAATGGATGCTTGAAAATGAAGGGGGTAAACAAAGAAAAATCTAGGCAAACACTGGGACACATCAGAATACTCCCACAACTGGAATTAGGGTAGGAAGGAACAGTCTCCCAAGCAGGAACAGGGGACCCTCACCAGGTGGTCATTGAGCCACATCTGCTTAGAGTGCCCTTACAGGACACAGGTTCCTCGCACCAGACCAGTGCAGAGCAACAGCCTCACCAACCCAATTTTGATCAGTTTTCAATCTGCAGGACTCCAACTGTAGAGTCCCCATCCTCCTGCATACCCTGTAGTTGGAGAGCCTGCCCCTAAGAGTGTCCCATGGCTGAAAGAACAACTCACTGATCCAGAAGGGGCCAAAGAAAACCATCAGAAAGTCTGCCTTGAAGATTGCAGCTTCACTTCCTGAAACATAGACCTGAGGAAGAACCTCAGCTAATTATAGAATCATGGAACCATAGGGTTAGAAGGGTCATCTCATCTAACCCCCTGCCAAGATGTGGGATTTGCTGCGCCTAAAAATTGCCTTTGGACTGGAAATGTCACAGGCTTCCTGATATTGCACCACTCCCGGCAGCCCAGGCCCTATCCTCCCACATCCTGTGGATCACGAATCTGCAATAGAGATCCAGATGACCTGCAGCTCTTCAGTGAAAGGCTACCCCAGATAACTAGTTAGTTATTGTAAGACCATGAACTGCCACATTTGGAGTTCTGGTAAAGGTCAGGCTCTAGGTAGACCCCTCTCCTCACCGAAAGCTGTTCAAATGCAGGAGTTACAAGTGCTCCCCTGATCATGGACATAGGTTCTAGCAACCAAGATTCCACAAGGCCATCAGCAACTGTTCTGGCACTTCCTTGGCTTGCACAGCTAGTCCTGCAGTAAGCAGCCCTTCATGGGCATGGCCCACCTCCCGAGGCAGTCAGGATTTCCCACCAGGGCTGTACTTAGGCGATGGTACCCTGTCCTCCCTAGGAATTCCTAACCGCCCCCACCCTAGTGTCCCAAGTGTCACAGGGGAGGGGAGGCAGCTCTTACCTTGGCCCAGGACTTGGCCCCTGAGCAGCTTTGCATGAGGCACCACAGAGGGGAACCACTCTCAGGTAAAGCATCCAGGCATGATCCAACCAGCTCAAACAGCTGCCAACCCCCACTACAGCAACAGGCAGAGCCCAGAGAGGCTGGCTCACTGCTCACCCCATCTGGGCAAGCAGAAGGGAGGTTGGATTGACTGATGGAGACCAGCAAACAGGAAGTGGCTCTTATCATGGCTCCAGATCTCATGCCAAATCTGATGAAACCTCAGGCCTACCCCAGAAGTCCCGTGGGGGCTAAGTCTCAAGGGAGCTGTCCTGTCCTTTTTGTCCCTCCCATCGCAGGCCCCACCAAAACAAACCCCTCGCTAGGCTCGGGGCTCCCTTCAGGAAGTTGTTATTCAAGATTCATGTCCCAGAGGGAAGGAGAGAAGCCATGGGGTGGCTGCTCCTTCAAAAAGAGAGGATGAGTGAGGAGCTGCAGAGAAGTCCTGGTGCTGTTTCTTCAGTTTTCAGGATGGGAGAGGGGAAAGGGAGCAGAGTGACGCGGCAGCTGTTGTAAGTGGCTTATAGACATGGGGAGAGAGTCTGTGAATGAATGGCCATGTGTGAGTGGATTGGTATGCTCATGTGAGTGCAAGTGGGTGATTGGATTCAAATGGGTAGGTGTATTTATCAATGAGTGAATGTATGAGTGTATGTGTGTTTATGTGAGCGGATTGGTGAGTTGGGGGTACGTTTGATCTATTTATTATAATAATTTGAAAGCTGCAAATGTATATAAAAATGACTGTATTCCCTTACTATTCCTATCTCATTTTCCTTCTTAGGCCCCAGTCCTATTCCTCAGTCTGTATGGGTGCCAGAAATCAGGCTCCTAAATCCACATTTGATAGATAAGGAAATCATCTGATTTTCTGAGCACCTGCCAGTTCCTTGGACTTCAGTGAACTTCAGATCAAGCCCCTAGCAAGTATAGCACAATGGCAGGAAGAATTCATGAATGTGGAAAAAAGGTGGAGAATCCTAAAAAGTCTTAATTAACGCACAAGAGTCTACAGACCCTCCGAAAAGAGAAAAAGAGAACAAGAAGTTGCCAATGTAGTTGCAGAGACTGACTGCTCAAAGATGTGAGTGAAAAAGTGTCTGCACAATAATTAATTAAACTCTAAAACATCCCTCTGAGGTAAGTAAGTATTATTAAACAAGAATATACAGAATTAATTAAGGTTTGCAGGGGAAAGAAATGGCAGTAAAACGCAGAACAAATTAATGCTAGCCAAAGGGGTTAAGGAGGATAAGACTTTTACAGATAGAATCCAGAGTGAAAGATATAATAGAGAGAAAGTACAGCCATTAATAATGGAGCTGTTATTGGAGCTGATTGCCAATGCCTCCCTAAGGGAGGGCAAAGATGCCAGATTCTTTGAAAGAAGTAGTTGTTAGACCCTTGTTCAAGAAAGCATCTCTTTATGCTGACAAGGGCTCCAGGTATCATCTTATTTCAAGTCTTCTTTTATGTAGGGAGGAAGTAAATTTTGTTGTTGTTGTTGTTTTAAGAAGGTTGTTATGATGTGGGCCCAGCCGGGATATCTAAACACTCTGGGACCACAACTGCTGTTGTCAATGCTACTCATTTACCACAAGGGTAAAGCTCATTTATGCAGTCTGTCATGAAAACCAATCAAGGACCATGGAACTCATTAAGACAGGTTCTAGAATGGCGACAAACCACACGAGTTTCTCCTCCAAGTATCAGGCACGCTGCTTTGACCTAGAACACAAGAATGGCCATACTTGGTCACACCAATGGTCCATCTAGTCCAGTATCCTCTCTTTTTTTCTGACAGTGGACAGCGTCAATGCTAGCCTTCACTAATAAAATTACATAGCATAACATACGTAAGTGAAAGTTAAAACAATATTTTAAAAATCCAAATGCATTTTTCTCCTAGTGAGAGGGAGGAGAAAACACACACAACAAGCATTAATCACCTCACAGCCCTTCAGACATTATTGGAAGATACTCAAATACAATGGTGACAGATGTGGTTTAAGAGACTCAGTAAAACACCATAGTGGACCTAACTCAGCCAAAGTCTTCTCTGCTGTAATTCCAGTGATTCATTGGAATATTTTGCCCTCTACATATACCCAATGCAGCTCTCTTTGACATAAATGAGAGTCATGCTTGCATATCTGAGAGCTGAATCTTAACCAATGTGAGGTTAAATAGACAAAAAAAAAAGCTCACACATTTTAGGCTAATATAAACCAAGTTTTGATTTTCTTCTAGGTTTTTTTATAATTTAATTATCTGAAATAAAATAGTTGAAATTTGTTACCTTTATTTCCAGGAATCTATGTTTATAGCTAAAAAGAACTGGTCATCTCCACTTCACTCCCAATGGAAAGTTTGGAACAATGAGATTGGTTGAAATTTTGATTTTATCCCTGCAAAAAAAATTAGCACAAGATCTTTTAATTTGAAAGTTTTCATTTTTTCCACAGAAAAATTAAAAATAAAATAAAGTTTGCCAGAAACAGTAAAATTTTCATGTGAAATCAATTTTTAAAGAAAATTTCCCACAAATTAGCTTCTTTTTACCGGCTTTATTCAACTTGCCACTAGAGCTATCAAAAATTGAATTTTTTCATAAAAAAATCATCCCTTTCTGTCAAATTCAAAAATGTCAATGAGAGATGCCATCAAAACATCAAGAGTCAGAGTTTTGACCCATTCTACTCACCACTATTGACGAGGTCCTGCTTGACTGTTGCTGCTATGCTCTCCAACCCCTGTTAAAGCTGACATGTTCTTTTCCCCAAAAAATAATTCTATCATTTACATACCAGATTATAAGGAGTAATCACTGTTCTTTTTAAAATATTATAGATATACAAGCCAGGTTTGCCACTACCTAACTGCCCCCTAATGGCCAGGGGTTCTTCTGCATCCACTGCCTCTAGTAGACCCCATAAGCATTCTAGAGTCTTTGTCCTGACTTACCACACCCCTTTCTTGGGCTGGTTTGGTACTAAATACAGTCAGTCCTTAATCACAAAATAATTCAACAAAGTCCAAAATAATAAAATCTACCTGAAGCCAGGAGTTCCCTGCCCTCTCTCTACCTGGAGCTCAACCTTCTTTGTTCTCTCATTCTACCAGCCACATACCTACAGCTTCCTGCTGCCTTTTATATTAAATCAACTGATTCCCCTCAGGTGAAGCTTCTCTTGTAATCAGGGCCAGCTTAGCCCCAGGCTCTCCAGCCCACAGACAGGCCACCCTGTTACATACATACAGATATATATAAAACAGGAGTAATCAAAGAACTGCCTGGATATCATATGTAGCCCAGCAGAACAGTCAGCACTACAATAAGCATGTTCACATTTATGGTTCTCTGAAAAGCCAAATGTGCAATTAACTCAGTGGTGGGCAACTTGCGGCCCACAGGCCACATGCGGCCCATTGGGGTAATCCACTGGTGGGCTGCGAGGCAGTTTGTTTACATTGACCATCTGCAGGCACGGCTACCTGCAGTTCCCAGCGGCTGCAGTTCACTGTTCCCGGCCAATGGGAGCTGTGGGAAGTGGCGACCAGTCCATGCGGCAGGTTGCCCACCACGGAATTAACTGCTCCCAGCTGCTGCTTTTGTTGCCATGAGGACAGAGAGATGGGTGGAGTGGGATGGGGTTGGTGGGGGAGGGGGTCAGAAAAAGTATATATTAAAGTATTTTCCATCCCAGTAGGGGTAAAATAACTACAAGGGACAAGCAAGTAAAGCCACAGTGGCCTGAGGCAGTGCAATGCGTCAATACGTAAGAAGAGAAAGTGCAGCAACAACCCTGGGTCCATTTGGACATCTCTAAAAGAATATACTGCTAGTGATCAGTGTCTACATCCCACAAAAAAATGTCCTCTGCTCTTCTTGAAAGATGGTTCAAGCCAATTTTCTAATGCATCAGCTTTGCTATACTTTTTAAATATTTTGTAAATCTGCAGAAACCTTAACAGTACAAAGACCAACAGGAAAATTTGGCTGCCTTTGGACAGGGTCAATAAGGCATTTTTATATTCACCAGTGTTGGAGATGCCATGTTTTACATGCAGCCAGGAGACAATGGGGAGAAAGGTGGTGGTAAGCCACTTTTATACCTTCCCCCATCCCACCACCAGTCTTAGGACAGCTCTACTCTACACTAGCTGATCACTGATTCAAGACACCATCTCAGAGCCAAGGCCTGCACAGTACACATCCATACATTGGTTGCTGGAACAAGGCGTTGCCTAGGAGCTCTTACAATTCCCCGTGCCACCTGGTATTCCCCCATGCTGGTGGTTGGTTAAACCTATGCTCCTGCTGCTTTGTGCTGCCATGGTGGCCCAACGTAGTCAGAGCACAAACCAGCATCTCTCCCTAAGTGTACTCTGCAAGTATATCTTAGGTGGGTGGTGGGAAGGTGGTATTAAGCTACATGTTCAGCCCTCAGGAAGATGGCTGCTGTAGCATTCAAAGACTGTAGCTAGTGTGTCTGCTGAAGAACTGGGCACTTATCCAGTAGGGTATTTGGATTACAAATTAGTTTATCCCTAGATTTTAACATAATATGGTCCCACTGAAGACACAAACTGTATTATGTCTATTAAGTAATACGAAAAATACTGACTAGGGATCAGCCACATAAACTGGCAGTAACTTGAACCCTGGCACATGAATTATGAAGATGTTTCCCCATTTCACTTCACTTTCACTTTAAAGTATTTTAAAATTTTTTGGTAATGACTGTATTCCTTCTGCAACTGTTATGATGCATGCCGTACAAAGTCCTACATCAAATGACCCATGGTAGAGGGCATTGCATCTGGCACCAAAGGGATGAAATATTAGTCTGTTTTTAAAGTGCTCAAATTTCTTTTTCATGAATTCAAATCACAATTTATTTGACGCAGTTTTTCAGCCAATGTTTGTTAATCTGTCTGTGAGGGTTTTCAGTGTGTTTACCAGCTGTTAGTGAAAACTAACAATAGCTTATGCTATTAGCTCATCACTCACACAAACAAAATCTATGGTTAGAGGTTTTCATTACACAAGCTCTAAAGTAAGTGGGTAACATTGCCATTTTGTCTGATTACAGAAAGGACCCGATTCAACTCCCATCAAAATAGATGGATAGAGCCCTATTCATTTCAGTGGAGTCTGGATCAGGCCTCAAATGAGAAACTTGGGCTCCTGAAAAAGATGGGGCAGGGGAACCTGTTTTTTGGGTTTTTTTTTTCATTTGTTTGTTTTTCTCCTGTTTTTAAAATGTTATCATTTAAAACAAGAATGGAAGGGTCTAGCAGTGCAATATGGCTGCATGCTAATCCAGCTCTGATATTCCCATGGAACTGGATTGGGAATCCCTTATTCGCAGGAGTCGTTCCATTCAAGTCAGATTGCTCATGTGAAATAAGTGTTCACCAGTGACAGTCAGGGGCCTGCCCTCAGAGTGTAACACACTAAAAACAGAGTGAAATATGCTCTTCTTGACATATTGGACTCAGGCAATATCAGGGAGATAAAATTTGACCTTGAAGAGTGGACATTGTTTTTTTGATACTGCTGCCCAACACTAGTTATGCTTATAGAGCAATCCGAGGTGTGATTGCTGCTCAGGTAGACATACTTGTGTTAGCTCTAGCATTGCTAAAAATATCTGTGCGGATGCAGGGTCGTGACCTTCAGCAACGTGAGCACCCAAAGCTCCAGGCAGGCTTGTACAACCCATGCTGCCACATCTACACTGCTACTTTTAGCCATGCTACTGTGGGTAAAGCAAGTGTGGATATATCTACCTGAACTGCAATTATACCTTGGATTACAGAAAAGGTATACCCACTGTGTGTGGAGCCTCTGGCGGGACAGCTCAGTGGCTTTGAAAAGAGATACAGATTGAAAGGAGGACTCAGCAGCCCTAGAAAGAGAGAAGTACATGAAATGGGAATTGGGCTCAGTAGCTCTGAACAGAAAGTTATCTTGGTTTAGAGGAAAACTTATTACACAGGAAGAAGAAAGAACATTGGCTGGGAGAAGAGCTCAATAGCTAAAGAGACTGTCTTCTAGGCATTTGTAGTCCTATAATATTTCACTAGTGTACCTAAAAATCAAGTAGTAATCTTGGAAATAGTTTATTCTTCAAGGAAGTAAAAAGGACAGAATCCAAGGAGCAAAGCACAGCAGAACATTTTCTACAAGTACATGCCTGTGGTTCATATGCAGGTGCCCCCCTCAAAGCTTTTTCAGGTGCAGTGGTTCAGGCAGATGACATAAACTTGAAGGTGGGGGAATTGGCATCTCACACTGAAAGGCCACCTCCTGTTCACCCAACTGCAAAATGGGTCCCTAATCCATGAGGTTAGGGCTGTCAACGGCAGCTGGACACATCACTCCTTTTTGTACTGTTAGCTGTGAAAATGATGTGTGTTAACTGGATCCGCTCAAAGAGCCACAAGAACTTTGACATGTCTGTGAATAGGCCAATGTGCACCAAATAAAGAAATGACTAAACAACTCATAACAAATAATTTATTCTGTGAATGTAGCCCCCTTTTCTGCTTGCAAATTGTCCAAGAATAGACTGTTTGAAATTTATATTTGTTTGAGAGTTGTGCAAACAAATTCCAGCTTAATTTTTTCAAACTGTTTGCTACAAGTATTCCTTTGGGAATTCAGTATTCTCAAATCAATTTTTGATCAGTGTGACCAGTCACCTAATTAGGTGCTCATTTGCCATGATGATAATTATTGTTTCTTTTCCCCAACTGGATGACCTAATCTGAATATTAGGAGCAGCATCTAAGGAAATCATTGCTCCATGGAGAGAGAGAGGCAGAGAGTGTGAGAGACAGCTTGAGATAAACAGGCCTAGGGATTTTTTGAATATGTAAGCCCTTTTTTTTCCTCTTTTTCACAAGAAATAGTATTATAAATGGTCCCCAATTGTAAAACATTTCTTTCTTTTCTGAGAGAAAGAGAAAGGCCTATCAGCTGTATAGATTATTAAAGACCACTTAGCAGTTTTTATATTCACCTTTCTCATCACATTCACATAAACTAATCATGTTTGGATATAGATACAGTCCTATTTGCAAATAATTCTGGCATTTCTATCAGATGATTAAATGCCTCAATACCAGGCTTTGACAGGGGGATTTAGGGAAATGATATGTATTCTTCATCCCATATACAACATTGTTTCATATTCACTGGTCTCTATTTTATGTCATACTATTGCCAATAACACTGTCAAAACATTTTTGACAATTTTTTTTTCAATTGGAAAATTCCAATTTGTCAAAACCCAAAGTTTTTTTGTGGGAAAGGGTCAGTTTTGATGAATTTCTCATGTTGTAAAGTAAAAAAAAAAAAAAATTATTTTGACATAATGAAAAGTTCAGGTTTTCAATTCAAAACAACTCTTTATTTTGAATGGTAAGTAAAACTGTTTAATTATAGTTCAAAACAGAGAGGTTTTTTTAATAGTTTAAAGAGGGGGATAAAATCAGAACAAAGCATTTCAGAATTATCAAAATGTAATGTTTCTATTAACCCAACCCATTTTTTTTAATTATTATTATCAGGTCCCCAAAATTTTCAAGATTTCTACTTTTTGTCCCCTTTTAGGATGGGAGAATGTTCTCAAAATATCAAAGTTTTACACGGTCGGGAAAACATTTCCTGTGAGGCTCCAATCATCCACCATTCACCTGATCAGCTCTATTGATTATAGTGTGATATAAAATAGAGACCGATGAATATGAATTAATGTTTTATATGGGATGAGGAATACACATCTGTTCCCTAAATCCCCCAGCCAGAGTCCTGACACTGAGGCAATTAATCAAGTGTTGTTAATTGCATGTACCCATGCAGCTCTGTTTGTGCAAGGTAATTGCACCTATCTTTGTCTCCTTCATTTGAATGGTTGCCAGACTTCTCATCACAAAGGCTTGGGGAATTAAAATGTAGTTTTAAACATTCCTCCTATCAGCCTCCAAGCACTGTGGTATGCAGCACAACCAGGGCTGGTGCAACCATTTAGGCGACCTAGGCAGTCGCCTAGGGCGCTAGGATTTGGGGGGTGGCATTTTCTTCAGCAGAGACCACGGCAGCCGGATCTTCGGCCGCCCCGGTCACCGCCGGTATTTAGGCGGAGGGAGCTGGGGAGCGCGGGGAGGGCCACCTGCAGCAGGTAAGGTGGGGGGCGGCACGCAGAGGAACTCCCCGCCTCAACTCACCCCTGCCCCACCTCCTCCCCGAGCACGCCATGGCTGCTTCACTTCTCCCACCTCCCAGGCTTGCGGCACCAATCAGCTTAGGCGCCGCAAGCCTGGGAGGCAGGAGAAGTGAAGCAGCGATGGTGTACTCAGGGTGCTCGTGCTCGTGCGCAGAGCAGGGGTGAGCTGGGGCTGGGGGGGGCCCTCAGGGCAGAGGGTGGGGGGTGGGGCGCTGCCACGGGGGGGGCGCCTCAGGGCAGAGGGGGGGAGCTGCCGCGGGGAGGGCACCTCAGGGCGGGGGATCGGGGACGGAGGAGGGCGCAAGGTGGAAGTTTCGCCTAGGGTGTGAAACATCTTTGCACCGGCCCTGAGAACAACTTCATATATCTACCCATAGCATGGATTGAACTGAGCGGTCTCCATTTCCTTTCACCCTCACTGTCAGTCACACACACAATTTAACACTTGCATGGACAGGCTAGGTTCCAGATGCAAAGGAGCAAAGTACACTCATTCACCTAATTTGATTCATCTAACTGTGATAGTACCACACCTCTGATCAGTAAAAAGCTGTTTACTATTCTGTTGAATGTCCATATACGAAAATACTTCTTCTCAACAAAGTACTTTGGTTGAATTTAATTTTCTAATTTCCATCACCAATCATCACAATCATTTTCACAATCTGGTCTAGTAATATAATTGTGGTCTTAGTTGTAAAGCAACTTATCTTCGTGCATTTCATTCAATTAACTGCCCCAGTGCCAGCTCTCTGGCCAGGGGTGTATAGGTAACTGCGGGGATAGGTGTCCCATCTCATATACAAAATATTTATATCTACCAAGTGCATTTACTGAATGTACTAGTCCCCATTTTCTATCACTGCTATCATCATTCATGACAGGCATTTGTCAGAAATAATTTAGCAGAAGTGTATGTGTTCTGTCAGCCCTAGCTGCAAAGGACACATTCAGATCTCTGTAATAGTCTGTGTGCCACAGTTTTGGGAAACAAATCTGTCCCCGTGCCATCAGATATTAAACAATGTTCCATTAGTAACTTCAGATAAGAGGGCACATAAATAATCAAGGTAGTTATAGCAGAAGGGAAGTATATTAGGCCTGTCCCCTAATCTAAAGACAGGTTTTGGGTGCATGCAAATTGTTGATAAATTATATAGTCAGTTGCTTGACCACATTTTGGTTCATTACAAAATATATTCAAGCAGCCAAATAACCAATGTCAGTCAGGTTTATTGCTCTAAGCCAATAATATAGAGGGGAAAGGTTCCATGTGATACCAGTCTCAGGGAACCCACCCCATGCAGCAATGTTACATTCATCTTAATCAAAAGGTGGGCTCCCACAGTTACCCTTTAAGCTGCTGTTATCTGTATGATGATTTTACATGTTACATGTCTCTTTACACATCACTAAAATCCAACCCATCAGTCGGTCCCAATTCTCTAAGTTGTTGTTCTGTTCCTTCCTTATCTTTTTTTTGGATCCTAGCATCCAGGTACTGGTCTGTGAAGGCACTTCTGTAGATTGTACTAAGACACAGAATGAATGTATCTGCCTGTGCCAAATGTTTGCTTCAGTAAATGCAAAGTATTGTGGGATACTCAGTATAAATGAGTGGGATTATGGTATAGGTCAATTTAGGCTTTATCACTGTTACAATATTTGTGCTAAATGTTATCAGTGCTTAAAGTGGAGAATATATATAATATACATATGTGCTAGCCAGTATATATTAGTCAACAAGACATAAGGGAAGGCATCCTAACACGGGCACCACTAGCATAGCTTTGTTCTCACAACTTGTCACTTTTGATACTGACAAATCACAGGGAACTGCTGCACCAAAATAACAATTTCATTTGAAAAAATAGTCAGGGACAGGGGCTGGAGCCTTTGAGTACAGAGGATCTCCTGGAACTCTCAACCACTCAGTGAAGGGTGCAGAGGAGGACAGCTGTAGCTTCACAGAAGACTGAGAGGGTGAAGAAAAAAATAAAAACAATGACAGTGCTACTATGCAACAGTTACTCCTGAGGAGCAAGAGGCATGTGAGCGACATCCTGTGGTGTGTCTCAGGGGATGTGGTATGTGTAAGTAGAAGGGGAGAGCTTGAAATTGTACTTCAAGAGATTCCCAAAAGAAAGTGTCCATAGGGCTGTGAAGAACTTGTTAATGTTATTGGAACAAGCAAAACTGAAGGCACTAGGAAGGAAATTTCCAGGGTGCTGGTCCACACACGGTAACACTTTCATATATAGAATGTCTGGCCTCCAAGACAGAAGATGATTCTATGGATGGGGCATCAACTAAAATACATATCCATTCCCTGCCATATGCTTGGAGCTAACAAAGGCTGAGTGGACGTTGCTGGGCCATTAAGAAAAGCCTACTATAAAATCATTGTAGAAGTCGTATAACCAGAAAAATTGTGGGTTTCTATTGGAGTGAAGCAATCTATCTTCGGGGACGTGGAGGAGGCCAGAAAATGGGTTAAATAACTCTACTCTGAGCCCCAGGTGAAGAGATTGAGAAATGGGACATGGATCACCACAAATTCCAGACTGAGGTATATATTTTGTACCAGAATGCACCCTAGTTATCCTTTTTATTTGTATCCTATGCACACTTTCTTCTGGGATGCTCTTGAAGTAAAATGTGAGCAATGTAAAATTCCAAACTGTCTCCCTCCCCCCATTTACAGCTGATCTCCCTCATATTTAATCTGAAAACATTTGGGCATAATATGCTTCTTTTTCATTATACAGCACTGTTTCTGTTTAGCTCAATAATGGTCAAATTCAGGAAATATATAGAAACTGTACAGAAACATTACTCGCCTGTCATTACTATTGTGGAAGAAAGAGGAGACTAAGCAAGAGATACCTGTATAGAACCACCCACAGAAAAAACAACAGAGAGAGAGACTTAAGCAACAAGGGGATGTTTTTCTTATCTGTTTTCTTTTATAAATGATCATTCAGAGCCAAATTCTGTAAACTTTTCTCAAGTTGAGTACTGTCCTACTCCTCACACAATCCCATTCATTGCAATGGGATGACTCAAGGAGTAAAAGGCTATACAACATGAGGGCAGAATCAAGACCTAAATTATTGGTTGCTGGGCTCTTGATAATCAATGATAATCAATGAGACTTTCCGTCTCCTGGTTCCATGGCATCTTTAACATGGTATGTACAGCGTTATATGCTTGAAATAAAAATTTACAAAAATTAAGTGAAGACTTTTGGTTTGGTAATTTTTTGAGAAACCAGTGTGAATCTTATGTAGAGTTTGAAAAGGATAAGTGTCTTTGAGCTTGTTAACATACCACTATGATGCAGTAATATTGTCCTAAGAATGAAAAAAAGAAATTATCTGAATTAACTGTTCATTATTTTATGAAAGATGTTTATTGTGGCATGCAGGGAATAAAAATGGAAGCACACAGCTGAGAGATGTAGAATCTTGATATTGTCTGGTTTTCACATATGTGTGCTTAATGCAATGATTGTTATAAGTTTGGCTTTTAGAAATTTCCATTTTCGGGGGTAAACGTTGAATATTTAAAGCTGATAAAAATTGAAAGACAATACTGGCTATAACCAAGTGTGGTGCAAGCAGGCACTGCTCATGGTTCCTGATGTAGCCCTCTAAAATCAATGCTTTTCAGTACTCTGAGTGAGCACTGTGCTACTAGTAACAGATTGTGGGGTGGGGTTTTTTTGTTTTTGTTTTTCTTATGTGGGCTAATGTTCACATCAGACTGACCTGAGCCCACCAAATTCATTTAGCAAGTGACCTAAGTCAAATTTGAATCTAGTCCTCCAGTAGTGAAATTCTAATGTGTTAAAACCCTGCACCAAATTATTCCCCATAAGTCATGTTTTCATAAACTAACTAGTGATCAAAATCCAATTAGCTCATCTAGTGAGCCCTAAATGTTCCACTCTGTTTGCAAACTCAAGAAATTATATCTCAGAAATGATGTAGTCCTGTAATATGACTTATGAACATGGTATTACTGTAGTTTGGTTAACTGTACTCACTAGACTTTTCTTAATAGACCTTATATTTTATGTTTTCAATGAACAACTCATACAGGGTTGAGCCAAGGGCTTAATCACTCTTAATACAATAAAGCAGCACTTTAAAATATTATTAACCTCATCTGTCTAGATTTGGAACTAATAGACCATTGTGTGTGTATTGTCTTTATCCCTGCCAGTTATGTACATATTTATTAATCCACTCTTCCAGAGGAACAATTTCTAAAGGAAAACCAACAGTAACCTTCAAGTGAGCGGGCACAGGTTAGAAGGGCACTAATTAAATGTCAGACTTGACAGATTAAAATTATGAAATTTAAAATCACCGTCGAGCTCTTTGTCATTGTCAAATTAGGAGTCAGTGTGATGAGGAGCAGGGAAGTGAATGGTTTAATGAATTGAATGGGAATGTGGCTTAGCAGCAGGCTTCTCTTGAATTCAGATCAGCCTGTAGTTCAGATCAAAGGCTGCTAGTTCAATTTCACATTCAAAGAGTTTTAGCTTACCTGCATCAGTAATAGATGTGTATATGCACTAAGGTAAAAAAAAAAAAAGGAGACAAATACGTTTCATGAAAAATAAATTTTGCTCAGGTGATTTATGGATTTAGATTAGGGTAGCAACATCATTTTCCCCATTATTTGGGATGTGCGGTATTTCATGGCATTTTAAAGTCAACATTTTGCATAGTGCTCATCATTTGTTTTTTGAAAGCAACTTTTCCATTTAACAACGTGAAGCAGAGAAAATGATATATGTTAGGTGGATTATGAAAAAGAGAACGAGATTAAATTCAAGTGACTGGGCTACATTCTGAACTCAGCAGCACTGGTGTGAATCTGGAAGAACTCTGCTGGCTTTCAGTTGAATTTACACCAGTATAACTAGATGATATTAAATGAAATGGAAAGGTCTGACAATTAGAATCAAAGCATACTTTATATATAAGTTTGCCTTATGAGGGAAAGGATTCAAATAGTCTTGTTAAAAGGTAAAAAAAAAAGTTAAATCTGAGTTTATTCTATTTCCTTCTCCTTCCGAAGATTGGATGTAATAAAAAATAATTTAAATCCAAAAATCTACTGCTTGTAAAGAATGTCTTACCAAGGGAGTTTAAAAATATATAAAGGAAAAAAGCAATCTCCCCCTCTGGAGTGGCTGAGCCAGGATATTGTAGAGTATCTAGTCTGGGAGATAATAAAAGCTCCTTGCCTCCTTTCTTGAGCAAACCAGAAAGCCACTCCACATTGCACCCACCATTCTGTAAAACCTCTCCATTCAAGCATGGGTTTAGAAATTATAGAGGCTTTATTTATTTATTCAGAGCTGTATAGTGCCATTTAAGTCAATGGGAATCTCTTCATTGATTCGAATGTGTGTTGGATCAGAGTTTAATTCTTTAATCTATATATCAGACTGCACCATTAGAAATATCAGAGTTGATTACATTTAAAATGTTTGTGAAAGGCCAATTCATACTGAACTTAAGCAAGCTAGATCTTATCCGTGCCCCATTTTCACCCAGACATTGGTTAAGGCATAACCAATGCTTCCTCTCTAGCCCTCACAATGCCCTATATTCACAGTGAACAGGAGAAGAGACAAAATGGAACCCTGCAAGACCCCCACATGAGAACACCATTGGAGATAATGAACAACTGCCCAATGTGACCATTGAGAGTACTCAACAAGGAATGACTCATGTACCCAAGAGCAATCCTATCAAATCCTGCTACAGTCCCCAGGCGAATCACTAACATATCATGATCAATAATATCCAAGGCAGTTGATGGCTTCAACCATATCAGTATTAATATATACCTGATGGACACATCCATCACTAAGAGGAAGTCAACCAATGCAACTAGTGGAGTTTCTGTCCCATACTCAGGCCTATACCCAGACTGGTCAAGATCCAGGAGATCTGAGACTTCCAGATACTGTGAGAGTTGTGTCACCACAACCTTCTCAATAATCTTAACCAGAAGATAACTGAAAAATACTTGGACAGAATGTCAGCATCAAGAGATGATTTCTTGAGCAGAGCCTGTAAAATAGAAGCCAGCAAGCTGCCCTCCCTAAGAGGCATTGACAATTTCTATAAATAATGGACCACATTTTTTTCCCACTGGACTTCACCAACTAGCAGGAACATTGATACGAAAGACAAGTTGTAGAATGAAAAATTCCCAACACTTCTAGTAGTTCAGCTTGTGTCAATGGTCTAACCTCATCAGAGAAACAAGTGTTGCCCTCTCCAGTTCCCATCCTGCATTCTCAGAAGGAGACAGCTTGAACCAAATACACTCATTTTTACCCACAAAGTAATCAGAAATTTCCTCACAATGAGAGGAACTCAAATTACCCATCGGGTGAAGGCAGTTGAGTATAACCAAGCTGTCCACAGTCTGAAATAACCACTGACTGAGACACTAGATCAGGGGTTGGCAACCTTTCAGAAGTGCTGTGCCAAGTCTTCATGTATTCACTCTAATTTAAGGTTTCACATGCCAATAATACATTTTAACATTTTTAGAAGGTGTCTTTCTATAAGTCCATAATATATAACTAAACTATTGTTGTATGCAAAGTAAATAAGGTTTTTCAAATGTTTAAGAAGCTTCATTTAAAATTAAATTAAAATGCAGAGCCCCCAGGACCGGTGACCAGGACCCAGGCACTGTGCGTGCCACTGAAAATCAGCTTACGTGCCGCCTTCAGCACATGTGCCATAGGTTGCCTACCCCTGCTGTAGATGCTGTTGTGGAGGCCAAGAAATATAGCTATGGCATAAGAATCCCCAAAAAATCTTTATGGAGCAAATGGTTAGCTTCATCCCTTAGCCATATTTCCTCTTTCCTTCTCATTTAATCTGTCACAAGCCATCTGTAAACTAAGGTGCTGTGTGAGGGTGAAGCTTGTGAAGAAGGTGCTGATGGGCCACTCAGTCAAAAGTTAAGGATCCATCAGAGGAACAATAAAGTCTCTGAGGGTGTTCCTGAAGCACTTTGATTCATTTAGCCTTCAAGAGAGGATTATTAAAAGAGGTTTTGCCATTGACTTCAAAGAGGGTAGGATTGGGCCTACTAAGTATTAGTCAGCATGGTCATCCTTCAGGCAGGGAGGTGGCCTGGTCTAAAGGCATGAATGTGGAGATGGAAGAGAAGAAATCCTCATTTTAAATCCTGGCTCTGACTCTAGCAATCACTATTATATGAGAAATTGTTATTATTACTAGTAAATATGTGATTTCCTGTAGCTTCATGCCAATAGGTTAATAACTGTAATTAGTAATGTTGACCATCAATAACTCATTAGCTAATATTATACCCTGATATAAATCTTTTTTCATAACAATGATTCCAAGTGTTCCAAGGAAAACAGATATGTATGATTTGAAATGATTTAACATTCACATGAAGTTAATAAAAAAACACCAGTCATTCTAAAGAGGTTAGGATGCCAAATAAGTGACATTTATTAAAGGCCCTTTTCCCACTTTTCTCTTTTCTGAAAGCTGCCTAAATTATTTAAAAAATGCCAGTGTTTCCTCTTGAATTCAAAACTATCATTTGCCAGAGTCATGAATGATTTATCTTGTCTGAAATATCCCAGTGACATACATTTGCAGTACAGAATCTTATCAAGGGGTGCAGGTGATTTTAAAAATAAAACCTTTACCCCTCTTCCTGTATGTTGGAGTCCATTTTGAAATGCTCTGTGAAAGACGGCTGGCAGGCTGTTCCTGAGAAAAGTGACTCCTCTTTCGTAAAACAGGAAAGAATTGCCACATTGTGGCAGACCTTATGATGGCACATAGGAAAGGAAGCGTGTGAGGATCATCCCCCTCACTGTGTGGCCCATGCGAGGGCATAAGACAATTGCAGTCTCTGCACTTGAGGAGCCCAAGGACTGTTCCTTCAGTGTGTCCCAGTTGGCAATTTCTCCAAAGCTCCGCACAGAGTAGCATGGCTGTACCATGCCCTCTACTCAGGCCAGTGGCTATATACCACAGTTTTGCTTTGTATTTGGAAATAGAAGAGGTTTTATATAATATTCAACTCACAACCTTTCCCGCCTTTTCTTTTCATTATGAATTTTTTTCTCAGTTTCTTCACCCTCCTGCCTATGGCTCCTTCTTTCTGAATGATAGGCCATCCCTCTGGGGATTGCCATTGCTCCTGTCAGTTTACTTGATTGGTCACTTGAGAACAACACAAGGTAATCCTTCCCCAGGGGTTGTGCTCACAACATCTGTGGCACTTCCAGACATTGCTGGTCTGGAGAAGGTATAGAGAAGACCTGGAAAATGAAGCTAAATTACTGACCACAAGGTGACTGAGCCAACCAGACTTCTGTACTTCTGCATCAAGTTTTGGGGACTGGAGGGAAGGTCGATGGTCCATTACCTATCTATAAAAAAGCTGTAAAGAAATGAGGTTGCCATCCAAAGAAAACTTTCTTCATTGCTTGTATGTCCTACACAAGTATATTATAGTGCTTGGTGGTGGATGGTATAGAAAATAATAGCTAGATATATAATTATGGCCCTGGAGCACAGGTGCAAACTCTGTGGGTGCTCCAGGGCTAAAACACCCACTGAAAAATAATAAGGGGTGCTCAGCATCCGCTGGGCCAGACTAAACTTTTTTGGGCCCTGGCGCCTGGACCATGGCCCCACCGACTGCTCCTCCCACACTCTGCTCTGACGTCCTGCCCCCTCTTGGCCTCTTACCCCAAGGCCCCGCCCTCCCTCTACCCCAAGGCCTCGCCTGCTGCTCTCACAGTGGTGGGGGGAAAGGGGACAGAGAGGAGTATCCACCAGCAAAACAAAAGTTAGCGCTTGTGCTCTGGAGTAGACAGGTGGCTCTCTGTTCTGTTTCACTACATCATCCACGTTACCATAGCAGCTGTGCTATTGTCAATCCATTCCTTCGCCATTGAAACTGATATAATGTACCTAGTTTAGCTGGCAACACAGAGTATGGTCTACCAGTTACATCTGGCAGCTGTCAGTGGATTGAAACTACTTTAAAAGTAGGATATGGTTTAGCTCAGGGGACCAGTAATGGAATTGAGAACCTTTTGCCCCTAGGTGACCAGGTCAAATCTAGATTAAGACTGATCATCTTGATGACTGTTTAATTTCACATACGCCACTAATCAGTGGTCTCTGCCAAGTTCCTAACAGACAACTGTCCACCTTTAAAAATAAAATAAAAAATCCTAAAAATTGGCCCTACTTAGCACCCTTGCTGGTATTCTATGCAGAAAGGCCTAGGCTGTTCTCTCATTCTTGGAGGTGTTACACCCAGGACAAGCTTGGGGTGCTTTGGTAGGACATTAGAAAATTCTGCACAGCATGGCTGCTGCCTGTGATATATGGGGTCAGAAGATAAATAAAGGATCTCATCCACAAGTGAGGCATATTTCACAAGCACTATATTCACACACAGTAATTCTAAAAAGAAAAAATCCAGTGGAATTAGATTTGAGGTGATGATGGTGGAGTTAACTGGAATTTCTGAGGTTGCCAAGATTACCATCTGTGATCACGTGAACATTAAAACAACAAGAAAACAGCTACAAATCAGCCCAACAGCCAAAACAAAACAAACAAAACTATGGCCAGCTATCCAGCTCCCTCAACAGCCACCTCTATTCACCTTCTTCCACTTAGGAAAAAACGGGAAAACAAATGGCCCTTTCAGCATGTCTTGAAAGTAACTAAATCTGAAATTCGATACCTGAGTATCGAATAGCAATGTGGTATCAGACAAGAACCTGAGTTTATGAGCCAACCTAACAAACATTGGGCATGTCCCCAAAATCAAAGGCACTGATACAATCATCACCATCTCTTCAGGTTGCTACTTCTACCTTAGAAGCATGATTTCAGTCTCATCTGGTTTGGGTTTCAACCAGCTTGCCTTCATCCCCTGTCAGGAACTGAGTAAGTCACTCTACTACAGTGAATAAGTCAGAAGAGATGGGAATATAAAGGGGGGGGGCAGGGGGAAAGCAGCATATTGAAGGCATCTAAGCTCATCCTTACACATTAAGGTTCCTTCCTAATACCCCATATGCACCTTGAACAAACAATTTGTATCATAGCTCCAAACATTAGCCAAACTTATCATAGTTCTGTTCCTGACTTATTAGACACTTGTAATTCACAGAAGATTAGAAAACTAGAGTAGACAACCTAAACATTTCAAATCTGTAAGCTAAAAGGCATCTTAATTTTCTTGCAACGGGACAAGTATTTTTTTGCATCCTCCCATCATGAAAAAGGATTGATGGAATTTTGTTTATCTGTCAAAAAATACATATGTGTATATATTACCTCCAGGCTGATACAGAATAAGGAAACCATCAGCCCAAAAGAAGAATTTTTCAGAAATTTGTGAGCACATAAAAACAGGGCTTAACAGGGTTTAACCATGACTCTAGCAAGTGCTAAAAGGCACCTCCTATAGCAGGGGTCAGCAACCTTTCAGAAGTGCTGTGCCGAGTCTTCATTTATTCACTCTAATTTAAGGTTTTGTGTGCCGGTAATACATTTTAACATTTTTAGAAGGTCTCCTTCTATAAGTCCATAATATATAACTAAACTATTGTTGTATGTAAAGTAAATATGTTTTTTTTAATATTTAAGAAGCTTCATTTAAAATTAAATTAAAATGCAAAGCCCCCCCGACCGGTGGCCAGGACCCAGGCAGTGTGAGTGCCACTGAAAATCAGCTTGCGTGCCGCCAGGTTGCCTACCTCTGTCCTATAGTAAATAATCGGAGACCTGGTTTTGATGAAATAAGCATCGTCCCATTGACTTCAGAATGAAATGAAGGTTGAGAGAACCACTCAAAATCAGCCCCTGGTTTTGTTAATCTTAAAATGTTTGGGAATTGTAAGTTTTATGTAAGTACTATGTATTACTATAAACAAGAGAAAGCTTATTTTCTTCATAATATTAAAAACACATAAGCATTTCTAACAGAAAATATGCTCTTAATATACTTATCTCTGGTTTCGAAGCATCCATTCACAATACAGAAAAGTGCTGATTGTGAACTCATTACTTACATTGGTGAACAGTTCCTCGTGCACGTTCTAATAGTTCCATGGAGGGCTCTGGTGCTACTTGCATGATAAGTGCTTTCCAATGTTTGTAAGTGCTAAACAATCAGCCTGTACAAGTTGTCACTTAAGATATCATATTAAATCGGTGTTCAGAAGGGTCAAGTAAGATTTGTTATTGTTATCTTTGTAACTGCCATTATTTGTAATTTAGGATACTGCATACAAATATACAATTAAAACTGAAATCCTCCATAAGTGAAAAAGATTTGCTTTTACAGTGATGTTAAAATTTAGCAAAATAAATGTAGCAGAATATTGTTGCAAAGAGATAAAGGTAATATCAGAAAAAACAAGCTGTACATTTTTAACCATATTTCCTTGCAGAACTGAATGATCCACCAAAACTGGCAAATATTAGAGAGCACTACTCCAGTTCTGTAACTGCTACTGTCATTGCATCTGTTTAGCTCTATTTTCAATTGAAGATAGTCATTTTGCTATATTAGATCCTGATCCTGCACTTCTGACATTAATGGAAGCTTTGCCATTGACTCCAATGGGCACAAGTTAAGGCCCTTAAAGAAAATACTAAAACATCTGGCTCAGGTCTTCAGCAGGGTTATATAGGGATCATTCCACTGAAGTCAATGGAGCTGTGCAGAGGATCCAGACAGCTATTTGCAATGTACTTTCACAAGACTTAAACGTACAAGGTGAAATTTTCAAAAGTACTCAAGTGACTTAAGAGTACTGATTCCCAAACACTACCCAGGAGGTGACACTACCTTTTTCCCCCAAGTGTGTCATTTTCCATCCCTATCTTATTTCTTCTCTTTCCTATCTCTCTGATTCTCTCTAATAATAAGTGTCTGGCTTAGCTGGCCAAGACTCAGGGCCGGCTCCAGGCACCAACGAAGGATGCAGGTGCCTGGGGCGGCCAATAGAAAGGGGCGGCACTCCGTCTGTTATTGGGGCGGCACATCCCGGTCTGCGGCAGCAGTTCGGCAGTAACTGAATCGCTCTGCTTCAGTCTTCAGTGGCAATTCAGTGGCAGCTCAATTGGGTTTTTCTTTTTTTTTCTTTTTTTGCTTGGGGCGGCAAAAAAGCTGGAGCCGGCCCTGACAAGACTGCATAGTTTGCAACACTGCTGGAAGCCTGTGACCAGAAAGAGGCAGCTCAAAGTAATTCCCTAACAGCCCGATGCTAGTACAAGTTTGACAGGTGTTGGAGTGGCTGATAAGACCATGTGCTGGGCCTGTGTTTTTTCAGCAGCGAGGTTGCAAGTGAAAAATCAGAGCCTGAGACAGAAGCTGCATTTTCTATCTTTGCTATTCTTTTCATTCCCTTTTATGTGTTTGTCCTCTTAGGAAACGGGATTGGACTTTAACAACAACAACAACAATTCCAGCCCAACTCCAAGACAGTTATTACCATCTAAGAGACTGGAAAACAAGGGTTTCTTTTCCTTCTCAAGACTCTCCCCAGCTAAAGAGAAAAGGAACAAGGTCAGTTATTTAACACTTCACCTTTCAAATGCTTTAACAGTTTTTCCTTCTTATAATAGGATTTCTAATGGTGTGTTTGCCACGGTACTAACCAGGCTGAGATCTCTACCAAATGCCAAACCTTGTTTAACACAATTTAATGTTGGACAGCGACTAGGTTACATTAACACCTCAGATTCCTTGGGCCCATATATTCCGTCTAAATGAATACAACAGGGAAGGAATTGTAATTCTGTCACAATTGCTCCTGGGGCTCCTGCTGGAGCAGTGCAACTTTGCACAGCCCCTTACTCGGGACTAGTTGCAAAAAACACAATCTACTCTTTGGATTGTAAACTTCTTGGAGCAGGAGCCTGTCATAAATACATCTGCAAAGCGTGATGCACACCTGTGGCACCGAAGAAGTAATAAATAGTCAAATATATTGTTATAACTTGTCTATTTGAGATACTTGCATTTCCAACACTTTGTAAAATAATAACTATTATATTCATCCATTTTTTCATAGAATAAGGGAATTGTGATACTGGAGAAAGAAGGTCTCACATCTTTAATTGTTGTGAGTGTTGTCAGTGCAAATGAAATGGAAGTGAACTATCTGCTAATAGAGGATGCTATGATGTTGCATTTTATATGTAAAATCTGAATGTGTAAGTACATTCAACTGGTTTTAATTTGAAGTATAAACATTAGATTTTGATCAACCACCTTTCAAAAATTAACATCTATACAATTTACGGTAGGCCAATCAACTTTATCATCAGCCTGTTGATATTGCCGATATTTTACCTCTTCGTCATCTACACTGAAATCTGTCTTGCTTTGAGATGCTGTGCATGTGCAGATGCAATAAAGAATCTCAATTACCTCTCACCCCCGGTGAGGGTGATCTCTCCAAATCAGAGCTGTGGCTATTGGCAGGCAGTACACATCATTTGCATTGTGGCTGCCTGCACCCTGCTTGACCTACGTACGAATACTTCAATTTGCATGATCCCAACTGCTTGCCCAAACATTTCAGATACATAAAAAAAAGATAATTGCTGCTGCTGCCTGTCACTGGCACAGCATCATACTGTAGTATTTGTGAGAGCTTGCACAAAACGGTAACATGTACTAACCTAGCAGGAGAGTTAGAGAGTTAATAAACACAGGCATTACCTTATTCCCCAACTACATGTGCGGGAAATAAAGGAAAGGATTCTTTTTTTGTTTTATTTTTGTTTTTGCCAATACATTGGCTTCCCCCTTTTTGTTTGTTATTACAGTCAGGGTTCAAAGCCCACTACAAAAACAAGGTCCCACTTTATTATAGGACAGTCAGGTTCAGTGCACAGCTTGCAATAAAGAAATTAGCAAACCAGAAGCTGCAATTCTGTAGAAACACTCGAAAACGAAGAGGATTTAAAGTGACAAGATCCAATTAAATTTAATTACCCAAGCTGTATTTTCATTTTAACTGACACTTTTTATTAAGGAGCCACATGCACTAAAGCTAGAAACCTGGGCCAAATTGCATCCCAGTAATACAGTTATCTTATGCAAAATTCTAGGTATCTAATTTTCTAAAATGAAATTAGAGACATGGGGTTTGTAAAAGGTTCTCTTTGTCTGATACTATAAGACACTGTTTGCAATGTACCCACTGTACTGTATTACTTTTGTTGCACTAGCACCTGATGTACCTAATAAAACTTATTATTTGGGAAGCATTTCAAAACAACGTTCTTATTTTTTAAAATATAGATACAGTCAATATAAGCCAGAGAAACTTAGCAACTTAAAATGTCAAAGCTTACAGTCTAAAACTTGAAGTCTTAACAACTTTGACTTTAGAAAGTTTTTCTCTATCGGTACCTTTTAATTTTATGATTGGCAGTTACCTAAAACTGGACCAAACTGCGTTATCTGTATTCCTACTTTTATTTTTCACCATAACAGTAAAGTATAAAAAGTGCTATGAATAGCTACCAGTTGTGACAACTGCACATGGCAGTATTATTCATATTTGTGTTTTTAAACATTTTTAAATAAAAACAGGACCGTTTGAACAGTAGCAGAGTTATGTTGAACTACAGCTAACAAACAGAAATACAAATATGTACTTATGGATGCTTAAAAGAGCAGTCCAAGAAATAGAACCTGTGTATCTTAAGAAAATGTTTTATGTCTAGGCAGCAAAAGAAGGTTTAATATTGAAGACAGAAATAACCAAAAGGGGCTGTGTTTTTACAAAATATGCAATAATAGGGAATGTTATCATGAGCTACATCCATGAAATTGAAGTTTGTTTGCATAGCTGAAAGAAATAATCCTTCAGTATATATGTCTATATTAACAAAACGGTGGTCTATGGTTTTATATATATATATCTATAGTGTGTGTGTATGTGCGTGTGTGTGTGTGTAGTTGTGTCTCAATCTCTTCATCTGTAAATTAGGGATAATAAAAATTAGAATTACCTACCTCTTAAGTGTATTGTGAAGATAATCTAGTGTCTGTCAAGCACCTGGAAAATGTAAAGCATCCATAGTACAGTGATGGTGATAACCAGCAGTCACATGTCTCCAACTCAGAATTGCCATTGTATCCGTCCATTGTGGGAATTCTGAGTTTACCTCCCTAGGGGGGGAGCTGGCCCGATCCATTGACACCAATGAGAGCCTTTCCACTGACTACATGAAATTCCTTTGCTATTTCCTGGTCATCTGAGAGTATCCCAGAATGTAGGTTTCAGAGTAGCAGCCGTGTTAGTCTGTATCTGCAAAAAAGAACAGGAGTACTTGTGGCACCTTGGAGACTAACAAATTTATTTGAGCATAAGCTTTCGTACATTTCCCAGAATGTAGCATCACAATTAACAGAGGCATCCTTGCAATCCATCGTATCTGTGATGACACACAGACTGTTCCATTCACAGATACCCTGAGTGAACCAAGTAATAAATACCAACAGATGATGGGAGAAGGAGAAGAATTTGAAAAGGTAAGTTTAAATGTATTTCTATATTGAGTGAGCCCTTCCCCTCCCGCACCCAACTCAAATACTGCCTTAGACTTTGTAGTTGACAGACTCAGCACTCAAATCCATTTTTACTTCAGTGGGTTTTTTTTGTTTGGTTGGTTGGTTTTGTTTTGTTTTGTTTTGTTTTTCTTACCCAGGATTTCCCTTTAAACATTGTCATCAAAATTAGGGCTGGTTGAAAATTTTCCACTCTAAATATGTTTTCACCAAAAATTGTGTTTTCAACAAAATTTAATTTTTCACAAAAACTGCCTACTTTTGACAGAAAGTTTTGCTTTTTCATGGAAACCACACACCCCAAAATGGAAAAGTTTTCAGTCCAAACAGGAAAAAAAATTAAAATGCTGCTGTGGTGCCTCGTGGAAATTGTAGTTCAGGTGCTATATATCCCCATTTTCCTTTTGAGGATGGGTTCACCCACTAGATTACATCTCCCATAATGTCCCCTGAATTCCCTTGATGCATTGTAGTGAATTTTCAAGAGGGGAGACCATAGTGTATCATGGGAGATGTTCAGCCAGGGATACTGGGCCCCAGAAGAGCATTGCAGCCTAAGGCAACCAAACTGCAACCCATGTGAGGCACTATGGGTGGCATTTCTGAATCCAAATATTTGGCTGTCAGTCAACAGTGTTTGGGTTTTGGATATAAGTTTTCAGGTTTCTGATTTTTTGCTGAAAAGTCAAAATTTTCCATGGGAAAAAAGGGTATTTTCCAGCTGGCTCTAATTCAGACTTCTAACTCCCCAAGTGAAGACCAGTGATATGCTCAAAAGCTTGAAAGTATTCAAAAACTAATGCAAGGAACATCTTGCTCTAAGCAACAGAAATATGCTGGTAACAGACAAAAAACGCAAATGATATGTATCAGATTTCCTTTGTCAAACACATTCTTTTCCCTTTTTGATCCAAATTAATTACTAAAATGAGGGAGGAGATAGGAGTCAGGTGGAGTGAAAGTTGGTCACCCTAAAGCAAACTCATTTTGGAAAGGGTGGGGTTAATATTGAGGTGAGGGTATATACATGCAAAATTCAATTGGCTACATTCTCTCTCCACCAGAACTCCCTATTCCCAGGGCTGGCCCTAGCTCCAACATGACTTAGAGCTGCTGCCTGTCTGTTCTAACATGTACTATCCCCTCTCCTCACATGTTCTCATTCCCCAAATTCCCCCTTCCATCCCCGATACACCCCCATTACTGGGCATAGGCACGGGAGCCAGTTACAGCACATTTGCATCCTATTGGTGCAAGCATGCTGCAGCCAGGTCTTGTGCTTATGGGAGGGGGAATTCTCTGTTGGGCATTGATTTACAGCTGTTTCCAGCCCTTTTGTGCCTCCTGAGTACCACAGGGAGCAGTAACGGAGTACAGAATCTAGACCAATATATGCTGTTTACAGTGAAAACATGACAAAGGTGAGTGTTTGGGTGTGTTATCCTTTAGAAAATATTGTGCAGCTCATAATCAGTATGTATGGCATGGAACAGTTGCTGTGATCAAACTATCTAACTTTCTTCCTTCGAGACCCAACCCAACTCCAGTTGAAGTCAAGGAAAAGACTCATGTTGAGTTCAATAGGAGTTGGTTCATGCTTTTGAACGCAGTCATCAACTCTGTACTCTGAAAGGGGGATAAAATCTGATAAACTGCAGAGATCATATGAAACAAACATCTTCTGTCCCTTCCCAAAAAGCAGTATTATTGAGAAAAAAATAAAGTAGTCTTTGTGATTGAAAGCACCCCTATTTTAACAATCTACACATTATTGTAATAATCTTTGGGGAAAATATGCTTTGTGAGGTATCATTTAAAAACTAATAACACACTGATCATTAATGTATGTACAAAATGCATATTAAGAGTTATGAACATAAGTTGAAGTTATGTCTACAATGTCATTTAATTACTAAAATGAGTGAGGAGATAGGAGTCAGGTGGAGTGAAAGTTGGTCACCCTAAAGCAGACCCTACCAGACAAGTCTAGGGAGCGGGTAAATCAGTTTCTTGAAGACAAAGGACAAGCTGATGCCTCTAGCCAGGTGTCAATTGACTGGCAATCACCCGTCAAGTGGCCATTCTTTGACAATGAACTGATCAATCTGCATTTTAGCAAACAACAAGATGGAACCTCTTTCCCCATGAGACTCCATGTCTCCATCCTCACATCTGGAGTGAGCGTTATCTGTGCTTTTCAATGGGTAACTGGACTACCAAAGTGAGGGGCAAAACCACCCCAAGCTCTCTCTGCTTATCTCTCTCTCGTCTAAGAAAACAGAGGAACCAGCCTTTTGACTAGGCGAGATTGCTAACCAAAATCTCCGGTCAGGACATTGCTGGGAACACGTGGTAAGGATTTTACCTTGAACCAAGTTTTGTTTGTTAAGACTTGGCTACTAGAAAGTGTTTTCTGTTTATTGCTCTTGTAACCATTTCTGACTTTAATACCTCATTCCTGTATTTGCTTAAAATCTCTTTGTAGTTCAATACTCTTGTTTTATTTTTTTAATATAAAATAATCCAGTGTTGTGTTTAAACTGAACTGTTTGGTAAGTCCAGTTAAATTAGCAAACTGTTGGATATTGGGGTAACAGAAGTGCCCAGGAGACGTCTGTACAGTATAGAATATGTGTTTGGGGAAAAATTCGGGACTGGGAGTGTATTGGGGTCACCTTGCAAGTAGTGATCAAGGCTGGTGGAAGCCAGAGTGTGGCTGGAGCAGTGCTGATGGGGTGCTAAGGTCAGAACTGTTGGACCAGGGCTGCAACCATACACAGACTCTCAGGGTCTGACCTGCATTCTGTCTGGCTTTTTCTGAGAGGCCCCGGTTGGGAGCTACAACAGCAAAGCATTGTGAGGCACCCAAGGTTGCAGGGCGGGTTGTGACACAACCCCGCACTGGTCTGCATTGCATCCCAGAATGTGACAGTCTTTTCTTGCATAAGGTGGTAACTTTTTATAACATTTTCTGATTCTTCTGTTATTTCTATTACTTGTGATCTTTTCCCCAACTTTAAATCCTCCTGAGATGTGAACTGCTTGGGACATGTTAAACAACCAAAGAGCCTCTTATTCAGCCAGTTCAGGGATATTTGGTGACACAATCAAACAGTTCAACCATGATAGCCTCAAGCAGGCTAACGGAAAAGCAAGGATAAATTATTATGTAATTATTATGTAAACCAAATTTTGTATGTTCCAATTACTGGCTCAGAGAAACATCTTTTTTTTCTTTCCCAGTAAGTGAAAACTAATACCTTTCCAATCCCATATTTAGAAGCAAAAAAATCAAAAAAAGGTTTGAAAAATCAAACTTTAATCAAGTGTTTTTAAAGAGTGATGCAACATTACATGAAAAAAAGAAACCTAATATAGGGCTCAATCTCAAATGTACACTGAATGATTTTAGAACTCCACTCATGAAAGCAAACAAATGATTTTGTTCCACTGTATGTTGGTTAAAAATACATGTGCAATACAATCTGAAAGCTTCTTGGTAGCTGTGAAATCAACTGGTGATATCAATCCAATTTCTAATGTCAGGATCACAAATTCACTTTGTTGTTGTTTGTCTTGCAGCATCACCTGAAGGCCCCAACTGAGATTGGGAGTTCCATCGCACTAGGTGCTTTATGTACTCATTGTAAGAGACAGGCCATGACTTGAAGAGCTTGCAAACTAATTAGATGAGACAGACAAAGGAAGGATGAAAGGAAGTATTATTATCCCCATTTTACAGATGAAGAATTGAGGCATGGATTGATTACATGATTTATCCAAGCAGGGCTGCTGAACAATTTGTATAATGGGGGTGCTGAGAGCCATTGAACCAAATTGTAAATCCTGCATCTAATGGAATCCACTTCAGCCAGGAGGTGTGGCAGCACCCCCAGCACTGCTAGTTCTAGCACCTATGTATCCAAGGTGTCATAGCAAGTCTGTGAGAGAGCAAAAAGTTGAACCTAGATCTCCTAAGTCCAAAGGCCACTGCCTTAACCACAAGACCACCTTCCCTCTGTACCATTGGGTCACTTGACTTCCTTGTTGACAGCCTCAAGAATGAGGCCAAGATGAAACCCCATCATGGAGACTAAGATACCTAGAGGTGTGCGTTCTAGTTCAGGCAAAGTAGGGGGCAGTTTAGATTGTCACCTGTGCTCTCTGTTTTCTGTGGGTAACTAGAACCCTGGTTCCTGAACTTTTTAGTAAGGCGACCCACCAACTGCATTTTGCCTTGTTTTGTGACACACCGTTACATATATGCACCCTTCCTCCCCAGTACCATAACTCTAATCCTGGCCTGAAGCAGAAGGGACACTAGGGAAGGGAGGGGAGAGTTTGGAAAGCCCACCCTGTATTCACCCTACAGCAGCAGCTACTGTCCCACAGGGCTGGGCCAGGATCCCCGATCTGTGTATTGTAACCTGATACACAAGGTCACAGCACTACTCAGGTTTGCCCTGTCTGCCCCTCCAACATGATGATGGAGGGGCGGGCAGGCCAAATTTATGTGAGTGGCATTGCAACATGGTGCATGGGGATGCAGCACTATGCAACCCCATGTGCCATGTCACAACATCAGGAGCGGGTGCCTTGGCCAGGACATGGTCATGGGTTAGTCCTGCTCCAGACATGTGGACTCATATATAACCTTCCCAAGACACAGTGGTAGGTCGGGACCCATCGCTTGGGAAATACTGAACTAGAGGGATTTATTTACAGGTCTGTCGCATCTTAGGCGCATTTAACATGCGCGATTTCAGCTTTACGCGGTCGGCAAAAACAAGAAAAAAAAACAAAAAAAGGGAGAAAAATAACCATTTAAATACTGTTTCTGTAGTGCGGGCGATTCTGCCCGCCATTACACTCTATGTAATTTTGACTATAGTCGATTTTCACTTTATGTGCTGACTGCAGAACGTAACCCCAGCGTAAGATGAGACAGACCTGTATTAGGCACCAAATCCCAATTAATTTTATATTTCTCATTAGAATTAGGTTTATTTTCCATATACAAATAATTAAATGTGCTGAAAGAATCATACTGGAAGCAGCTCTAAGTAATAGCAACACCTCTCATCAGACAAAGCAAGGGGGAGAAGGGGGTGAAATCCGAAGATCCCATTTGTTTGCTTGGTTAAGCTTTATTGTTATGCTCTGTCCTCCCTTTTGTACTAATCTTCCCCCATCTGCTGCCAGCTAGGCCAAGCTCAAACAGCAGTGTCAATTCAAGGGTCAGAAAGGTCAGCAGTGACACCCGATTTAAGTGTTATTCACTCTGATGCCCTGACAAGACAGATACAGCGTGGCCTGACTAAAGTGATATATGTTAAATTTGTTACAAATTACTGGCATGATGGATCTATCGATGACCCATTGCAGCTGTCAGGATGTCTCTATCAGTCTCTCAGTTACGCTTTCTCCTGATGCTCTGCCCCATCCCCCTCTGCTACCACTGAGCCAAGCACATGCTTGTTTTATAGTCACTGAATAGCACCTCAGGGTGGAGCATGAAAGGAGACAAAGCAGCAGCACCCTGGTGCGAAACTGCAGAGGACTAGAAGGTGTCACAAAGATACATAGACTTCAGGTTTGATAGACTTCAGGTTTCTTTCATTTATGTGTAGATCCTAATCAAAACACCCATTACAAAAGAAATATTTGTAATATGTTTTCATGCAGTCTTCGTCCAAAATATTTTAAACACTGACCTCTGTTATCCGTACTTAAAAGTACATTTTAATTGTAAAAGACTCTTTAAAGTGATAGTAGGCCGTAGTTCTTCCCTCACCCTCCCTTGCTTACACAACACAAAGGAGAACTAAGTGCCCCCAAATTCCACAATGGAGGGTTGGAGGAGGAGGACACAAAGAGAGGAAAGGAGACTGTGCTGTATATTCTCTGTGCACTGCTGCACAGCCACCTCTCTCCCCTTCAAAGCCACTGCCATTAAAATCCAGAACCATTTGACTGGAGAGGGGTAGCAAGTCAGGGCAGCGGCCACAATACACAGCATGTTCCTCCTGTTTCCTTTCAAGTCCATCAGGACTTAAGATTCATTAAGCATCCACAAATTATTTGCTGCTCAGAGCAGCAGTCAATCCCCCTTAATGGCCTTCTTGGTATGTGGTATGCATGTGGGAAGCCAGGTCTGACAGGAGTCATTTCCATGCAGAAGACTGGAGGCTGGGAGAGGCATGGAAAAACAGAGGTCTTTGGGGATTAAAGTCTCCCCAACTGTTGTAGGTTGCTCATATTTCCAGACCTCCTCTGTCTTGCGCATCACAGGAGGATAATATTGTGGAGTCTTAGCAGCTCAGGAGATACAGACTTGCCTGGCCCTTCCACTCCTTTCAGCACAAGAAGAGAAAGCTTATAGTCAAGATGATAAAACACATATCTTGTCATGGACATATTATTTATTATTAATAAAAAGTGACAGCACTTTTGATTGTGCAGTTTTTCCCCACTTATGTTGCTTTTTATTTTTGCATTTCACTCATCTTGGGCTCTGAAACGTCACCAGTCAGTTTTGCTTTCATTTCTAATCATCTTCACTTCCTGCTTCTCTTTGTTTGTTTGTTTATTTTAATTGAAAACCTAAAATTGTTTCTAACCCATCCCTTTGGTCCGATATTGCAGGGTTATCTTGAATAATATTGTGGCATTACACTGTGTATTCTTTATGAAAATATGCTTATGATATGGATATAACATAACTAAGATACATTTTATGCTAGATGGCTCATGTCAGGTATCATTGGAAAGGTTATGATTTGCTGAATGTGATTATCCAATTTGTATGCATGTATCATTTCTGTATCTAAAGTTAGGGACTATGTAACAATTACAAGTGGGTGTATATTGAGAAGACACCCTCCGGACAACAGGCCATCAGATTTGATGGGCCATTAGGAAGGGACAGCAAGACTGTGATGATACTAATCTCTCTCCTTCCTGGGAGGCATCCTGGGACATAGCTGTGACACTACTAGGTCAGGTGGTCTTCTCACCTGATACTAAACATTATCTTGGACTTCTTGTAACTTTCCACTAAAAGGAGAAGGGGGCCAAGTTTGGGAAACAAAAGATTCCTGCCTTATGTAAACCTTATTTAAGGGTGGGGAGGAAGGCAAACAGGACTCTCTTCCATTGCCTACCCAAGAAGGACTGCTGAAAGAACCTGAAGGGACAAAGGAACTAGCCTGAAAGGAAAGGCAGGGGAGAGCCCAGACTGAGACAGAGGTCCAGGCTGTAAAAAGAAATAACTGGAACTCTGAGCTACAAAAACTCTGCATCCTGCCTAATTCAACATTTAGGGTGAGAAATTATATTCTGTGAATCAAGCTTAGTTTGCGTGTTTTGTTTTATTTGCTTAGTAATCTGCTTTGTTCTGTTTCCTATCCCTTTAACCACTTAAAATCTGCCTTTTATAGTTAATAAAATTTGTTTTGTTTGTTATTAAACCCAGTTTCTGTAATTTCTAACTTGGGGGGGAGACGTAGTGCGTCTCTCTCTTCACATTGAGGAAGAGGGCAAAATTTTATGAGCTTGCATTGTGCAGATTCTTCTATACAGCGCAAGACAATATACCTTTGGGTCTACATTTCCAGGGAGGTGGGCACCTGAGTGCTGGAGCAAGTCCCTTAAACTGAGTCTTCCCAGAGCTGATCTCAATGTCTGTTTCTTTTTGCATCTGGGTGTGGCCCCGCCTGTGTGTGTGCTAGAGGAGGCTTAAGAGCCTGACTCAGCAAGACAGGCGAAAGGGGGCCCAGACTGGCAGAGCAGGCTGGCTCAGTGGTATCTCAGTACATCAGGTGGCATCTTGAAGGGGGCAACCCATCAAAAATGTGTTATTAAATAATGTGTTAATTTCACTACTAGCAAGGGTAATAAAAATCCATTGAAGTCAGTGTATTTTCATCCATTTACACTAGTGGTGATTTTGGCCCATTGACTTTAGTCTGTCACACTCTCTTGAACTTTGCTGAAAATCAGCCTGTGAACCTGGAGATTCAGGATTCATGGACATTGTACTAACTTGGAGACACAAAGAACCAAGAGCGCTGAATCATTTTCCGCTCTCTGAAGATGTTCTTAAGAGCTCTCAGCAGCTTTGAGGAAAGAGTGGTAAGAGCCTCTGTGACGTGTGTGAAAGCAGCCTGCCGGTAGAACCTTTGGCTACTTCTGGTAGGATAAATGGGAGCAATGACAACAAGTCTTTTCTAGCTACCTAGGATCACAGATAAGAGGGCTGATTACCCCAGGGTTGGTGCTAAAAAATTCAGTCGCCTGTCTCCCATTTTGACTTATATCATAGACATTGAAGGAGGTTTTATCAATTTGCAGAGGGGTTTCGCTGGCATTCATGTCAGCAGGATCTCTGCCTAACTTTCAGGCTAGTTTGACTCTTCATGACCTCATACACTCATAGACTTTAAGTTCAGAAGGGACCATCATGATCATCTAGTCTGACCTACTGCACATTGCCGGACACAGAACCTCACCCACCCACTCCTGTAATAGACTCCTAACCTCTGGCTGAGTTACTGAAGTCCTCAAATCATGGTTTAAAGATTTCAAGTTACCAAGAATCACCATTTACACTATTTTAAACCTGCAAGTGACTTGTGCCCCATGCAGCAGAGGACAGGGCTGCCCAGAGGATTCCGGGGGCCTGGGGTCTTCGGCGGCGGGGGGCCCTTCCGTTCCGGGACCGCCACCGAAGTGCCCCGAAGACCCGCAGCGGGCCCCCCCCCCCCGCCGCCGAATTACCACCGAAGCGGGACCTGTCGCCGAAGTGCAGCCCGGTCTTCGGCAGTAATTCGGCAGCGGGGGGCCCCCACCGATGGGTCTTCGGGGCACTTCGGCGGCGGGTCCCGGAATGGAAGGGCCCCTCGCCGCCGAATTACCACTGAAGACCGAGCTGAACTTTGGCGGCGGGTCCCGCTTCGGCGGTAATTCACCAGTGGGGGGGTCCTTCCGCCCCGGAGCGGAAGGACCCCCCGCCGGCGAAGACCGGGAGCTGAAGAAGCTCCTGGGCCCAGCCACGCAAGAGTTTTCTGGGCCCCCTGGAGCGAGTGAAGGACCCCGCTCCAGGGGCCCCGAAAAACTCTCGTGGGGGCCCCTGTGGGGCCCGGGGCCTGGGGCAAATTGCCCCTCTTGCCCCCCCCCTTCTGGGCGGCCCTGGCAGAGGAAGGCAAAAAAAAAACCCAAAACAGGGTCTCTGCCAATCTGACCTCAGGCAAAATTCCTTCCTGACCCCAAATATGGTGCTCAGTTGGACCTGGGGCATTTCAGAAAGACCCACCAGCCAGACACCTGGGAAAAAATTCTCTGTAGTATCTCAGAGCCCTTCCCATCTAGTGTCCTATCTCCAGCCATCGGGGAGTTTTGCTACTGGAAGTCTGACAGTCTTCTGGCCACTTCTCTGAGTTTGTTGCTCTCTACACTGTTCAGGTTTTGGACCACCATATATTTTCCTGCGCTTACCAGCCCACCATGCTGAGGTCTGCCCTCTATTGGCCCACTCTGTTCTTACCTTAAACAATACTGCAGTGCCACCGCTTTGAATTTATGCAAAACACTCGACTGCACACACAGCTACCCCGAGGAGAAGAAGAGAAAACAAACATGTGACAGATGTTATTCACGTTTCTCAATGTTCTACCATTTGCCAGAAGCTGAGAATGAGTGACAGGGGATGGATCACTTGATGAGTACTTGTTCTGTTCATTCCCTCTGGGGCACCTGGCACTGGCCACTGTCAGAACATAGGATAGGATGCTGAGCTAGATGGATCTTTGGTCTGATCCATTATGGCCATTCTTCTGTTCTTATGTTGGAAGGCACTCAGCTACTACAATGAGGAGTGTGTTATAAGAAGCCATATAGAAGGGAAGAGATATACCAATATATATTAACTTCTTACTTCATTTCATCCTCCACTTGAAAGCAACCAACTCTGACATGCCAGCAGCCTTACAATGTTGGACTAGAGAATGAAGATGAATACCTTTCATATATATCTAATTAATGTGGCAGGGGAATTTTGGGAGGCAGGATGTAATTATTTATCCTATTGGAATTTAGCCTGATTACCAAAGAAGATGCCCCCTGCTCTTACAAAAAGTGCAGTGGGAACTTTAAAGACATCAAGTAAGTAGAACTTCAGTTTTAAAACCTCATCTGAAAGTCATAGCTGGGTCACGGGCAGCCAGAACCTAGTAATCAGAGCCAGAGTCCATAGTCACGAGTCCAGAGACAGATAGGTCAGGATTAGGAGAGAAACTGGAGGTCAGCAGCACGAATCCGATGCCAGGAGTCACGCCAGGCCAGGATGCCAGGAAATCAAGCCAAGGATGCAGGAGTCTTAATTGCCAGGAGCTGCTTGTCCAGGATTTCATGGTTCTGCTCAGATGTAAGTTTCCTTCAGTAATAGGCAATGGGATGCAGTCATAGATTCATAGACTTAAGGTCAGAAGGACCATTATGGCCATCTAGTCTGACCTCCTGCACAACGCAGGCAACAGAATCTCACCCACCCACTCCTGGAACAAACCCCTAACCTATATCTGGGTTATTGAAGTCCTCAAATCATAGTTTAAAGACCTCAAGGTGCAGAGAATCCTCCAGCAAGTGACCTGTGCCCCATGCTGCAGAGGAAGGCGAAAAACCTCCAGGGCCTCTGCCAATCTGCCCTGGAGGAAAATTCCTTCCCATTCCCAAATATGGTGATCAGTTAAACCCTGAGCATGTGGGCAAGACTCACCAGCCAGACACCCAGGAAAGAATTCTCTGTAGTAGCTCAGATCCCACCCCATCTAACATCCCATCACAGACCACTGGCATATTTACCCGCTAATAATCAAAGATGAATTAATTGCCAAAATTAGGCTATCCATCATACCATCCCCTACATAAACTTATCAAGCTTAGTCTTGAAGCCAGATATGTCTTTTGCCCCCACTACTCCCCTTGGAAGGCTGTTCCAGAACTTCACTTCTCTAATGGTTAGAAACCTTCGTCTAATTCAGGGGTCTCAAACTCAAATGACCACGAGGGCCACATGAGGACTGGTACATTGGCCCAAGGGCCACATTACTGACACCTCCCCCACACTGCCCTCAGCCCTGCCCCCACTCCATCCCTTCCATGAGGCCCCTGCCTCTTCCCACCCCTTCCCTGCCCCCATTCCAACCCCTTCCCCGAAATCCCCACCCCAACTCCATCCCCTCCCTGCCCCCAGGGGGTGCAGGAGGGGTGTGGAGTGTGGCAGGAAGTTGGGATGTGGGGTGCAGGAAGAATGAGGGGTGCGGCAGGGGGTCAGGGCAGGGGTTGGAGTGCAGGAGGGGTGCAGCAGGGGGCTAAGGGCAGGGAATTGGTCTGTGGGGTACAGGAGGGTGAGGGGTGTGGCAGGGGGTCATGGCAGGGGATCAGGGTGCAGGAGGGGTGCGGCAGCCAGGTCAGGGAAGGGGGTTGGGGTGCAGGAGGGGTGCAGCAGGGAGTTCAGGGAAGGGGATCAGGGTTCAGGGTACGGCAGGGGTTGGGGTGTGGCAGGGGGCTCAGGGCAGTGGGTTGGGGTGCAGGAAGCGTGTGGCAGGGGGTCGGGGTGCAGGGTGAGGCAAGGGGCTCAGGGCAGGGTGTTCGACTGCAGGAGGAGCTCGGGGGGCGGGCTCTGGCCGGTGCACACTGGGGGCAGGGCAGGCTCCCTGTCTGCCTGCCCCCGCGCTGCTCTGGGAAGTGGCTGGAATGTGGGGGAGCAAGGGCACAGGGGCGTATGTTGCTGTTGCTTCAGGCACCACCCCCAACATCTCCCATTGGCTGGGAACGGGAAACTGCGGCCAATGGGAGCTGCTGGGGGCGGTGCCTGAAGCAACAGCAACACACACCCCTGTGCCTCTCTTCCCTCAGGTTCTTTCCGCTTCCCGGAGCAGCGTGGGGGCAGAGCCACTCTAGGTAAATGCGGGGGGATGGCGGGGGGGATGTGAGGAGCTCACGGGCCACAGAAACTAACTTCACAGGCCACATGCAGCCCGCAGCCCACGTGTTTGATACCCCTGGTCTAATTTCAAGTCTAAACTTCCTAGTGTCCAGTTTATATCCATTTATTCTTGTGTCCACATTGGGACTAAGTTTAAATAATTCCTCTCCCTCCCTGATATTTATCTCTCTGATATATTTATAAAGAGCAATTGTATCTCCCCTCAGCCGTCTTTTGGTTAGGCTAAACAAGCCAAGCTCTTTCAGTCTCCTTTCATAAGACACGTTTTCCATTCCTCAGATCATCCTAGTAGCCCTTCTCTGTACCTGTTCCAGTTTGAATTCATCCTTCTTAAACATGGGAGACCAGAACTGCACACAGTATTCCAGATGAGGTCTCACCAGTGCCTTGTATAATGGTACTAACACCTCCTTATCTTTACTGGAAATACCTCGCCTGATGCATCCTAAAACTGCATTAGCTTTTTTAAGGCCATATCACATTGGTGGCTCATAGTCATGCTGTGATCAACCAATACTCCAAGGTCTTTCTCCTCCTCTGTTACTTCCAACTGATGTGTCCCCAATTTATAACCAAAATTATTGTTATTAATCCCTAAATGAATGACCTTGCACTTTTCACTATTAAATTTCATCCTATTACTATTAGTCCAGTTTACAAGGTCATCCAGATTTTCCTGTATGATATCCTGGTCCTTCTCTGTGTTAGCAATACCTCCCAGCTTTGTGTTGTCTGCAAACTTTATTAGCACATTCCCACTTTTTGTGCCAAGGTCAGTAATAAAAAGATTAAATAAGATTTGCTCGGGTGCATGTCTTTGGGAGAGGATTACTCCACTCACCATTACTAGAGGCTTGCAACATGTGAGGATAGGCCAATACTGGAGCAGTAGTAAAGGCAAGCTTCAATTGCTCAAAAGTGTCCTGAGCCTCGGATTACCAATGGAATTTGACTTTTACTTTTTTTTTAGTAGGGCAGTGAGGGTCTCAGCTTATTTAAAAAAAAATTAAATGAACCTCCAGTAGATGTTCATAAAGCCTAAAAGACATTGTAGGTCATGCAAATTGTGGGGGACTGCCCAGTCGTGGACAGCTTGGACATTGCACGGATCCATCTTGATGCCTTCTGGGGACAGAATGAAACCAAGGAACTCTGCTGTGATCTGATCAAATGCACATTTCTCTAGTTTAGCATAGATACCGTGTTGTCATAGTCTCTCCAGGACTGTGCAAATGTGAGTGATGTGTTGGTCCAGATCATCTGAGAATATCAATATATCATCAAATACACTATTATGAACTGGGCCAGTAGGTCTTCTAGCACATCAGGGATCAGGGTAATGGTTCCGGATTGTTATCTGATGTAGGGCTCAGTAACTGACACAGAGGCAGAGGCTGCCATCTTTCTTTTTTATGAAAAGGACCAGCTGGGTGCCAGCTGGTGAAGTCATTTTGCAGATGAGTTCCCCGGGCCAGGTTCTCTTGGAGATATTCTCACTGTGCTGCAAGTTTAGGCTCTGATTTTGTGTATATCGTTCACCCCTGGCTGAAGTTCTATGGGGAAGTTGTAGTCCAGATGTGGGGGAAGGTTTTCTGCATTCTTCTTCTCAAAGACTTCAGTGTAGCCATGGTTCATGGGGGAAGTTCCATAGTTGCCCTAGTAGGTGTTTCAATGGAGGGAACTACCCCTATTAAGCCCCCTTGGGTCTGGGTGCAATGTTCACTGGTCCCTGGCCATGCTATTGGCAGAGTTCTGATGGGAAGGTGACTTTCTGTTCTCATCAGTAAATGAGGTGGTCATGAACGGTCAGCCAGGAGATTCCAAGGATCGGAAGAAAATATGGGGAATGGGTCGTACAGAATTGTATTATTTCTCTGTGTCACTGAATAACAGCCTCCAGGAGGGCTAGTCTCCTCCACAACTGGACCAGAGGACAGTGGGGAGCCATCAATAGTTTTGATTGTCTCAGGCATGACCTTGCATAACACAGGGATCTGTAGGTCCTGAGTGGTAGCTACAGCCATGAAATTTTCTGCTGTTCCTGAATCAATGAGGCCTGTTGGAGGGAATCTGTCAGGGGTCCTCCAGGATGTACAACTGTATAAGCACCTGAAAATGGGAAGTCTGTGGATGGGGCTCAGGGTGTACCTCAGTGAGGATTAGGGTATGGATAAGATCTCCTCTCTCAAGGTCCAGGCCAGTTCCCCCCACCAGGCCAGGTAGGCTTGCATTGGTTTAGCAGGTGATACAGAAGCTGGGGTCATGGTACACAGTAAGGGAGGTGCAGGCAACCTCCTCTCTCCTCCTTTCATTCTCACTGATGATTATCTATGATGATTGTGCAGTTCACACAGTTATCTAGGTCCATTGGCATCTTGATGTGGGCCACTTCATCTCTGTTTTCTTTCATAAGTCCCCTTGGAACAGATACAGCTGTGCTACTTCACTCCACTCTGTATCCAATGTGAGGTGGCAGAAAAGCACCTGTGTGGTTTGCCCCTCCCCCCCACCCCGAGTCCCCTAAGGGCGGCATTGGCTGTTCACGCTCAGTGCAGGTCATCAAAGAGGGTGGACATCTACAGAAGAAAAAATCCCAGTCCAGGATGCACCAAGCTACAGCCTTCCAGCAAGGGGGAGGCCCAGTCTAATGTATTTCCTGTCAGCGGGCTAATTACAGGACCACCTTGACTTGGTCAGAGGCCTAGATTTTGGCATGCATCAGAAAAAGAAGGTGGCATTGGTTCATGAAGCCACCAGGCCACTGGCAGGTCCTTTCAAACCACTAAGCAATGGTATTTCAGGCCCCTGTTCAGGGTAAGGCACTTCACACTGCATTCTCAGCACAGTACTCTCAATGCTGAGCTGCCTCACTTGCTCCTGCCATCATTGGTGACTGAGGTCAGATGCACAACTTGGGCCTGCAGTGCTTGATTATCTACCTGAAGGTGATGGGCCCATTTGGGCAAATCTGATGCTTCTAGTGGCTGCAGTGGTGCTGCTGGGTCCATCCTTCTTGTACCAGGCTCAGTGCTTCAGAGTAATTGTGGTCCAAACAAGTTGTCACAGCTGGGTCATGGGCAGCCAGACTTAGTAGTCAGAGCCAGAGTCCACAGTCACAACTCAGAAATCAGCTGGGTCAGGATACCAGGAGGCATAGTCAAGAGACAAACTGGAGGTCAGAACCACAAATCAGATGCCAGGAGCCATGCTGGGTCACGATTCCAGGAAATCAAGCTAGGGGAGTAGGAGCAGGATGCACAAGTCACACAGTCCAGAACAAAGTGGAGCCCAATTTCTCAGACAGCTTCCTGTTCCTGCCGCTGACTTAAGTAGGGCCAATAGGCCAATCAGTTGCTCTGGGACTCCACCAATAGGACTGCAGAGGCAGAGCATCACAATGGGGCTTGGCTTCAGAGGTCCCAGCAAGCAAGCATCAGCAGGCTGACAGATGGAGGATTGGAGCGTAGCTGTGCCTATACACCCTGTAGACTCAGGTTTAAGACCTGTCAGTCATGACTCTGCCAAAGCACAGTGCTATATGGTTCCTTGTTATTTAGACATAAAAAAAAAATCCATCTGTTGAATCAGCAACACCACTTCCTGTAGCACATTGTTGTTTTCCTTGGTGATCTCCCATCCAAGTAACTGATCAGACCAATAACTGCTTGGAACCTACAATCTAATGAGATCACAACCTAAACTGATATGGTTCCTGTAAGACACTAAGATTTTGTATTAAAGCAAAATTAATCATTGTGGTGGGGCAGAGGGGTTGTTTTATTTTGTTTCATTTTGTTTTTTCTCTAGTACTTGACATTCAGAAATAAAAAAAAATCGTGTTCATATTTTTGCTGGGTGCCAGAACTTGGACTATTAATATAACATGAATATTTTATTGTATTAGTAACTTTCTTATTATGTTAATATGTTTCTCATTGTATTAGAGAGCTCTGTTTTGCTAACACAGTCCAGAAGGTATGCCAATATGATAGCAAATCTGTTAATATGATCTAAAGTCTTTTAGGCTTATTGTATTAGTGATATTCCTGTCATGTTAACACCCTTTTTGTATCTTATTAGTGAAAACAGACCCCATAAATGTGATAAGAGACTTGTATATGCAGTATGCACACTGCTAATATGATACATCAAATTATATTACTAGTATGAAGAGTTTTTCTAGCAATAAAATCAATAAATACCAACATGCCATTTCTGCCAGTTTGAGCTCACATGCAGTATCTTATCATCACCATTCCTGTATCAAACAATATCGTTCCTCCAGTAAAGTGACCCACAATAATCTATGTGTGAGAATCTACACTAGCACTGATGTCACAGTGTTGATAACAATTGTCATTTGCATTTATTACTTGTTATGAATTCAGGTTGGCCGGGGGCTATTTTCAGAACAGCATTAACAAATCTGCATAGTCACATTTTAAAAATTTCAGATTAAACTCACTGAAAACTTCTTGTGCATTGAGGAATCTTCACATTGTTTAAAGGGGTGTGTGTGTGTGTGTATTAACTAAGAATGAGCAATAGAGCTGATCCCCAGTGAATAAATAACTTTAAACTATTTCACATAAAACCTTTGGGAAGGCTGCCAGTCATTGATGGTTAAATTAAAATACATCACAGTGATAAAATATATTATTCATTGTTGTTATTCCAAGGGCTCTCATGCCAACTATAACTAAAATAGAACTTAACTACAACAGTAACAAAAAGCCACATAGTTTAGTAAAGAACCTCCCTAAATACTCAGCCTGCCTACCCTCAAACCTATAGGGACAAATTCTGCCTCCTTTATTCACATTGGAAAATAGCCCAGTTGAGAAATCCACTCAAATCTATGGGGTTAGTTGAATAGTAAGGTACTTCTTAAATTAAGGTTATTAGAGAGTGTAATTTGTGTAGTTAGTGTCTCTGTCAGATGTGAATGTTCTATACAAAGCACCTGATCTTTATGACACTGATGTTAAACAATTAATAAACTTCAAAAATAAACTTCCCATGATATGGTTCAAAAACTCGCATTCCCAAGAAATGACTGCATTTGAAACCACTCAGGATAGAATTAAAATAATCCAAAATCCTGTCCTTTCAATTGCAGGGAACTTTGGAATCTTTTTCTTTTCCATTCCTCAGGGTGTCTCCATGTGCGGTAACTTCTCTATGCATGGCGGGTATAGTTAGTATTTTCATTTGCTGCCTAAGTAGCAAATTACCCTGTAAACAGCCCACAAGAGCTGGTCTGTAATTGAATTGTAACTGTTGACTTTGGACATTTGGTATATTTGCTGCAAGAAGTAAATTTTCAAAACTTCATCGTGATGCAGTCAGACAAAATGAAAGGTAATATTCTTTATCTGCCACAGATTGCTGCAGATGAACTGCTTTCATAGGAGTTTAAATAAGATTTAGTGTATTCCATCCTTCAACTGGCCACAATTGAAAGTGATCAGGATCAATATTGCTGCCCCGGCATGCAGCCCAGTATTGTGCATTACAATAGAGGAGATGGCTGGATTCAAAATTTTCCCGTGTCAAATTAATTTCTATGTTATCCCCAAATTCAATTAGATGGGAACCCCGTGTAACTAAAAAAGTGTCCAACATCCCTCAGTGACAAATTACGGTGCTTAGTGTGCATATCAAGGTGAAGTGTTGAGCCTTGCTAATCTTCTCACTAATTCTCAATTACCGTAAAATGAAGCCATAAATCACACAGACAGGGGATCGATGGAAATGTTGTTTTCAGGGTGATTGGCAGCCTCCCCAAAGGTTTTCTGTAAGTTGGTTTAAGGTTACCATTCTCTGAGGGGGAGGGATAGGGTAGTCTTGCTCAATCTCTATGATATAGGCCCACAGGCCTTTTGGGGATAGTGTGGAGGGACAGCACCAATTTCAGCCCATCAGACATCCAATTTTTCTCCTTTTCATACCTGCTGTAGTAAATGAGAAACAAATTAAATTTCACTCCACTATCTCCACAGAAACCATTTAAATTTTTCATGGAAACTAAATTGTCCCTAGACAAATAGCCCCCTGATTCTATGAAAATATACTGGAGCACTGGGGACAGAAATAAATTTGTGTCACTCTGGATATGCCATTCTCTGTAATGTCATTCACAGCCGACCAATAAAGGAGTCCCTCTCGGAACACAATGGTAAAGCCTTGCGCTCTGGTGGATTTGCATTGTTCCCCAACTCTTGAGCGGTCTAATATTCTTCCTGTTATTAATTTGCAGCCTGGGTTTTACATTCATGAGGCCAAGATTGAAATGTAAATGAGGCACAAAATAAGTAGTCAGCAGTAGCCTTGGCCGAGCAGCCTGTGTCATAGACTCATGGACTTACATGAAAATAGTTATCACTCAGAGAGATTAGCAGCTCAGAACATCAATCACTGCTGCAAGGAAACAATGAATAAAATCACCCCGACATGAGGAAGGAAATTACAAGAGCTTTAAAGTGGAAAGGGAATATGTAATAGTGCTACCTGTTGTTGAAGTACTAAGATGGCTGTAATAAAAGAAGCTGGATTCTTTCTCGCTCTCTTTCTCTTTCCCCTGTTCATTCTTGATCACTAATATTTAAATCGTGCCATTTTTGTCATCTCAATTTATCTATTAAATGAGCTTCAGTTCCCGGTAAGGAGGTATATGATGCTTCTCACTGCACTCAAATGAAACCCATAGCTTTGAGTCTAAGCCCGCTTTACAATGATGGGACCATGTCACTGTAAATAAAGAGATAAATAAGGTCTGATTTCTCAGCTTTGGCTGAGCCATGGACTGTGCAGGACCCTGAGATGGGAGACAAGGGTGTCTTTACATCACCACACCACCTTTATGGTTTCCTAATTCATGGGCTAGTCAGGGACTGGTAAGAGTCCCTAGTGTAAAGTAGAAAAGGCTCAGGGCTGCTCTAACTTAAGCTATGCTTTGTATGGCTCCAGGTGGCCTTTTTAATAGCTGTGAATAATCATAGAATATCAGGGTTGGAAGAGACCTCAGGAGATCATCTAGTCCAATCCCCTGCTTAAAGCAGGACCAATTCCCAGATTTTTACCCCAGTTCCCTAAATGGCCCTCTCAAGGATTGAACTCCCAACCCTAGGTTTAGCAGGCTAATGGGCAAACCACTGAGCTATCCCTGCCCCTCTAATCAGAACATAGAGATGCTCTAGCCACTCGCTTTTCACTTCTAACTGTGAGAGGATGCTGCCACCATGCCTGCTCTGAACCATGCAAGGACCCTCTTATGCGGGGAGAATTCCCAGGGGTCTATATCCACTGGGCAAAGGGACTGTAGTGAAACAGAGACCTGGGTCCATACTTTCTACTGCAATAAGTGACGTATTCATCATTTTTAATGTACTAACTCACATTTGTAGCAGGTATCATGTGCTTTTGTACACTGGTTATTTTTAAAAGTAAAACATTTAAATACTGTCTATTCTTAGAAAGGAGTGCATTTTTACCCAATTCTTCTGTATATCAAACATGAAATAGGTTGTATTACTTATGTTCAAAATTGGGGGTTTTTTTCTTTGTGTGTTCTCATTGATCAGAGAGCACAGAACATTTTCCTGTCCTATGAAGGAATGTTGTCTTTGCGAGGCATTAGATCCTAATGGTTATAGACAAGTAGTGAGAGTTCTTAGTTATATAGCTAGCTCTGCCACTAACTGGCTATTAATCCTGGGGGGAAAAATCATAAACTCTCCTCCTCCCTGACTTCTCCCCCTCTCCCCAAAAAAATGCTTGTTTTCAAAGACACATTTTGACAAGAGAAAATTGGAGAATTTTCAGCAACAAACACAATTCAAGGAATGTCCTCTAGCAGGATGAGTGCCAAAAAAAAAAGTCAAGGTGAATATTTGCAGATCTTTTTCATGTTTTGAGATTTCTTAGTTGATTGTGATTAGTTCCATGAGTTACATAGAATTACTGTTTTAGAGTCACATAGAATTAGTGTCCTAGTCCTCCATTTGGTTTGGAGGGTTTTCAGAATCCACTTTGACTTGTTTTCTCAAAGGATGTAGATTCATTTTGTGTGCTTTCTCTGAAAAAAAGCTGTTAGTGGTGAAAGCTGCGTGCGCTGGTCACTGCTACAGTGTGGGCAGAAGTTCACTCATCTTACAACCCTGAAGATCACCAAGGGTTTCGAATGTAAAAACTAGAGAAAAATTGTTCATCAATTTTGTCCCGCTTTACTGGCTTTGTGACCTTAGGCAGGTTATTTAATCACCTTGTGCCTCAGTTTACCATTATTTGCATAATAATAATAACAATAACAATAATAATTTTAATGTGTATAATATCTTTCATGTGAGGATTTCAAAGCACATTCCAAGATTAGGTATTATTATCCCAATTTTAAAAATGAGGAAACAGGAGGCTTATGGAGACAAAAAGATTTGTCCAAGGTAGCACAGTACAGCAATGAGTTAGAAATAGAACCCAAGTCTCAGTCCACTGCTCTAAGCACTAGGCCACACTGCCACCTTACAGGTGTCAGCCTTCCATTGTGGTACTGAGTATTAATAAATTAATGTTTGTAAAACATTGAGATAACTGGTAGAAAAAAAATCTACATAACCATGAGATATTATGAATGTTTTCCATGATATGGACAGTGGATGCTTTGGTCAGATAATCTCTGGAGAGTGAGGATTGAACTACACAGGTGAAGTATTATCATATCAGAGCTATGGTACATTACAGCAAGCAACACTTTTCTAAAATCGACTCTTTTGCACAATATAGATGTTCCCCTTTTTGTTCCGTGTTCATTTTTTAAGCATGATACAATTGTATTATACAGGGCCAGCATTTGAAATGTAATGCTTGAAAATGTGTCCAGCAACCTTTATTCTGATTCTCTTTGAAGCAGTTCACTAAGGATAATGCATGCAACTAAAAAAGGAATGTGAAATTTAAGAAAGGTAGAAAAGCCATGATAAAAGCAAGGGTTCAAATGTGTATTTCAGTGTTCTTTGAAAAGGCTAAGAAATTGAGCACGGAAGGGTTAGTAGAAGATACTGTACCCGAGGCTGTTTTCTGGTCTAGTCAAAGAGCAAAATCAGGCACAAGTTGTTATCAGAGTTTTACATAAACCTCAGTAACCTGAAATTGTTGACTAAGGAGTAGAAGCAATGCAACTCACTCACATGGTTTGCATTCTGGCTAGCTGACTTGTGCTCTCCCACCCTCCGCCTTTCCTCTGGTTCCCATTGTCTTCACCCTTAGTGTCTCAAGATATCTTTTTAATTGCTTATCAAATGGATAGTTATTGTATCATAAAATCTTCAAAGCCATTTCCCAGTCCCATTCAGTTGTGGAGCTGAACTTTTATATGATGATATATGACAATGGATTATGCTAATAAGCTTGTTAATAGCTCTAGTGGTGTTAACTCAGAGCATTAAAACAAACTGGTCCTTGCAATAGATTGGGAAATGTTTTATAAGGCATGTGATCTAGGAGCAGCCATGACAGGGCCAGTAAATAATGGCAGAAACTGGGGAGACTAAAGAAATACTCAGTTAAATTATTTATACGTTAATCAAAACTACAGTTGTTAAGCAATATCATTAATTCATTACTAATTGTTTCATGGATTTGTGATGAATTACTTAGCTGAATGCAAAATAAACCCTAGTCTATTTGCTCAACGTTTTTTAACCTTTGATTTTATAAAGCTTTCCTCCACATCACCCTGTTTCTTGCCCGATTGACCACGAAAGAAATGGATTTTCTAGGTAAATGTATGATTTTAAAAGACAGTCCTTGTCCCAAAGAGTGAACAGTCTCAATTAGTGGTTCTCAACCTATTTATCACTGTGGGCCACATATGCAGCTCTCTATGTGTTATGTGGGCCGCATCCACACAATATATACACTACCTATATGGCCCTGAGGATGTCACATGGTCTGCAGCTGTGTGCTGTGGGCCATAAGCAGCCCGGGGGCCACAGGTTGACAACAGACAGGTCAGACAAGGTGTGGGAGATGAAACAGACACATAGCTGTGAAGTGGTTTGCTTGTGATTTCACAGTAGGCTAGTGGCAGAAGCAGAATTAGTATCCAGGTCTCTTGAGATCCAGTTCAGTGCCCTATCTGCTGAGTCAGGCTGCCTCTCTAAATCCCATTAATGCGTCCCTTACATCAAAGAAATCAAACCTCAGAGGCATTCTTGCGGATCATTTTGAGTGAATACGATAATCTTCACCTCCTTATTTCAGATGACTACACAAACTGAGGGAAGTTTCCTATTTTAACTGGATTAATGATGAAGGAAGATGAGGGCTGAGTACAAAGAGTTAAGTTATTTATGTATCCACAAGAAATGACTACAGCACAGGCAGCCATGGTGCAAATCTCAGCTCATGTAATACACAACCCTGACCTGGAAGACTACATCTTGGAGATTTTGCAATCTTTGGGACAATTGCAGAAACTCCTATGAAGAATGGCAGATGGCATTTCCTCTCTCCCATATACTAGGTCATTTCATACTTGAGAGAGGGCGTCTGTTTGAGTGCCATATTGATCTAGCAATTAGCCAGTTCTTGTAATCTACAGAGCCAAAATGAAATACATTTCTACCCCAATATAACAATGTCCTCCGGAGCCAAAAAATCTTACCATGTTGTAGGTGAATCCACGTTATATCGAACTTGCTTTGATCCGCTGGAGTGCGCAGCCCCACCCCTCCGGAGCACTGCTTTACCGCGTTATATTCGAATTCGTGTTATATCGGGTTATGTTATATCGGGGTAGAGGTGTACTAGAAAACCAAGTCACGCCGTGTAATGTTCAAATCATTGGTCAGCCTCTGAGTGTGGAGAAAAGAGACTTAATTACCTTCCTGCAAAACTAACAAACCACAATTAAATTCTTTCAGCTCATAACCAATAACATTTTGTTATACACACAATAGCAAGAATAGCAACAAAGAATCCTGTGGCACCTTATAGACTAACAGACGTTCTGCAGCATGAGCTTTCGTGGGTGAATACCCACTTCTTCAGATGCAATAGCAAGAATGTATACATTAAGCAAGATACATACAAGAGAAACGGAACAAAGCACAAGATTTTCAGCTGCATGTTTCCTAAACACTGATGATTCCATCTGGCGATATTAACCTTAATATTAACCTATGAGGAAAGGCTGAAAAACCTGGGCATGTTTAGTCTTGAGAAAAGAACACTGAGTGAGGGACCTGATAACAGTCTTCAGTTGTGATAAGGCCTGTTATAAAGAGGATGGTGATCAATTGTTCTCCATGCCCACTGGAAGTAGGACAAGAAGAATGGGCTTGATCTGCAGCAAGGAAGATTTAGGTTAGATGTTAGGAAAAGTTTTCTACTATAAGGGTGGTTAAGCTCTGGAATAGGCTTCAAAAGGAGGCTGTAAAATCCTCATCAATGGAGGATTTTAAGAACAGGTTAGACCTGTCAAGGATGGACTAGGTTTACTTGGTCCTGCCTCAGCACAGGGGGCTGGACTAGATGACTTTTCAAGGTCCCTATCAGCCCTACACTTCCATGATGGTTTCTTTGTCCATAATCTGGATGGAGAAAAAAAGAGACATATCTAAAGGTATAATAAATAAACAAGCTAGAAAGATATTGCTAGAAGTGACATCACAGTCTGCAGTTTTAGTGTGCATTGGCTTATAAAAGTGTTTTGAGGGCACAAACAAGGACCAAAGTATTTTAATTACAAAGAGTTTAGAAACAAATATTCCAATCACAGGTCATTTCTCTCTGAATTAGTGCCTGGCTGTTTCCAACAAATACAAAACTCTGTGATCTAATTAATGAAAAGAGTTATCATGGACCTTCCAAATCTCTGGGCTAAAATTGTCTAATTAGCCTCTAAAACTGCTCCTGAAACTTTTGGATGTGCACCCTTTTGCCTATACAAACTTTGCATTTGCATGTATAAATCTGGTATTTGAGAATTCAGCTACCTGATTTAAGTATACAAATGCCCATTTGAGCATGCAGCATCTACAGGGACAATTTTCAAAGCTCATTTGAACATTTAGCCCTGTAAATTTGGAGGCCAGCTATTGAGGGCCTGATTCTGCTCTCACTAACACAAGTTTTGCACTGGTGTAGCTCTATTATCATTAATGGAGTTACTCCTGATTCTCACCAGTGTAAGTGAAACAAAAATGGGGCTCCAAGACTCTGAAGGCAGCTACTGACATAAGGTTGGAAATGGTAGACTCCAATCAGCACCTACGTCTACATGCATGGTTTCAGGGAGACTACTCACATTCTCAAATTTAAGGGGTGAAAACCTGCCTCTATCATTTTACTGTTTCCTCATGTTCCCTGGCCTGCTGCCTATACCCACTCATTCTTGCTCATCTGATACTTACATCGTAAGATCTTTGTGTGTTTGTACAGTGCCTCATACAATGGGTTTCTGTTCCAATATTGGGGTTCCTAGGTGCTAATACAATACAAATAAATATTACTAATAATTAATATTTTGCACAAGTTTTGGTCAGGCCCTATTTTTTCAAGTTGGGGTGGGGGCATGGTATTAAAACCAGAATTAACATGATCCTAGAAACTTAACTTGACCTTAAAACAGATACCTTCAGACTGGGTCAAATGGAGGCTATCACCATAATGAATGGGGTGGCTACATAGAACTTTACTGGATGCAAGATGTCAGAGTTTGCTACGCTGGAAAAGTAAATCACCTCCAAAGCACTAATGCTGGTGTAATGGACTAGCAGACCTAGCTGTGAAGGGAAGGATCACATACAATAGACAGCAAACCCCAGAAAAAAAAGAAAAGAAAAAAAAGAGTTCATCTGTGATAATTTCCAAGAACTGATCAACTAAAGATCCCTGCAGGAAGCCTGGATGAAAGGTGGAAGATAAATCCAGACACTCTCTCGCTGTTTCCTCTCCTCTTTTCTCTTCCCCTCCCATCTTTTTCCTCTTGACTATGATTTCTTTATTATTGTGTGTGTGAGCGCGCGCGCACACACGCGTGCCACAAAAAGCTACATGCTGGATATACTGTGGTTAACTAGAGAATCCAAGCATAATGTAAATATCTTGGTCTTTAATCATATGTGATGTATAATATTTTTATATGTGTTCTGTATGTTGGTACCTATCATTTGTTCGGTTTGTTATAAAAACAAAGATTGAAAAAGTTTAATAAATAATAAATATACAAAAATAATAATTACTATTGAAGTCAATGGTAAAACTCCCATTGAACACACAGGACCAGAATTTCAGCCAAACATTTGTGTATTTGCATGATTGAGTCATTGGGTAGTTTCTGCCTTCAAACTGACCCTGTGATTTCATGTTTTCCTTTTCTGAGGATGGGCGGAGGGTACTCTCCTGAACATCACATGCTACATTCTTCCTTTTCTCCAGCCAGCTCCACTACTGTCGTGCTTCTTCACTCAACAAATCGCATTGCCTCAGAAAATTATAGCTACAGAAGTGAAAACCAGAGTACAGACTGAACAGGCTTAGCCAGCTACATGAGGGTTGTCACTTCTGAGGAACAAAAAAAACCCCAGAACATTCCAGGTGATCCTGAGGCCATAAAACTGGGCAGCTGGCAGTATATTCTGAGCACCCTGGCAGATTTCCCAGGACAGCTACCTCAAAAAGGGGGTAATTCTGGGGAAGCCTGGACATGATATAAAATGCAACAGGAGTGAAAGATATTAAAAATCAGTTGGAATATGTTCTCATTATTGTGTTAAAGTGCAGCTCTTACAAAATTGAATAGTGTTTCAATCTATTATATTGTTAGATGACTGCCACCAAGGAAGAAACAACAGGAACCAGTAGATGTTTGCCTGGGAGCTTAAACAAGGCTGGGGTGAAAAAGGCAAACAAATTCTCCTTACAGGAGCATGATTGTCAAAAAGAACACACAGAAAGAATCAGCCTGCTACACAGAGTGAAGTAAGTGATCTCTTCCCATTATAATCAGGAGACAGAGCTTGTGATATCTCTAGGAGCTCAATCTAAATAAGGCCTTATCGTCTCATCTCTTTCATATTATGAATAAAACCATGAAATTAGTTTTATGTCAGAAGAACAACCCTTAAGACGCTTGTAACTTATAATTATAATTTCTAAGCTGTTTGGCTTGTCAGTATCAAGGAATTCACAGCCCCAGACTTCCAGCACTTTATAGACTGAGACATGCTGCACTAGCTGTTGAAAATTAACTATGAATCTCTTATCTGCATTTGGATTTATTAACTACAGTGAAAAACAGAAAGTAAAAAAAAAATACTGTACATTCATCCCATGCCAGAGGAGAAGAAGTTGTTAGCTGTGTCTAGCAGCTAGCCAAGAGACTGCTTACTAGGGGTTTCTTGCTTTTTAAAAAAATAAAATCCAGAGTTTCCAAATCACTTGTAAATGTTTTTCAGTCTTTTGCTCAAGATTAGAACTGATCCGCTAGAACTTCAGGCTGCGGCCAGATTTTCATGGTGAAAAATGAAGAAATGTTGCAGGCTCTTTTAGAAAAAGTTTGCTGTGCAAAGTTTCATCCCATTTCTAGAGCTAGACAGAAACTAGTAAGTATTTTCTATTAATATTTTTGAAAGAAAAACTTTTGAAAAAAAAAATTTTTTTTTTACAGAAAAAACCTGGAAAGGTTTTGTTTGTTTGTTTTTAGTAAAAAACAGGAAATTTATCCAGTAAACAAACATTTTCTGGGAAAAAAATTCTTTCCAAACTAGACCAGTTTTCAACCAGCAGCCGTTTCATTTAGTTCTGTATAATTTTAACATTTTCAGACATTTTCTTGGTGTTTTTTTAAATTACCTTTTTTTGGTGGCAAAAAATGTACAGCACAAGTGAAAAGAAAATTATTATTTTTAATTATAGAACCATAGGACTGGAAAGGACCTCGAGAGGTCATCTAGTCCAGTCCCCTGTACTCATGGCAGGACTAAATATTATCTAGACCATCCCTGACAGGTATTTATCTAACCTTCTCTTAAAAATCTCTTAATGCTGTCTAATGCTTTAGCATTCTGGTACCTTTTCACAAAAATAGATAAATACCCAAATTTTTCTAGTGTCCCTTTATATGTGAAACTTTTAAATAAATATAATAAAGCATCGCTTGTGCACCGCTCCTCTTCCACGGATCTCAGGCATGTAACCAAAAAAGGTAAGAATCATTATCAACATTTGATGGGAGGAGAAACTGAAGCACAGAAAGATGAAGTGACTTGTCTATGGTTACACACCAGATGACTTGCAGAGCCAGGGACAGAACCAATATCTCCTGATGCCTAGTCTAACCCTTACCTGCTATACCACACAGCAATGCTTTACTCAAAAGCACAATAATAGCTGTATATTTAATAAGGTTCCATACTAGTCTCATTTTCTTAGCCACAAGAAGATATGAGTGCTATGTAAGCTGCACACTTAACCCCAGGTAAGAAGTGACCTTGTGGTCATTCCCTTCTACTGCATAAGGACTGGTGTGTAAAGAGAGTCCCAACCAGCATTTTCATCAAACAGTACTGTGGCTGTGGCACGGGGCTCTCAGGGGGTGAACAAAACCAGCTGATCCAAATTTTCTGAGCAACAAAGACTCCTTTCCTCCACCCCCTGAAAAAAATATTGCAGATGATTAGAAATGAGTTAACGCCAGAAACATTTATCACCTGAACTCTGAGAGTTCCATTAATATCAGACTCATTTCTAAATCACTTCTGATTTTTATTTGCAATATCAAAACCCAGTGACATGAATTTGCATAACTAAACCACTTTCCTACCATTTAGTAATCAGATTCATAATCTGATCTGGAATGTTTACCCTCCCCCTTCTCTTTGTGAAAAGAGCTCCTCTAATACATCTCAGGGTCAGCCAAATACAAAGAAAAATATGAAATGAAATTTTTGAAGCTGAAACAAATGAAAGCAAAGAAAATTTTCTTGACTTATTTATTTAAAAAAATCATTCAGCTGTTAATAAACGCTCAGGATATGATGGGGTTAAAATGCTGATCACGGATTTGTGATATATATTAACTGTAACAGATTAAAAGTTAAAGTTTATTTGTAGCATAAATCTAGTAGATGAGTATGTAATGTACATTCTTTTTTTTAAACCACAGGAATAGAATGCTCTAAACATTTTCTCTCAAAATGCTTTCTACATATTTTCCTTCATATTGGTGTTTTCCAAAATGATTAAGTTAAAGAAGGGGTGCCTTCTAGTCATATCCTTTTTTAGAAAATAAAAAAGGCTGCCACTTTTTATCATTTTGTAACATCAGAAAGTCAGTAAAATTTTCAGAGCTATTGTGTCTTCCCCGTGTGCTCCCTCTCTCTCACCAGATGTTTGACTTGTCTCATGTAAAAGACAAAATTGAGTTACATCTTCAGAGTGCAAGATTTGCAATGTTTTCTACAGTTTATTAATGTTAACCAAATAAAAATGACATTAGTGAAAAAGATCTACATGATACCTCAGAACTCCCAAGATTAGGCCAGATGGTCACTTTTAACTGATATAATCTAGTAAAAGTCTGTTGAGAGACAGGCTATTGATTGAATTTCTGACTTTAAATGCAAGCCCCATATCTACACATGTCCACACTGATATCAGTTGCTTGAAATCCAATACAAAGGTGTATATTGGGAGATGATGTTAGTTGCTACCTATTAAAACTGTCAATTCCATCTGTTGTCTAACACTTTAAAATGGTGTGTGTAGTTTTTAATAGATCAGTATTAGATTAAGTGGCCATATATTAAGATTCTTAGTGACTGAGAAGTGTGACTAAATCTGTAATTAAATAACACAATGGAACAGGAGCTCTGTTGGTTGGAATTGGACCAAAATTCACATCAAACAAATGGTGTAATTTAAGATTGCAGGAATAACCAGATTTCCTCCAAAAAAAAAAGTATTAGTAATGCACAAGAAATTCTCTTCAGAACCAAGCATATAATGATGACAATGTAGAAGTATTATGATTATCGTGCTATTCACATGGTGCTTCCACAGGTACTTCAGTGACCCTCTGCACCTCTGTCAAACGGCCACAATCTGATGACGTTCACAGAAGAATTGTTTCAAATGGCTGGTAACAGCTCCATCAAAATAGGGCTGGGACTTTGTAGTCCTGAAAGTCCCACTTTCCTGCTGAAATAAGGTTGAAAAACATGGCTGCTCACCCCAGAGTATGTAAAGGTGCTGGGTGCAAATATTCACCCTCTCCAGAGGTGTGCAACTACTGGAGATACTAAAAGTTGAGAGACAGCAGAAGAGAGAGGCATTTCTCGGATTGCCAATATGACGTCAGACCGCTGTTGCTGTGTGGATATAGTCAGACAGGGAGGCTGCCCTCATCTAGCCATCTGTACCAGCACGACTGCAGGACAGGGATAACTGCTGGGTCTGAGGAAAGGAGGAATGGTGATAAACAAATTAAAAATGAGAAAGTGCTATGTTAATAATACAAAGGATGGGCCTCAAAGAGAGAGAGACAATTCTCTGCATGTTTTATTGTGGCATGCGGAAACAAAACGAACACAACCAGCATGCTGAATGAACAGCATTATTAATCCTCCGGCTCCATGGAAAAGGGATTAGAAGTGAGTGTTCCATAAAAACTGATGGTTTATTTTTCTCATAAAGTTGTTTAAAGCAAATAAATAATCTCTAAGCTGCTGACCATTGCTCCACTAATAGCCTCCAAAAATTGAGTTGAATATGATCTCAAATTAAATATTTTACTTCAGCTGTGTTCATGCCCCTTTCATGCTCATTTCCTTAGAATGTTCCAGTTTATACAGGAATGTTCACTGCAGCAACCTGCATGGAATTTGGAGAGAAGAACACAGATTGCAGATGGGAAGCGTTTGGAGGAGGCGGACCCAGGAAGCCAGTCTGTATGCACATGGCTATAATGCATTTAAAGCATCTCTGTAAATAGAGAGATGAGTGGGTTGCAGGGAATGTGGGAGGACATACATATATGAATTGAGCTACATGTATTATATCTTCTATATTATGATTTCATATTTATATATGTATGCTACATTGTTGGAAAAGTAATGCAAATGTAATGATCAGAGTAACAGAGTCTAACACCAGAAGGGATCAGCAGATGGTCTAGTCTGACTTCCTGTGTATCACAGGCCATGAACCTGCAGGCTAAACCCAACAACTGAAGTTAGCTCTCAGAATACTGTTATGTGCTACAAGCAGAGAATAAGAGGGACTGAGGTACACCAATGCCCTAGCATCCTGCAATGGCAGGGAACTGATTAAATGAGATATACCCAGATGAGAGTCTGCCGCGGGGCGGGACTCACCCCTGCAGTGCCTCCTGTCGGTCATCCTGGGAATTAGCTCTTCGACCCAGGAGCACCCTCTGCAGGCCGGTGTCTCACCTTGCTGCTGGGCCCCGTGTCCCTCCCGGACCCCGATGCCCCTTCTGCCAGAGTTCTGCCCCATGCAGTACCCCCAGTCTCTCTGGGTCTCTCCTCCCCAGGGAACTCCTAACCCCCTATCCCCACTGCACCTCAGTTTTTGGCTACTGCCACTCACCATCTAGCCTCATCTCACTGGGGCAGACTGCAGTATAATTGCCACTCATCATTGGCAAGGAGGGTTTGGACCTGCTGCCTTTGCCTACCCTTGGGCTGCCACATTGCAACCCCAGTACCTTTTTGGCCCTTAACAAGGCCTGCAGCCTGGGGGTTTTCCAGGCCGGAGCTCCCCAGCTCATCTGGCCTTTCCCCAGCCCTGCTCCGCTTTAGGTACTTGGTTCAGCTTCCCAGCAGCCAGGCCCTTCTCCCTCTAGAGACAGAGAGAGACTCCCTGCTCCTGGCCCACTGCCCTCTTATAAGGGCCAGCTGGGCCCTAATTGGGGTGTGGCTCCAGCTGAGGCTGCTTCCCCAATCAACCTTTCCCCAGCTACAGCCCTCTCCAGGGCTGTTTTTAACCCCTCCGGGCCAGAGTGGGGTGACCACCCTGCTACAGGGTCCCATTAAGAGTCTGTGTGTATCTTTGAAAATGTGAGATCCTGGTACACCTGACATTCCTAATAAATGTGTTTTCTGCTCGGAACAGTGCTGCATCAGAGGGCAAACTTTCACCAGTCACGTGCAAACTTCACTACTATTTTTAAATAATATAGATCAGCTTTTCAAAAGAGCTCAGCACCGAGCAGCTGCCATGGAGAACATCCCAGTGTAAGCTGCTCTATGTACAGTTGAAAATCAGTCCATTCATATGCCGGAATGGGAGATGAGCTCTTTTGAAAATGTGGCCTAGACTGTGGGTGCTGAGCACTTTTGCAAATTGGGCTCTATGAGTCTAAACTGCTTAATAATCACCAGTATAAAAACTAAAATGGCTCCTAGCAGTCTGTTCCCTGGTGATTGGCATAGCTAATTTTCTGATTTTGCACAGTAAACATCATCAGGCCAGTTATGTACCTCACTGTGCAATCCCTTCCATGAATACTGACTGCTTGCATGAGTAAGAATTACTGACCTCAGTAATCCGAAGAAGTGAGCTGCAGCTCATGAAAGCTCATGCTAAAATAAATTTGTTAGTCTTTAAGGTGCCACAAGTACTCCTGGTTTTTTTGACCTCAGTAAAGGTTGCAGTCAGGTCCAGCTTGTATTTCCTGTATTTTCAATTCCACACAGAGTATCCTGCCTGATAAGGAGCCACTGAGTAAGACTGTTCTTTTTGCAAGTTATTGCAGCTATTGTTCTTTTTGCAAGTTATTTATGTTTACTTATGTGTGATATCACTTAGTACAATTCTTCTCTGCTTAGATCATTATTATAACAATGACTGTCACTGATGCACTAGCAAAAACCCAGAGAAAAGATTGCAGCTCATTATCATTCATTACCATAGTGGAGAGAGATTAGAAACATAATAGAAGCTGAGAGAAGATGTACCTAAGGGCATGTCTACGCTGCCCCACAGTTCGGACTACGGGGGTGTGAATAGCAGTGCGTATCAAAGTGCTGTGCTGTACATCCACCATGCAGATGCTGCTGGTGCAAACTAAAAGTTTCCCGGTTCTTACTAACATGTCTTCTTCAAAGAAGATTATATTAATATGAAGTGGGAACCTTGAGGTAGAGGAGAAGAGGAGTAGGAGTTGGGAGATGTGGGGGAAGGAGTCAGGTGGTGGAGGACGGATAAGAGCAGAGGCAGAGAGGGATGGAGCAGGCAGGGTCGGGGCTTCCATGCAAGCAGAAGGAGAGAGACAAGCTAAGTGCACAGGGGCAGAAAGGTCTATAACCACTAGAGTACATACTCCTGCAGAACCTTGAACTGAACCCAGAGTCCTCAGTCTACCATCCTCTGCTGTCAGCAGGGGGCAGCAACATGTCCGTACATGGAGAAAAGTGTCCATGGTAAAATTTTTGAAGCCTGTGGTAATTTTTCAAAAAACTGAATGACTGAATGACATAACCCCACCAATGTCCGTCACTAAGTACAGTAATTTTGTCAAATGTCCGTTGCACAACATGGTGGTGCCAACCCTTGGCTGTCAGCAAATAGTTGTGATTGAAACCAACTGATGCTGGATATGTCTCATCCCTTCTCCAGTGATGGTTCCATGTATAGTATAACAGCCTTCTACTGTTACCAGTCACTCAGTTAGTTTAGGTAGTAGAGATCTGTGCTGTGAATCTGAAGGGGATTTTAATATCAAAGATTAAGATTTTCAAAAGAGACTAGTTATTTTGCATGCCTATATTTTAGGGCAGTGGTTCTCAACCGGTGGTATCCATGGGGGTACTCAGAGGTCTTCCAGGAGGTACATCTACTCATCTAGATATTTGCCTAGTTTTACAATGGGCTATATAAAAAGCAAAGTGAGTACAAACTAAAATTTCATACAGACAATGACTTGTTTATGCCATTCTATATACTAGATCAGCAGTTCTCAAACAGTGGGTGAGTTTATTTTAAAGGGGTGTTAGACTCTCTGGGGCACAGAGCAGAAAGTTGAAGCCCAAGCCCAGCGTCACAGGGCTGAAGCCGAGGCCCAAGTGTTTAAGTGAGGTGAAACTTGGGGTACGAAAGACAAATCAGATTCCTGAAAGGGGTGCAGTAGTGTGGGAAGGTTGAGAACCACTGTTTCAGGGTGCCAACTTGATTTTCAGAACATACTGAGCATCAAAAAGTTAGACACCTAAAAACTGAGGTACCTGAGATCACTAGTCACTTTTGAAAATCACAGCAACAATACATAACACTTGTGCTGACTGTTTGATTTTTCATATTTAAAAAAAATAAAATTCATTTTTCAATTGCTATTAATAATGACTTGTAATATTGTACCACCGAGGAGCCTCAGTCCTGGATCAGAACCCCATTGTGCTAGACACTGCACAAATACAGGACAAAAAGATCGTCCCTGTCTCAGAGAGTTTATAGTCTAAGCATAAAGCGTCTCCAAAATTTCCATCCTGAAGTACCAAAGTGACATTGAAGTCAGGAACCTGGCCACAGAAATTAGGTCCAGAATGTCACTGAGAACATGGGCCTTGTTTATTTGAACTTGTGGAAAGAACAAATGCAAAACTCTTTGATTGGTGTCTCTTGTTTGCTTAGCCTTTGCTTGAATACTTTTTTAAAAGATGTGAACTCATCTACAGTATAGGGCTCTGATGACTAGTGGTTATGAGCTGATGTTCCATTGCCTGTTGAATAACATTTCCCAGTTTTACTTTCTTTGAGTGGGTTCCTAGCATTACCAGTTATAGTGTTCAGAGAGAATAAGGCCTGACCACAATGATGTTTCCACATCATAGCATGTAGAACAAGGGAGGTTTTTGTTAGGTTTGTAAAATTTACTTAGGAATGAAGCTATGGGTATGTCTGCACTGCCATAAGACACTCACGTCTGGCCTGTGACAGCTGGCTCGGGCTAAGGCCCTATTTAATTGTGGTACAGATGATCAGGCTTGGGCTCTAGAACCCTGCAAGGTGGGAGGGTCCCAGAGTACAGGCTGCAGCCCAAGTCCAAATTTCTGCACAGCAATTAAATGGGCCCGCAGCCTGAGCCCCGCTAGCCTGAGTCAGCTGGCCTGGGTCAGCCGCACATGTCTAATGGCAGTGTAGACATACCTTGTGAGGCCCTGTGCTTTCTCCACGGCCTGGTGCTAAGGGTAGGAAGGAGCAGAAATGCTGTCTGAAAAGAGCCAAGCAAATACAGAAGAGCGGAGTTGAGCCTGTGAAGCATCTTCTCTCATTTCCCAAGCTCTCCCAAGCCAGTGGCATTGAGAACACACTTGTGCTTCGAAGAGTGGCATGATGCAAAGCCACCAGTATTGCCAATATGCTCACCTTTAAAACCAGCAAGTCATAGAGCATAAAACCCCATGGGAGTTTAATCTTCAGCCCAGAGCTTCCACCCTCTATCTTCCTAAAGCCAAAGCCTGCCTCATTTAAGTCAATGGGAGTTTTGCCATTGACTTTGATATGAGCAGGAGCAGTCCCTTGCCATATGATTTTGCAAAGCACTTTCCTAATGGTTCAAAACTATATACCTACTTGTTGATTTCAAAGGGAGCACAACTGAACCAACAAGGAACACTTTTTAAAAGCCCACGCTTTGTGTGTAGCTATGGACCAAGCAGGGAACTCTTAGTGGCACAAATACAATTTTGCCAGCCCCAAACATTAAAAAATAATGAGTTGGGTGCCCAAAATGATGAGACTAGTTTAAAAATCATGAGATTTTAACAAATAATAACTTTAGGGTTCTTATCATTTGCCATCTGGGATCTTAGTCTTTAGAGTTCATGTTTTCAAGCTTTCCTCTGTAACATGAGGGCTGGAAACTTAGTCTTATTTAAATACAGCTGAGAGTCTCATCTAATCACATGATCCCAGAATCTGGAGCTTTAAGAAAAGTGCCAAATATTGCAAGACTCGTGACAAAATCATGAGAGTTGACAACACTGTAGCAGCTACCAAACAGGAAATTTCAGCAGGTTTTTTTTTGTTTGGTTGGTTTTTTTGTCATTCTGCTTTTTCTTTTTAAAATAATAATACTCCCACAATTATTTTATTTATAAAACACCCTCTTCTAAGGGTGCTCTTGGTGCTGTATATTAGTACATTAAAAACAATAAAACATTAGTATAAACCTTCCTCGACAAACTTCCAAAGAAAAGAATCTTTCCGTTATTGTCAAAGGAGTTAGGATTCTATCCATGATTTGGATTTGTCTGTTAGGAACACCTAGCTCTTATGTAGTCTGTTTTTCACACACAAACTCAAAGCACTTTCCAAAGAAGGAAGGAATCGTTTGTCCTCAGTTTACAAATAGAGAAACTGAGGCACAAAGTGGTGAAATGACTTTTTCAAGATTTACCAATAGGCCACTAGTAGATCCAGTTCTGGAACCCAGGGTATCCTGAATTCCAAAGCAGAGCCCTTGCTACTGAATCACTTTGCACCCCCTATCTTTAATAGGTTACTTGCTTATGCCATTTATATGAAAATGTCAATAAAAATGTAATTTATATACATAAACTTAACTTAGGCAGAGAGCAGGAAAAGAAACAATCATGTCTGCTTTGACTTTTTTTAAATAACGGCAAGTATCACGTATTTGAGAAAAACATGCCTATTGTAGCTGTTTGGAAATATGAAACTCTAGATGCTAATACAAGTCCTAATTAAATGTACAAGTCTGTTTTTGAGCTCAAACTGCAAGACAGCTTCAAACCAGACACCTCTGGATCTTTCATAGCATAATTTTCCCCACTCTCAATACAGATTTCACCGACATCAAAAATATGTCTCAGTTATCAGTATATATTGGATTGCAATTTAACAAGTTTTTATCATTCACTGTTAGCATTAGCCTGAATCTCTTAGCTTGTTGGGAGTTAATTGCCAAAAGGTTTTATGATACACCTAATTGGTTCAGTCATCTTTCTGTACCATGAACCCAACCAGACTGCCAGTATGCCCTGAACTCAAATACAGGGTAAGAGCCCATCAGTTATTTAGTATGTGCTAGAAGCATGCATTTTCTTTTTTGCTCCATGTGAAAATAGTTAACCACATGGAAAGGGTTCCACCCCTCCACTTTGCAAAATGGTGAAATTAAGTTTTCCGTACAGCTACCAGGGGACCGCAGTAAATTACCCTGGTAACAGAGTTTACATTGATTCTGAAAAAAGCACTTGTCCATATGTAACAACGATAACCTTTTAGAAGGTTTGGAAAACAAATCTGACACCCCATTAAAAGGCAAATGATTTTTTTCTCCACACAAGAAAAAGAAACTTTTAAAACATAGAAGGCTATTAATAAATAATGGGGCTTTTTTATAGGAAAGGCTGACATGAAAGCTTAAGCTATAAACTGTATCAGAGGCAGTATTTTGACTTGTGGGGTTTATTTGTCAAAGCAGTGAGATGGGAGCTCATTTTTATTAGCTGCACAAAAGATATTTTATTGAATGTCACATTGTAATTTGATTTTAAAAGGAATAGAAAAAAATTACATTTTCTCGGATACATAATACTGCAAAAACATGATATTCATACTAACCACTAACACAATAAGAAGTAAGGAAAGCCCTCCAAACTATACTCCAGTGCTCTATCAATGAGAATGTATCTTTTCAGTTTTCAACTACCAGAATCTTTTTCCTGAATTCAGCTTGACCAAAGTTATTAAAAGTTATTTTGCCCAAAACATAATATATATACAAATAATTAAAAGTTAAATAATTTAATGAGTTCTTTAATATTTCAAACTTTATTTCTTTTCTTTTTTATGAATTTGGTAAACTTTTCCATGATAAGAAGACTAGTAATAAACAGCAGAGAATGATTGGAATAAGAAGACCTACTGTAGTCTGTGGTCTGTTCTTTACTCCACAACTGACTTGATAAAAAAAAACTTTGGGCAAGTTATTTAATCTATCTACAATATTCCTCAGTTTCCAGATTTAGACAATGATACATATTTTAACTGTTAACATTTGTACTAGACCTAAACTGCTAAATTAGAGTATTTACTTTATCATGGAGCTCAGTTGGCATTACCCTCTGGCAGCTGCTAGAGCTCAGACTCCCAGGTGCTGGATCCCTGCAAGAAAAAGCAGAGGGGGAAAAACATTAGTGTGTTTACAAAAATCACCCTGAAAATGGCAAGTAGAAGGATGTATACACCGTGCTAAGCTATGCCCAATGTCTCCCATTAAAAGTCTCCTAAGTCCCTTATGTGCTTTTAAAAATCTAATAAAGAATGGTTTCATTTTCATATTTATTTGCAGCCATCTTTAGAGACTATGGCAGAGCTTAATTCTCCAATTAATTCTACAAGATGGGTAAAAATAACCAATAGAAAGTGTCTATTTGAAAAGCCTGGCCTCAGCTCAGAAAAATGAAAAAAGAACACAGTGTTAATAACTGTTGTAAAAGTTGAAAACATGGCACCTCTCACATGGACCACACCACCACTCTGAACTGGCTGTTCTCAATGCAACAGGGGTCAGGCTTCCACACACCCCAACAGCTGGGAGACAACCCTTCTAGGCCATAGTGACTGTCTGGTGCTGTGAGGGCATAGTCCCTCAGGATGCATGTATGCCTCCCCAGGCAGGCCAGAACCAGTGACTGGAATAAGCCATTTGGACTAGCATAGCATGGGGTACACATATCTATTCCTTTGCTCTGTGTCTCTACATGGCTTCATGGTAGAGCAATTTTCAAATGTTGCATCACTACTCCAACTGTACTTGCGCAGCTACGTGGCCACATCCCTACCAGTCTTATTAGCATGTGCTAGTAGATCATTAGCATACCCCATTGTTAGTTAATATATCCTGACTGTTGCTGTGCATCAAAAAGTGCCCACAGGAAACTCTACCAGGGAAAAAGTAAGTGTATTCAGCTGCCTGGCTGACTCTATTGGTGCTCCAGTGATTCTCCCACTCTCTCTGCCTCCTCTCATCATTCACTTTAGAGCAAACACAGACCAGTTTCCCTGCAAAAAACTACCTCCTGGTTTACACCTAATCCAACCCATAACTAGCTTGCATGTACTCAATTTATGTTGGTCTTGAGGGATTCAGAACAGAGGCTTTGTGTGCTTATCCCTGTCATAAGGATATGGGATAACCCCTGTTATCCCTGCCAATCTCTATGCACCCATGCTTCAGTGTGCACATGCTCTGGGTGAACCAAGCCACCCCTTCTGAAAACTGAGAGCATGTCCTTTTCTTACTTATACACCACAATAAGCATGAAAATGGCCCTTAGCAGCTACACAAGCTTTTGGAAATTCAGTTTGTACCTCTGTTTGCCCCGATTGCCTGATCTGTAAAATGGGATAAGACCATACATCTAAATCACTGTGGTATTATCAGGATCAGGCAACATTTGTACGGCACCTTGACATCTTTAAATAGATAGAGCTATAGAAATGCAAAGTGTTGTTGCTATTCTCTTTGGGGTTATCAGATCCAGTGTTTTAGTTAAGCCTTATCATTAATTATAAAAATAGTAATTCCTAAGAGATTAATTTCACCAGTTTTTGAAATTCTTCAGATGGTGACTAGCAAGTCAAATATCTGAATAACTCCTTGTTTGCTTTATCAAAAGGATTGACACCAAATCAGACTTATTCTAGTTATTGTGCCAATTCTGCATCAGTCAGCATTTCTATGGAAGGAGGAGACTGGCTTTGCATACCACAGCATGTGTTTAAAGGGACACCATAGGCACGGTCCTATCGCTGTTTATTCTGAGCAAATACTCCCCACCTATGTCTTCCACCCTGGCATGTAACCAGGGAGAGCGTGTGTGGAGTGAACAAACAATGAGGATGGCCTCTTTATGCCCGGCCCTCATAAATTCCATTTGCTTAGCAGCCAATTTTTGTAGGGGATACAGTTATTTCTGCACATTTGGAGGCATGACTGTAGATTCTCACCAAAAATAGCTGGCAGTGATTAGGATGGGCAGTGGGGCTGCCTTTTATAAATAAATGGAGATAGCCTTTTCCCTAGAACTGGAAGGGACCCTGAAAGATCATTGAGTCTAGCCCCCCGCCTTCACTAGCAGGACCAAGTACTGATTTTGCCCCAGACCCCTGAAGGATTGACCTCACAATCCTGGGGTTAACAAGCCAATGCCCAAACCACTGAGCTATCATTCTCTTTCACAGCTATGTGCATCACCCCAATTTTGGGGGAGAATAACGATTATTTCTTGGCCTACACCAATCCTCAATGAAGTCAACAAAAGTCTTTGCCCAATGGGAGTTGGCCTGGCCCTTGTGTGACTGCAGGTTTTGTAGCATTATATTTTTTGTAGCATAGTATTTTAATTTGCATAGAATCCTCAGGGTTCTCTCCCCTTGCTTTTGCCGGCAACTAAACAAAATAACAGATTAGTTTCCTTCAGTGGTGTTAATAATTATATTCAGACCTTTTGTGAACAATCTTAATATTTTTTTCATCCTGTTGACATTCATACTATCGGAGTTACATTGTGTATTATCCCTTATCCCTGTTAAGAATAGATAGATTTTATTTTTACTCATTACTAGTGCTTTTTTTAGCTACTTTTCCAAAAGTTAGTTTTCATTAAACTGGAATATCACTTTCAAAAATGAAGTGTTCTTTTGTCATGTGAACGCTATTAAAAATGTCCCCTTTTGATGTACAACCCCTTTAAATCTCTCTATAGATGTGAAAGTCATCTGGCTCTAAAGCTGGGGTACTTATTTGGGTTTTTTTACAACCTGCAGAGAATAAAACTAATAAATATTTCTAGTTCTTCAAAGATTGATTTATTATCAGTTCCAAAAACATGCCTTTTCATTTGGAAGTCATTTGCTCAGTTATGATTACATATAAACAGCTGCTAAGGGTCAACGTAGGCCAGGGTGCTTGTTACTGCTTGCACTCCTTATGAGTTTAGCTCAGTGCGGCTAGTATGGGTGTCCTGGGATTCCAAAGTCTGTACTGATTACCAGCAAAAGCCTCTTTAAAATCAGCAGAAGCAGTCTAGGGATTAATGGTGCCAAGGCAGTCTGAGGCACTGTAGCAATGCCTGAGGTCATAAAGTGAGCAATGACAATTGTCCTGTCCTTGCTGATTTTATCACTCTCAGAGTTTTTTAGCATCATACAGAAGTCAAAAGGAGTCTTTGGATCTGAGTGATACTATCATCTAATATGAAGGGTTTTTTTGTTTTTCAGGTAGGTAGCATGTCTTAGTTACATTGACTGTACGAACTTTACTCTGGAGCATTGCACCTCTTAGCTAACTCTTCTGATGTTTTTTTTAAAACAAGTTACATGTTATAGAAAGAAAGCAAGGAAGGAAGGTGAATATTTCACAGCTATTTGATTTGTCACTTAGGATATTAGGAAATTACTAAACATGCACAAAATTGTAGGTCTGTTAGGTTATTAAAAGTACACAATAGCCCCAGCCCTGGGGAAAACAGTGATATTAACTATTAGGTATATGAATAGTTGGGATCTAAGTCACATACTTTTCACCTCTAGACATTTAAGATTAAATCCTGGCTTAGGTAAAAAATTAAAAAGATTTTTCATCCCTGGCACATGAATGCATCAGAAAACCAATACAGGGTTAAGTATCAGAGGGGTAGCCGTGTTAGTCTGGATCTGTAAAAAGTGACAAAGAGTCCTGTGGCACCTTATAGACTAACAGACGTATTGAAGCATGAGCTTTTGTGGGTGAATATCCACTTCACCCATGAAAGCTTATGCTCCAATACTTCTGTTGGTCTATAAGGTGCCACGGGACTCTTTGTCGCTCAATACAGGGTTGGCGCTCTGTGCTAAAGATCTGGGGATGGAGCTAAAGAAGTATTCAGGATTCTCAAGCTATGATCATTTTGAATGAGAAAGATTTCAAAGCATACTGGGAATTCCCCTGAAGTTACACCAAGGATGAATCTGGCGTTCAGAGTAGGATTTTGTATATTACATTGATGCACAGCAAAATATTTCATCACAAGAAGGATATACTTTTTTTAAGTGCCTTAAAACTATTCCCAGATGAGAAAGTATCTCTCCAAATGAGTGAGACGTGGCAGATTTTCAAATAAGAACTGAGATGCATTAGTTGAGCTGTGCAGGGAAATTTTCACAGTGGCTGCCAATGCTGTTCCTGGCTCAAACCAGTGCTAGTAGCTATATTTCATATGCATTAAATCCACTGTCAAAAACAAATAAACCAACCAGCAGTTCAGGGTCAGAGTGCTCTAGCAAATAATTAGCTATTCTGAACACTAGTAAGTACAACATATGTTAAAGACCTTTAAATCAAGGGTGGGATTTTCAAATGCACTGAATCAAATGGAACCGGAATCCTCTTGACTTTCAATAGGACTGTGCTCTTAAGTCACTTGGGTGCTTTCAAAAGCCCCATCTTAAATTCATGGGAGCCCTTTGAGGACCCAAACATGCATTCACTGTGCATGCAAAACTCCCACTCAAATCATCAGGAGCTTGGGATCACAGAGAATAGTGCAGGATCATGTGCCTGTAGTTGATCTGTAGGTCTTTTATATTTTTCATGCATAATTTTTAATATGATTTGGCACAAATCATTACCAATGGCATTTCAGAGTTCACATGCAAAGAACATGGATTCAGCAATGTAACTCATTTCTGACAGGATAAGAATGTTAAATCAAGAACAGGACATTTGCTTAAGCAATATGGAGACACTTTGCCACATATCACTTCTATATTCAAGATGCCTGTGTACTATTTCAGCTGTTTCTCCATAGTCCAGCTTTAGCTTCTCCATGTAACATGTCTAACATGATGAGTATGGTCTCATCTCATGTGGCATGGCACAAAGAGACAATTAGATAACTAGATAAGCTGTGATAACTAGATGAGCAGAGACAAGCCCACTAGCTTAGCAGACCTAAAATAAAGTCAGATGACAGGAAGGAAAGAGCATAAACTAGAGGAGAGACCAATGAAAAGCTGTAATAAAAGAAAAGAAAATTGCATGGGAGGTGAACATTCTTTCTAGGGCCCCCAACTTTACCACCAGAGTCACCACTACACACACACACACACACACAACTATTCTCTAACTAAAGAAAGTGGTATGTTTTGTAGATGAATGTGCTATAGTATATAGAGAACGCTGCACACAGGACCTGATCCAGCTCCTGCTGAAGTCAATGGCAAAACGTATAGAGACTTCAGTGAGTTCGGGGTCAGTCCCATATGGTATGAAAGTTTGATTTTGGACAGGAAAACTATCTAGAAGCAACTAGGACAACTTTAGGAGAGGGGAAGGAAATCTACAAAGCAAGAGAAGAGGAAAGGATGGGGAGGGTAGCCTTTGAAACTAATATTTCTAATAATATTTCTTGAGCCAAAGCTTCTGTTCTTACTACCTTCAGACCAACATGTAACAATGATCAGTTCTCTGTCCTTTGCAAACATGCCAGTGATTGTCTTAATTGGAATTAGATTGGCGTAGGCTTTGCTCCAGTGCTAAAATATAAGCTTCTGTAGCTTGTGCTAAAAAAACAAGTCCCCTAGTAGGATCATGTACACAGCGGGATGCGTAACACCAACTGAACAGTAGGTTGCACTCATACATGCACCTCTAATGGGGCCGTAAAGTAACACTGGTATTATGCTCTGCTCCAAGAGATTTCCATTTGCTGGACAGTACCCTAATGATATTTATAGAGGTGTCCAGAGGATGACAATTCCACTTTGTGACAACTATCAAATTTGTTACAGTACAAAATTTGTTTTAATTCTGCATTGGAATGAAAATAAAACCTTTCAAATGTTTTTGTGAAATGGAATTGTGTTGAAATGGCTGTTTGCAGATGGAAAACTCAAGATTTTGAACTCTCTCTCTCTCATCACCCTGGCCCATGACAACCTTCCGAGAAAAACTTTGTTGAAATCGATACATCTCTGCAACACATTTCAGCTTCAAAAAACCAGCTTATTTTCATGAAATTTAATTTCAGCAAAAATGATCTCACCAACCCTAGATATACATGAATGGCAGAGGAAATATAAACAATATCCTGCCTCTCTAAGGGCCTGATCTAAAGTTCATTGAAGTCAATGGAAAGCCCTGATAACTCTGACCCTAACTGAGATTTAGTGGTTCACAAGCCCAGAAAGCCTTTAGGAGGCAATCAATAGTTTTAGCCATTAACTTTCTTTTTAGATATATATTTGCCCTTTTTCATTACATTTGATTTTTGATAGAGCTTCTTTTTGGACCATGCTTTATAGCCATGAGTTGGAGTGAAAACAATCTGGTAGAGTAACGGGACAATATTTGTGTTACCGTAAGGCTATAATGTGGACCGTGGAAAAGGCTAGATAATGTGTGCATCCCAGATACAATAGGCAGGGATCTAATTTCATCCCATCACAGGCAATCAGTATATTTGTCTTTCTGTTTTCTGTTCCTCAGCCAGTTACACTAAACTGTCCCAAAACCTGTTCATTATTAGCTGGCCAAATTCTTTTTGAGACATTACAGAAGAAGCGAGTCTTGAAGAGGAATTAGTTAAAGGAGAAGGTGGGGGCAGACAGGATCAGTTTGGGAGAGGAAATTAACTAATACAATGGCTTTATTCTGGACTCTAACTTTATTATAGAAATGCTACCAAGCATTATTTCCTTTTGGAACTTGATGGTCACAATGAATGTCTTGAGAAAATCACAGTGCCCTGACAGAGAAAATCACAGTGCCCTGACCAATAAGATTAGAACACTTAAAGGACAGTGTTCAACTTTGTTAATATGACTCAAACTTGTTCCCCTTCACCTCATAACCCCAGAAGTGAGGACAGTAATAACACTCAAGGAACACTGAAGGCCAGACCTTTCTGTTTGTGGCTCTTCAATATCAGAACTAGACCATATTTGTGCTTTACTGACTTCATGACATAGCTCTTTTATTGCTCTGTTGGTTAATATAAAAATTATTAGGGCCTACAAATACAAAATTTTGTCATGTAGAGAATATTTTGACCTCTAGCTTTTTGAGGTTTTGCTAATTTCATTTGAATATGACTGAACTTACAATCTCTTTCAAATCGCAATGTGTTTGGTAAGAGTGGGAAAGTGTACTAAATTGTTCTATATGGTCCTGATAGTGCAAACACCTAGACACGTGTAACTTTACTCACATATGTAGTTCAATTTAAATCAATGAGGTTACTCACTTGAGTAAATTTGTGCACATGTTTAAGTGTTCATACAACCAGGGCAGGATCAATGTTTATATTTCTTTGTTTACTAATGTCTATTGTTCCCTGGTTTTAAAAATAAAACATAAAAACAACTAGTTTAAACAAAACAGGGGTCCTGATTATTCTTTATAAAAAGTATAAGCTAAATGGTTGCATATTTGTCCTACCTATGAGCATCTAAAATCCCCATAATCCAGAATCTTCCACATATTTTCCAAATTACTCATATCACCTTTATTTTTCCTTTTATTTCTTTAAATCCAGAAATCATCAGGATGTAGTTTTCAGCTACAGTTATTATACATCCTTTATATATATAACACTGAATGCTGTTTTAGACTTGTGAAATATAACATCATGTTGGCCTTATTTTGTGATGACAGTGAGTAATAAATAACGGTGAAAGAAGGGACATTTAATATTAGGTCCTTCAGTCATATCCAGTATTTTGGTCATCTTTCTTAGGAAACAGAAAACTGAAAATGCCATGAAGTGTCTGAACTTTGGAAGCATACTATAATAATTAGAGACTGAAGTATTAGTTTCAGCCAGTTTTTCAAGCTCTGATGGAGATATAAACACTGCCAACTGGCAAACCATTCCTCCCATTGACATAAGTGGGAGACATATTTCTAATAAAAGCGTAAGTGTACAGAAGGAGACTATATGTTTATGATAGAGTGAATGGGAAATCAAAAATCGAGAGGTCCAAAAAAGCAAGAGAAATAAATGGAATTTTAGTTTCTCTCTGTTCATGTTTCTCCCTGTTCATGTTCCCCCGCTGCAGCCCCGAGACTGGAGAAGGCCACGGCAGTCCAGCCCTGGGGTCACAGTGCGGAGGGAGAGTTCCTCCAGCCCTGGGACCATGGCAGAGGGAGATTTTTTGGGGGGGCTCCAAATTGGCCAGGGCCCCTGGGCACAGGACCCATGGGCCCATGTGGTAATCTGCCACTGGATAAAACACACTTTTCTGTGTAGTCAAATAATTTTCAAGCACTTCAGGACATCTGTAGTTGCTATATTTATTGCACAGCTAGTAAAATCTCAATGAACTTAAATGTACAATTTCTTTCTCTTATGTATGTAGCAGTAATTCCTAACAGAAATACAGAAAAGGTAACAAAGATCCCATTTCCAACACTATGTAGGAATAATGCAATATTCCTAAGGGAAATTGGTAGATAGCATCAAACGGGCAATAAAGAATAATCATGACTAGACACACATGCTTGCATGTCTGCTTTCCTCTTGTCAGGGTGAAGGAAGGCACAGAAATGCTGCGGAGTTTCTTTACATGGGTCCTGTCATGGAAGTTATGTTTATCCCTGGGACGCTTTGGGGAAGCTGTGTATAGTTTATGAATTCTGATTGATTTTATGAAGTCTGTGTATAACTCTAACGCTCAATGTGTATTGAATCAGTCAATTGCTAGCAAGGACTGGCCAGGTTATATCACAAAACCTGTCTGGGAGCAGTCAGAGGATACTCAATAGTTAACATTGAATCACTCTGCTACAGCAGAACAATGATTATGCTAAAGATATTGGCCAAGCTAAAGGAAGCTGGTTCTCCCCTGGTTGTCTGCAGGGAAGAGGATTGTAGCAATGGAAACTCCCAAGCAGAAAAACAGAGCAAAGAGGGAGGTATAGAAGCTGCTGTTAAAATAGGACATGGTCTGTGAGCTAGGGGGAACCTGTTGACCACCAGTCCAGAACAAGCCGAGGGAAACTTATTTCAGGGGCAAAGAGAGAGGGAAGCTGAGCAGGAAGAGAAGAGGTCTTGAGACCTCAGAAAGGTTTGGTAGATGAAGAAGCAGTGTAAATGCTGAGTTCTGTAATCCAAATTTCTTTTCTCTGTGTTGCATTCTTAGCTACATTCAAGGTAATTAGTTGGGTGTGGTGTAACTCCTGGGCCAATATGCTAGGTGATTTCTTCCCAGTTCTGCTGTGTGAATGCAGGCAAGCTACTTCACGTTTCTGTTTCCCCTTCCACCTTTTGTTTGTCTTGTCAAAGTAGACTGTAAGCTCTTTGGAATAGGGACTTTGTGTCTATGTGTCCCTAACATAGTGAGGCCCTGATCTCAATGGGGACTCAAGGTACTACCATAATAATAAAAAGGTGACTAGTGCTTTACATTAATAGCTGGAGTTAAGAGGGCTCACAAACATTACATGTGTGCTATTGTTTTTTCTCTATACTTGATCAAATTAGCAATGGGTCCAAGGTACAAAGTTAAGACTCAAAGCTGAACTTTCCCAAATTTGGAGGGTATTCAGGACCAGGGTTCTGTTTTAGGGGCATTCTTATTTTAATCAAATATCGTCATTTAAAATATTAATAAATCCTGTGCAGTGCATCACTGAATTCATAGCATCAGCCTTGGTCCCCTCCCTACTATAGGCTTGTGGACCTTAGATGTGCAAATTATTTGCCTGGAAAGTTCTCTCTGAATGTTGCAAGTATAATTGCAGCAAAGAGACTGCCTCTGTTTCCCTCTTTTGCAATGTCTGTAGTATAGACTGCCAGGCTCTGCATGGCATTTCTCAGAACAAATTATTCCTCTGCTAACAATTCAACCATTCTGCCCCTCTTGCCTCCTTTTTAGGGGTCATGCCTTTCATGTGGGTATTTGGAAGCATTGCTATGCAACCTACACAAAAAGCTTATTATTATAAAACACATTAAATAAAAGTGTAGCAACTAATCACAACATAAAAAGGGGATTAGGCTACATATTCCCATTGAATAAAGTTCCTATTTAACTCTTTCAGAGTATTTGCATATAAAACCTTGTAATCAATATTTACTTTGGCTGCAGTATTGGCCAAAAAAGGCAGCAGTTTCTCCATCCGTTACTATGTTTCTAATTTGGAGCAAATTCCTGTTTGCAGGACTTTTCTTCAAAGATGTCGTAAAGCATAAGCTGGAAGATCAATATTTGTATAAACGTGCCATAATTTGAGGAATTCTTAATCACAGACTCAAAGATGTTAGAGATAGAAAAGAACTATTAGGTCCTCTAGCCCCTCCCAACCTGCCAGCAAAAGGCCATTCCTTGCAGTACATTCTCCAGTGCTTTGTTCAGACCAGCTTTAAATGACTCAAGCCAGGAGCCTTCTACCACTTCCTTTGGGATTATTCCCCAGTCTAATCAATTACAGGGGAGATTTTCAAAGGCACAAAGGGGAGTCAGGCACTTTCTATACAACCTAATATGCCACCACTCTGAGCTATAGCCAGTCAACCCTATGTAATTCCTCTCCCTTCTTCAAGGGCATAAATCTAAACTACTTTTAGATAGTATCAGAGGGGTAGCTATGTTAGTCTGGATCTGTAAAAACAGCAAAGAGTCCTGTGGCACCTTATAGATTAACAGACATATTGGAGCATGAGCTTTCGTGGTTGAATATCATACATCTGACGAAGTGGATATTCACCCACGAAAGCTCGTGCTCCAATACGTCTGTTAGTCTATAAGGTGCCACAGGACTCTTTGCTGCTTTTACTTTTAGATAGCTACAATTTCATTCCCATCCTTAGTTGACCGGCAAAACAATACATAGCTGTTTTTTCTAAATATTTTTTCTTATTAAGTTGGGCTGGCCCAACTTTTGGGAAAAAACACCCTTGAACCAGGATTGCATTTTTGTCATGATGGCATATCATGAGGATGTTCCTGAAGAGCACAGTGCTCTGAAAGCATCTGAAGGATAAGAGCAGCCTGGCTGCTTACACATTTGGTTGGTTCTCCCCAGCTATTTGAACTTGATTACTAGAACACTGGCTCTCTTGAACTAGCATCACTATGGAGCAAATCGTGATACTCATGGGGCAGGTCTACACTATGGGGCTCAGTCAACCTAAGTTACATAACTCCAGCTATGTGAATAATGTAGCTGGAGTTGACTTAGCTTAGGTCGACCTTTTGTGGCATCTACACCATGCTGGATCGACAGGAGAAACTCGCCTGTTGACTTATCTTATGCTTCTTGTTCCGGTGGAGTACCGGAGTTGACAGGAGAGTGATTGGCAGTTGATTTCGTGGGTCTTCATTAGACCCGCTAAATCGACCCCCGGTGGAATCGATCACCACACATCAATCTCCCGGTAAGTGAAGGGAAGCCCACAGTGAGTAGTACCTTACTCCATAAATAGCCTAATTGATTTCAGTGGGTCTACTCATGGTCTGACGTACTATTCAATTTGATTAAGAGCAACAAGCTGGCCCAAAGTAAACATATTTTTGGTGTGACATTGTGATCCACCATCACTACAAAATAATGTCCATATCATTATATCATTGGGTTTAGTGAATTTTTCAACAAAGACACAAACCAAATCCAAATGGTTTGGGGGTTACCTTCCCCTACTTATTACAGTTCTTCCAAATCTTTAGCCATTCCTTGTTAACCTGGTCCTTTAACCAGACTAACACGGCTACCCCTCTGATACATTCCTTGTTGCTCTTTAAATTGCTGTCAATTTCTTGATGTGTTTCTGGAACTGAGCTCTGGAGAAGTGCACACATTATTCCAGGTTCTGCCTCAACAGACCTGTATAAAGAGAGACTATCATCTTCCTTGTCTGTGATGTGTTTATAAATAGAGTCACAGATTATACAGATTTTTCTTACTGTTGTTATGCAAATGCCTGTAAATGGAGGCATAGAATATTGATTGCAGTTATCAGCATCCACCAAACTACCTAGTCAGGTAGTTCTGCACCTAACAGAAGTGAAAGTAAGCCAGTACGGTACGGTATGGTGTACCGATAAGAAAGCCAGTACACAGCCGACCGTACCAGCAGGGCCGCTGATGGGGGGACAAAAGGGGCAGCTGCCTCGGGGCCTGGTGATTTAAAAGGCCCGGGGCTCCCAGCAGCGGCCGGAGCCCCGGGCCCTTTAAATTGCCGCTGGAGCCTTAGGGCTCTCGGCTGCCCCCGCTGCTATCCAGGGGCTCCAGTGGTGATTTAAAGGGCCCGGGGCTTCTGGCTGCCGCTACCTTTACCACGCCAGCAGCCGGAGCTCCGGGCCCTTTAAATTGCCGCCGGAGCCCTGGGCGGCGCAGGCTGGGCAGCACTGAGGGGCTGGCTGGGGGAGTCTGGCCCCACCCCCGCCCTTTCTGCCCAAGGCCCCGCCCCTTCCGGGGGCCCTGAGCTTCCCCTCCTACCTTGCCCAGGATCCTGGCCACCCTGCGTATCACCCCTGGCACCTAAGGGCCAGACTTATGCACACTGAATAGTATCTGAAATAACAAAGTGAAGTCAATAAGATTACTTGCGGCATAAGGCACTGTTTAACGTGAGTAGAGGCATCACAATTGTGAGATGCTCAGATACTATAATGATGAGGGCCATAGAAGTACTAGATAGAATATAACAGAATAGAATCTGGCCCTAAATGAGTGAGGTAGAAGGTGTAAATAACTGTACCTGCAATATTGAAGGCTCAATTGAGACGCAGGTAAAAGTCAGGGCTATTAGATGTGAAATTCATTACAGTGATCCTTGAAATACATCCCTAGATACTAGGGATGGGTACAGTGATTTGGATATAATAAGAATACATGATCATTACCAGTACACATTACCTTTTTAGAACCGAAACAGAACCAATTTTGTTGTGAAATTCTAAAATACTCAGATAAGATTTTTCCACCTGTTGTTCTCACCCAGATCAAAAAAGTGCTGACATAGAAGGACTGTACTCGTGGTATTTCTGGTTGAGAGCGGAAGAAGGAATACTTGTGAGAGAGCCTATTCTCATGAGATTTCCAGCTTAATTTCACAGTCTAAGAGGTTGGAACAGTTTGTATAAGCTTCAGCTAAACATCTAAGGCCAGATTCACTTGTATGCTCCAGTTGCTTTGGGCCACTCCAGCAACGCAAAGCAGCAGTAAACCAGTCAAGCCAGGTTTATGGCTCTTTTGTGTCCCCAGAGCAGCACAAAGCAGCCAAAGCATATTAGTGAATCTCATCCCCGAATTTTTGGAAACTTACCTGAACTGAACTCAAATTCTGAATCTTTGAGGGTTGTCCATTACTTTTGGACACAACCTCCTAGTTCAACACATTGCTGCTTATCATAACCCTTTGTTCACAGCCCTATTGGAATGATCTAATTCAGAACGAAAGCACTTTTGATCTACGAACACTCTATAAAGCCCAAGGTAGTAAAATGTCTCCATCTAGTTCAGATAAATGCTCTGTAAAATAATATAGCATTTCTTACCAAATTAATGTCTCTCTCTCCCCCAGACCCAGCTGAATTATAATGAGGATAATATAATCCCCTCATTTCACAGAGGTGTTGTAAAGATAAATCCCTTAATGTTTCTGAAGCACTCAGATAATACAGTGCTGAGCACCATAGAAAAGCCCATAAAGAAATTAATAATTCTGAATTCAGAGCAGTTTGAATGGTGTGCAGTACATAAGGCCTGGGGCCACACATTGATAGAGAAGGATAAACAAAAATATTGAATGACTACTCATTCACTGAATGAGGCATGGATCCTCTGGAAAAAAATAGTATGTGATCATGTAGATAACAACTGTATCATAATATATACACATAAGGGGGGTGAATTAAAATTGCACAGACAACCTTAATTCAGGCATTTCCTAAAGTTAGAGTCCTTGACTTTTCAACCTTAATGTTCTTTTATCTTGGGGTTTTCTTTGTTTGTTTGTTTGTTTGTTTGTTTGTTTGTTTTTAATGTACTATAATACCGTATATATGCTGACTGTTTTCTCATTAGAACTTTTATTTCTGTCCTGGTCTGGTCTTGGATAGGGCTAGATGGTGCAATAAAGGAAAATAGGAACTGTGTGGAGTCACATCACCCAGTATGCAAGAGGTATAGCTGGCAGCTGCAACTTAGGAGAGTGTTGCATGTGCTCCTTCTGTAACTGATCAGCTTTGTTGATGAGTGAGGAGGGGATTGGCAGGGCCAGACCTAGACCAAATGATACCCCAGGCAAGGAGCATCTTCGGCGCCCCCCACCCATTTGATAAAGTTTTGAATATCTTATTTTGTATTGCATTTGTAGCCCATTTCATGGCTTTGATGCCAGATTTGCATGCATGATTTATCCCCAATTACACAATAAAACAGGGTTCACAATATCGCAGCTGCGCTCTTACTCCATTCTTATATCTCACTGACTGACTGACTGGCAATGCCCTGCCCCTTATATACCTGTGAGGGCCTGGCTGACAACATTCTAGGAGGTTCAAGGAAAATATAGTTCTCAAAAAGTCTGGAAGGTTCCATGAGATTCTACAAAAGTCCAGAACATCTAGGAGGTTAGTGAAAAATCAATCCACATACTGAATACCTGAAACATTTTACTTCAAACATTCTATTTTCCCTTTTGTCACTAACAACAAAAACAGCACCCCGAGTCCAGTGCCCCCCAAGCCCAGTACCCCAGAGTGGTCACCTGGGTCGCCTGCCCTAAATCTGGCCCTGGGGATTGGGATCTTGACCTAATTTTCTCTCAGCTACATTTAGAGTTTGCTAGCACACTTGGGGCACTAGCCTCAAGCAGACCTTGAATCGAGGGGCAGGAGCAAAAGGAGGAAGATGACTGATTTTATATATCCATATGGGAGCCTCCTACAACCTAACCAATAGCATGTCTCTATTTGTTTTTTTCCTACCTCTCTATTCCTTTCTCTTGTCCAATTTTTCTTCTCTATTTACTCATTGACTCTTGTAAGCAGGACACAACCCCCCTAATGTTTGACTTCAAGTCCAGCTTTCAAACCCACAACACTTCAATAGTTTCAAGAATAGGCGAGGCAAATGTGTGCATTCTCATTGTACATTGTACATAACTTGTGCATACTGTAAAATGAGCAACAAATTATAAAGTCAGAATCATTGGAATTGAATTCCTAGGGAATTAGCAATTGCAGTTCATGACATACTTCATTGTAAAGTTAAATGTCTCTAGATTTTTAATAAGGCTTCTTTGGTTGAACTACATATCTCATGATATACCATGGCAATTCAGCAAGAGGGGAGATAGTGATGCATCATGGAAAATGTAGTCCAGCAAGGTACAGAATGTTGGAGAGAATGGGAGCCTGAGGTACCCAAACAACAACCCAGTGAAGCACCACAGCAGCCCATGTGGACACAATTTAATATCAAAAATTCAATTTTGCAGAAACTTCATTTTCCTTAGAAAAAATGTTTTGATGGAAAATTCCCAGCCACATTGTATTTGACCTATAGCCTCAATGTCATGAGGTATTATTGATCTCCCTACAGGTGAGAAACACAAATAAATTGACTGTTATCTATTTCATAGATCTGCTACAATTTGATTATTAATTAATGCAAATACACCCATCTTTATTGTTACCTTCTCCCTCACCTCACCTCCATATATCTGCTTATTCACCTGTTGTGTTTTGTCATAATCCTAGACTGAGTTCTCTGGGGCAGAGAACCAACATTTTGATTACGTGTTAGTAAACTGCCCAGGACAATGGGGCTTTGATCCCTTATTGAGGCCTCTGGCTGCTACTACAGTATAAAGAATAATGATAATAAGGTCAGTCAGTAGAACTCATTTATTTCTAGAAATTATTTTGTTTAGAGCACACTACAAACATTTCCCCACAAATATCCATTCACATTTTTAAATAAATTTGCTTCTTCTTTTACATCCATATCCCTTTGTGTTAATTTTGCAGGACTATCCTAGCAAGGGAGTTTACCAGAAGTAATTATAATAGAAACAGAGAACTGTACTAGAAAATTAGTGGATTCTGAATTTGAAAAGCATGAGATTTCATACCTGAAACCTGTTTCAAAGACTTGATTCTCCTTTCACTTGGGGTACGTCTCCACTGCAGCTGGGAAGTGTAATTCCCTGCATGAGTACACAGACTTGTGCTAGCTTGGCTTGAGCTAGTATGCTAAAAATAGCAGTGTGGATATTGCAACTCAGGCGGCATCAGCTCAAATTAGTGGCCTGAGCTCAGACTAAGGGATTCAGGTGGGCTTTCACTAAGGCAGCTAGTCTATGCTGCAGACTCCACACTGCTATTTTTAGTGCACTAGCTGAAGCAGAGCTAGCATGAGTCTGTCTGCCTGGGCTGGAAATCACCCTCCCAGCCTCAGTGGAGACATACTCTTAATGCTACATCATTGTAAAGCAGGAATAATTGCATTGTAGTCAATAATTAGACCAATGTTAATCCAGGATTAGTGAGGCTTTAAGAGTTACCTGTTACAGTCTTGAAACATACTGTACATGACACATGAGCCTAGTCACAAGGGCTTGAATTTCAAATGTTGAAAATTTGCAGTGAACTGCAGCTCATGAACAAGCTTCAGGCCAAGAATCATTTGCAGAAATTGTTGGATAAGTAATGTGAAATAATGAATACATTCAAGAAAATTGCTATTTGTTCAAGAACAATTTGCAAACAGGAAAAGAAGCAAAATTGGCTATTTGTCATGAATTACTTAATCCAGCTGTAATTTACCTATTTGCTGGAGGGGCAGCTTCACTGGCAGGCTGGTCATGAGTAAGCAACATGCATTGTACTTTGGAAACTTGCAAGTTATATAAACACTTGGGGCAGTTTATTATTCTTTGTCATTCTGGAGTCCCTATATTCATTCCCCTCACATCAAAGGTTTAGGGAGAGGGGTTAAGGATAGCAGCAAAATGAAGCAAAGAGCAATTCTGTCCGGTCATTTGTGTAAATAACTGAGGAGAAATGTAAATGTACGTGTCACGCTGTCTGGAGTGGCTCACGACCATGAGTGCCAACTACGGGGCAGAATGTCAAAAAGCAAGGCAGACACCCCAAACTGATGGTGGGTTCTATAATTAGATTTCACCAACCCAATAACAAACATGAACTCCTGAAGCACTGTGACAGTCTTACCAGGGATTCAGAGACAGTCCCCTGGGACACTCCAGTCTATCTTGCCACTCAGCCAAACTGGACTTTGTGATGAATGGTCACTTATTCCAAAGATCACCAAATATTCAGGTTGCTCCCAGTTTCAAGAGACCAGTCACTTACCCCAGGTCAATTTGTACCTTAGAGCTCACACCAAAGACAACACTTGTAGCCGATCCTGTAATAAATTGATTAAAGGTTTATTAACTAGGAAAAAGAAATGAGAGCGTTATTTACAGGTTAAAGCAGGCAACATATATTACAAATGAATTACAGTCTAGGGTTCCAAAAGGTGACTGAGTTGTAGAAAACAGGTCATTGGCCTTCCACAAGGCCCAAGCATCGAAGGCGTTGAAGTAAGTCCCGCTGGCCGACACCCTGAGAGCCCAGGGCTATGAGGTCCAGATACACACCCTGACTGTGGGAGCCCTGGGCTCGTGGGACCCCCACAATGAGCCAGTTTTGAGAGCGTGCGGAGTCGGTCAAAGCTACGTTCGGCTCATGAGACAGCTCATGGTGTCTGACACCATCAGGTGGTCCAGAGACATCTACACGGAACACATCACAGGACACCACCAGTACCAGGTCAAGTAATCGAGAATGCCGACCAGGGAAATAACCTACTTCCTTCCCTGACGAACCAAGGGATGCACCCCACCCATGTACTTATTCACTACACTGATACTGACTTGGACTCTTAATACATTCCATGGGTGGCGTACCCAAGCCCACTTATCCACTGACGCGCTAAAAACTCCCAGACCCAAATCTGGGTCTATGCTGGTTATGTGATATGTATGTATCTCTTCATCCTTGTAACTGATACCTGTAATCCCTCATAACTCAAGCCAGACCCCAGATATACAGTACCTTCCCTCTTAACTTGTATATATTTAATTTTAAACATTAACTTTAATAAAATGTTTAAATCTGTCAGAACTGAACGTCTTTTAGAGCTAACCCAAGTTGACGCTGGGGATCTCGGCTTTTGTTTCCTACATAAGAACATAAGAACGGCCGTACTGGGTCAGACCAAAGGTCCATCTAGACCAGTATCTGTCTACTGACAGTGGCCAATGCCAGGTGCCCCAGAGGGAGTGAACCTAACAGGCAATGATCAAGTGATCTCTCTCCTGCCATCCATCTCCATCCTCTGACAAACAGAGGCTAGGGACACCATTCCTTACCCATCCTGGCTAATAGCCATTTATGGACTTAACCACCATGAATTTATCCAGTTCTCTTTTAAACGCTGTTTTAGTCCTAGCCTTCACAACCTCCTCAGGTAAGGAGTTCCACAAATTGACTGTGCGCTGTGTGAAGAAGAACTTCCTTTTATTTGTTTTAAACCTGCTGCCTATTAATTTCATTTGGTGACCCCTAGTTCTTGTATTATGGGAATAAGTAAATAACTTTTCCTTATCTACTTTCTCCACATCACTCATGATTTATATACCTCTATCATATCCCCCCTTAGTCTCCACTTTTCCAAGCTGAAGAGTCCTAGCCTCTTTAATCTTTCCTCATAGGGGACCCTCTCCAAACCCCTAATCATTTTAGTTGCCCTTTTCTGAACCTTTTCTAGTGCCAGTATATCTTTTTTGAGGTGAGGAGACCACATATGTACACAGTATTCGAGGTGTGGGCGTACCATGGATTTATATAAGGGCAATAATATATTTTCAGTCTTATTCTCTATCCCCTTTTTAATGATTCCTGACATCCTGTTTGCTTTTTTGACCGCCTCTGCACACTGCGTGGACATCTTCAGAGAACTATCCACGATGACACCAAGATCTTTTTCCTGACTCGTTGTAGCTAAATTAGCCCCCATCGTATTGTATGTATAGATGGGGTTGGGGTTATTTTTTCCAATTTGTATTACTTTACATTTATCCACATTACATTTCATTTGCCATTTTGTTGCCCAATCGCTTAGTTTTGTGAGATCTTTTTGAAGTTCTTCACAGTCTGTTTCCTAGCTCCAGACCTGTGAGAATCTAAACAGCAAAGAGATGAAGAATTTTCATGTCAGCTATCTTTATTGCCTTTTTCCACAACCCAGGCTAATTGATGAGCTTCCTTGCACATAGCACCTTTATGGGTGTGAGAGGGCCATTAACCCAATCTGTGAAACATCACGATACAAAATGGCCCACTTAGTTTGATAGTCCTCCTGGATGGGTGGAGGAACCACTTCTCCTGCCTGGGTTCACACGTTCAGAGCAGACATTTTTACAGCTATAAAGCAAAACGTATATTACCTTATAGCATGGGATACAGACATTGCAAGTAAGATTAATACATGCAGCAACCTATAAGCATTTTATTGAGTCTAAATACATCCTTGCAAGTCTAATATCTGTCTTGAACTAACATACAGGTGAGCTGGTCTGGTTTCCAGCTATAAATGTGTCAATGCTCAGCTGACATCTATAGCCTTGACAAGAGATGACACCTGATCTACCAGTGTCAAAGTACATAACTGGGAGCAAACTCTTTGCTCTAAGCATGAACGACAGGATCAGACAAAAGAAGGGAGCTCACTGAACCAAAGGAGTATTCTGAAAAAAGGTTAACATATGTCCAGTAAATCTGTGTGCTAAGGCTATATATTTTACTGGACACATTTCAAGGGATCACTATGAATTCTGTAATGCCAGCCTTCTTTATGTGTTTTGCTGTTGGAGGAGTGCGTTGGGAAATCCTCTTGGCTTTAGGTGACAAACCAGGCAGGAGAAGATAATTAGTTGTATCAGTGACTGTTTAAATATGAGCCATTCTATAAAATCCATCCATGAACCCCATGAATGTAACATCTAAGATGACCTTTTACTGTGTTTCAAATCCTATTATTCTATCCTACTTAGCCCATACATCAGGTTTTAACATGAATGTAACAATATAATTTACTTAAATAGCCATGCCACAAGTACAGGAAAAAGCCACTGAGTATGATTAACAAGGAGACAGCTTTGAGGATGTCTGTGTTAGTACAGTATATTACATTTAAAAATACACAAAATGAAGGCCGTTGTGGCTGCTTTTTCTCTAGTTAGTTGTCTAATAGGCTATTTATTTTGGAAAATAGTAATTGAATACCAGCTGCCAGGTAATAAACTTTCTCTAGTCTGTTATAGAAATTAAATTATTAGTAATCAGTGGAGCTCCTGGTAACCATGCATTATGTGTACAACACACTAGCTGTCCTTTAAATCAAGATGTATCTTTTAATCAGAAGTATCTTCTATAAAGACTTCAGAATTGGTTCAAGTCCAAACTGGTTTAGAAACAAAAACAAAGCTCAGCCAATTCAGAGGTTGTGTTAATGTCCCCCCCTACAGCATTTATTATTATTGTTTTATATTTGTATTGCAATGGTATAACTATGCTTGCTGCAGTCACACCTCTGGTTGCAGTATAGAATCACCCTAAGAATACACTTGCTCTGTACTTCATTTATGTTTCACTGCAAACTTAATTTCTGATGTAGTAGAATCCCTATGGCAAGCAAAACACTAAGATATCAAAAATTTCATGCAGCAGGCGCTGTCCTTTTTTGCATGGCATTCTTTCGTGAAGAAACTATGTGCCTGTAACTCAGTAGAGTGTCATTTTCAGGGCTGAAAAATTGGGACTAATTCTGGAATGTTCAAAAGCCTCTGTGGGCACAGGTGGGTCTTGAACAGGCCAGCTGGTGCTCACTGCATAGTTCATTGCTGAAGGGATTTTCCAAACAGGTGGTGCATCACAGCCAAGTCCCCTGAGCACTCTTGGGGCTGACTGCTGCAATAAGGTGTGTCAGGGATATGGTTGGGACTGGCCATTCAATCTGGGTTTTCAAATGTCCCTACATATTCAGCTAGGTGCATCTGACTGAGTCATGTCAGTGGCACAGCTACCTCAGTAGGCTAAAATTAAGCCACTTAGGCAGTGGCCATTCACTGGTTGCACTGCACAGTGTACATCCAGTGACCCACTCCTAACTGAATAAAAAGCTCCCAAACACATGAGACCATGTGTGTTAGAGAGCAGGAGGGAGAGAGAGTGAAAGAGCAGTGGAGACAATCAGTGAGAGAGAAAGAGAGAGCTAACATTTGCTAGGGGCCTTTGGGGTTAAGGCGGGATTGGGGGAGGATGACAGGACAGTTACAAGGAAAGGACAGAGAGGGATGGGATGGGGCCAAAAGGACAATGCTTTTAGAGTTTTGCCACATAGGATGGGGCTGCAGCTGCTATTGGCTGCAGCACAACACCCAAACATGCTACACTGTTACGGCTGGAGGCAAATGAGGAAAAGGAGTCTTGCCTTGCCTCAGAGAGAGGGGGATTATGGGTGGATTAGAGGCAGGAGAGCTGTATGCAGTCCTGCCTGGTAGCTCTTACTTCTGCTTGTTATAAAGCATCCTGGAACGTGCCTGCTGAATGTTTGAGGGGAGGAGGGATATGACCCAGAGGTAAGATGGAATAGCTTTGTAGATTGGGTGCAGTGTAAGGGTGCTTTGTGAGGGGAAACTTCTGCCACCTCACCCTGATGTATTTGCTAAGACAGTGAATGCAGTGTTTTTTCAGCTTTGGTTTCTGACATCTGCTATTCTCTGCAGTAATAAGAGCTCCATTTTGCATGACTTGCTGTCAGCTATTTATAGAGCCCGGCTACTTCCCAGTCACTTCCGACCTATAGGCCACTGGCTATATCAAAACAATATTCTCCATCTGTATGCACTGTCCCCAGGCATAGGTTTTACAGTCCTTTTTTACTCTCACAGAGCAAATACATGCATAACAGCTATTTGTAATGTCTTGCATCATTACTGGATCTCTTCCAATAACCCCAGGTTCACCACATGGCCAAGCATGGCTTCTTCCTGAATGCTAGTAGCCCTGAGCAATAGGGGAATGCTCTGGTATATGCAAACAAGTGGGCATAGAAATGGCTGAATACAATAGCCTGATAATGTTTGCTACTCTCTGAAAACCCCAAAGTCTGCGTGTCATGCTGGAGCCAGAGCACCAAGAAAGTGTGAATGGCTAAAGAGGCAACCAAATTCTCAGAAGTCTAGTACCACCCTTCCTCAGCTTTGAAAATCCTTCTAATTTCCAGAGCAGCCAAGAGTGCCTGAGTTTCCTGCTGCATACCCCAGATGCCTCCTTTGAAAATCCCCCTGCATGACATTTACTTTAATAGGTCTAATTACAAGGAAATGCACTTTTTCAATCAGTACCAAAAAACCAGTAGGTTTTCTTCTTTAACATGCCAACCAGCTGTTTTGAAAGGTACATCTCTAATCTCTTTCCTTCCACATGTTCAAACACATGAAAGTAATTTTGTACTCAACTGTCTATAAGTAATTAGGCTAGAATGTAAAGGAGTCTTTATGTATCAGTTCAGAAAGAGCTACACTCTTAGCATACAGAATAATTATTAGCAATCTTCTTCATCTGTAAGGTATACCTTATGCATTTTACATGAGTCCCCATTATTAACATAACCTGACTATCAAAGCTCCATTGAATCTGGTGTCTTCTTTTTCATGTAACTGACTGAAATTCCCCTGAAATATAATAATTTGAAAACAGCTATGCCAATGATTTATTTCAGCTGTAATTTGTAATTTTTTTCTCGTCTTTGTTGTTTTCCTGTTAAAGACCTAAACCAGTGGGGCTCCAATATACACAAACAAGTGTTCTGCTTTTGCTACAAGATGGATATTAATATTCAGTAAGGGTCCTAGAATACTGCCTTTTGTCAGATTGCCAGGCTAAATTCCCTTAATCCTATTAATTAGGAGGTCACAAATAGAATATTTATTGGGAAACAAAAGTGAGTACCCTAAAGATACATTAAGTCAGATTTAGCAAGTTACTGGGAGCTATAACATGGGGGTGGGTTCTGGGACCTTGCATGGGAATGCAGCATTTGTCTACTGAGTCATCCTGGTGTCAGGTGCTTGAACACTGCATAACTGTGCAGGATAATTACTTCTGAGTCAAAGAGGCAGGTGCAGCTTGTTAACTCCAACCAGGATATAAAAGGGGTTGGATTACCTCTTGCAAGAGTGGTGGGAATTAGGGGATGGGATGGAATAAACTCAACTCAACTCAACTCAACTTATAAGGAGAGCACTAAGCAATATGGGTCTAGCTCTGGGAGTTGCACCCCATGTAGATGAGGGCAAAATTGAGCTTTATGTGCTCAGGTATGTTTCTTGTGGGATGGATCCACACAGAGATGGAGGGGTTGAAGGGATTGGGGAGAAGGTGGTATTAAATTAGACTAGCTACAATTTTTGAACCTCAGGTTAGGCCCCTAATGCCATATTTAAGCACCTGGTGGTCCAGTGCTAGGACACTAGCTTAAGTCCTAGAAAAAGTGGGTTCAAGTCCCTGTTCTGGCATAACTCCCTGTGTGACTTGGTTGGGATAGTCATAACTAGTCTGTCTGTGCCTCTCTTCCCTGCCTGTAAAATAGGGACCATAGCACGCACTCACTTTGCAGGGGTGTTGTGTAGATCAACACACTAAAGATTGTGAGGCACTCTGATGCTATGGTAACTGGGGTCTTGGACAAAATAAGTGACCAGATTTTTAGCAGTACTGAGCCCTCCCAACTTCTTTGAAGTCAGATGGGGATTTAGATCCTAGAGGTACAGAGCAGATGTTTATGGGAGATAAGATCCAGACCTTGTTTATTATCATGGTGAATGTGGGACTGTCTCTCAATAGGACATTCCCTAAGGAACACTAGAGAAGTGTGAGTTATTAATCTAAAAATAAGTAGTGATATTACTGAACAGCACCAAAATGCAGTCTGTCCCATAGGCTTCCTCATTCTCCACTGTATTAAATGTTAAAGACTTAGCGGTGATACGAAGTAAAAGAGCTCACACACGGGTTCTGAGGCTTGCCAAAATTATCTGTATCCTCATCTGACAGATTGTTTTGCAGACCCTGAAATTAGACAAAAGAAGGAATATCCTGCTGGGTCCTCTAAAGTGTGTGTGGGAAGAAGGCAGGGATTATAAAAAATAAAAAGCAGCTAATCTTTTGGTATTGCTCTTTGCTGCAGTGCAGGAGACTCAGCTTCGGTTTGTAATTCCCTAGAGAGAGGTGTGGTCTGAGGCTGCAAATAAAATTAAAGAGCGTGTGCTTTATTTGTATAGCATCATTGGTGTGCACGGCACTTTACAGACACGTATGAACCCAAAGTCCCTGCCCTGAAGAGCATAAAAGCTAAGCAGACAAACTCAAAAGGCAGAGAATGAAGTGCCACAGACAAGCAAAGTGAATGAATGACTGCTTGGTGCACTGTGTGTTAGTTACAAGGTTTCTGCCTGGGTCACAATAGGGAATTATATGACATTTTTATGAGAAATGGTCCAACAGACCAAACCCAGCATACTGAGATAGCAAGTCCACGTGCTCCATTGTGGTGATGGCATTTCAATGAAAAACCATCATTGTGTCAAAAACTTGCCACATTGCAGCTAGATGTAACTGGGTATTTATATGACCTCCCTCTCAGTAGAAACCGAGTGTATATCGAGTACTTACAAATAGAAATATCAATCAGCCTGATTCACTGATATGTTCTAGCTACCTTATACCGCTCATGGATTTATCCAAAGGTATTTGTTCTGTTATTTTGCCAGCTAGAAACACATAGTACTAGTTCCTGTTTGAATAGATTATAGAATCATAGAATATCAGGGTTGGAAGGGGCCTCAGGAGGTCATCTAGTCCAACCCCTTGCTCAAAGCAGGACCAATCCCCAACTAAATCATCCCAGCCAGGGCTTTTTCAAGGCGGACCTTAAAAACCTCTAAGGAAGGAGATTCCACCACCTCCCTAGGAACCCATTCCAGTGCTTCACCACCCTCTTAATGAAAAAGTTTTTTCTAATATCCAACCTAAACCTCCCCCACTGCAACTTGAGACCATTACTCCTTGTTCTGTCATCTGGTACCACTGAGAGCAGTCTAGATCCATCCTTTTTGGAACCCCATTTCAGGTAGTTGAAAGCAGCTATCAAATCCCCCCTCATTCTTCTCTTCTGCATACTAAATAATCCCAGTTCCCTCTGCCTCTCCTCATAAGTCATGTGCTCCAGACCCCTAATCATTTTTGTTGCCCTTCACTGGACTCTTTCCAATTTTTCCACATCCTTCTTGTAGTGTGGGGCCCAAAACTGGACACGGTACTCCAGATGAGGCCTCACCAATGTCCAATAGAGGAGAATGATCATGTCCCTCGATCTGCTGGCAATGCTCCTACTTATACAGCCCAAAATGCTGTTAAGCCTTTTTGGCAACAAGGGCACACGGTAGTAGATACACTAGATACCGTAGTAGAGTACACCATGAGTAGCAGAAAACACAGGGATAACTATTAATATGATTCAATTTTAATGTTATTACAGCTGCATACCACTACAGTAATAAACATAATCTAGATATCATACACTAGAATAAGTGTTTTGGAAATACTATCCCATGATTAAGGCAAAAAGGAAGCACTAATTTTATTTTTATTATTATTTTACCAATGAAGGTAAAAGTTGCATTAAAATTTAATTTCCAGATATATACAGGGCTATTATCCACCACACAGGAAAGAATGCTTACAATGAAAATAGCATCATGCATAATACTTAATGCATTCATGACCACAAAATAAGTATCCCATAGGGACACAAAAACATGGAAACAATACAGAATAGGAACTGAAATTATGTCATATTCTCCTATCCGCAACATTATTGACTTTCTCAGTCCATAAAAGGTTTATAAGGTGCATCCCAAAATGTTCTTTCTCTTCAAATAATGATAGAAATAATCAATTCCATATTATACATCATACATGCTCTAAAGACCTGTGTTCAGCTCTCAGTGGAGAAAATACCTTTGCCAACTCTATTTCCACAAGGATTTCCTTCCTGAACTTGCGGTGATTCTACCCACGCTCAGGAACTTAGATATTACAGAGATGAGCACAACAGCAAAGACTATAAATAAAATAATATAAATTAAATAAATAATAATATGCTTATAAGAGTCTAATTCACCCATGGCCTAAACGTGAACAATTCCTTTACTTCAGTGGTGCTCTCCCTGCTTATGCCAATGGGGAATTTAACCCTTTGTGTCCATCACTATCTGTCTTGATTAGTAATCTGAAGACTGAATGTGCAATATTAGATTAAATTCACCCTGCCACTAAAGGAGGAATGGCCAGTGGATCCATCCCTGCACAGGCCTACAGGCATTGTCCACACCACACCTGACCATACACATACAGAGGAGCTAAATGTCATTTTGAATTCAGATCCCTTAAGTTATACAGCCCCATGGTCAATCAAAGTGGCTCATTAAGATGATACATAATTTTGATATCCTGTAGAGCACCTAATAATAAGGGTAATTTACCTGTCAGTGAATATGCAATAAGCATTAACATAGTGGATTTGTGACTTTTTTTGCTCTGTCTTTTAATTTTAAAATGCATTTTTAATCAGTTTCCTACCCATCTAAAAGTAAGGATTATGAATAAAGAACCATCAAGAGCAGTGAGCTCTGCAGCTATTATTTAAATTGCCCCTTCTTTACAGATGTCACCTCTGCATATTTGTTTGACTTGTATTGCATTCTTGGTGCATACTTTGCTCTTCACATCAGGTCACCACAGTTGTTTCAAAGACTTGAGGCAGCATCTAGAAAGCAACTACTTCCAACTTCATTACACTTCTCTAAATTTTTTAATAATTATTTTAAATAACAAAGTAAAAATATTGGGGCTTGAAAAACACGCTATTGTGTTATCAGTTTAAAATGTCCAACCAGAGCTTGCGCTCCTTAAAATGATGGAAATATAGTACACATACATAGGACCGAATCCTGGCCCAGCTTCTGTGGACACACAGAGGAATGTGGAGGTGTACAGCATCTCATGGGTAGCAGCACAGAGGGAGTGGCCGCCTCTGCAGAGCTGCGATATTCCCCACCTTCCCCCCTGGTGCATGCGTGTAGCATTGGCCAGTGCAGAGAGAGAGAGAGCCAGCATAGCTGTGGAAGCACTCCTGGGGGCATACGCTGGGCCAGGTATCAGCCTGACGCAAGAGGGAACCCAAGAAGTAGCCTCAGTGTGCTCCAGGGAAGTGTAACAACACACTGCTCCTAGCTGGGGCAATGCCTCAGTTCAGCCTGTTGTTTAGTACATGAGTAATACAGGCTTCTTTTTAATGGCAAACTCCCATTGCTTTCACAGCCAAACAGAAGACAAAGTTCATCCATTTTAAAACAAATTACCTTGTCTAACCAGAATGTGCCTCTGAAAAGGGCTGTTACGGCCATGGTGGGGATGGGGACGAGTTCCCATCTCCTATAAAATGCCCCAAGTGGCCAGCTAAACCAACCACATCTGACAGCGAAACTCACCATCACTTGCCTTCGCTCAGCAGAGATGTTTCTATCAAAAATGGAGGTGTGAAAGACGAATATCTGGCACCTTTTAAAAGAAACCGACTGCTCGGGGCAGGTGGGGCTCTTCAGCCTTGGCAGGCAGCCACCGAGGAAAATGAAACTCCAAATTCAAATCAGGGGTGTGATGCCCCTAAAGGCAGATAGTCATCCTTGGATGACAACAGCAGTGGATGCTATCAGGATTATTGTCCATAATTACTCATGATGAGAAGGAAAGTTTTCAGCATAGAGGTGACACATTGGCTGCATATTTGGGGAAGCCAACATACTCGCATGGGTAATTCCAGCAATGCATTTGCGAGGGGTGAGTGGACTCTGAGCAAATCAAAATGACCACACAAGTGCTTTCCATCAGCACATGGAATGTTTGTACCCTGAAAGCAGGATATCTCCAACCAATATAAAATGAGCTCTCATCAGATATGTTAGATATGATTGGTTCATGTGAGTCCAAAGAGACTGGGAATGGAATGATGATTACTGTGGAAGGAAACACTCTGATCTAGAGTGACGACAACAAAATAAGACAGGATGGGGTTGCACTGCAGATCAGAAAGTCGATCAGCCCCTAATAATTACCTGCAGACGGGTCAGCAGCAGGTTGATGACCCTCAGATTGGCAACTCATCCCTACAATGTAACTGTTTTCCAGCACTACACCCCAACTAGTGACAGTGATGAAGAGGTTGAAAAATTCTATGGCAACATCAAGGAGTTACAGTTGTTCACCATATGAACATGTTAGGGGTTGTTTACACAGATGGTTCTCGCTCTGCATTCTGGGATGCATACTAGAAGCCAAGTGGGTTCAAATTTTATTTTAAAATCCCATGTTTCTGCTGTCTTCTCCCCATGCTTCCTTTCTGGGTGGGCTAGCACCCTTTTTGAATTGCTGTCAGCAAACATGAACCTGACAACGCTCTGCTCTGTTATGCTGGCAACTGTGAATTCACAGAGGCTGCACTCAAAGTCGGATGAATTTGGTTTTAGGCTTCACCTACCACATCACCAAGCAGATGCAGAGCAGGCAGCAGGGTCCACAAGCTTCCTGGGTTAAGTGATGGTTTATTTAATCAAAATCCTGTCCAGCTCCTCCAAGATACAGGTTGCATTTCCTCTGCTGGAATTTTTCCAGGCATTCCTGATTTGAACGCAAATCCTCTTGAGCTCTTTGCTCTTTATCCTGCACTGATCAGCATTGCAGTTGTGGCCCATCACAGTCATCTGCTTTGCAGTGCCCACAAAAAGATCTTTATTCCAGTGGCTAGTTGCAAGAGCTTCCTGCACTGTAGTCTGAAGCTTCTCCCCAGTGAGCAATGAGATCCAGGGTCTCAGCACAGCTTCAAGCAGCATCTTACCACCTGTTGTATGACTTCTAGAGAACTATCACAGCAATGCTGATACACTTGAATCCAGGAGCAAATAGGCAAATTCTGGCCCCCACCAGCTTTTAAATGGGGAAGGGAACATCCAGTCAACTTGACATCAGAGCAGTGGAGAGCACACAGGTGAACATGTCAGTAATAGTCTCTCACAAAGCAGTGTGGGATAGCAGTTGGAGGGCTACCAAAGTAGCACGCAGCAGTTTTGCATGCACATGAACCAGTGACCAAACTAACTCAATTCACATTCAAACATAGTTCACTTTGAACTATCCCAGAGTTTGTGATAGATATGGCGTTAGTGCATAATAATGAATTGCATTGTATGTACACTAGCATTTTCAAACCAGTTTAACTCATCTCAGGCTGGTTTAATCCCCCATGTAGACAAGCCTTAATTGCACAAGATGACTGGAATGTATGTATTGGTCACAAGAGTTACCTAAAACAGAGCAACTGTGTTGGGGAGTTTGGGATTTTGGCAAGACAGAGGACTGAGATTTATGCAACTTGTGACTGAAAACTACTTAATATTAATTAATACCTTGTTCGAGTAAGAAACAATGAGCAAGTACCTTCAGAGTCCATTGTAGCACTGACAAACTGAAAGTCTGTGAAATGTTATTGAATTTGAGAAGATGATTGAACAAAAGATGGAGGCTGTGGACCTCTGCATGGGTAGCCTAGATCAGACAGAGCACAACATTCCCTGCTACATTACAGAGACCATGAATGAAATCCTGGGGAAACAGATCCTAAAGATGACTTGGATCACAGAGAAGATTATTGAATTATCTGATTAACAAAGGGTACTATGAATACAAAGGATGACTGATGAAACTGAAGAGATCAAAATCCTCTTACAACACAAAATGCACTGATTAAAATGGCAAAAGAAGAGGGGCTTGAACAACAGTGCATCTATGTACAGAACTCTTTTGCTGCAAATACTACTAGGAAGGGCTACTTATGGCCTACACCATCAATACTCTTTTGAAAGGTTTCTCTGGCAGGAAGATTACCATTTCATCCAACAATTGGGATAGGTTTTGCCTAGAACTGTTGTGATGGTGTACCCCATAAGGCTTCATGGGAATATGCTTATGAATGTATATATAATATAACTGGAATATGTTTTATGCTACATATGCCATGTAACATATCTCTGTAAAGGTTATGATCTACTGAATCTATTAATCCTATTTGTATGCATGTATCATTTTTTTATTTGATGTTATGAATATTGACTGGGCACTGGCTTGATTTTTAAGTAGCCCTTGTAAAGCATTTGGTCAGCTTCTTGAGAAAGGAATGTGCAAATTAAGTGCCCAATCAAGAAGCATTTAATGGACAATGGATCTTGGGAGGCTCCAATCCACATAAGAAGTCTACATAAGGACGTTCAAGGTAGCAGGTAAGGCATGGCTGCTGCCTGTAAAAACTGAGTCATGCATGGACATGTGACTTGCCCATGTAACTCCAAAACTCCATCTTGGAGCTGGACTTTACATAGCAGAGAGGAGGAGATCTCCATCCACAAGTGGAAGTCTATTTAAACCCCTGGGAGACCCCTCCATTTTGTCTTTAGCTGACGAAAGGGATAGCCTCTCTGCCCCCAAGGATACCTGAAAGAAACTGGAACAAAGGACAGTAACTACAGGGGGTGTGAGTGATTGCTGGATTCAGACTAGAAGGAGACTAGTCTGTAAAAGGAAGCTTACTGGAATTCCTCTAAGGGTGAGGTTTTTATCTGTATTTAGTTTTATTACTGTATTAAGCTTAGATTTGCATGTTTTATTTTATTTTACTTGGTAATTCACTTTGTTCTGTCTGCTATTACTTGGCACCATGTAAATCCTACTTTCTGTATTTAATAAAATCACTTTTTACTTATTAATTAACCCAGAGAATGTATTAATACCTGGGAGGGGTGGCAAACAGCTGTGCATATCTCTCTATCAGTGTTATAGAGGGCAAACAATTTATGAATTTACCTTGTATAAGTCTTATACAGGGTAAAACGGATTTATTTGGGGTTTAGACCCCATTGGGAGTTGGGCATCTGAGTGTTAAAGATAGGAACACTTCTGTAAGCTGCTTCCAGTTATGTCTGCAGCTTTGGGGCACACAGTTCAGACCCTGGGTCTGTGTTGGAGCAGACTGGCGTGTCTAGCTCAACAAGAGAGGGTGTTGGAGTCCCAAGCTGTCAGGGAAAGCAGGGGCAGAGGTAGTCTTGGCTGATTCAAAATATCTATGGAAGTGTGATGGCTTTGGCATTTGTAGGACATCAATATTTGGTCTGACTTGAGGACAGGTGTCAGGCCTGCATTCTGCCGTTGACTCTTCAACTGTTATCTTGAATAAATTAAGAAGCACAACTGATGGCAACCTACAGGAAGATATAGCTATTGGCCCAAACTAAAAATTCTGTGCTTTGCTAATGATATTTGCCCGATTGGACCATCACAAAAAGAGGTGCAAAAAATTCTAGACAGAGCTGCACTGGAAGCAGAGAAATTAAATCTAAAGAAACCACATGAAACATCAAAGACAATGGTGACATCTAAGTCTGGTGACAAGGTGAAGATGAATACCCAAATCTGAAGAGGCATCAGAGTGCATTGAGCATTTCAAATACCTGGGTAGTATGATTACAAGGGATGCTAAACTTCACTTAGAGTTCCAACATAGAATTGGACTTGTGACTGCTGTTCTAGTGACACTTGGCCATATTTGGAGAAGCAAAGTTATTTCTAGGCAGTGTAAAATGAAATTTCTTTGGCATTTGGCTATGTGAATGTGAGACATGGATGCTAAGGCAACAGGACATTAAGAAGCTTTATGTCTTCAACTTGAAATGCTGCAGGTGATTGCTGCACATTAGCTATACCTTGCACACAACTAACAAATAGGTAATCACACAAATTTCCAGCATAACCAGAGTGAAACCTGATATCAGTACAACCAGACAAAGAAATCGAGAATTCGTGGGACCTGTGAGTCGGATAAGCACAGGAAGATTGCCAAAGCAAGTTTTGAAGGGATTGGTGCCAGGTGACAAGGGCAGGTTCCCCCAACCCCCCCCCCTACACTTCCCCCCCCACCCCATCCTTCCGGCAAGTGTGGGTCACTGATGTGGCTGACTGGACAGGATGAGGTATGGCGCACTTCTCAAGGCTGTGAGAAGACCATGAAGTGTGGAGGAAGAGATTGATGGCCAATTACTCCCCTTTACTTTTCATTGTGATGTGACTTTATAGTGCTTTGCACTGTGATAAATAAAATAATAATAATAATAATAAATCAGAATGAAGAATGTTTTAGATGTGTTTTAAAATGAGCTGTGATACACCAAGGGTTTTTCCATCATCGTTTAGGATTTAAAAATTGTGTTCCCCATCTCTTATCAAAAGATTTGGCTAGACATACCCAACCAAATGCAGTCCATCCAGCTCCTATGGAAATCTCTGGAGCAGATTCACAGGGGCAAGATCATGGCCTGATCTCACGTGGCCCACAGTGGGGAGGACGTAAGATGCATAACCTTCCCCCACATAGCCCACAGAAAATCCACTCTAGCAGGCCCTGCTGCCAAGAGAGCACAGGATCTGCTTTCAAATTCTTCTTGCTCTGAGAGCAGCTTGCCAAAAGAGGGGGCAAGAACTGGAGGAGAATAGAAAGAGTCATAGCTCCACATACCCACTGTTCCCTACACCCACCAGCATAGCTGTCCAGCCTCACAGGGGGGACATGCTGCACTCCTTTGCAGGACATGGCAAGTTACTCAGAGGCACAGTGCCTCTCTGAGACAGAGATCCAAAACTAACAGAAAACTAACAAACAAAAAAACAGCTAACCAACAAGATAACCCAAGCAGCGTTTTCAGACCCCAAAAAGAGAGAAGGGCCAGAGACCCATGAAGTCCACCCGGCACTTTGTTATAATTGACAAAGCCCTGGTTGGGATGATTTAGTTGGGTTTGGTCCTGCTTTGAGCAGGGGGTTGGACTAGATGACCTCCTGAGGTCCCTTCCAACCCTGAGATTCTATGATTCTATGATTCTACATGGAAGGTGCTCAGACACTGCAGTAAGTGACCTTGGAAAATCCTAAAACAGATTTGCAGATAAATTCTCCCTGTGCTTCCCTTGTGGATGTGCAGCTTTACACAGCTCATTGCAATGAACAGTGGCTTCAAAGCGTCAGTCTAGACATTGGTGACTTAAGCAGTGGTGTGTGTTGCACAATGCAGCATAAATGGGTGCAGATGGTAAATGCTACTTGTGACAAGTTGGCATTTAGCGGGTGTGCAGAATGACTGAAATTTACAACCAAAAGTCTAGCTTCTGTCACCTATACTCACCCTGAATTATACTCACTGGAGTCTATCCTGTTAAATCATGAGTAGTAATTGAGGGTAATTTCAATTTATTCTTAATTTTGATGAAGTAAAAACGTGTTTAGAAACTAAGTACATTGCTTCTCAAGCCCACGCAGAGGAGGGCGATGTGTTGACAGATCCAGTTGACATTAAGTTTCCCAAAAGTTATTCTTTGACACAGAATTTCAATAGTTCTCCCTTCTCCTCCGCTTTTTTGTTTATATTGTAGCTTTTCTCTGTGCTTATATTTTTTGCATGACATAAATTATACTAATAGCCAATGTCATGGGAATTCATCTCTTGTTGGTTTAACATTGTTTATCAATTTTTTTCCTCCCTTCATTCTTTAAATTATAATTGTCATTTCCCCTAAAATATGTTAATGCTCTCCAGGATTTTCTGTTGTATAATCTTTCCATCCATGAAATTCTTAAATGTATACGTGAAATTGAAACCAATGGGCCAGATACATCACTAGGCACTGGCTGCTTTGAGCCACTCTAATGTAACAAACAGACCTAAACCTACCTTAATATTGGCTCAGCCCTGCAAGGTGCTGAGCACTCTGACCCAAGTCCAGCGAATCATTTAAAGATAGGGCTTCGGTGGGACTATGCACATGCTTAAAGCGCATGCTTACGTGCCTCACTGTACTGGGGACAGAGCATTCAGCATCTTGCAGTATCCAAGCCCTTTGTGTACATACAGCCCAATGTGCAATGAAGAGGACAGAGCCATGTCCTTTGTTTTTTATGTCTTAGGGCAGCGGTTCTCAAACTGTGGGTCAGGACCCCAAAGTGTGTCAGGACCCCATTTTAATGAGGTCACCAGGGCCGGTTTATATTTGCTGGGGTTTGGGGCTAAAGCACAAGCCCCATTGCCTGGGGCTGAAGCCCTCGGCTTTGGCCCTGGGTGGCAGGGCTCATGTTACAGGCCCCCTGCCTCGAACTGAAGCCCTTGAGCTTCGGCTTTGCCTCCCTGCATCCTCCCCAGGGTGGTGGGGCTCAGGCGGGCTCAGGCTTCAGTTCCTCCTCCTGGGGTCATGTAGTAATTTTTGTTGTCAGAAGGAGGTCGTGGTGCAATGACGTTTGAGAACCCATGTCTTAGGGTGATTGTTGCTTATTGATGGCAGAACAAAACAAAGCCATGAGTGAATTATCCTTGGTCATTCCAAAGGAATCAAGCAATGTATGGAGCAACCCCCATTTAAACAAAACTCTTCATTACCCAAAGGGCCTTCTTGTCTCCTGACAGTAATACCTACCATGTGTTGCACACCTGCTTGCCCTATATTTTCTGAAGGTTTTTGCCAAGTGAGGTTGTACCATATTACTCTGAATTCTGGCCCATACCATATTTCTACCAAAACAGAAGGCATGTGGGGCTCTATTTTGGGTTTAAGGGCATGTCTATGCTACCGCTTAAGTCAATCTCACTTATGTCGCTCAGGGGTATGAAACAGGCACCCCGCTGAAAGACACAAGTTACAGCCACTTAAGCACTGTCCACACCAACACTATGTTGGTGGGAGATGCTCTCCCACTGACATTATTCCACCTTCACGAAAGGTGAAAGCTATTATGCTGACGGGAGAGCGCTCTCCAGTCGGCATAGACCATCTTCACCAGCTGCACCAATGTAGCACTTCTAATGTAGACTAGTCCTAAGTCACAACCCTATGTTAAGGCTAGTGTGGTGCAGTATTCACTCACTACCCTGTTCAAATGGCCAGTTCTTCTAGGCAGTGCAGATGGCAGATAGGAATGGCACGTGTGCTTGCCTCTCTGCGGGAGGTAGTTGGGAACAAACAGAAAGAAGTCTCCTTCTGGCCTATCTTCATATGAGTCAGTCACAGTCTGGACCTTTTTAATTATTATAGGGTGTGATTTTCATAGCTGCTGAAATGCAATTGGGGAAATAAAATGACAATGTATTGACAGTGGTTCTCAATAGCATTATAAACATAGGTAACTCCAATGGACAAAAGATAGATAAACAGTATGTTAAGAGAGTTTCTTAGTCTAGTGAGGTGGACCTTGCTTAGAAAAGAGTTGCTTTTGACTTTGCCAGTATGGGTCCAAGCTCTTTCCAGAACGTGTCCTTTGTCTCCTCTTTGAGATTTCATGAGCACTATTTCTAATGGGAAGGAACTCTCTGAATAGAGATGTTGCTCATCCAGACGTATTCAGAACTCCGAGGTGGAGTCTGTTTCTTATTGCTTGCTTTAAAAGTCACTTATCAGATTGTTTTTGAAATTCGTTTGCTTCTTGCTTTTATTTCCCTAGAAACACAGCCAATAAGGAATGCAGAAGAAGCCAAGTGGCACTGAAGAGAAAGCTGGAGTAGAAATGTAATCCTTCACTCAGACTGAAATCTTTTCTTCTACTGCTTTCTCTCTGTCTCACCTGAGATATTGTTCTTTGTATGCTCCTCTCTGGGAAGAAATATTCCACACACTTTTAAGCAGCTTGATTTTATTGGGGAAGGTGATGATGAGCTGGAGGTAACATGAGTCAGATTAAGTGCTTTCAGGTGTGGTGTCTCACTCAGGCTGCTGGTTTCCTTTCCCCCTGATAATGTATTTACAAGGACAGGTCTTTTCTCGTCTTCATTTGTGCACATCACAAAAAACACCTCATTATTTGAGACAATTGGCAACTGTCCCTGCTCAGGATCGAAAAAGCCAAGTTTGGGAAGGTCAGTTTTGATGTGTGTTGGCAGAGCTGCACAATGCTCCATGAATGAATCTGTCTAAGCAGTACTAAGTCTCCCTGCATTAACCATACTAACATTTTTAAAAAGCATTTCTGTTTGTACATCAGTGCTAGATTGTGTCCTGGTCCTACAAGGCCATGCAGGGTATCCGGGGAGATTAAAGACCCACCCTCCAGTGGAGCCACATAGAATCAGCACAGATTAGGGCTCCGAGTTTGGGCAGGGTAGCAGGGGCTGTGTGTAAAGTAACCTATCCCACATCAGCAAATGGATGAGTTGGGGCAGGGAGTGGGTGGTCCCTGTTTAGAGAACATTCTCATGGAGAGGAATGATGGTCTGGTAGTTAGGCTGCTAGCTGAGACCCTGGAAGATCTAGGTTCAGATCACTGCTGGGTCATGTGTTATGATTGTTCTCTTTGTGCCTAAGTTCCCTCTGTGTAAAATGGAGACAATAGCACTTCCCTACCTCTTGGGGGGAGTGGGGGTGTTGTGAGGATAAATATGTTAAAGATTGTGAGGTGCTCAGAAATTATGGTACTGCATCCATAAAAGCCTACCTAAGATAGATGATTGTGTGGAGCTTTAGCTCTGTAAAAACGGCTTCTTGCATAGCATTGTATGTGTGGGGGGAGATGTATTCCTCATAAAGGGATGGAGATTAAATTATTCCCCCACTTCCCACCCCTCCAACATACCCTGGTCAAGAGTGTTCATTCTCTGAGATACAATTCTTTCCAGGACTTCTCCAAGAGTGGGGCATCTACATGCCTCCTCATAATCAGGGCTGAGTCTAAAGTTCCATCTGTTCCTTAATGAGTACATGCCTGTATAAATCCCATGTAATTTACCTTGCATTTAAAAAAAAATGAATGGGACATGAAAGTTCCATCTTTGTATTTATTTTGCCTCATAAATATGCATTTTCCCCATGACCCTCCCGCATCCTGGCACAGAATTGTGCTGTTTTTCATGTTACCATTATAGAGTGTCACATAAAAAACCAGTTCCAACAGAGACACAAAAAATCTCACACTCAGCTGAGCCCATAGCTTTCCTTTAATAATCAATGCTTCATGTAATCCTTTTTAAACTGATAATTGTGAATGTCTCTTTGATCAGTGTATATGCTTACTTTGGATATCTGATTAGCCAACACCATATTGTGTGTTTTTTTTCCTGTCAGAAGCCATCTATCTTCTACTAATGTGGTCCCCGTCACCATAAGATGCAGAGAATTTTCATGTATTTAAAAATAGAAACAACATTTTTTTCTTTCTTTTTCCCAGCCACTAGGAAAACCAGTTTGATTAGTTTATAGGTTGGTTGGTTGTGTAGATTTGTGTGCAAGGATAAGTGTTTTAGCTGTGTCTCTGTGTTTGTGTGCATATGGAAATGATTGTGGGAAAGCTAAGCTGAAGAAAGGACTCTTGCTTTTGGTTCTGAAAATGGTTAGTTCCCTTGTCATCCTTATCTCTTATGGAAGTGAGTTCCATAGTCCAGTTCCTTTGGAAGTTCTCTTTCCTGCACTCTGAACTGCCTCTTCTCTCCACTGGAGAATAGTTTCATTGTTCCAGTAGAAGGCAGCTGTCATGCGAGGTCATGATCTCTCAGCTAGCTAGGACTTACCCACTGGAGGGCTTTCAATACCAGGATAAAAACCTTGCACTATCTGGACTCCATGCAGAGCACCAGCATGATGAGTTCATGGTGACCTGTGTTCTGAAGATGATGGGTTGCTGTATTTTGTACCAGATTATCTGTTTCAGGGTTTCATTCCTAGATAGTTCAGTGGAACAATACTGATTTTCAACAGCTGAAGTTACATCTAAAATAAGTTGCAACAATAAAGCCTGTACATGGATCATGAAACTATGGATGCCATGGCCAGTTCTGTGTCTGACAGGAGAGAGCATGATTTTCTAGCCAGTCAAATGGAAATGGGTGTCTTGCATCAATTACTATTTTGAGCTTCCAGTAATGCTGGAGAGTCCAAAAAGAGTCTAAGGCTGCAGAGCAATTTAATAATCAGAGGGCAGGTGCCTTTGATTGGGGAGGAATGTTATAGAGGAGGCAAATTCCCCAAGGCAATCCCTCTTCCCATCAGCGTATCCGCAGGCAGCTGCTTTTCATCCAATTGACTAGGTGCACTGAGAAACCCAAGAGATCCTTCAACACTAACCTGGGACTCATCAAAGTGATATTGCTGAACCCGTCTTCTGGCTATTGCTATGGACAAACACAAGGCAGTCCTGCTCCTGCAATAGTGTCAGTCTAAAACCAAGTCATGGCATCCACTTAGCACCTCTGTGGGAGACCTAAATGGATTTTGTAAATTCCATTGGTAAATTAGTGCTAGAGCCATTCACATAAATCTTGCCAGTAGAATGATTTACCACAACTGTACTATTATTAATGTTCAGTAAATTAGGTCCATAAAACAACATTTGCCTCGCCATTAACAGAAGATAATCCACAAAGCTAATTTCTACCCCCTCTTTATTTTTTTATAATGCCCTTCAGCTCTCTAAGCGGCATGTACTCATCAGTATATTGATAGCACTAACACAGCATTCTCTTCAGATCAATTACTGAACTAGGGAGACTAGTACAGACAATCTTTACTTGTGGTCTGAGAAAAAAATCATTATTTATGAGAGCAAACAAAACTGTATCATTGTTCTTCAATACAAAACACATGTTCCTGGGAGCACCAGCCATTTTCAGACTATCATTAGTCAAAGTACAGGTTAGCCCTGGACAATATTGGTGATTTCAGAATCTGGTTGAATTGACATCTTAAAACAAAGCGAAATCCCAATCCTGGGAACAACCAAGACAAACAAAAATGATTAACAACCACTTTAAAAGGTAGCCAACGGACAAGTGTCACAGAGCATGAGACAGCTTCATTATGTGTGTTACTAGCAGCTCTTTTTCTTATGTTTATAAATAAAAGCCCCAAGCCCTATGTTTCAATAATATAAAGGCTGTGTGAACATTGATCCCCGATTCTTAACACATGGTGTTGTATTTAGGGGGAAAGACTTAATTGTGTGTAGGTAATCAGCCCGATCTCTCAATGTTCTGATTTTTTTTCCATTTAAACTGAACTCTTTAAGTGCAATGCTGTGAGTTGCTGAGCAGCCTCAACTCCTGTTTAACTCAATGGAACATGAGGATGACCAACACAAGATCAGGCCCTTACTCGAGGGTTCTGCAATGCATGTTTGCAGAGGTGTTTTGATGTGAAGATGACAGCAGAATACCAAAGCAGAAGAGTCTTTCTGGCCAGTGCTTCATGTATAAACAGCGATGTGGGGAATTGTCCAGTCAAGAAGATGACCAAACTCAATAAATAATCCCCAGAGTAATGAGAGTAAAGGATTCCAGCCTCACGAGGTGGATAGCATGATTTGTAGGCAACATAAATATCACTATATCATTACACAGTTTGGATTCAATGGAGATAACTGGAACAGTGTGCATAGTCTGTGAGAACAGTTTTGCATGTGAGGTTTTCATTCCGGAGTCCAACTGAGTAAACCCAACCTGACTCTCTACTTTGTTCTCTCTGGAGGAATCTCTTTCAGAAGACAATATTCTAACCAAGCACTTCTTCTGGAGAAGGGCATATCTCCACAACTGTGCACGGTCTGATTTTATTTATACAAACAGAATACAGCAAATTCTCACATCTGTCTTTTTATCTGTATTTTTCTAAGTGCAGTGAAAAAAGGGGATGTGATCCATAGAAAGTAGGCATGTTCTCTCTACAGCTCTACTGCCTGCACAGCTACCCCCATCCCAGAAGTACTCATGTGGGCTCATCATACTTGAATTTATTCTGTCTACAGATGGAGTGAGTGAGTGAGTGGCTGCCAAGAATCAGGTCCATCTTTGTTCCCCCACCGGGACCATTCATGCTATGCAAGCAGAGGTGGGTGAAGAGTGCTTCTGCAGGTGTCAGCTGGAATTCACCAGGGAACCTACAAGGGAACAGTAAGAAAGAGAAGAACTTATAACCATGCAGCACCAGACAGGGTACATGATGTGGAGAATAGGGATGTTGGTCCTAATGTGGCTGGGGGGGGGAGGGGAAGGGGCAGGGGAAGGGCAGTTCCCCCGCCCAGCAGCCTTTTGGTAGATGCATGATGCCATTGCAAGCATATTCTGCAATTAAAAAAAGGAGGCTCAGGACACAAATCTTCACACGCTCCAGTGTTGCGACCTGAGGGCACCAATCAGCCACGGCAGCACCCTGTGCCCCTGCACCACAACCCTAATTTGAGCCCGGTGTGGAAGGAACACCTCAGAGGGCTGAGAGGGGCTGGAAAGTGTGCCCACCCTCCATTCACCCAGCAGTGGTGGCTCCTGCAACTCAGGGCTGAGCCTGGCTCCCCATTCCAGGTGTTGTGACTAGGGTTGTCAGGTGTCCAGTTTTCAACCAAACACCCACTCAAAAAAGGACCCTCCCCAACCCTCCTCAGTCTGGTGAAAATAAGCGAGTGAATGAGGGTTGGGGAGAGCGAGCGACGGAAGGAGGGGGGATGGAGTGAGTGGGGTGGGGCCTCAGAAAAGGGGCAGGAAAAAGGTGTTCAGTTTTATTCAGTCAGAAAGCTGGCAACCCTAGTTGTGACATTGCACACAAGTCATGTGGCACTGTTACCCCACACATCATGTTGCAACACCACACACTCAAATTTGGCCCAGCCACTCCTCCTGAATGGCACTCTGACCCTGTGTGCAGGTTACAATACCTGGACTGGGGAGCCGGCTGGGCCTAGCCCCATGGGACAGGAGCCGCTGCTGCCAGATGAGAGCAGGGGGGGGCTCACTCTCCAGCCTTTCCCCTCCCTTCCCTCAACCATCCCCTCAGGGCCAGGATTAGGGTTGTGGTGCAGCAGGAAGGATGCTGCTGTGGGTAGTCAATGCCCTTTTGATGTGGCAAGGAGGAGGATGAATACACCCATTGACTAGGGAGGCTCCATGCACCATTTGGTGGTCATAATACACAGGCATGATAACGTGTGAAATTAGCAAACCAATAGAGATATCTGAAAGTGGCACCCCCAACGACCATCCTCCCTGGCTGCAAAATCTGGCTCCATCATTGGTGGAGCCCTCCTGCAACAGCTGGGGGGACAGGAGTGATAGCCAGCAGCAGCAAAATTCTCAAGTTGGGAGAGGAAGGATGTTATCACTTCATCCCATTGGGTTCTGGATTCCTGGAATCTGCTACTGCTACCCCAGATTCCCACCTCAGAGTACAAGGTTTTGTCCCTTTCTCATTTATTTGAATCTTTGGCCCCTGATAATCCACTGTTGTTTCTTTTAATGTTGCCACAGTATTGCTGCTGAGCTCCTGCTCTCCACTGGAGTCTCTTCTGGCCTTGGATTTCAGTCTGCAGTCCTCAGTGAAATTTGTGCAACATTCACTCACTCACACACAGAAGAATTTATAATATAATATATCAAGTCATGCATAGTTTTTTAGAACATGGAAGTCACAGAATCCATGACTCCCCTAGTAGAAATCCAGCTTTGGATCTAATAAATAATGTATGCCACCTCAGACATTTTTTCTTTCTGTATATGGTGGCTTGCTTCATGAGACATGCAAATTAGTTTCATCCTACTCTTTAGTGAGTACAGATGCTCTCTCGGCTTTTGTTACCTGTTCTTCATAAGTTATTATTTACACAACTCTAAAATTTATTGGGTAGGGTTAGTTAATTGAAGGAACAAAAGGGAAAAACCCAGACTGTTGCCTAATGTACAAATTGTTAATTGTACAAAACAGTTATCTGAAATTTACTCTGAAAATGGAAAATAAAGTTAGCAACAAAATTTCAAATCTGGTGGTACAGGACCTTAAAGGACAAAAAGAACTAGGCCTTGTCTAAACTACAGTTTTGTCAGAAAAAAAGTTTTTGTCAGCTTTCATTGACAAAACAGTGGAGATGTACACACTGAAATACTCCTCCCACCAGTGTAACTTCCCGGCTACACTAACAAAATAAAACCACCTAAATGAGCGGCACAGAGCTTTTTGCGATGTAGTTAGCCAAAAAAGGCAGCACCAGAGGCCTTTTAATCTGGCAAAGGCACATTCAATGGTCATTCAGCACCTGCTGAGCCTGTTGTTGAAGCACTCCTTGCTGCTGTCTAGGTTCCCAGTGTAAGGCTTCATGAGACACAGGAGTAAGGGTTAGGCTGGGTCTCCCTTGGATCACTATGGACATTTGCACATCCCCAATTGGAATCTTCTGGTCTGGAAAGAAAGTCCCAGCATGCAGTTTTCTATACAGTCCAGTGTTCCTAAAGATGTGTGCATTGTGCACTTTCCCTGACCAACCCACATTGATATCAGTGAAATGGCCCCAGTGATCCACCAGTGCCTGCAAGACCTTGGAGAAGTAGCCTTTTCAGTTGATGAACTCCATCACAAGATGGTCTGAGGCTAAAATTGGGATATGCTTGCCATCTATCACCCCACTGCATTTAGAGAATCCCATTGCCTCAAAGCCATCAATTATTTCCTGCACATTACTAAGAGTCACAGTCCTTCATAGCAGGAGACAATTAATGGCCTTGCACAATTCCATCACCACAAGCTCCACAGTGGCCTTTCCAACTCCAAACTATTTGCGATTAACCATCTGGATTTCCAGCTTCCACAAAGGGATCATCACTTGCTTTTCCATTGTGAGGGTAGATCTCATTGTGGTGGCCGTGCACTTCAAGGCAGGGGTGAGCTCTGCACACAGTTCCAGGAAGATGGCTTTGTGCATCCAAAAGTTCTGCAGCCACTGCTCATCATCCCATACCTGCATAATAATACAATCCCAGTGCTTGTTTCCCAAGCCCAGTACCAACGGTCCACCATGTGCAGCTTCTCCATGCATGCCAGCAGCAATAATGAATTGTTCCTTTCCATTGCACACAGTATGGCAGGCATCACAGATTTGCTTTCTGTTTCCCAGCTCATGAAATACTGCAGGACCAGCCACATTGTGTTCCTAACGCTCATCACCAGACTGGTCAGCAGTTCAGGATCCATGCTTTCAGGCAGAGATGGCAAGCACACAATTTACAGGGGCTGTTCAAAAACTGCATGAAATTAAGTCAGAAGCACATGGAATGATGGGACCAAAAAGAACTGCATCATGGGATGTTGAACATGCCCCCATGATGTACTGAGATCCATTCCCAGATCTCCCAGCAGCAGAGGGTGGCGAGTTGTATAGTGGGATAGCTATCCACAATGCAACGCTTTCTCAGTCGATGCAAGAGCACTGCGTGTGGACGCATTCCACCGACCCAAGGAGCTTTGTGTGGATGTGCACAACCGATGTAATTAAAGCAGCATATGATTGTTGACCTAATTTAAGTCGACTTTAATCTGTAGTGTAGACAAGGCCTTAGTGAAAGATTTCACATATCAAGCTATTCCTGAAATCAAATAAAGTTTTACTTTAAATAAATGCTACACTTGAACTTTGTCAGAGAAGTGTATCTGGTCTAATCACCTGAAGAGCTTTACATCTTAAGGGCTAAACTTCATTCTTTGTAGGTATGCTTGTTGAAAAAAAATGCCTCAGATTCTCAGATGGTGTAAATTAGGATGTTTCCTTTGGCTTCAGTGGAACTCTGCCAGTTTACACCAGCTAAAAATCTGGCCTGGTATTCATATTTTTTTTAATGCTTGATAGGTAGAATATCCTCCTGATACATGTCCTTACATAAGGTCTTTTTTAATTGTTTTGTTAGCCCTGGGATGATGATGGAAAGATGATAATCGCAATAATAAATTATATTAATATTGCACTTTTCATCTACAAGACTCCTGAAACACTTCACACATTCTGTGGCAGATTCTCAACTCGCACCACTTTGTATCAGGAGTAATTCCATTCAAATAACTGAAGTTAAACCAGAGTAAAATTGGTATAAGTCATGCCTTATATAGATTTCTGGTCAACAAATGCTACATGCAGATCATGAAAAAATTAATATGGAATGAAAATTTTTAATTTTGCGCAAAATTTTTCATGGAATTTCCTGTTTTATTCAATGAAGTAAAAACTACTAGAAAAGAAAGGGGAAAAGAGAATGGCAGGATACAATTGTGGTCTTCAAAAACTGACATGTTTTCAGATTTTGTTTAATTGAAAAAGTGGAAAATTTTAACCAAAAAAAGATTTTTCTATTTTGGTCAAAAAAGCCATTTTTAATTTTAAAAAGATATTTAAATTAAAACATTTCAACCAACTATACTTATATACTCACCCGTCACTGAAAATGGTACCAGCTGTGGGGTGGACCATTTATCTATTCTACTCCATCAATGCTACTTTTAGAAGAGGAAGGGAAGACTAACTTCACTCACTGAAACTAAATGGGCCCAGAGGGGATTTTAGCTAGCCAGAAAGTAATTACCCATGCTGGAATTTTGTTAGTGCATTGGATTAACCCTGCCCTTGCAAAATTGTCATGGTGGATATAATGAACATCAGTGGCTTGAATTTTAAGTCTTGCCTATAGAATATTTTTATAATTTCACTTTACTCATCTATTTTTTAAAATCATTATTACTATAAATAGTCATGGACTCAACTAAGAACCTAAGTGATCAGTGAAAAATTCAAAGGCTTATTGCTATTTAGATATTATCTTCCAGACAGTATCATCTCTTGAGAGCTAAAATTCACCATCCTCACATCAAGCCCTATCTATGAGATACACAGTGTTATATTTTACCATTTAAAATAGGAATGTAAGGCCAAATTCTGCTCTCAGTTACATCGGTGCAACTCCAGTGAAGTCAGTTGTGTTGCAACAGTAACAGAATTTCCCTTAGTTTGTCTTTGCTGCTGTCTCTAGAACAAAAAGAGTACAAGTCATTTTTAAAGCCTACATTTTCACTTTGTCTTGCACTGATGCTCTCAAACAAGGCAGCTTTAGTTCCCAGCTAGTACAGTTCAACTAAGATACTCAAAGAAATATCCCTGCAGCAACCTTCCATATCTTTAAGGCTCCTAGAAATGTTGTTCACATGCTGCTTTGCTGATCCCAAGAGAGAATCTATAATACAAAAAAGAATCTGGACTAGTGAAACTGCAAAACAAGTACTGTATAGTGCTTATGGTTTAGAGAAAGAAAAACAGAGTTAGAACTGTTTGGACTTCCAGGAGAGTCAGCTCTGTCCTTGAGCATACTGATATGGGGAAACTAGACATATAAAGGAGATTCCAGAGCTTTCATTGGGATTGTCTGCTTGCAGAGTTGTTCTGGTTTAACTAAAAGCATTTAAAAAAAAAATCACACCTTTTGGGGTAAATTGGTATAAAAGGTGGTTGGAACAATTTTATTTGAGTTTAAACCCAGGCCTATTCTGGTTTAGCTGAAGTCAGGTAAGAACAGGTTCAAGCTAAACTGCAATAAACCAGTCTTAAGTCAAAATCCACATGTCTATACTGCAGTTTGCATCAGTTTCACTAAACAGGGCAAGTTTGTGTGGAGACAAGGTAATTATAAAAAAGTAAGTTTAACCCTGATAATATAAACCAATCACTAGCAGCTTGGCTCCACTTCAGTCACAGGAAGCTGGAGGCCACACACACACACCCCTCTGCCCTTCCAAAAAACGGAGACATTTTAGATAAGATGAGTTAAGTTTGGGGTGTGTTTTAAAAGATCACTCTCCCCAGAACCTGAGGCTTAAATTTGTGCACAGTGCCGTGATGATGGTGGACAGGCATCAGCTGCTTTTGGTGTGATAGCACCAAAGAGTCATTTCACAGATCTGTGCCAAAATGCTAGGGCCAGCTCTGAGCGCCAATCTCTTGACAACTTCAGAATAAAAATCACAAAAAGGTCAAACACCTACTTGTTAGAAGCATGGTAGTTAAATGAGAGGTGGTGAATAAATGTATCTAGTACAGGTAAATTAGTGTGGAGTGGGAGAGCAGATTAATGTCAACAGGCTTTAGATCAGAACTTTATTCCAAACTGCCGTGCTCACAACTACTCCAACAATGTTTACCTTCCAAGTTACTGTCAGTCATAATAATAATATAATAAAAATAATTTTGAATATGAAGCACTTATACAGTGCTTAACGGTACAAAAGCAGCGCTGAAATGTTAACAGATTACTCCTCACAACCCCTACAGAGCAGATAAGTTTTATCATCCTGTTGATAGATGGAGATACAACAATGGAGAAGTTAAGTGACCTGCATGAGGCTACCCCATGAGCCAGTTACAGAGCCAGGATTAAAATTCAGGAGTTTGCGCCTACACTCAAGACTCTAAACTATGTCATCTCTTAATGAACCAAGATCATGCTACTAAATGCTATGGTGCTAAAGACAACCCAAACAGGCTGCTGATGGGATTTGGGTGACAATGATCTATACAGGGCCGGCTCCAGGATTTTTGCTGCCCCAAGCAAAAAAAAAAAAGCCATAGTGCTGCCCCTTGAAAAGTGCTGCCCCGAAAGGGCCAAAATGCTGCCCCTTGAAAAGTGCCACCACAAGCACATGCTTGGAATGCTGGTGCCTAGAGCCGGCCCTGGATCTATATCAGGGGTAGGCAACCTATGGCACACGTGCCAAAGGCAGCACGGGAGCTGATTTTCAGTGACACTCACACTGCCCGGGTCCTGGTCTGGGAGGCTCTGCATTTTAATTTATTTTTAAATGAAGCTTCTTAAACATTTTAAAATCCTTATTTACTTTACATACAACAATAGTTTAGTTATATATTATAGACATAGAAAGAAACCTTCTAAAAACATTTAAATGCATTACCAGCACGCAAAACCTTAAATTAGAGTGAATAAATGAAGACTCGGCATACCACATCTGAAAGGTTGCCGAACCCTGATCTATATATTTCCATGAAACATTAAATAAACAGTAGTCGCTGGAAGAAGATGTGTACGTTTCTTAAAAGGACAAGATGTTATGAAAGTAAACCAGTGGTTTTAAAAAGGAAAAAAAACACACACAAAAAAAGAAAAGAAAAGAAAGAAAGCTGTTCCTAAAAGTAAACTTGAGCCATCAAATGTGTTTTATGTAAAGAGCCCAGCATGTGGTTGCATCACAAATATACAATATCTTGTCTCTGGAATAAACTCCCAAACAGTTATGTTTCCTTTTATAAGAGAATGTAAAATATCTTTTTTACACCATAGCTTTGCATTTGCGCCACCATTTTAAAAAAGGATTTAAAGGGCTGAAACCATTTTTCAAAGCAAGTCCAGAGAAATCACTTAGAGCCATAACAGAGAATCTGCAGAGACAATAAGTAATGTTTTCTTGCTTTGGCAAAACAGTTGATAGGCCAAACCTGGGGCCAGCATCTCTGGAAATTCTTTTGGAGAGGATGACATAGTTGGGCAAGCCGCCTACAACTCTTTTCCTCAAGTTAAGTGCTGTGTAATCTGTAAACCCTCTCTGCTGTATACAACAACAACTTTATCAGTCCTACAAACTTATAAACAATGCAACATATTTTAGGTGCCAGTAGATGGAGCTCTTTAGATTAACTATCTACATATACAACACCATCTATCTCATATATATAATTTCTTTAACACCAATAGGGGCGCTAGAGTCAGCCAGTGCTACCCAAAAAGTGGGAGGACCGAGCTGAGGAGGGGATTGGATCAGGCAAGTTGAGAGATGTGCTGATTCAATGCATCTCCTGGAGAGCCTCCACTGACAGGGCTGGATTTTAAAGCAGCCTTCCCTTGGCATAAACCCAGGGGAAGACAGCCAGTGCTATCCCCACCTCCATTACAGCTGTCTCCACAGGTAGAGGTGAGTCCAATCTGCATAACCTGAACCTACAAGGATGTATTTGGCCGAATCAGTTTATTAGGCAGCAAGGGAGATTTAGGTTAGAATTTTTTCCTAATATCTATCTATAAGGGTAGTTAAATTCTGGAATAGGCTTCCATGGGAGGTTGTGGAATCCCCACCATTAAAAGTTTTTAAAAACAGGATAGACAAACACCTTCCAGGAATGCTCTAGATTTATATGGTCCTGCCTCAGTACAAGGCGCTTGACTTTTCAAAGTCCCTTCCATCCCTACATTTCTATGAACTTATCAAGGGTTATGGTGAATTCTCCATCACTTGAAGTCTGTAAATCAAGACTGGATATCTTTAAAAAAAATGCTACAGTTACAACAAAAGTTATGTGCTTGATGCAGAAACCACTGAGTAAATTCTGTCTATGGCCTGTGTTATGCAGGAGATCAGACTAGATGATCATAATGGTTCTTTCTGGCTTTAAAATCTGTGAATCGTGCCAAAGTTCTGTCTTGGATTACTTTTGGGATGGGACAGCCCAGGAAGGAAAGGAAAAGAAGTGAAAACAGAGGCAATCTCCTTTTATTAGAATTACAAACTCTTTTTCTGGTGATTATTGGCTGTATCTAGCAGAAATAACTCTCTTTTGACCTTTGCAGCAATAACTGCCAATAGACAGTATACTCTTCTCTTTCAAATATGTTCATATTCTGGAATTTGCCCTTTGGCTTGTAATGTGAAATAACATTACAAAGAGGAATCAATATACCAGGACCTCAGTGTGTGTGTGCCCCTGCCCTCTACTAAAACAAATTAATTGCATGTTTATTACATTTTTCTATACTGGCTCATTAGTAGGGGTCTATAGTGTAGGACTCAAAAGAGAGGCCAGGAAATTGAAAAATATTGAACCAAACACTCGTCTCAGTTATACCCACTGAAATCAGATGGGATTGTACGGGGCAAATGAGGGTACAATTTGGCAATTATGTTTCATTCATAATGCATTCATGAATATGTACATAGAGTAGGCATGGACTCACACATGCGTACCAAACCTGATTTTTGAATTTTTCACTAGAAACCATACAAAATTAAAATAAATAAAGATTGTGAGCTTATTTTTCCAAAATGGATGCTTCACTTGAAGCTCCCAGTTCTGCATCTAGATGTTCAAATTGATAATTACATGCCTGAATACTCACGCGTCGGCATCTAGGAGCTAATCTGAGCACTCAAATGAAGAATTCAGCATGCTAAATTAAACAGGGCACTGTGATGAGAGAGTTTTTATCTGTTAGTGTCGCCCTTTGGCAGGGCAGGGAGCCACCCCAACCTGGCTGCATTCCCCCTCCCCCACTCCACACACACACACTTTGCCATCACACCCCGACTCTGCATTTGTCAAGTCCTTGTCAAAGACTGACCCCTCCTGGCCAGGTCCTTAATAGTCTGTATCCCCTTTAGGATAATGGAGAAGCAGTTCTGTGGCTCCAGTGGGGGTGAATCAGTTCTCCAGAGCATAAGAACTTCTTCTCTAAGAGCCCCTGGGGTAGGTGAAGGAGCCCAGGTCCAGCCACTGCACTGGGTTCCAACTCAAGGCCCTTGGTTAGAGCATCCAGATCCAATCCTCCCAAGTTCCTTGCTGTTCCCTCAGCCACTGCTTACCTCTGTAGTTTTCCCCAGCTTCTTGCCCTGCTTTTCCCTCTTTGGTGGGTTGGTTGGTCTGGCAGCTTCTCACCCCTCTGCTGGAGGATCCTCTCTCTGCAATCCCCCTTGTCTCTCTGGCAGGGCAGCCACCTCACCCTCCTGCCTTGTAGCCCTTTTATCTTCACAGCTGCTGTAGGGCTGTCAGTCAACTCTGGCTGAGCAGGCAGGCAGTTGCCTTTTTAACCCTTTGGCTGCTGAAACAGCATGGGGTATATAGACCCCATGATGAGCCCACTATCAGTGCTCCAAAAATTGACACTTTTCATTGTACTGCAGCACAATAACATGTGTAACACACTTCCAAGCCAACCAGTTAGTGTTAGCAGATTTGGAGAAAGATTAAGATAAAAGATTGTATTGCAAATGAGTGTTTTGGGCCAAGTTGCAACCAGAGACTATGCAAAAGGGTATGACCTATTAACACCCAGACCCTTCCTTTAGATATCCTTCTATGTTTGCACACACAACAACATTCAAATAGCACAGAATATACAAGTCAAAGTGTCTCCTTTCTATTTTAGTTTCTTGATCCCGATGTAAGAACAATGTGTGTGATTATGACACTCTGTATCTCAGGGGAACACCCTGCACCCCTATGTTCATCCTTATAATATGATGGTGTGGTATCCAATGCAAAATGAAAAGAGGGAAGAAAGAACATGATAAAAGGGAGAGACATTTGCCATGCTCTTCCTCTCTTCTACAGACACCACCACCAAGCGACTGAAGCACTGATCAAAGCGGAGAGCCTAGCTGAAGGGCAACCAGCCAGACTTTGGTGAGAAGCATCTAAGTTTGTAAGGGCATTGAAAGTGTTAAGATCATCCTAGAATGTGTTTTGCTTTTATTTCATTTGACCAAATCTGATTTGTGATGCTTTGACTTATAATCTCTTAAAATTTATCTTTGTAGTTAATAAATGTGTTTGTTTATTCTACCTGAAGCAGTGTGTTTGGTTTGAAGCATGTCAGAGACTCCCCTGGGGATAACAAGCCTGGTGCATACCAATTTCTTTGTTAAATTGACAAACTCATATAAGCTTGCAGTGCCCAGCAGGCATAACTGGACACTGCAAGATGGAGGTTCCTAGGGTTGTGTCTGGGACTGGAGATTTTGGCTAGTGTCATTCGATTGCACAATCCAAGCAGTTTACATGCCAGAGGCTGTGCATGAACAGCCCAGGAGTGGGGGTTCTCACAGAAGAGCAGGGTTTGTTTGGGTTTTTTTTTGCATATTGGCTTAAAGTCCAATGCTCCCCAAAATGATTCTGGGGTTTAATAATATGAGCTGGGATCTGTGCCATATGTCAGATTTCTCATATTTTGTTTAGGCATACAATAACACAAGGTTGTCATTTGTGATCCAGTGTATTGTTATGCACTTTTTTATGGCTCATGTTAATATTCTGAACTGATGTCTTCTGGTTTTTTTTTTGGAGATTTGGGGGTGTTGCTCCAAGAACATAACATATTGGTTTTTTTATCAAAAACTCTCCCAAAGACTTTATGTAAGTTTTATGTAGGTGTGACCAAAATGTTTGCACCTTTGGGCAGTCCAAGAAAATATGTGTGTGTTGACCTATTTGCCCACATCCTTTCCAGCAGAGCCTATTTTCTATTTCTCTTTTCCAATGTGTATGTCAATACATAACATAAACATGAATGTTTGCATTAACGGGACTCATATTACATATTATAGTCTATAAAACAGGAATTTATGGAAGTCCTTGTGTTATGCAGAAGGACAGACTAGATGATCACAGTGGTCCTTTCTGGCCTTAGAATCTATGATCTCTGTTGAATGCACACTATAAACTACTTGGGATGTATAACATGGCAGAACTTGGGATTGGTCCTGCTTTGAGCAGGGGGTTGGACTAGATGACCTCCTGAGGTCCCTTCCAACCCTGATATTCTATGATTCTATGAACTACCATTACAATGAGAACCTGTAACTTTTTCATTTCCTGACATTTGAATATTTGTAAAAGTAACCTTAACATGACATTAATGTAACTTTCTGTGCTATTTGAATGAGACCATAGTTAGGAAGACTGACATTGTGTTACATATTACAGTCTGTAAAATGGGGATAAAGATATTGATCTCCTTTGTAATGCTCTTTCAGATCTACTGATGAAAAGCACTATATAAGAGCGAGGTATTGTTGTTATTACATTATACCCCCAGATCATTATGCCTCAGGAATGGCACTGTAGGATTTTACTGTATATCCAGCACACTAGAGGCAGCTTTAGCCTGAGTTCATGGGTTCATTTGTACTCAGAAATCATGAACCCTAGGGTGCAGTAACACCTCACAGGAAAGTTGTGGTCACTTCTTTACATGAGAAACTGGGCACAGCAATATAGCCTGATCCCTGTGTCATGGTGGTGCTGCTCTGGGCCATATTGCTGCACAACAATGTCAGAGTCATGTGCTGTTACGGAGACACACAGAACAAAATCTGTCAGAGGGAACCCGGGGAGCTGGCAGAACAATGCTCCCCTGAGCCCCCATCTCCAGGCAGCAGAGAAATGGAGCAGGGCGGTGCCTCTACCCCCTCTGAGCAGCTGGATCCGGATGCTGAGCGGAGCTGCCTCCCCGCCCACGTCCTCAGTGGGCTCTCTTTCATAGTGCACCCATTGAATCTGGAGGCTTCACACCAAACTGCAACTGCAGCACACCAAACTGCAAGAGGGAGATAAAGAGGCATTCACATAACAGACCAAATTGGGACCTCCAAGAATCACAACCCCTATTGTTCAGACAAACCGTATTTCAGATACTAGATAGTTGGTCAAACTATCTTGTATTCTTTAGAGTACAGTACAAGATATTTTCTACATGAGAGATGGTGAAAAAGCATTAAAGAACTTAGCCTCTGTAACTTTTTTTTACAGATCTAAATGAAAACGTCAGACACTTCTAATAGGTTAGTTTATGGGACTGTGGTAAATATTTATGGAGATTGGTCTGGATGGTTTTCCATTAGGTACTGTGCTGTAGTTTTCTTGGCTCATACTTGAAGGAAGTTATAAACCAAAGTGGGTTTCTCATTCTTCAGCATTTGACATATTCTGATTGCAAAACATTTGGGGTTTTACACGATTTATTGAAAATAATCTCTCCTATAATGTTCACAGCACAATAATTCACAACCCTGAGGCAAGAAAGCTCTACAAAAATGACATTATATGGAAGATCACTTTTCAGAATTTACCATTTGTGCATCATGTTCAGAATCTCTAACACATGTAAAACGATCAAATCATCATCCTTCAAATATTTTTTCTATCATTCTGTGGTATTTTGATAAAAATGCTTACAGCCAGCTGAATAGCTTGACTGGTAACTCAATATGCTACCACATCACACAGGGAGGAGGGAGGGAGGGGTGATACTGGGATATAAGAGGTCCAGCAGAGAAAACAGGATTGTTGTGTCTTTATGGTGGTTGAGGAGTAGAGAAAGGCTCCCGTACCCAGAAATAAAATACACATTACTACAATTCTGTTAATAAAATAAAATATTTTCTTATACAAGAGAAACATGTGTTTGCTTTTGTGGTACTTAAATAAAATCTGCTTTGAGGCAGCCTTTTCCCCCAGTCAAGGTAACCTGTTCTCGTATCTTTTCACCTGTATGTTCTCACTGCTATTCTGAAGATGAAATTATGATAAAATATTTATTGTTGTTGTTGTTGTTATTGATGAAGATGGAAATAAGGTCTTATGGTTGAATCAATGGGCTCAGAATAAGGCAATCTGGATTCTGTTCCCAGTTCTACCACTGACTTCATGTATAATTCCCATTTAGACACTTAAATAAGGACCAGAATTTTAAGTGTTCCTTGCCCTGCAGCTCCCGTTTGGATACTTAAGGCCAGATTTTCAAAAGAATAGGTGTTAAAAATGAACCTTATATGTGTGCATAGCATCTAGCACAATGTGGCCCCAGCCTGGCTGAAGCCTCTGGGCACTACTGCAATATAAATAATTAATAGTCAACAATAACCTGAACCTGACTTATCGACATTGTGCTGCACACTATAAAAAGGGATACTGCGAATCAAAAGCAAAGTTCTCCCCCTCAAAAAGACACCTTTCATACGAAGTAACTAATGAGACTGATTCAGCCTCCTGGTGCAGGAAGGTGAAATTTGCACCTATAAGCCCTGCATCAGAAGGGGAAGCAGCACTGAAGATGGGGATCATATTGTAAACTACGCTCCAATGGGAAGTGATGGCATTTAGCCTGCCACTTCTCCTTGCATTCCACCATTGGAATACAGGTTACAATATGATGGTTGCTGCCCACTAGTGGAGGCTCAATTAGCACATCTCCTTGGTCCCCAAGCCATGCTCCTTGGTTGGCCAGTACTGATCACTCTTGGAGGTGGTGCTGGCAGTTCCGGGCCTCCCAGTGGTGCAGGGATTGTGCATTCTGTGCTCTGCTATACCATTTTCCAGGAAGCTGTGTGACCCACTGTTTGAGTTAAACAGTGAGAATTAATCTCAAGATTTCCATCTCTAAAATAGTGAGAATGAGTATCACCATATGCAAAATCCAAGAATATACATAATTTCAAACATCCACAACCAATCACATCCCCTGCAGGTTGGAAAGTATTATTCCCATTTTGCAGATAGAAAAGAAGAGGCACAAGGAGGCTAAGGCCAATATTTTCAAACTCCTGAACCTAAAGTTAGGGGCCTAAATCTTTATTTAGTATCAGAGGGGTAGCCGTGTTAGTCTGGATCTGTAAAAGCAGCAAAGAGTCCTGTGGCACCTTATAGACTAACAGATGTATTGGAGCATGAACTTTCGTGGTTGAACATCATGCATCCGACGAAGTGGATATTCACCCACGAAAGCTCATGCTCCACTACATCTGTTAGTCTATAAGGTGCCACAGGACTCTTTGCTAATCTTTATTTAGGCAACTAAATCAATGGCCTGGTTTTCAGAAGTGCCAAGCACCGACCACACCCATTTATTGCAATGGGGTACCCAATTTTGAAAAACGTTGCCATCACATTATAAAACAATTAATAAGAGGAACACCCTGCCCACAGATCAGATTTGTTCTGCTTGGTATATTTATGTGGGCTGCATAACAGATCAAGGGTCTGCAGAACATAACCTCTCTTTCTCTTTAAATCAGTGTTCCCCAAACTATGGGGTGTGCCCCCCAAGGGGGTGCAGAGGAATATTTGGGGGGGCACATGGTGGGGCCTGGGCCAGCCCCCACAGGGGGTGGGGAGGGAGTGCCTGGCTTCCATTCCTGTTCTCAAACTTTCCTGCTGAGGAAGCCTTGCCTGTGCAATAATGGAGATGGGGCAGAGACAGATTCAGTGAATGGTAAGGGAGGGATGCATCTGGAAAAGTTTGCACACCACTGTTTTAAATGGCCTTCATGATTACAAAGGGAACCTCCTACACATGAGAAAAACGTGATCCCTGCAGTGTTGTCTTTCTAAGTCTGCAGACAATGGCTCTGTGAGCTATGAACGCTCCCAGGCCCCATTGATTTCATGGGAGTGCTGGGTCTAATCCCTAACAAAGATCCTTTAAGTGGTGGTCCTAACTGTGAGCATGTTTCCCATTGAGTGGGGCTGAACGTCACAATACCGCTCTTAAATAACGGTAACAGCTAGAAAATTAATTACTACATAAGGACGCTCTTTAGCCTTGACCGTTGCACCATATCTCCCAGTGATACCAGTGGGAGATCTGCTGTGGTTTGAGAGGAGTACAAAATCCTGAATTTAGACCCTGGCCCACAAGCCATAATTATTAATGGAGTTCCCTCTCCCTAGAATGGTATGATGCCCCAATCTACAATGAATGAGTGTGAATGAATGCATACTTAGTTAGTGCACATTTTATATGTATTGAAACAAGCAACCAAAACCTGAAATGATCATTTTAATCATGATAAAAGCTTTGGGTGACATTTTCAAAGCATGCAGTGGGAAATGAACAGATGGAGCCTGTGTATTTCCGGTGTTGTGTTTTGAACTTTAGCTCAAAAGACCTAAGGGTAAAATTAACAGTTAATAAATATGAAGTTTTCTCATATTAATCGCATCCGAAATAACAAGAAGAGTTGAAACCAGTCAAAATAATCCCAGAGAAACATTGATGTCTGTTCCTCGGGAAGATTTGGAAGCCCTGCCATTTTTCTTTTCCTTTTTTTCATTTTCTTGTCATTATTTAATTGTTTGCATATTGATGTTAATTTATTGTCAGCACTTAATAATTCATGTCAAATTACTGAGGCGCTGTTGTTACAATACACATACCATCCCTCTGAATGACTTGCACCCACAACATCATAATAAACACAAAATGTGACTTTATCTTTATCACTGGGACGCTCAAGATGAAATGTGACCTACATGACCTAAGGGTAAAAGGCAAGTGTCTCAATTCTGTGCATCACCCAAATGGCTCTTTGGTTGTGGAAGTTATTTGCTTCTGCCTTTATCAGCTGCAGGTCTTTCAAAGGGAGATCAACACTGAGCTGTGAAGACATCAGAAGATTAATGAGAGCTTGACCCTTTTGAATATCAAGGCCACACAGCTCATTGTTGCAGATATCTCTAGTCAATATTAACATTCAGTACACTAATATTATTGTTTCTAGCAGAATATCAAGAGAGCAGTAACCTAAATCTGAATGTCTCAAATGTTATTACCAGCCAAACAACATTTCCTGTTTAGTTAGGGCCAGATTGTGACTTTAGGCATATACCTGTACAAGGGGCAGTGGCTAAATTGCATCACCCTGGGAGGCATTGTGACTAGGAAATGCACCTATGTGTCACAGGGCCTTCCCCACTTTCTTGTTTCAAGGATGGCCAAATTAAACCAGCTCATCTGTGATGGCAAGCAAATGGTGGGGTGGAACCTTGGCTCCACCCATTTCCCACCCTTTCCCTGCTCACCTGTTCTGGGGAAGGAGTTCGCAGCCATGCAAATCCTCCTTGCAGCTGTCTGCCTAGACCCAAGACCCAGGTATTTTGTGGTTGGGTATAAGGAGGAATCTTACTCTCCTGTGTGGGCATATAGTCCAAGTCACAATCCAGTCATTAATTAGTTATTGAAAAATGTAGAGAAATAAAGGGCTCTGTTTGAACATGCCCAAATTAAAATGTTAAAGAAAAAGGGGAGGAGTCAGATTCCTGTTCTGCACCAGCATCTAGGGTGGCATTTACAGAAGGAAAATGTTACACGGTTGACACATTAACACTTGGTTCTCATGAGATAACATGACCCTATTCTCTCCCTACCATCTCCACTAGCCCCAGGGTGGTGGATGGGCAGTAGATTCTTCATGTTCCCTCACCCCTAGTACGGAGGAGAGGAAACATTCCAGCCACTTGACATCTCCTACTTCCCCACTTCAAGGATGAGCTAAGAGATAACAGAGGCTCTTTTCTTCCCTCTCCCACAGAGGGAACAGAGAATGTGGCTGCTGGCATGTTCCCTTCCTCTTATGGAAAAGATGTGGGAGGAGTACAGGAGCTTTTCTTTGTCCCTACAGCAGACAGAGTAAAAGGGTCTTCTTATTTCATATATGGTCAGGAGGAGTGAATGGAGCATCTGATGACTAAAACATTACCAGATCTTGACAGAGCAGAGAGCTCTCTGAGCTAGCAGAGGACTGATCAGTGTACTTCACTCAAAGTCCAAACTTCATGTCCAGGGATTTGACTCTGGTCCATTGCTAATGAATATTGTGGATATATAAGGTAGTTCAAAAAATAATTCCATTTGTCTTCTATTCCTAATATTTGGTTACAATGAGCAATTGAAGCAGAGTATTTAAAACCACATTTTACTTGTTGAGATAACATACTATAGTAGTTATCAAAATCTGCATTCATTTTATTGCGTTTTTAAATCACCAAGAAGGAGAGCATAACATGGTGTCAACCTTAAATGAACATTGGCCGCTAAGTTTATATTAATGGCACACAGATACTGTGGATTGTTGCCTTATAAATATATATAGTAATAATTAATATTGGTAGTATAATTAAGCCCTGTACAAGAATATAAAATGGGGAAATGTTTACCTTTTTCCTTGATTTAAAAAAAACACAACTTTGCATTGCGATTTTTATAGAGGCAAAACTGGATTCATGAAGACTCTTTGTGGATCTTGGTAAAAAAGGATTGACCCCTGAAGTCACTTTTTAATAATTAACTCTCTCTAAGTTCATTAACACTAATTGAAGCTACAGAAGAAAAAATTGTGAAGTATATGCAGACTGACAGAAACACCAAATGTGATTAAAGACACTGACTGTGGTATGTATGTACAATACTATACTTGCATTATATAGATTGCAAATTCAATTTCACAGAGCCCTTTGAACTTCATTATCATGTGATAAATTCAACAACAATTTGTGCTACTGAAAGTTCACTAACAAAGATTTATAGGCTAAATCTTGTGGACATCTTAACCAATAATCTTCTGGAAAAGCAGGAGAAATAGATTTCAAATTGTAAAAGATACAGCTCTTTTAATCCATGAAGAAATATGTTTTGAAAGTAGAGAAAGTAGAGAAAAAAGAATATACAAAAAAATTCTCTATGCAAAAGAATAAATGGACACAAATCTGACATCAGGAATCATAGCATTCAAAAAACAGTAGGAGAACACTTCAACATCTCTGGCCACTCAGTAAGAGACTTAAAGGTGGCAATTTTGAAACAGAAAAGCTTCAAAAACAGACTCCAACGAGAAACTGCTGAACTTGAATTAATATGCAAACTAGATACTATCAATTTAGGCTTAAATAGAGACTGGGAATGGCTGAGCCATTACACACATTGAATCTATTTCCCCATGTTAAGTATCCTCACACCTTCTTGTCAAACTCTCTTAAATGGGCTATCTTGATTATCACTACAAAAGTTTTTTTCTCCTGCTGACAATAGCTCATCTTAATTAATTAGAGTTGGTAGGGGAACTCCCACTTTTTCATGTTCTCTGTATGTATATATATCTCCTCACTATATGTTCTATTCTGTGCAGCCGATGAAGTGGGTTGTAGCACGCGAAAGCTTATGCCCAAATAAATTTGTTAGTCTCTAAGGTACCACAAGTACTCCTGTTCTTTGTCTGTAGTAGAAAAAGTACCTAAACAGGTGTTGTATCAACCAGGCAAGGTACTAACAAACTTCAACAGGACTTTAGTTTTAAAGTGGAAACCTCTTTACCAAGCTGCTGCTGCACCTTCTGTAACTCTCACTCTGCCTCCTCAACTCCTCCTCCCTCCTTCCTGTTTCCTGTCCTTTCAGACTCCCAACAGCCACTGCACCCAGTTCTAATAATCACAAGCAACATCTAAACACCACATTCCCTCCTATCTTAAGAAACTCTCCCAATTAAAATAAACATTGTTGTTCTAACCACAGGAACAAATAGGAAACAAGACAATATACTATTGGCAGAAATATTACACTGAAAACACTGTAGATACTACATAACATAGTCTCTAGTCCAGAAAGGTGGTCGTCTGGGTCTGACAGGCCGTCTCTCAAGCTCCAGTTCCAGTGCAATGTCTTGTTGTGTTGATACTACGATGAAGTCATCCAATGCAGACTGGGTGTTGGCATAATCTCCTCTTGGTGCATAGGCAGGTGCAAGATAAGAAGCATTCCATACCCGCCCATCAGAAAGTCGATAGGTGTAAGGTCCCTTCTTCTCTATGATTTTAAGAGGAGCTGTGAATTTATGGTCCCCTTTGCATAAAATTCCAGGTTTTCATATTCTCACGAAGGAACCACACTCAAACTTTAGTTCCTTAGCACCCCGCCGCTTGTCTGTGAAAGCCTTATACTTTGCTTAGTTCTGTTCAACTGTTTTTCTCACATCATCCTCGGTAGCGGCCTCAGGTCGTGCCTTTAACAATCCAGCAATGTTCAGTTTAATATTCATCTGTTTCCCATGCAGTAACTCTGCAGGTGATCTTTGCGTTGTGGCATGTTGTGTAACCCGGTATGCTTGTAAGAAATCAGTAGTGAAGGGTATCCACAATCGCCCTTCCAGTTTAGCCGTTTGCAAACTCTCTTTCAAACTTCTGTTAAACTGTTCAATTTCCCCATTGGCTTGAGAGTAATATAGGGATGACTGTCTGTGTAAAATGTTCCTCTCTGCTAGAAAAGTTTCAAACTCCAGGGAAGTAAATTGACTACCATTATCTGAAACCAGTTCTTTGGGGTTACCTTCCCTACTAAAAACTGAAGAGAGGAACTTAATTACTGTAGTAGAAGAGATTTGTGATGTAAACGCTACCTCAGGCCATTTACTGAAATAGTCTATTAAAGTGATGGCATAATGACAGTCAATTTGAGCAGTATCAAAGGGGCCTACAATGTCAATTGCCACTTTTTCCCATGCAGATTCAGGAAGGAACAGGCTGTAATGGAGGGGTACATGTCACTGCTGTCTTATCATGCATTTGGCAAGTGACACCGGATTTTATGAGTGCTTCAGTTTGAGAGTCCATCCCTGGCCACCAAAAGAGATCCCATAGTTATTGTTTGGTTCTAACAATTCCTTGATGAGTGTCGTGTGCCAAGTGCATGAGTTTTGACTGTATTTCTTCTGGCACAAGTAGCCAGTGTGTACCTCGTAGCACACAGCCATTGAGCAAAGAAAGTTCATCCTGAACTCTAAAATAAGTCAGCAAAACTGGGTCAAGGTTTTTAGGGTTACTGGGCCATCTCTTTGTCAGAAATTCCCCTAGTTTTTGTTGAATTGGACACGCTGAACAAACAGCTTGAAGTTGTTCTCTTGTAACTGCAGTAAGAGTGCTTGTAATAAGCACAACTATTACATCCTCATCCTCTGGTGGACCATCTGGTGAAGGCAAAGGCAGGCAAGAAAGACAATCAGCCACCACATTTTTGTTTCCTGGCTTATATTCCAGTTCATAATTGAAAGAGAGTAGTCTTGCAGACCATCAAGCAATAAGATATCCTGCTCTTCCCAGTCCTTTCGTGGTCAGCAATGTCGTCAAAGGGCTGTGGTCTGTGCACAACTTGAACATGCGTCCCCACAGGTAAGTTCTCTATTTTTCAGTAGCCCAGACACAAGCAAGTGCTTCTTTTTCGACTGTAGTTTCTCTCAGCATTACTTAGTGTCCTTGAAGCAAACACAACAGTCCTCTCTGTGTTGTCCTCATGAAGTTGTGTGAGGACAGCCCCAAGTCCATAATCAGAGCATCAGTAGTTACAACTGTGGGCAATGCAGAACTAAATAGTGCATGTACTGGACTATGTACAGTCAAGTCTTTCACCATTTCAAAACTAGCTTGTGCATCCATTGTCCACACTAAGGTTGAACTTCTCCATAGTAATTCTCATAACGGTTCAATGACGGAAGCATAACTGGGAATGAATTTTGCATGCCAGGAGGTAAGACCCAAGAAGGAACGTAAGGTTTGCAAATCTGTTGGAGGAGGAGCATTTGAAATTGCCAAGATATGATCTGGATCAGGTTTTAGTTCAGCCTTTGAAATTGTATGCCCCAGAAAGGAGAGTTCAGTTTGTCTAAATTTGCATTTGGACCTATTGAGCTTGAGGCCTGCTTTGCTGATGCAGTTTAGTACAGACTGCAGGTTATTGTCATGCTCCTCAGAAGTATTTCCAAACACGATAATATCATCCAAATAGCACTGAACTCCATGTTGATTCTTCAGAATCAATGACATCATTTTTTGGAAGGCACTTGGGGCTGATGCAAGACCGTATGGAACACGCTTAAAACAAAATAGTCCCTCATGTGTAATAAATGCTGTGAGGTCTCTGCTATCTTCATGCAACATAACCTGGTGGTATGCGCTCTGCAAATCAAGAGTAGAAAACATCTTTGCTCCACGGAATTCTGCAAATACTTCTTCTATGTGAGGAAGAGGATGGCTGTCAATCACAATAGCTTTATTTGGCTCCCTTAAATCCACACAAAGGTGAATGCCTCCACCCTTCTTCTGCATCACTACTATAGGTGAAACCCATTCCGAGGAGTTAATCTCTTCAATAATGTCCTTTTGAACAAGTTTTCTAAGTTCCTCTGAAACAGCTTCCCTGACTGAAAATGGCAAGTGCCGTAATTTCTGTCATACAGGTATCACATTATTCCGCATTTTAACTTCCTACAGAAACCCAAAAGCACAGCCGAGTTTCTCCTCAACCTGGTGTTGGGTCCCAGCTGAAACTGGTGTTGTACCTCAAGAGTGCTTTGCTGAGGAAGATCAATTCATCCATTAACTACCCTGAAATTTAAAGCAGCCAATAAATCTCTGCCAAGGATAGGAGTGCCTATGTGGACAATGTAGAACTCTGCAGTTACACAGCAATCACCAAAAGTAACTATTGCTGGCAGGCAGCCATGTACTGGAATATGGTTTTTCAAATTGCACACCAACTAAAGTTTGGGTTCTGTAAGAGGCACATCTTTAAAGTAATGCAAATAGATGGAATCAGGTAGTATAGATACTGCTGAGCCAGTGTCCAACGTTAGCTGAATAGAGTGTGATTTGCCTGAGGGTATGGTGGAAACTTTTACAGCATACTTGATCTGTTCTGGAATATGTGCTGTAGTGGTTTTGTACGCTCAGCATAGTAACATCTGGTATTGTAACTGCATGCACCTGTTGATTGAACTGGCTACTGCGACATACGTTAGCAAAATGCCCAATCTTTTTGCAATGATTGCACTGAGCTACTTTTGCTGGCCATCCTGTGTAGCTTGCAAGGTGTGGTGGGGATCCACAGCGAAAGCATGCTTTTACTGTATTTTAAATTTGCGGAGTCAGCGGCTTTTCATTAGTTTTCCTCTTGCAATTGTTTGTCTGCAGCAATTGTGAACTTTTCTGCAAAGGAGTCACAGCCTGGACTGTGCCTCCCGTATCCCTGCTCATTATTTTAGCTTCAGCTGTAGCTGACTCAATCTGAGTAGCAATGGTTATTGCTTTTTCTAGTGTAAGTTGTGGTTCTAGAAGTAAGTGTTCTCTTACACAAAGCATGATTATTTTCTCAATGAGCTGGTCTCTAATCATCTCATCTGCCATATTCCCAAAGCCATGAGTTACAATCAGACTCCTCGGGGAAGCAATATACTGCATTATAGTCTCCCCCGGTTTCTGCTCACGCTGGCAAAATCTGTAGCGATTAGGTGTAGCTGGTGGAAGGTTGTTGAAATATATGTGGGGTGGAAGGGGCATCTGGGAGTCTGTGTGGGGTGGGAAATGTATAGAGTGGCGGTGCTTTAAGGAGGAGGGGTGATTTCCATAATGTGCACCATCCCCAAATCCTTTAATCTCGTCCTGGAAGGTCCAGTAGTTACACCACTAGCCTAGGACTTAGGAGTCCTGCTTTCAGGTCTTTGTTCTACCTCAGACTTCCTGCATGACCTTGAGCAAGTCACTGTCTTGCTGTGCCTCAGTTTCCCATCTGTATAATGAGGATAATAGCACTTCCCTACCTCACAGGGGTATTGTGAAGAAACGTACATGAACAATTTTTAGGCACTCAGATGTTACAGAAATGGAAGCCATATAAGTATCTAAAATAAATGCATCAGTGCAGCATATTTTTCTCATATTTTTAATACAGTTTATTCAGTTATTATTATCTGCTTTTATTTTTTGCCCCCATTGCTCTGTGCAACTAGTCTACAATGTGAATGAGTGGCTTACAAAATGTAAACAATATTGGATTTGAGATATAAGAGCATAAGAAAGTGTCCAGACCACAAAATTTCTACTTTTGTTTTAGTTTGCTTTCCTATTACTGGTAAACAACCAAACACTTCCTTAGTGTGCTGAAAATATCTAAATAAATAGTCTGTACCTTAGATATGGTCTGCCAAATTCTGTCAGTAGAACCACTATAATATCTAGACTTCTACCATTTACATAAAATTGTGTTTTACCCCAGTTCATAACAACAATGCTATAAAAGAAAAAAATTAAAAAGTGAGATACAATGGTTCCACAGAGGTTAAACATGCAAATTGCTCTGCATCCCAGCTACAGTTCAACAAGGAAAGCAATATTTTGGGACAACACTTCTGCTTTTGTAATGAGTCTGTAGGATTCATTCCACTGAAATGGCTACAGGTATATTATCCCCCATGAATTATTACAAAATTAAACTTCATAAGCAATATGCCAGTGCTTTGTGTGATGCATTTGCTAAAAGAATCATTCAATTTATCATGTTTTCCTGAAGCGTTATGCGACAAGTTCTTTGAATAAAACTCATTTCATTAGGCTACCTTGTTGCATGGGAAGATAAGATCTACACTTGACTAAAGACATCATTCTATCATCCCCATAATAACCCTACCCGGAGAGGTAAACATTCAGGACCCTAGAAAAATGGCACTGTACTGCTGTTCTAATGGTACTAAAAGAATACATTTTTAAAAAGGGTTCAGATGGACATAAAAAGTTCTGTAAAAGTGAATCTAAGCATGTAGCCACATATATAAAAAACTCTCCTATACACACTGGAAATAAGTTGGGAGCAATAGTCAAGTACAAGGTGTTCTGCCTATCAAGTGAATGAAGAATGTGTGAAGTGGGGTAGGAACATGTTACTGTGGTTAAAAATTGGATTGAGGGCTGGTCTTACACGTTTTTGTACTGATTTACCTATATAGGTTTAGAAACTGACACATTTAAATCAGTGCAACCCTCTAATGTGGGCATGGTTATATGGATATAAAGGTGCTTATAAGGGTATCTCTTAATTCAGTATATTCACAGAATCAGACGATCTGGGTTCTAGTCCAAGCCTGGACACAAATTTGCTGTGGGATGTCGGACAATCCACTTAACATGTCCATGTCTCACTTTCCCAGTTTGTACTAAGGGAGGAAAATAATAATATGCCCCTAAACAGGGAGCTAAATTAGTTGATGTCTAGATTGAGACTGGTGCAGATTTTGTAAATGAAGTACCTGTAGTTCCCCAGCACCAAAACAATGTGAGTTCAGTGTTAAAAACCTAGGGCCTTATTATTTCTTCACACTGACGTAAATTGGGAGTAGTTCCAGTGAAGCCAATGAAGTTATACCAATGTAAAACAGTTTGAGAACTGAATCAGGCCTCTAGCTTCGTGAACTTTTTGACAATTTGGAATGAAGAGAAAGGTTCTTGTGGAATCACAGATTTGTAAGGCTTCAGGATACATTTTCTCAAGCAGGCTTTTAGCTGAACTTTCAGATATGTCAGTGAAATGTTTTTTCATAGCTACTTAGCAGCAAAAGTGGCAAGACTGGGTTGCCCTGTTGTTTATTTTAAATGGGTGCTTTACATTGTAAGAAGCAGCTAAATGCCACGTGCCTATTACAGCTAATCAGAAAACTTATATCAAAAACATTTTTGAGAGGAAATGACCTCTTTCTTTTTCCCCCCAACATGAACATTTTAATTTCTTTTTTAAAATTTGCTTTTCCACAAAAAAATGAATACCACATTTTTTCAGCTGCCAAAAATCAAAATAATTTTGATTTTTCCATCATCCCCCTCTTTTTTTCCTTTTCCTATTTTGTCACTGGAAAAGGAAGGGAGAGGAAGGGTGAAAAATTAAAAACCAGACATTTTTCATTAAAAAAAAATTAAAATAAATTGTTTTTAAAATACAATTTTTTTAATTGTCTCACAAAAATGGGCATTTTCAACCTGCTTTTATGTCTATATAAAAATAACTTAATCAGCGTTCCCTTGGGGCTCAGTCCTGAAAGTTACTTAAGCATCCTCTCTTAGGTCCTCAGTACCCTCAACTCCCACTGAAGAGTCGCTCAGACCAACTCTCATGATTTTGTCATGAGTCTCATGATAAATATTGTTTTCCTTAAAGCCCAGCTCCTGGAATCAAGTGGATATGTGATGATTTCAGCCTTCATTCTTAAAGAAAAAGTACATTTCTAGCCCTCATGGCTGTGGAGAAAGCTTCAAAGTGTGACCCCACTGCACCCTATTGTAGAGGTAAAAATCCTAAGGCCATCTTGGATTCTCTAAAGGACAACTAGGCATCCATTTTGTAAGTCCTTCTTGTCCCCCTCCTCACTCTGATTTTGGCACTCTTTTATATTTAGGCGGGAAAAGATAGTTACTGTAAATCAGCTAATCTGCCTAGCAACCCTATGTCTATATATAAGGCAGGGCTCAGATTAGATCGGGGCTGCCCACCCGAGTGGCAGGGTCTTGTTGCTGTCTGTTTGTAGCAGAACAAGTAGCTGAGGGTTAATAGGGTAGGCCCTTCACCCCACAAGGGTCATCTAAGCAGGGGATATACTTATCTACACACACCTAATTCATCTCCTATAGTGATTGCTTGCTCCATGCACAACGACACAGGTGAAGGGAATGGGAGGGATTCAATTTCTTGAATACTCTCATCTTACCTGAGAAGACACTCATCTGATCCTGCCTCGAGATCCTGTTCCCATCTGAGGGATCCAGCTGTCCTGTAGTGCAGCGCCTATCCTGAGGAGGAGAAGACACCATTGAATCAAGCTGCCAGAAATGGTATTGTCACCGCCATTTGGTCTTTGTGTATAAATCCCTATTGATACAGCCTGCCTTGTTTTATTATATGTTTCACCTTGTTACCTGGGGAGTCCTTACAACCCCATTAATAAATTTGTTGTACCTTTATCCTGTTTGAGTCATATCTGAGAACGTAAACCCCCAGTGATAGATATGGGAAGGGAGGTGAACCTGAGACCGAGACTTCTGGCCATTGGTAATTTTAGCTCCTGTTTTGGTCAACACTATAGGCTCAAAAAGCAGAAGGCAAATAAAAACAAGTCTATTATTTTTACATAATGTCATGACTTTAAAGCCAATCTCAGGAGTTTTGGTGAGCCTGGCTCATGATTTTTGAACATTTGGGGTTGGCAATACTAGTGTCTGCTCAGATAACAAACATGTTCCACCTATGAAAGTTATAGGTGAATCCCCAGCCCCACCCAACTGTCCCTTGAATTCTGGCTATACTTCTGGTTCTACACTGAAAAATTCCTGGAGATGATGCTTTTCTTCTGTGAGCAGTATAACAATGTGTTATGATTTTATGAATGATACGTGTGTTTACTCCTTGTTGCTATGTACGCTGGAGTTCATTATAAATGTTTTGGATTCGGTGCTGTATGTCATTGAGTTTAAGAACCTGTTCTGAGAATTTCACATCCATGACGTGCAAAATATCTAGAGATAATTAAACTTTTCTGAAGTCCATATTCCATGAGGTGTTCGAAGGAAAAGTATTCCCTCTTCCACAGCTAACCCATCAAATGCAAAGAGAAGCACAGACTGGGAAAGCAGGTGAGCCGCAACTATTTCAGAAGGCAGCACGCTCAGCCAGTGGTAGGAGCTGGACACAACCCAAAGAAGCTGTGTTGGGAGTGAGCGCTTACTCAGCTCAGCAATAAAGTGAGGCGCTAGCAGAGATGTGACATTTGGGGGTTCACACAGGGCAGTAAGGGGGTTGGTCACAGTCTGCTTTGTAACCCTGGGTGTTCTGTGGCTGTGCAGCCTGAGTCCAAGACTCTGACCCCACCAACCTACCAGCTGCCCACAAACATCACCTTGGCTTTGCCCAATGTGGTTACTCCTTGCAGGCTGAGCTTAGTACCCTTCCAGCCCCAAATTCCCTGCTGCAGAGACCAGTCCCTCTCACTGAACCCTCACAGAGAAAACGTTAGGTTAGCTGCCTTTACTGAGACAGTAAAACACTCCGACCTGTCAGCTTTCTAGAAGCACACACTTGACTGAACTTACGCAGCACTTATAATGAGAGAAAAACAGGTTTATTAACAAAAGAAGATGGATTAAGTGATGCTGGTAGAAGGGATAAAGGTAGAAATTGTTACAAGCAAAGAAGAGTGAAAACACAAACCTAAAAGACTAAAACTTAAGCTAGTTTCTCTCACCCACACTCTCCTTTCCAGCTCTTTACTGGCCAGCCTGGAGATCAAGCCACTTGGTTCCTTTGTCCCCAGAGGTGAAGGATCAAGGCAGAGTGTCTCTCTGTTCCTTATATCCCTTTGGATGTCTTTGTTTTACAAGTCAGGGAGGCCTCCTGGGCATTCAGTCTCCTGTGTCTCTCATGGTGAAGGAGCCATGTTAATTCTCTGTCTCGAGTTCAGGCCCAGGGTAACCTCCACCAAGGATAACCCCCACCAGTTTAGCTCAATGGCTTTTTCACTGCTAATACGGTACTTAAGTTGAGATAAGCCCACTTTCCTTGTCTAGGGCAGAGTGTTGATCACCTTTACCTAAGCTAGGCTGTCTGGATGTAAATGTATTCTAATAACTTCATACAAAGGGAATTCATAACTTCACATACACCATTAACACGTGCATTTTACAATTATATTGATAACCAGTGTGTTGTTAGCTTTCATACAATCCCTCACAAAGCATATTTTGTACAAATATTAGTGCAGTAGTGTGTAGGGTGTGAATACAGGAGTGGCTAGGATCACAAGGAGCACTTCCTTTAGTCTGTAACATCTTTGGGGCAGGAACTGTCTTTTGACTGTATGTTCATACAGCACCTTGTAAAATGGGTCCCTGTTGGGAGTCTCTTGGCAGTGCCATAATACAAATAGAACAGGAGTACTTGTGGCACCTTAGAGACTAACAAATTTATTTGAGCATAAGCTTTCATGGCCTCTTAGAGTTGGTTGGGCAACCCCCACCTTTTCATGCTCTCTGTATGTGTATATATATCTCCTCACTATATGTTCCATTCCATGCATCCGAAGAAGTGAGCTGTAGCTCACGAAAGCTTATGCTGAAATACATGTGTTAGTCTCTAAGGTGCCACAAGTACTCGTGTTCTTTTTGCGGATACAGACTAACACGGCTGCTACTCTGAAACCTGTCATTATTCAAATAGCTAATGATAATAACAACAGATAAGGAATGAGAGAGGAGACAGAGGCCAGGAGGCAAAGGAGAGAGGAGGAAAGAAAACTTCCTAGAAGTAATATGACAGTGCAATCACTGTTTAGTAAGTACTAAGGGACAGAATTTCAAAGTGCTGGGCAGGGCGTTCACTGTGCAGATCTCATTGATATTCATTAAAGTCTCAGAGCTGTATCCAAAGAAAATGTAGGGATACATTATATCGTAATAATTCTCTATAAATATCTCTATAAAGGAAGGGCAAGGGCCTGGCAGAAAAAGGACTTCTCAGGCCTGGTCTACACTAGGAGTTTATGTCGAATTTAGCAGCATTAATTCGACTTAACCGTGCACCCGTCCACACCAGGAAGCTAATTAGTTCGAACTAGAGGGCTCTTTAGTTTGAATTCTGTACTCCTCCCCGACGAGGGGAGTAGCGCTAAATTCGACATGGCTATGTTGAATTAGGCTATGTGTGGACGGAAATCGACCTTAGTAGCTCCGGGAGCTATCCCACAGTGCACCACTCTGTTGACGCTCTGGACAGCAGTCCGAGCTTGGTTGTTCTGACCAGCCACACAGGAAAATGCCCAGGGAAAATTTGACATGCTCCGGAGCCTTGTGGATGTTCTGCAGGACCACAGGCAGGAGGACAGAGCCCCCCTGCACTGTATCTGCAACCGCCCTCCCCTGCCACAAAGTCCCAAACCCCCCTCACCCAAAGTAACAAGAAGGAGGGGCGACAGGGGCCGTGAAAACTGTCACTGCACCCCTGCAGAGTGCACAAATACAAGAAGGCTCTCATTCCCAAAATGTTGAGAAGTCCTTCCCTTCCTGGCTCACCGAAGCCCCAATCCCAGTTTCATCCCCTAACTGTGTAGTTGATTATTAAAAGTAGTTTGCTGTTAATTACTATTTCCGTCAAGTTTTTCTACAGAAGACTGTCTGTGAAGGGGGGGGGGGTTGTTAATTGCATACGACAGTCACCTTTACCAGGGTACAGACACGGGGGCAGGATCAACAGCAGGTCACACACACAGTGCAGTCAGTAGGCACCCTGGTCAGTCTGGGAGGTGTTTTCCATGTTCTGTGTGGGTGGGGGGTACGTGACTTTGTGGCATGGGAGGGCGGTTACAGAACTTATGCAGCGGTCCTTGTCCCGGACCACAGAGCCACACAGCAGGGGAATCTGTAACCGTCCTCCCCCGCCACAAGGTCACATAGCCTCCGCACACAGAGTCCCGAAAAGGAGGGATGGCAGGCTCCGTTGAAACAACCAGTCCGGCACTGCAGACCGCTCTAGGAGCAGGAGCCTGTCATTCCTCGAGTGTAGAAGCGGTGTTAACATCACTGCACACCCTACCCACTGCGTCCCTGTTTCAACCTTTTAACGCGAATTAATTAATAAAGAAAACGTTGTTAATTAACAATGTTCCATTAACTTTATTTTTAAACGTGTGTTGGAAGGGGGGAAACGTGGTGAACGGGGTATGTAACCACGAAGAAAGTCAACAGTAACTGAAGCAGGGGCAGGTTCAGCTTCTCTGTAAAGAAACTGAACAGTCACAGGTTACCCTGCTCCCTGAGGAACCTAGCTTTCAAAGCCTCCCGGATGCACAGCGCTTCCCGCTGGGCTCTTCTAATCGCACGGGTGTCTGGCTGAGCATAATCAGCAGCCAGGCGATTTGCCTCAACCTCCCATCCCACCATAAAGGTCTCCCCCTTGCTCTCACAGAGATTGTGGAGCACACAGCAAGCTGCAATAACAATGGGGATATTGGTTTCGCTGAGATCCGAGCGAGTCAGTAAGCTCCTCCATCTCCCCTTGAGACGTCCAAAAGCACGTTAAATGATGACAGTTACCCAAGACCACCCTCGACACATTTTTCCCCCCAGCATGCATTGTGGGGAAATCCCAGAATTCAAATGAGCAGCGGGGACTGCGGGAACTGTGGGATAGCTTCCCACAGTGCACCGCTTCCAATGTCGACACTTGCCCCGTTAGTGTGGACTCACAAAGTCGAATTAGTGTCCTTAGTGTGGACACACAAATTCGACTTTGTAAGGTCGATTCCACAAATTCGAATTAAGTTAAATCGAACTAATCTGGTAGTGTAGACATACCCTCAGTCTCCTTCAGTCCCACAGAGGCTATTGTATCTACCTGACCCACTGTGTTAAGCAGCAATATAACATTTTTAGCTTAAAAAATAAAATCAGCCAAATGATACTGAGCCAGATCCTCAGCTGGGGTAAATCAGCTCTATTGAATTAATAGGCGCTTCACTGATTTATACCATCTGAGGATCTGGCTCATTGTATGAAAGAAAAACACTTTGAAGTGACCAGAATTACAGCTTAGCAACATCGCTGTGGTTGAATATAAATCTCAGGAATACTTACAGGATACTGATCTCCCACATCAGTTGAAAATAGGCCTATCAGAGCAGTGATGTATTATGTCTCACTTTTGTTCTCTTGGGGGGGAAAGTCTGTTTCTCCAAATTGCCAGCACAACATGACTGTAGGTGTCAGGTTACTGCAGGTTCATTCTGTCTCAGCCTGCCCAGATGAAGGTCATGTCTCTATCACTTGGCACTAGCGGGTCATTTACATTTGTTTGCAATTGTTTTTTTAAGCATGCATGTGTTCTGAGGAGTGGATGGCTTGGGGAACTGGTAATAGGATATCTGAGCTCCTCATTTATAGGTGACACATGCTAACCCTGAGCAGTTGTTATTGGCCAAAATGTGTTACCTTTCTGATAGCTACTCAGTGGCTTAGAGAAAAGGAGTTGATTTCAGTCCAGATCCGACTGGATAGGGGTCTATCCCACAAAACTACTCTGCTGCTACAACTGTCGCTGAAAGGGCACCCCTGGTTGGTATTGTCAGCAGAAAGGTCAAGGCCTTTGTGAGCGTGGAGATTAATCTACAAACTCACCCCAAGCAGGGATCCATCCAGAATAGTTATGTGAGGAGTGTGGGAAGGTTACAATGATGCTGCCCTTGCTGCCTCTGTTGTGAGGGCTAAAGCACGCTATCAATATCCGGGGATGTTAATCTGACATCTCTCACAAGCATTAAAAGAGCTTGAATGCAAGCCTTAAGCACTGTACTAAATAAACATGCAGAGAAAGCTAGAAAAGGCCTCAAAAAGGCACTTGGAAACTCTGTGCCTCCATACACCTAAATTTTACTGACAATGCCAGCAGATGCCTAGCGGCAGAATTACTGATTTAAAAAAAAAATTAGAACTGTGTACTACTTATGCTCTCCACAAAATATCTCTCTCTCAAGTAGCAAATAATAAATGCTTCAGGTCAATTTATGGCTGATGCTGCTTAGGCACAGGGTAGGGACCAGGGCACATAAGTAGCTACTCAAGCAGCAAGCACTCCCACCCCGGACAAAGCCATAATTTGGCTGGCTGCACTGGTACCACAAAGGGAGGCAGTCTTGTACTGCATGCGACACTAGCAACCAAGACGGTGTTTGGTAGGGATGGTGATGCCATGGCATAGCAGACAGCACTAGTAGAAGATTAAGTACATGATAGAACTTTTCAAAAGTGTAGCAAAAGCCACTTTTCACTGTGCTCCCAGTCCTGCTCCATGCCCCAACAGGGATTATGTTTGATCCTCTCCACTGGCCAGCAGACCTACCACTCCCTATGCAGCTCTGCTTCTTAGAGGCATAATTTAACTGCACAGGAAAGTTTAAACTACAATCCCATATCAGAAGCCACCTCAAACTTCAGGGAAATTGGGGCATGGGTCAGAGTTCCAGACCTCAGGACCATATCTAGTAAATACCCATTTCAGAAGATCTCCTGCAACCAAAAATAGTATCCTTCCCATGTGCAAAACTGATACTCTAAGCCAGGGTTTGGCAACCTTTCAGAAGTGCTGTGCCAAGTCTTCATTTATTCACTCTAATTTAAGGTTTCACGTGCCAGTAGTACATTTTAACGTTTTTAGAAGGTCTCTTTCTATAAGTCTATAATATATAACTAAACTATTGTTGTATGTAAAGTAAATAAGGTTTTTAAAATGTTTAAGAAGCTTCTTTTAAAAATTAAATTAAAATGCAGAGCCTCCCGGACTGGTGGCCAGGACCTGGGCAGTGTGAGTGCCACTGAAAATCAGCTCACATGCCGCCTTCGGCACATGTGCCAGAGGTTGCCTACCCCTGCTCTAAGCATCTTAGGTTTCAGAGCAAGTAGAAAGGACTAAAAATATTTTTCTTGCTTGCTGCCTCGGGATATTTCTGTTTCTTCATTCTTCATAGGTGGTTTTTCCACCTGCACGGAAGATCAAAAACTTTAAACATACTGAAAACATAGGGAGCTCAACATATGTATTTTAGCTATGCAGGTGGCACTGTTACTAGCCAATAACTAGCAACTGGAAGGAGCCACTTCGTGTCTCGCTTTCCTAAGACTGCAACTAAAAACACTTCCCCATTTACAGAGAATAGGAGAATACAGATTTACACACAGTAACTAGAATGAACTAAGAAGCACTTTTTGGAGCAAATCAGTTATGTCATAATCTGCTAACACCAGTGGGAAGGCCCAGTGCTTTGTATTAGCACCAGCATCAACAACTGTCCAGTTTATTAGATGAGCAACCTCCTGTTAACATAAGGATGTAGGGTGGGTAGGACAAGGCACTATTATTTTCAACTGAATTTCCCAAACCTAACTTTTCTCCATTTCCAATACTGGTTCCTTCTTCCCCTACTTGCTGGTACATATTTAAGCTGATTAGGCCTCGGCTGGAGTACTGTATCCAGTTCTGGGTGCCACATTTCAGGAAAGATGTGAACAAATTGGAGAAAGTCCAGAGAAGAGCAATAAAAATGATGAAAGGTCTAGAAAACATGACCTCTGAAGGAAGAATGAAAAAACTGGGTTTGTTTAGTTTGGAGGAGAGAAGACTGAGGGGGCGCATGATAACAGTTTTTGAGTACATAAAAGGTTATTACAAGGAGGAGGGAGAAGAATTGTTCTCCTTAACCTCTGAGGATAGGACAAGAAGAAATGGGCTTAAATTACAGCAAGGGCAGTTTAGGTTGGACATTAGGAAAAACTTCCTAACTGTCAGGATGGTTAAGCACTGGAAGAAATTGCCTGTGGAGGTTGTGGAATCTCCATCACCTGAGGCTTTTAAGAATATGTTAGACAAACACCTGTCAGGAATGGTCTAGTTATTATGTAGTTCTGCCTTGAGTGTAGGGGCCTGGACTAGATGACTATTGAGGTCCCTTCCAGTCCTACACATCTATGATTCTATGATTTACTATATGGTCACCTTGCAGTGGTCACTGTCACTTAACTAAAGGATTATTTTTAATGTGATTTCCACCACACCTTACATTTCCTGATTGCCAGCTGAACAGCTTCCCAAAAGTTTTTGTGGAAAGATTTATTATCATTTGTATTATAGTCGCACCTAGATGTCCCACATACACATAGATGTCCTACAAACACATAGTGAGACAAAGTCCCTTCTCCAAAAAGATCACCATCTAAAGAGACAAGAGTGCAGGAAGGGAAACTGAGGCACGAGGCGGTGAAGTGACATGCCCAAGGTCCTGCAGCCTCAGTGGCAGAGCCAGAAAAAGACTCTAGATCTCCTGAATCCTCAACCAGCTCCCTAGTCATTGGACAATGTTGCCTCTCCTATGTGTATTAAAGTGACTAGTGAGTCCTATGGTCACTGGACCACATTTTTCAATTTTATTTTATTTTTTAATCTGCACCCAGTATAACTTTTTTCAGCAGCTGTGAACAGGACTTGAATAGGAATTTCTAACAAAGAGAAACTCCCCCTCTGTTCTTCCTACTGGTGTTAAAATAATTGCTTTAGCAAGGAGAACTGCATTTTCCCCTCTAGCCCTGGCTTGGACTCCGTTTGAACTGTGGCCACCAACACAAAAAAGCACTCAGTATTTCACTACCACATAATCTCCTGATTGGAAATATGGTATGCAAATGACCATTTTATCTCCCATTGTCTAAAACCCATTTTGCGATTACCAGTTCTCTCGAGATAGCTGTTATTGACTTGGGGTTGAGGTTTAGAAAATGAACATAGTACAGCAATTCTTCTGCAGATTTGCTGGGCAGCACGCCATTCAGAAATCATCTGCTGGGAGGCACTATTGGGTTCATGTTTTCTAAATGTATGCAAAGGTGCATTGCTATTTATCTACTATATGAACATGGGCAACCTCCAGTTAAATACAAGTGCATGTGTCTGTCTGTCACTGGAAATGAGGCTGCTTTTGTACCTGTCTACTTTGTGAGACATGAAAACCTTGGTACCTGCATGCACACTAAACCCTTGAGCTTGTGAGCACATACTTGCTTCATTAGGAAGCAAGAAACATCAACTGGAAACAATGACATGCCTGTTAGTCAGTAATTGGTAAGTTAGAAAACTGTGCAGCAAAACCCTCTCCTCTCTAATTCAGACTGACAGTTGTATAGTTTTTCCTCCATTGTCTACTACACAACCTATCAAAAGGGAGAGTGTGCCAAATGTTTAACGTAGCTAAATGGTGGATTTATCATGTTTGACTGCTGGTTCTGTAACCAGACATTTGGTTTATGGTTTAGAATAGTAGACATGGGTTAAGGCGCTGGCCTTTCACCTCTGGAGATGTAAGGTGAACTTTTGCTTTGCTTGCCAAGTGAAAATGAGCTTGGTGGTCTCTCCCCTTGGAGATGCTTCCCAATATTCTCCAAGCCCAGCTCAAGCTTGGAGATTGCTATGCCACTTTAAAAAACAATTAGAAAGAAATGAGACAAAGTATCTCAGGTCAGGACTGCAGTGTGAAAAGAAAGCTAACAAAACACCTGCATGCAATCTGCCTGGCAGTCGCTCCTGCTATAGTACAAGTCATTCCCTTTCAGAAGTATCTGGGGCCAAATATCCAAATTAGTTTGGGTACCCACAATTGGGGCCAGATTTTCAAGAATTTGTAGCTCCACTTAGGCACCAGATTTTCAAAGAACTCACCATATTGGACGCTGAGCTCATTTACACTGAAATATAGTAACAGTTACTGTGCTGGCTGGCTTTGTGCGTGTGGCACATCCACAGACAGCCGCTAATGCAGATAGCTTCTCCCAGGGAGGATGGACCCTGGCTCAGGAAGTAACTCTGGGAGGATGCTGAGGGGTGTGTGCTTTCTGCCTTGGGGAGAGAGGGAAACAGTCTGTGCCCGCAGCAGGCGGAGAGCTGGGTCTGTACCGTCTTACATGCGTCTGACGAAGTGGGTATTCAGCCACGAAAGCTCATGCTCCAATACGTCTGTTAGTCTATAAGGTGCCACAGGACTCTCTGTCGCTTTTTACAGATCCAGACTAACACGGCTACCCCTCTGATGCTTGATACCATCTTACAGTAATAAGTAGATGTTGTTCTGTTGTTAAACTGAGATCATGACAGTGTCATTATTCCAGGGACTTTGCACGGCTGTGCTAACCCACCGAGATCATGTAACAGTGTATTACAGAAGACAGACACAGTATGAAAGTGTAAAGTGGCCTTGGATAAGTTAAGCTACTTCAGTTATATTTAGTTGGAAACTAATAGACTGCTTGAACAGGAGTACATCAGGCATATCAGCATCTTCTCCTCTTCTATCTGCAGCATTTTTTAAATGTATTTACTGGTATTATTCACCAAATTCAGCAAAACTTTTCATTAATACATGCCACGGTGCTGCCCAACTATAATCCTTGAGTGGAGCAGCTGTAATACCCTCTTTCTGGGTACATCAGCCATCTATCCATTTGCTCAACCTCTGGCAGCTCTGAGGAGTCCCAACCCAGTGCCTCCATATACGACTGCCATATTCGTCTGACTCTTATCCAATGAAAATTGTCCTTAAAGTACCAAATCAAAGCTGAATGATAAGTGAGAGCAGGAGAGTAGCATTTACAGGAATGTCACAATAGAGAGTGCCAGCACTCATTTGGGTATGGTTGAACTAACAATAGAGGTTAAATGAGTGATTTAAACATGGTAACCTCACACTATAGCTAGTGAATTGACCCTTTATGCCTTGCTGTGTTTGAAATGGTATATAATAGAAATACATTTATAAATTGACTGCTCTGTAGATGATATATAGCTGTCTTTGTATTTCCACATCAGCTTGTTAACTGTTACATTATAATTATACACGTTTTTCTATGAATGAACGAAGCCTTTCCCCCAGGCCTACAGTCATTAGTCCTATTTTTCAGTGTATTATCATCACTGCAGCTGTTTTTGTTGATATCCTGATGATAGTTTAACAACAGGTAGTATGAAGAATTAAATCCTAGGAGTTTTTATCTGTCTGCTTTTTTATTGTAGGGAATCCCTAGAAACTAATCACTGATTGGTATCACTAAGAATACACTATATTACATTGGAGCAGAATTAGGGAAACAATTAACATCAATAATATAATACTATGGGCCTTTGTACAAGGTCTCACACTTTTGTAAAAAGAAGAGCTTAACTAATACAAATGTTTATAATACATTAACAAATTCAATAGAGATACAGTTCCTTTCCTTTAATGGACTGAGAGCCTCTAACAGGGCTAATAGAACCGATTCAGATAAAAGAAGAACTAACCCAATCTTTTTCCCAAATATTTGGTAAACTTTTCCTTTAAAAAATAATCACTAAGCCTTTGCACTTTTTTAATCTAGCTTGGACCAGAAGCAGAGGCAATGAAATACCTACTACCGGACTTCTGCGGGTCTTATAGCTTGGCCAAAACCAGAAAAGGACAGCTATGTTAGGCCAATTTCTAGGCCAGGTTGTTTCAGATAAGCTTCAGATCAATGGTGAAATCATTGAATGTTCATCCAAAGCAAACCAAACTGAATCTGCAAACTGATGAGAACTACTTATCAATCACACCCAAGACTATTTTTTCCACACAATGATACACTGTACTTTTCAACAGGGTTAACAGCAGGAAACAAAAATATACAATGTGGCCTATGAGTCCAATTAAAACTAACTAACGAGATGTGAAAGTTGAAGATAAATCTGGGAAATAGTTCTTTTTCAGTGTCAGTCCTGAGCAAATCTATAGAGAAATGCTTGTGGCAATTAATGTTGACTATGTCAGTATCTTGAAGCTTCCCACTCCTTGCCTTCAAATCCACACAGAGGTTTGAACTAGGTAAAGAGAAGAATAGATGGCTCCTCAAAAAGCCATACATGTGGTCTGGGGAATTTACAGTGTGTCTGACTTGCCACATGAATTCCCTGGCCATCTACAATTGTCCAAAGATCCAGAGATTTTTGTCATGGAACTCAGAATAGCTGTACGGTTGGAAAATCACATACACTACCACCTCCGTGGGCTTCTATACCCATCCCAAAAGAAGCCTCAAAGACATGGAGTTTTCTACTGACCTTTGGCTCTCCTGCTGCTTTTGACATGAGAGGGCCTAATATAACCCAGTGTTATCAAAACTACGTTCCCTGTGAAAACATACAATGGAAAAATCAGTGACACCTTCCTTGCACAAAAAAGAAGCTTTTCATCTGTGACTACAGATATGACTACAATGCAATGTAAGCCCAGGCTCAGACTCAGGCTGAAGCCTAACCCACCTCCCTTCTGTCTACATACAAATCATGCTAACCCAGGATCCCAGGACCCTGAGGAGCTGCAGAGTCTATGCCGTTACCCAGAGTTAGAACCCCATTGCTTTGTAGAATAGACGCAGCCGCCCCAAATCAGGTCCTGGGAGGCCTCCAAAAGTATCCCACAATCCCATGGGCCAACTTCCTTTGTCCTCTTTATCCCAAGAATCTCCAATTGACTCAGTTGAAAATGGAAGCCACGCCCCTGGGCGTACAGCAGCAGCTCAATAAGTCAGCTTTAACCCTTACATTGTCTTCTGATCACTGAGCTGCAAACACACCATCTGTGTTTGCCATGGAGCCCCAACCAGAATATGCCTTTTGCAAAGCACACTGCCTCATGGTCATAGGAGCACAGCCAGTTTTTGGTAAATCTCTGAGGTGAGGCCAAGAAAACTGTGGACTTCAGTAAGAGTAGCAAGAATGACCACACATACCAGCAAATAGCGAAGAAGCTGACAGCTTTGCAAATACACTGGACCAGTGACCAGCGCAGGGAGTGGATTAAGCAGTTCAAGAGTCAGTACTGGAAAACCAGGGACATGTACTGGGGGCAACTCACCGACATCATGTTCATTTTATGAGAAGTTTGACCGATACTTTGCACAGAGCCCAGCACGGAGCCAGCGGTGGTGCATGATGACCTGCTCAGCCGGGATGGTGCCCTGCTGGCCCCTGAACCCAGCATGCGGACAGACGGGAGCCAGCAGTAAGGACCATGTTGCTGAAATCACTCCCAAAGCAGCCTTTGGAACAGGAGCAGCAGCTCTTTCTGGGTCCATACTCAGAGGAACTGATTGATGCCCCCCATGGAACAAGCCACTGCAGAACCTACAGAAGGGACAGAAGCCTCTCCTGGCCTGATAAGTGTCTGGCACTATTTTAATGTTTATTAATACAGTAAAGGGAGCTCTATGAACCAGTGCAAAAGTTATCAGAAGCCCTGGCTAGCTGCATTCATCTGCATGCCAGTGCCTTGGTGACCCCGACCCACTCCTCTCACCACAGGGAGTTCAAAATGGCAACCAGGAAATGCAAACAGTAAAGAACACCTTTAAAGTGTATTTTTACTGGAAAGGCACAGAATTTTGCTATGGTATTTCTTAAAAATAATAACCCTACATTGCGTGTAAGTTGTTGTAGAAACAGCAGTGATCTGTATGTTCTGTATAACCTGTAGGTTCAAAAGGTCTGTTCCACCTTCCCCACCCCATTTTTGTCTCCTTTCTCTCTTTGAATACCTGTGAAGTAGATTTCCCCCTCCCCCTCCCTCCTGGAATGCTTGTGGGATGAATGGGCTGCTTGAGCAGCTGGAAGATCAGAAGAGCTCCCAGGTAGACAATGTGTCTGGGACTCTGATTAGGCAGCGATCACAAGCTCAATGCATGGACACTGCCCGAGATGGAGTGTGACCAACCAGACATGCCCAAGTCATCTCTAGTCACAGGCCATGAGGAGCAAGTCCTTAAAGGGGAAAGGGGCCATGTGCTCAGGAGTGCACTCACAAGATTGTACCTCCCGTGAAGGCCCTTCACCCGGACTGCCTGGCTAGTGATTCACCATGTTGCATTTCATCGTCCTCAGGAAGACTTACCTTCATCACACCATCCATTGCTGCACTGCGGGACACTTACCTTGAAGGATCCTGACATCTCCAGTGCCATGCCTGTCCTGGGAGTGTGAGTATGGAAGTGTGAGTGTGACCCACCCACCCCCTTCTTTTGAGCTCAGCTATCAGTATAATAAACATGCTGCTTTTCTGCAAAACTCTGGTGGGTCATTAGTCCTCCCTAAACTTACTAGCTGTCCCAATTTCAGGTAACATAAGTATGCCACCCTGTAACCATTCAACAGTCCATCAAGCTGCCTGGAAACAGTGAACTCTGTGTGTGTGATTGGGAAAATATTTTCCATTCCCAAAATCTAGTCTATTTCAGTTAGAGGCAGTCCACACAGTCCCTGGGTGACAAAATCATTTGTCCCAAATATGACTGGGGTTTGAAATTTTGTCCAGAAATGTGTGGGGAATGGGGGCAGAGAGGAGGCTTGCTGTGGAGTTCTGTGTGTTTGCATGCAGCCATAACACAGCATAAAGCATGTGGAAGCTAATGCAGCATCCTGTTGATTCCCTCATGAATTCCGACCCAATCATGGGTGCTGATAGCTGCAAACTCTCCAGATAGGTAGTCACATTTGGGGGATGGGCATATTTTCTAGGGCTACTTCAGTAGCTGTCCAGCCCACTCCACTCAGAGATGTGTTGTTCAGGCACTATATGTTTGAATATTTAGGTTGCATAAACTTCAGGTTTCCCACCAGCAGCTTGACATAACATTTCCCTCTGTCAATAGGGCACCACAAGAACTGTTTTCCTCCAACAGATGGACAGCCTGAAACGATAGAAAAAGCTGTTGTAGCACAGCCACTGATGGCACCATCCCCCTCCTCCCAAAGAAAACCCAAGCAATTTTGCAATTTTCTAAAATCAAAAAAGCAGCTTTGCATTTTTAACTTACCATTGTCTCTGCAGTTCTTTCACTAAGATTAACCAGGCTCTGTCCAGGGAGTTTCTGTGGCCTGAAGCATCCCTCTCACAATATATTGAAGCTCAGCTTGGAAAAGTAACATTTTATGTCCTTGAATGTCCACAAGGATTTTTTTCTGTGCTCCTGCACTGCGCTATTAGAGATAATAACTCCATCTCTGCCATTCCTGTTCCAAGAACTGTGAAACAAGTATCTGATCCCACCCTGAAACCCAGTCCTCAAGCTTTGCAGCCAACCTCAGCCTTTCCTCTTGCCTCTTGGCATGCCTTTTCTCCAGCTGTAAATCCCTCTGGTTTTGGTACTGGACCTGCTTGTTAGCTCCACCCCCTACTCCCCACAAGCACATTCTTAAAGGCATTATTCCCCCTCTCCATTGGGTCATGCAAGTCCATAATGTGGGAGCACAGAACATCCCTGACTTCTGTTGCTCAGGTGCATCCAGCTCCAGCTGTGGTAGGTGCATTTTCTGGCTATGGTTACCATTTCAATGGCCCCTAGCTGTCATAGGTACATTCAGGGGGAAATGACTCACCTCTGACTTCACAAAGATTGTGAAGAGCACAGCACCCCTCAGTAATGCAGATAGCACTAGTGAAACTGACATCCAAACAGGTCTGTAGACATCTCCAATAGGATTTCACTCTGCCAAAAGCACATTCAACATCCATTCTGCACCTGCTAAGAGTGTAAGTACATCATCTTTTGACAGGGCCTCGGAAATCAGGGTACGGTTTCATAAGCCAAGGTAAAAGGGGGTATGCAGGGTCCCCCAGAATAACAGTGGGGAAAGTAACTCCATTTATGACAATGTCATTTGGTGGGACTAGTGCCCACGAATAAGGCTACGATTTTGTCATGGACATTTTTAGTAAAAGCCACGGACAGGTCACGGGCAATTAACGAAAATTCACAGAAGCCGTGACCCGCCCCTGACTTTTACTAAAAATGTTCATGACAAAACTAGGGAGAGAGGAGGGTCAAGCACCCTGCACTGCTGTGGCTGGGAGCTGCGGCAGCTGCCCCAGGGCTGGGAGGGATCCCCGCCTGTGGCAGCTGGGGAGCTGCGGGGGTCCCCTGCATCTGCGGGGACTGCGGAGCTGCCAAGGGATCCCCTCTACTGCTCGTGGGATTCCCCCCTGCTGGCAGCAGCAGCTGGGGAGCTGCCGGGTATCCCCCATCCCCTGCAGGGACTGGGGAGCTTCCAGAAATCCCCAGCACCCACAGGGACTGAGGAGCTGCCTGGGATTTACCCCCCCCACACGCCCGCAGGGACTGGGGAACTGCAGGGGACCGCCGCACATGCGGTGGCTGGAGAGGTGCGGGAGATCCCCACCACTCCAGGTGGCATGGGCACCTCACAGCTCCTGGCCACCACGGGGGGTGGGGATACCCTGCAGCTCCCAGCCGCTGGGGACTGAAGTCATGGAGGTCTGCAGAAGTCATCAATTCCGTGACTTCCGCAACCTCCGTGACCAAATTGTAGCCTTACCCATTAATACAGACTTCCAGTCAGCAAAAAAACCTAACATCATGAACTTACCCAGTGCAACCCATGCTGACATTCATAAATTGTCCTCTGTGGTCCATGAGGGTCTGCATAGCAATGGAGTAGTACCCTTTGCAATTTATGTACTCATGCGCTCCTTGAGGAGGGCAAACTTATGGGTACAGGAGTCCCATCAGTTGCCCGGGCACAATTAGGCAACTCCATTCTCTCAAAGCCAGCAATTACCTCAGGAATATCTTTTATGCCCACCACCTTGGGGTAAACCACAAACCTGATTATCTCAGCAACCTCCACCACTTTACCCACAGTCAACTTCCCAATACCAAGCTGGTTTGCAATGGACCTGTAGCAGTCTGGGGTAACCAGCTTATAGTTGGCTATAACAAACTGCTTCTGTACCAGCAAGGGCACCCTCAGGCATGTATCTTTATGGAGCAAGCTGCTCACAAGGCTCCAGCAATGTAGCTGTCTTCATGCAAAAGTTCTGGACCCACTGCTGGGTCATCCCAGGTCTGCATGATGATGTGATCCCTCCATTCTGTGCTTGTGGCCCTGTGTCAGATGCATCAGTCTACATGGGGGCTTCAGTGGCTATACCTAGTGTAATGAGCAGCATCTGACAGTTTGAGTGTGCCAGGGCTGGTACTCTGCCTCCTCCTCCTCTATCCTAAGCTCTGTCAGGTGCCTTAGATGGGTCAGAAAACACAACCAAAATGTCCATTGCTTATAGAACCTCTGCCTATTTCCTGACACAGGAGTGAAAGAGCAAGTAAGAGAAGGTCCACGTTGCTGGCTCTGGTAACTGGGAACACACAGACCAAAATGACTCCTCTGCAGGCTTTGTTGGTGGGCTGTTCAAACTTCCTATAATGTGCACGGTGGGCAGTCAAGTTTTCCCACAGCACAATATGGTCAAAGGGCTAGAGCAATCACATTTCAGGAGGGTGTTAGGGATTCTGGGATATGGTTGGTTTGACTTGGGGCTGTGTGCTGCAATGTGGACACCAGAGCCCCAGGTTTGAGCCCAGGTTAGAAAATTCTTAATGTAGGGTTAACAATCAGTATAGACACTCAGGCCCTGGGTTCTGTAACCCAGGGTCAACTTACTTTAATCCCACTAACCCTGGGCTTGCATTGCTATGTAGATATACCCTAAGAGGCGTGCATGAAATGGTATTTTCCACAACTGAAACAAAAAAGAAGTGGCTCTGCATCTGGTAGCATTAACAAGAAAGCCTGTTTGAACAGGAGTCCGTACACTTTATTACCAATATTATTATTTGCATCACATATGGGTATAGATATCTTAGTCAGAAATCAGGCCCCACATTGTGCTAGGTCCTGTACAAACATGTAGAAAAAAACAGTTCCTGCCTCCCCTATGGCTTTAAACCAATTATGTGAAAAGCCAAATTAACTTTTCAATTTTAAAACCCATACTATAATATTTCTAAAAAAAAAACTGTAGTAAAACTATTGTAAAGTGTTGAGATGCCAACCTTTACTGGAAAATACTGTAGCTATTTATAAGAGAATCACAATCAGACATACAGCATTGTGGAAGTCATCAGTTCCCCGTTCTCCAAATTCAGCTGGTGATGACTATAATATTCGTTTTGTCCTCGGGTGAGTTATGATTCCATTAGCAGCTTGAACTTGGAACTCTGCTCAGAGTGCAGCAATAACAAGACAGATAGGCCTTTATGAAATCTACACTATTAACACTATTTGTTTTCCCAGGAGTTGACAACTTTAGTAAATTGTTCATAATTGGCTATCAAGGAAAAAGCACAGGCCTGCTTGCCATTATTATGGTATTGATTCTCAATAATTTCTTTGTGTGTGTGTGTGTGTGCACGCACGTGCGTGCATTGCTTTTGTGTTGCTGGCATGACAGCCTACAAAGAAACCAGCTGAGTGGGGTCTGCTGTACATCTGGGAGCTCCATATGGAAAGAAACACATAAAATGCACACCAGGAATAGCTGAAGCAGAGGGTTGTGTGGTTGGTTTTTTTGTTGTTGTTTTTTCCGGTGTTATAGCATTAAAAGAAGAGAATGGAATTAGCATGTAGCTAAACACGATGGTAGCCCTGTAGGATATTCATGTTAGTCAAAGGCTGAAATACATTAACATTAAAAAACTCCATAGGGTTATTTTAAATATTCATTAGGAAATTTACAAGCTTTGGTGTAATGGCTGAGGACTCCAATGTTTTTATAATTGGGAGCCAGACCAGTGGAAACTTTCTCAGCCATGGGAAAACACTGTGGCCCAGTTTCTGTTCTTCTATTAGAGACTCTTGATTATAATCTCTAAATATTAATCCCCCTGCTTTCACGCAGGCACGCACATGCACACACACAAACACACACACCTGATACAGTATTGTTATGTAGCATCATTCATTATCTGCTGTTCTGCTTGATTTTTTTAACATATGCAGTCATGCCCATGCCCCAGAATATAGCAGTCTCCTGTTCTTTGTTCATATGAAAGGGACAACATTGCTGGGAAGAAAGTAAAGAGTGTCTAGTGTCTCTCAACAGGTAGACAATTCAGATAATTTGCTGACAAGCACAGGCACTTACATATACCCAGAGAGACTGTCAGCGATCCTATTTAGTGATGACTCACTCAAAATTCAATTAACACATGATTACAAACTGATCAGGGGAAAGAAACTGTATCGCTGGCCTTTTCTTTTTCTTTCTCTCTCACTCTGTCTCTTTTTTAAAGCTATAAAACTCACCAAAAGTCAGCATTTGGTTGGTTTCCTGACCCACCATTTCTCAAGACACAGGAGAACTGTTTGAATTCTCTCCTCATCACTTTCTTGCTCCATAGATGTCAAATGATTGCCATGAAACACTGGAAAAGTAGAGTTCTGAAGATTTACCCCTCCCAGGAGATCTTTGCCCAGATTTTCTATAAAACTCAGTGCAATCTTTGATCTTCCAGCAACTTGTACTCTTCTCTGTTACTTGAAACCCAGCATTATTATTAAGCTTAAGTAGATTGCTTTAAACTTCTACAATATTTACTCTCCTGCCTCCCAATGGGATGTTAACAATAAAAATAGCAAAGGCTTCTACATTTGTTTTTACTTTACATAAATGAATTAAGCAGTTTCTATTATTCTCATTTATACCCTCAATAATGTAAACTAAGCAACATAAAAGAGTTTCCACATCCATATTTACAGAATAAAAATCACGAGACTTTGGAGAGAGAGAGGTACCTAACTCATCATACCTTCTTAAGTGTGAGCAAATCTACAGGCCTCTCTGCTCATAAAAGAAACGTGTGACACTAACAGCTGAATTGTTTGCTTTGGTATTTTAAAAAAAAAACAAGTTCAAAGGGACTTACTTGATTGTATGCTTTCCCAACCCCCAGCCTCATCCTTCATAACCATTGTTTAATGATTTTTTATTAGAAAAGCATGGCTGCACTTATGAAAAAAAAAATCTGTCTTTGAAACCAGGAGGAGAGTGTGTTTTCCCTGGCATTAGCCTGTTCGTTTTTAATATCAGGTTTGCACTGTGGTTGACTCCTGGTGCATTTTGGAATCATAAACCAACAAAGTGAAGCTAATGGGAAAGGAAATAATGCAGGAGAAAAGAGCCCCTTTTGAAGTGGGGGCAGGAAATCAGTGCAACTTTCTTCCTCCTCCTTCTCTTTCCCCCACCAGGCCTTTCACCCCTCACAAAGCAAAGTGTGTTTCCTGCTGATTTTTGCTTATAGGACAAAATCAAGTAAGAACATAAATTGAATCTCCATTTCTCAGTTTGCAAAACCTCTGGAAAAAAAGATACTCACTGATATAAAAAAGAGCAAACAAAAAATAATAATAGCTGAATATGCTGTGGATGAAATCCTATCTCCATTGCCGTCAACGACAAAACTCCCATTGACTTCAGTAAAGTCAGGATTTCACCCTATATGTCTGGGTGCAGTTAAGAATGTTTCCTTATATCAAGTTATCTGAAATATTCCTCATACAGTACTCCTCCGAGAATGAGAAATATCTATTGTACTTCTAGCTCAACAGATGATATTGATGCAGGTTGTACTGGTACCCAAAGAGGAACATATGGCCGTAAGCTTAAAATTCCAGTGAGAAAAATTACAGAATAGATTCACTGCCAGCTACTTTTGTGATACCCTGTTGATACAAAGCAGCTGGAATGCACTCGTGGATCTTGCCCTACATTTTATTCATTATCTTATTTTCTTATGGTCACTATCACAAGATTTTATTTGTTCTGTACAACCTTTTAAGTACTCCAGAATTTCATTGACTGGTCCATTTTTCCTTCAGGAAAAGGATAGGAAGGATGTGATTAACACATTAACCTGTGATCTGGGTTCAACTCCTTGCTCCGCAACAGGCTTCCTGTGTGACCTTGGGCAAATCACTTAGTCTCTCTGTGCCTCGGTTCCCCATCTATGAAATGGGGGAAATAGTGTCTCACAAGGGTATTGTGAAGATAAATACATTGACAATTGTGAGGTGTTGAGATACTGAGGATATAAGTACCATAGATAAATAGATTATTTTAAAAGGGGTGTAATAGAAAGCCAATAAAATAAAGCAAGCCAAAAAAAATTACATAAGAATATAAGAACGGCCGTACCGGGTCAGACCAGTATCTGTCTACCGACAGTGGCCAATGCCAAGTGCCCCAGAGGGAGTGAACCTAACAGGCAATGATCAAGTGATCTCTCTCCCGCCATCCATCTCCATCCTCTGACGAACAGAGGCTAGGGACGCCATTCCTTACCCATCCTGGCTAATAGCCATTTATGGACTTAACCTCCATAAATTTATCCAGTTCTCTTTTAAACACTGTTATAGTCCTAGCCTTCACAACCTCCTCAGGTAAGGAGTTCCACAAGTCGACTGTGCGCAGCGTGAAGAAGAACTTCCTTTTATTTGTTTTAAACCTGCTGCCTATTAATTTCATTTGGTGACCCCTAGTTCTTGTATTATGGGAATAAGTAAATAACTTTTCCTTATCCACTTTCTCCACATCACTCATGATTTTATATACCTCTATCATATCCCCCCTTAGTCTCCTCTTTTCCAAGCTGAAGAGTCCTAGCCTCTTTAATCTTTCCTCATATGGGACCCTCTCCAAACCCCTAATCATTTTAGTTGCCCTTTTCTGAACCTTTTCTAGTGCTAGAATATCTTTTTGAGGTGAGGAGACCACATCTGTACACAGTATTCGAGATGTGGGCGTACCATGGATTTATATAAGGGCAATAATATATTCTCAGTCTTATTCTCAATCCTCTTTTTAATGATTCCTAACATCCTGTTTGCTTTTTTGACCGCCTCTGCACACTGCGTGGACATCTTCAGAGAACTATCCACGATGACTCCAAGATCTTTTTCCTGACTCGTTGTAGCTAAATTAGCCCCCATCATATTGTATGTATAGTTGGGGTTATTTTTTCCAATGTGCATTACTTTACATTTATCCACATTTTTTCCAATGTGCATTACTTTACATTTATGATTATAAAGGCCAACTATCGGAAACACTGAAATTCTGTTGTCTCCTTTCCTTGATCATTCAGAGACTCTAATGATAGAAAATGTCATTACAAGAACCACCACAATAGCTGACAGGGAAATGGTATAAATGTGACCTCTCTGGGTGGTGTGATCTTCCTCAAATGTTTCTGGGTAAAGAACAGGATGGGCATCCTTTAAGTTAATCATTCTCTGTCCCTGAAGCAGGGGCTGGCGATGCACAGAATGCTTGCGGCTCGTAGGATGCTGATTCCCACCCCCCTTCTTAAAGCTGCTTCTCGCAGGCATCCAGGCTCTTTGCTGTAATCAGCCCTCTGTCCCACCAACCTGGGGTATCCCTCTCACACTGTGAAACTACAAACCGCTGGCAGGCACTGCACTTACACAGCCATCCACAGGCAGGGACAAACCCAACTGAGTTACATGAATGATCTCCCAGCCACTCATGAACCAACAATAGAGAGACTCCAGCCAATTCCCCCCAGCTCCTCAGCCTTGCACCCTCAGAATACACCATCGTGCACTGGTCAGAAGCCTGACCAGTGTACGTTTATTACCCAGTCTGCCCCTCTCTGTAACCTGAGCTGAGATTCCCCAAGCAATTCAACCAAAACGTACTGTTTTACGTACAATATAAAACAGGCTTATTAACTACAGAAAGAGAGGTTTTAAGTGATTATAAGTCACAAGCACAGAGATCAAAGTTGGTTACTTAAGAAATTAAATACATTCACAATCTGAGTTCTATAAACTGAACAGGATTTGAATCAAGCTGTGTCTCACTCTGAGAGATGGTACAAACACGTCACAGATCTTTAGTACACAGGCTGGGACTCTCCTCCAGCCTGGGTCTACCCTGTTCAAAATCTTTGTCCTCCAGATTTTGTGTTGAGTTGTGGGGGGAGTGAGGCCAACCCATGATATCACTTCCCCTCTTTTATAGTTTCTTCCAGCTTGTGGTGTGGGGGTCTGACCCCACTGGGCAATCAGTCGCCATTGTCTACTTGCGCTCTCTGAGAAAGTCTTCTGGAGTGGCCTTTGGGAGAATGGATTCCCTTTAACAGGCCATCAACACATCTGGCTCCTCCATTATTGTTCCTGAAAGGCTGGTTGTGGGTGTTCCCAACCTCACAACATATTTCAATAACACACACATAGCAAAACTTCATTACTTCCTATACAATGATAGGACATAAAATCCAACAGGTTATTAATGTTCACCAGATCAAGACTTTCAAAATGATACCTCACAAGGCACACGTACAAAACATATCATAATTACATGAGAGTGGTGAATGTGGGGGCTCCAGGGTGTTGCTTTGAGGTACAGAGTGCCACACCAACACATTAAAAAAAATAGCCTTAGTATGTAGCCCATGAAATATCGTTGTATACTTCCCACTGCTTCACAACAATATAGCATCACGGGACTATGTAGCGCCCACACTCCTGGGGTAGGGTGTGGAGGAGGAGTTGGGACACCTATTGCCCCAAAAAGGGTTGGGAGGGGGAGAAGCCATGATTGCAAAGGATGACACAGGCTGCGCAGTCTCCCTGTGCACTGGGAAACTCGGGAAATGACTGTACCTGTTCCTCCCCAAGCTCTCCCTGGGATGGGGCAAGTCTCCACTGCCCGCAAGGTGGGGCTGGGCCTTAAGAGCACGATCTGGCCCATAGCTGTAAAGCAACAACCAAAACCCTTTTCTCTGCCACCACTAGGAAGCAGTGGAGATGCCGTGTCTCATGACACAGGAGGACTGATGATATGGAACAGCCTCTTGGGCGCTCAGAACTGCAGGCTTTAGTCTCTTTTTGGGGTGATTTGAAGATGACCATCCCTGCCATTCACTTGCTGAGGTCATGCCTCAGTGGGGCATTGAACCAGGGGGGCTGAGTTTGAGAAGTTAGAAAAAGCAAAAGGTTTGTGCAGCACTTTGTCCGCGCTAGCTGGCCATAGCACATGGCTGGCCCAGTGACGTAACACTGATCAGTACAGCCAGGAGCACTAGCAACTTTGCACACTCACATCTTGATCTAAACAAAACCCATTGAAGACCATGAAAAAAACTCCAATTGGCTAAAAGGGCTTTGGGTCAGGCCTTTAGCAAAGGAAAGAACTCTGCCCCTGATTTGGGCTTCTGTCAAACACTCCTACTTGCCTGTTTTCTAATACACCAGCTATTCTGCAGGTGCACAGCATAGGCACTGAAGAGAAATTCCTTCAAAAGAGTAACCAACCGACTCCAAACTCTTGACTGAAAGCTTGGACCACATGTCTGACCCACGCTCTGGTGTGTAGGCTATATTCACACCCACTTTTTAAGGGTCTGTGTGGAGGTTGCATCTGCCTAGCCTTTTTAGGGTAGATGCCCTAAGCAAAAGGAGTTGAACCCTGTGTGGGTATGATGGCATAACAGATCTGGAGAACTGAACAAGGAATAATGCATTGACATCCCAGGAGGAAGAGTCCTTGGGTCTGGAGGCTTTTGTACCATGCACTAGAAAGTCCTTTTGCAAAGAGGACGTGTAGTCAGAAGTGCCCACAGTGCCCTTGCGTAGAATTAGGAATTTAAATTCATGACGACTGGGAGCACAAATGGATCTAGCACCGTGGATGTGATCTTAGCTTCTGGGAGGGTCTGAGAAGTCATCCATTGCCAAACTACACTAGAACTCAGGGTATCTGAGTTAAGTTCCTGGCCTTGCTGCAGACATCCAGAGTTCCTGAGCAACCTTACCTTGCCTCACTTAACCTCTCTGTGCTTCAGCTCCTCTTCTGGGGGCAATACTCCTGTCCTACCTCAAAGGGGTGCTGCAGGAGGACATCAGTTAGTGTTTGTGAGGAACCCAGATGCTGTCGTATTGGGGGCCATACAAGTTCCTGGACAGATAGTGTTGTTTGAGAGATGGAAGTGAGGTTAAGTATTAAGTAGTCTGGGAAGGAAGGCTGCTCCTCCATCTGCTTCAGGAGGTCAACCAGGCAGGTGGAACCAGTAGGGGACATCAAACTAGAAGCTGTGTTGTAAGGTGAGCAACACAGCCATTTTGGCTGACATCAGGAGGAAACATTGGTTACTGAGGTGAGGCAAACCCCATTCACAGGGCAAGAGATGCCCTCCAAGTTTTTGCCACACAACGGCCTGCAAAAGCCTGCATCAGATGTCATTTAAAAGGTTCCATAAATAAAGTAAAATGTGAAAAATAATGCGGCTTTATTCCCCAAGGAACAGAAGCTCATACAAATACTTTGGTGAAGAACAAAACAAAACACCTAAATATATGAAAGCTCATGAAAAACTAGATGATGTGAAAAACACTTTAAATCAAAGCAGCAGGTAAAGCTGGAAATAAGGTTATCTTCAGTAAGGATTTCTCTGTACCACATTGACGTTAATGCTTCATTTCCTGTAGACTATAAGTAAATCAAAGCCTAGCTTGGGTTTCCATATCTGTCTAAGATCTCATCTCCAAGAATTTATTATTTTGGCATTTCCCACATTGGAATTACCTCTGGCCCAAATTTGGGTAATAGAGTATGATAACATATTAACAAGTAATAAGCATGAATTTTTTATCCATTTTAAAATGTATTTCCGAGAAGAAAAACAAACACATAAAAAAGTGAATGTTTCAAAAATAATAGGCAATAGAACTGAGAACACAAAAGACTTAGGTCAAAAGTGGAAAATGAAAGGGAAGGAAAGTATAGTTAATTGGTGGCACTTTTGCAGAGAAAGAATGTAAGAAAAACTGCAAACCTATTCAGGAAAAGTAAAACAGATGTGTAAAGTGTCTGACTGAGCTATTGTTTTAGCTTTGTAATCTAAAATAGCTGACTAGATTTTGTTTTAACAAGGGATTAGTTTAGCAGACAGTTTGGATTAACAGCAACATATATAAATAAACGTGCTACTCCTAAAACTTAAATGCCGAGCTTACAAGACGCACGGCAACAAGAACTAGAAAAATGCTGGTCTTGGACTTTTAAATTGTAGAGCCAGCGCATGTGTCCATTCCACAGAGACAAGGCATTAGCAAGAGCCTTCAAATTCAACAATGTAATACAAGAAATAGTCATGATTATGATTTCATTGTGAAGTCAATCAAGCACTACTTGATGGCAGATGATCACAAAGCACTTTACACATAAGCTCTGTTAAGTAAAAGTAGGCTAAAGCAATACTTTTATAAATAGACAGCTCACGTCATGTGCAAAGGTTCCCAAGACACTTTAGAAATAACGGGCCAAATATGCTGTAAGCAAAGATCCACACTGCTACTGCTAATAGAGAGAAAAGCCTATCTCTAGCCAGCATTGTGGCTCTCATACAGTATGCTAACCTCACGAAACCAGAAATCTCTATTCGCAGTTCTGATTGTGGGAAGACTGGACTGGCTGTGGGTTAGGTCAGTGTAACTACATTGCTCAGGGATGTGGATTTTTCACACCCCTGAGCGATGTAGTTACACAGATATAAGTTTGTAGTTTAGACCTGGCCTTAGACAGAGAGGCCTGTATCTCTGGGAGCTTTCTCTAGAAAGTTGTAAGAGAAAAACAGTAAGTATACTAGTATGAAAGGATAATGTTCAATTACTAAAACACAGGGTACAATAACTAGGCAAAGCCAACCAGACTCATGAAACAAAGATGGAATTTAATAAAACTTCTAGGTTCTCAGCATGTCTATGAACTAACCAGCTAGACTTGTATTGGCCACCTGTGTATCTACTCCACATGTACTGGGGGAATGCAGATGACTTGCTCAACCTCAGGACCTTGTTGGGTGCTCACTCCTCAGCCAGACCTAAATTACACCCTCAGAGATTTAAACCATCGGTTTCTATTTTCACACAAAAAATTAGATAACTCAGTGTCAGGGTTGTGCAGCCCCTATTGACTCAGTCACTAAAAATTAAGGGAATCATTAATTAAGCCACCATTAGTAACCCACCCAACCTGAGTGCACATGCCTTAGCATTCAAACATCACACTACCCAAACACACTCACAGACTCCTCGCCTCCACAACCAGCTCCCTTTCCACTCCAGCATACAACCACCCATACTACACAAAGCCAGTCCTTCTAAATCATACACAATCTTTACCCTGATCTCAATAAGATGAAGATACGTTGGCAAGCAGGGGCGACCTAGGGACTCTCGCTTCTTTTTCCTTCTGGAGCCTCAACTCCCCCTATCTCTTTCTCACCAGACACATAAGGGCCAGTAGCCTCACACACACACACACTCTCTCTTGCCTCACCTCACCTGGAAGCTAAATGAGGCCCTTAATTCTCTCTTTTTCCTCCCTCAATGGAGTAGCTAGTTGGGGGCCTCCACATCTTGTCTTCCCCCCACACCCAAAAGAGCTTGTTGGGACCTTCCAGTGGTCCCCTCTCTCCACCCCCAGTATAAGGAAACTTACTGGGGGAGTGTCCACTCCTTTGTCCACTTAACATGCCTATCGGAGCTTGCTAGGGACTTTCATCCCCCTTATTTCCCCCCATGAGGGCTTGCAGGGACCTGCATCCCTCTCTGCTCCTCCTCTCCCACACACATATAGGGGCTTCCTAGGAACTGCAAAACCTCCATCTTCCAAACACACACAGAATGGGGTTTGCTCAGAGTCCCCTATATACAGTTTTCTCAGAGCATCCATTCCCCTCTTTCTTCTTCCCACATATGAAGCTTTCTGGGAGCCAGCTCATCTCCCTCTGCTGAAAGCAGGGCCAGGAGTTCCATTCCTCCCCTGGTGGCAGACCCTTTTGCTGTTTCCACCTCTTGAATGAACCTCTCCTCCAAAAAGGGGAGAGTGTCTGTTTTGTTGCTCTAACTGCTGAAAGCAGAAGAGAGGGATCTGTTGCCAGCATCATCATGGGTCCTCCCAGCCATTTAATAGCATCCCCTATGGGGAGAGAGGAGATTAATAAGGAGCAAACGATGGCCAAGGAAAGAGGAGGCTGATACTGAGGCAGGCAGGGAGGCACCTCAGAGATGAAAGGGCTGGAGCATATCTTGACAGCACCAACCTTTTGCTTAAATTAGCAGCAGAGTGACCTAGTCAGCGAATACTGGCTATGCCACCCTTTACAGCAGTGGTTCTCAAACATTTGTACTGGTGACCCCTTTCACGTAGCTAGTCTATGAGTGTGACCCCACCCTTATAAATTAAAAACACTTTTTCATATATTTAATACCATTATAAATTCTGGATGCAAAGTGGGGTTTGGGGTGGAGGCTGACAGCTCGTGACCCCCCCATGTAATAACCTCATAACCCCCTGAAGGGTCCCAACCCCCAGTTTGAGAACCCCTGCTTTACAGACTCCCCTGGCCTGTACTCAGGCCAAAATCCCATTGACTAGGAGTTTATGTGGGTGTAGCTGCTTTTCTGTTTGGCAAATATTTTCTCCATCTTTGTGTTTTCTCTCAATGAAGCTCAGGTTTTTAGATGATTTCTCAGGTCTGCCTTGTCCTCTGGGGCTGCAGCCTTAGATGGCACAAACCTTGAAAGTGCCATTGAAGAGAACAGAAGGGGAATAAGACAGGCTGTGTATTTTGCTGCCTATCTATTAACTGTAAGCCTACAGTCTTGCTATCATTCCTGAAAGTAGAAGTCAAGGACAAATGATACTTCCTTGACTTCATTGGGAGTTTTGCCTGAGGCCTGGTCTACACTTAAAACTTAAGTCAACCTAGCTACATTGCTCAGGAATGTGAAGAATTTCATGCCCTAGGTGACATAGTTAGGTTGACCTAGCCCCCACTGTAGCTGCAGCTAGAGCGATGGATGCATTCTTCCATCAACCTAATCACCGCCTCTGGAAGGGGTGGGTTTACTGCAGCAATGGAAAACCCCTTCCATTGTAGTGTCTACACAATAGCAGTATAGCTAAAATACTGCAGCTGTAGTGTGTGTCATGTAAACATATCCTGAGTAATGACTATGATGTGTCCTAACAGTATTTTGATTAAAACACAATACCAATATGACTGGAATCTGCCACCTTCTAAAATCAGCAACTTTATATAGCAGGCTACACAGAGTCTTTGGTAGAGATAAAAAATTAATGTATTAAATAATTTAGGCATCTGAGAGAGTCCCATGACCATAATATAAACATATTGATGTTGGTAAGGAACAGTTAATTATTAATTTTACTTGAGAGCTACAAAGTTCCAGGTGCACTCCCTTAATTTAGAGGCATGCACAATTTCATGAAAATTAGAACTAATTTGCCTTTTTTTCTACTTTAATCAAAAGAATAGCCATGTGGAAGAAGGACATGAATTTTCCCAAGATTTGGATATTTATTTGTTCAGAACAAGCACACTTATCACAATTATCTACAAAAACACAAAAAGCATACACTTCCAGTGTTTGGAATTGTCATGGCAATGCCCTAGATTTCTATCAAGTTCTGTCCTGAATAGATAATGATTATAATGCTCTTTTTCCTCATTTGGCTTCCTTAGCTACAGTGATGACTATGTCCATAGACTATATGGATGGAAAGAGAGAAACTAAAGTTAGACAAGTTAATATTCTATCAAATATTAATTGCTGGAGTTCGAAATAGATGCGGAAATTATGTACTAGGCAAATTTTCAAAATGCTAAACTGGTTTCAAGGGTTTTGTGCATTCAGACAGATCCAGATTAGCAGGATAAATAAAAGAGTGTCAGACTAACAACTTGCAAGAAACCTTGTAGTTTATTTTTTTCTTTTTGTTAACCTATCACCTGGCAAAGGGTCAAACGTGAGTTTTATTCATTATAATATGTAACTTCAAGGGGATGTTGATTTTCTTGTACGACACCTTTAAATGCAGAGCACTTTCCTTGCCTGCTCCCCTTAAATTCAAATACAATATATGACAGTGGTCACTGTGTTCTCTCTCATGAAGATTTAGGTCCAAATTTTGAGGCTTTGAGACCTAAAGTTAGGTCCCCACCGCTAGATGTACCTAACCTTAGGTCCCTACAGTTGAAAATTTGAGCCTTTCTATTTGCTCTTTCTTCATTCAGAGATTTTCTTATTCAAGTAAGTTAGACTGGGAACACTGTCCAGCTCCTCAGCCCCCATTCTGGCAGCTCTGAAGTGTTCAGGCAAAGCAAAGTAATTGGAAAGCTGTCCTGATGCGGCAACTGGGATGTCCCTTTATGTACGGGAATACTTAAGTGGTTAAAGCCTGTGTAGCTGGCTCCAGCATTCGGCGAGCCAGAGCCATGGCTGGAGCTCCTTAAACTCCAGTGGTCCGTACAGGACTGTTACTGACAATCAAAGTTAGAGCACATCATAGCCAGCGACTGCTGTAATTTACACAGGGGGCTGGGATGGCTCCTGGCTGGTTCCAGAACCAGAGGCGCAAGAAAGCTGACTGAGCACCAGTTCTCCGCTCCACCCGAATGCTGCAGCAAGCATAACTCAGCCAGACCCAGGAATCATGTCCTATGTGTTTTGCAATACGTGTGCATGAAAAATACATAGGTGCTGGTTCAGGGGGCGCTGCAGTACCCCCTGGCTTGAAGTGATTTCCCTTATATACAGGATAAAATATATGAGTAGCGTTTTTATATCATGAAACGTGGCATGAAAAGAGACATCATGCTGAGAAAAGAAATGCAAACAACATGGGCAGAGGAGATAGCACCATCACGGAGTAATTCAGAGTGAAATCAAAACTCTTTTTTTTTGTCACTAATGTAATTAAAGACTTCCTCAGCACGGATACAAAGGGAGCATTTAATGTGAACTTTTGAAAAAGATTTAAAGGTTTAATATACCTCCAGAAGAAAAGAAAGGCATTTTAAAGGTGGCTTTTTTTTTCTTTTTTCTGGAAAAAAATAAAGATCCACAAATGGTTGGTGAAACTCCATAAAGCAGCTGGAACTTGTTAATAGACACACTCTACTGTGACCCGAGATGCAGGAATCTCACTGTGGATTTTTTACAGACATACTTTAAAACAAGTGCTGGCTGATACCACCATGGTCTGCACTATTGAAATTTTGTGAAGACACTGTGGCACCAAGAGGAAATCAATTTCCCTTACTTTTTTAGGCATCAGGAAGAGCCCTTTTTATTAACCTTAAGCGGAAGCAGTGACTCAGTCTTAAACTCCAGACAGTATTCTTTTCCCTGGTTCTAATGTCCCTAATGGTTCTCTGTGAGCCAAGAGTTAATAAATAATAATAGTAATTTCTTCCCCAACTATTGCTGACTTTAATACCATGTGAAAAAGATTATACTAGAGAGAGCCGTTGCCTATTCAGATGAGCCCAAACAAATCTTCTGGAGCTGAACAGCCATTTCAGACTCTGAGACATTTGCAATCCAGTCCTAGATCTAAATATTGCAGGCTGAGCCCACCTTTAGTTTTAAGCAATTGAATGCGATGTTAAGTAAGCCTGGAGTATTTGCAGACTCAGAAGTAGTTTGTTACACGTGCTACTATCTACTTGCTAGGGATGAGTTCCTATTTCTTGCCATTCAGCCTGTCAAAGTGTGGCAGAGTGGTCCAGTCAATGGAGCCTTAGCTGTGGACTCAGGAGACCAGAGTTCTACTACAGCTCTTGCCACTGACTTACTATGAGATCTTGGGTATTTTGCCTCTGTTTCCCCACCACACTTTCTCTGTCTTGTTTAGTTAGATTATAAGCCCTTCAAAGTAGAGACTATTTTATTATGTGTACAGGGCCTAGCATTTTGGACCCTCTAGGTGCTACTACAATACAAATCAATAATAATACAACTCCAGGAAAGGTGGTATTTCCATAGCTGAAGGTGTTGAAACACTCACCCGAAGACTTCATTCACGTTAACTCTGCTTGCCACGGGTGTTGCTGTTAAAAAGGTTATTGCAGCACCAGGGATATGCTTATGTGAAGTAAGCCTGTTGTCTTGTCAACTCCTTATTTGGATGAGTATCAGCATCACAGAAGCCACCACCACAACTGGGAGCTTTGCGGCCAGTTTCAGCAGAGAGGCAAAGAACTGAAAACCGAGCTATTCTCTGACCTCTAAGAAAGGTCATTCAAGGTTGGAGTTAAGGCACAAATCAGGGAGGTAATATGGGGAAGCTTGCACTGCAGGAGCTTTTCCTATACCTGTTCTACACAGAAGACTTCAGTCTCCAGGGCTGTCAGTTTCCTTCACAAGCACTAAATTCAGACAAACAGTTCAGAAAAAAATGTTAAACTACCAAACCATAAATAGAAAAAGGTGTTAAATTACTTGTGGCCTCATTCCTTTTCTCTCCCTGACAAGCAGAAATGTAGCAGGAGTTACAAACTAAGACATTGTTAAACTTTTCTTGAATCAATTTTTTTTTAGGTTACTTATAAAAGATTTGATGAACTGGTTAGGAATACATAATTAACTGTATGAACCACCACGACGGGAGAGAATAATGATTCTCTCTCTCTCCCCCCCCCCCCTCCACACACACATTCCCATTTAAATGAATGAGCCCATTCATATGAATGGAAGTTTTATGGGTTTATTAGGTTTGGGCCCTAGTCAGAATTAAGCTGTACATAGCAGACAAATATCTCACCTGCAGTACCTGTCAGCCTATTCGCCTGGTCCTGAGCACCCAAAATTCCTGTTGCCAATGGGCCAAATCTTGAAGACCTTACCCAGTGCTAAAACGGGCACCATTGTTTTTGCCTTAAATAAAAATTGCTGGTGTTCAACACCTCTTTAGGGGCCAGATCGTGCCTTCCCACAGAAATGGACAGGGAGAGAGGGGGGAAGAATTTCATTACGCTCCCCTTTCATAAGCTTCTCACAATTTTTCTCTCAGGACGGGTTGGCAGCCCTTCTTCCAGAAGAAGCAGAGGATCTGGCCCCTAGCCCAAGCCCTTGCCAGTCCTAAGAAGAACTATGGGAGGCCCAGGGCCATCTGTCCCCATTCTGCCTTCTGGCCCATTGCAACTTATACTATAAAGGAGTGTTCCAAGGCCCAGAGGTTGCTCTGCAGCTTCAGGGAATTATACAGCCTGAAGCCATATTTCTTGAAGAAATGTCTCACTCAGATAGTGCCAGGTGCTCAGATACTATTCTTGTTTTCTGTCCCAACCTCATAGAATAGGCTTCCTCGATAGGGAAGTAGCAGCTTCTTCCTCTCTGCCAGCAAATGGGTTCTCCTAAGGTAGAAGAAGCTTCTCTTTCTCTTTCTGGCTTGCCCCTAGCTTCCCAATAGGGCCACAAGAAGGTGTATCACTGTGACTGAAAAGTTACCTATTTTTGTTTCTTGGTCTTTTTACTGAAGGTAAGGGTTTGTTTGTGCCAGACCCCACATGGATGTACAAGGGGATAGAATGGATTCATGTAGCTGTTTAGCATAACAGGTTATTGCTAATACCAAATGTTGGCCCTATTCTTGCTGGTGTTCTTGCAAAAGCAAAAGCAAAAGCAAGAGATGCTTTCCCTCCATAACGGCCACTCAAGAAAGGATTGAAAGAGTTCCTAAGAATTTCTAATTAAATACAATAGATTAGGGGGCCCGTGGCATTACAGCTTAATTTTGGCCATCCATCAACATTTCAAAACCTTAAGCACATTATCTTGACCAGCAATGCGAAATGTGAATGAACTGGAATTCTGACAAGGTTGAGCCCTCGAGAGAGAGAGAGAGAGAGGGTTGGGGAGGCAAAAGAAAGAGAAGGGTGGAAAGAAAGCGTGCTGAAAAGGGATCTGAAAGAAGCAATAGAATTACTCTATCTAATGTTTGTAAATAAGATAAATGGATGTCGGCATTGCACGTTTTATTATTGTTAGGGTTGTGGAAACAGATTTTCCTTGAGAGGGAGAAAAAAAGCTCTATCATTGAACAGTAGCATAGACTCAGGTCAGGGTGTGATCTGAAGAAACTCTCGGCTGAAATTTGAATGTATGACAACAAAAAAAGATGATAGACCTACAAGCTGAAACACCTATTAAAAAAGGAAAGTCTTCGGGCTTTATTCTTCCCTCAGGGTACTTTTTCTTGCTAGCATCATGCTCTGGGCTGCCAGCTACATGAAAGAGAGAAAAAATGGTGAGAATGAGGTTGAGGCCATAGCCCACCCTATCTCAGCACATGCCAATATGAGAGGACTGAGCAGAACTGAGATCCTGAGGAGACAGTCTACCTGAGTCAGCCAGATTTTCTTCCTGAGGGGCTTCGCTGCAGCACAACCACAACCACATCCCCTTCATCAGAGACCAGAGCCACAATCTAGCTGTAAAGCAGATTTCAGGGGGTTGTTAGTAAACTCTTTGCCTGACCATCTGACCTGAGAAAGGCTTCAATAATTGGAAAACTGGATCTCCATTCCCATCCAGAAATGTCCTAAGTCCTTGTTTTATGACATATTGAAAAACTAAAGTCAGAGAAAATACGTTTTAAAGAAAAGCTATGTTGGAGTACTTATTACAGTATCAGCTGTATCATATACATTGTAAAGAAAGATTCTATTTTTTTGTAGCCTGGAGGGGTTTCTTAGACCATGTTTTTGTTGCTTTAGAGCTTTTGAACTTGTGCTTTCTTTCTTTTTATATTAAGTTCATTCCTACACATTTAATGACATTTTTTCACAGTGGAGTTTGCTTTTAAATACCAGTATTATATCATATTTCTATTCAGGAATGCACAGGCTGCATCACTGCTAGTCTCACTGGGTAGAGGAAGGAAGGATTTCCACCTTCAGGGTATCATATTTCCTGGTATGAACAAGTTTTTTAAGTTTTTAAGTGTCTATGAAAAAGACACAGGCATAGCATGGTATTTCCAGGAATAGAAATGACAATTCATTGATGGAAATACTGATTTGTTGATCTTGAGACACTATTTCTAAAACCACTGTCTCCTGTAAGCAAAATTGTCAGACTTGACTTGTCCATACATAAGGATAGCATGTATAGATTGACACCATCAACCACTATTTTATTAGTGGCATGTTTCAGGAATATCCATTTGTAGAGTATGGAATGACCTTGTAGTTAAGTTTCCAGGTACATCAAAGTTCATTATAACTGTTCCGTAAAAATTACTTCTGTTAGCCCCAGATTTTGAAAACCTTATAAATGACCCAATAAAACCTATAACTTGCCCCATAAACCCCATGGTTTGCCTTATTGCCATAGAGAAATGTGAAAGTGTTTTAGGTTAGTGGCCTGAACACAGAACTGGGACAAGGAATACCTGTGCCCTAATCTTGGCTTTCACACTGCTTTCTTTGGAAAGCTTGCTTAACCTCTGTGCCTCAGTTTCCCTATCTCTATAGTAAGATAATGGCTACTGAAGAAATACGTTATAATGATTAATTATGAAATGTTTGTAAAGCACTTTGAAGTTGAAAAGTTCTGAATAATGCTATTACTCTCTCCTGTGCACAAGAACTATGTACACTTCAGCCCCATTGTAGGAATTACACTACTAGAAAGCTCTTGCTTCAGTGCCCAAGTAGAGCTAGGTGCATACTACAAGAAAACCTTCATGAACATTAGTTCAAATGACAACTGTGAATTTATGTTGATGATCTGTGCAAGTGCTTTCATTCATTTTCTACAATCAGACTAGTAGTTTTTTTCCACAAATATTTGCAAGACCACAACGTGTTGTGAATGCTCATGTGCGTATGAATTAGCATCATAGTCACAGTGCAAGTGTTTGGCAGGCTTAATGAAAAGTGTCTGTGGGTTTGGAAGTCATCCACTCAGGAAGCAGAAACAGTACCATGTGACCATGTACTATATGAACAATAGCACATACTCGAAGGATTAGTCATAGCAAATAGCAGTGGTTTGTGATCCATAGGCTGAAAAATGTTATTGTTCACATAAAGCAATGGTTCTCATACTGTGGTCCACGAAGCCTTTCATGGTGGTCCAAAGAATTAAATATTTTGATAACTAAGTAGTTGGGGTATTGGATTGTGGGGGGGAAGCAGATCCACAGTAAGATCTGTCTCCAGTGAAGTGATTTGCAAAATGAAGAGGATAGAAAACCACTGGCATAAGCATGTTAACAATGTGTGAGAGGTGTGACCTGCCACATTCATCTCAATGGGATGTTACTAGGACAGACCCAAAAGCAAGAATTCGATTACACACAAAAAAGCTGAGGTTTTGGCATTTGTTTTGTTCCACATAGAAATGTGTGTTCCATTTGTGGGACAGGAGAAGAGTGCCATGAGCCTGGAAAGCAGATATTCCTTGGATGTTGGACTACGTACTGCCCCCTCCCACACACCACCACCCTTATCTCTCAGAAGGCGAAAGGTGCTGCTGCTGCTGCTGCTGCTGCTTAGAAAACTCTTGGGGGAGAAGTGGTCCATGCTACTCCTCCTGTCTCAGGGTAGGGGTATTGGAGTGGAGCAATGGGGTACTATAAAGATATTGAGGGAAGAGCTTATTTGCAGGTGACACTGCCTTCTAGTTCTTGGTGTCAATATGTATGTATATTATATAGCTAGAGCTAATTCCACACCCTCTACAGGCCTGATTTGTAATATGGGAATGATTTAGGTGCTCCTGGATCATGGTTTTACCATCAGTGAGTCATGGCATATAGCGTATTGATCCATTCAAAAGGAGAGAGGATGACCTGCACAGACAATTGACATTTGCAGCTAAGCATTATTTGCTTCAAACATGGACCTGGGAGAGAGAAAGCAATTTCCAGCTTCTCAGCATTTTTTCCTAAAATTTCCCACTGTTACCATAAGGAAGAGCTGCTACCAGACATGGTGCTAGAGAAAAGGAGTGTTTGTGGCCACTTGAAGGTGGGCTAAGTCAGATTTCTTGGCTGGACTGAATCCCAACTCCCTACTATGAGAAGCTCCCAGCATGTGTCATGTTTCCCTTTCCTTAGGCCAGAAACCAGCAAAAGAGAAGTAGATCTTGAAGCCAGAGACTTAGAATGACCAGCACTTCGCCAGCAATGTGTCCAAAAAGGGAAACATGAGGTCACTGGCGGAAAGAAGAGATGGGTGGAAAGCATGAGGATTTCTTTCTGCCCTTGCACTCATTGGAGGTGAAGAGCCATTTTGGTCAGGAGAGTAGGAGAGAGTGGGGAAGGGGGAAGAGCAGGAAAAGAAGCAGAGCTCTTGCTGCAGAAAGGGAGAAGGGGATATGGATTTACATTCTGCAGATTAGAACTTTTATGTTGAATGAAAGTATTATGAAGTATAATGAAAATATTAACGCAAAATTCTGACACTGATGAAAATAATAAAAATGTAACCCTTTTGTCAGTTGGTGTCAGCAGCAACAAGGGCCAGGTTCAATATTTAGGGGATTCTCTTAACATTACAAAACAAACTGGCTTGAGCCCCCACTTAGAAATCTGGGAAAACTAAACAACATCCCTGGATGCCTCTAAGAAGCAATACTTCCCCTCTCTCAAGAACTGAGTCTGTGTATAACAAAAGAAACATTTATTAAAAGAAAAGGGAACACAGCATTAATCTGGGGAAATGGTTCGAAAGTATACAAACTATAAGTATACACCTGCCCCACAGTATTTTGAGCAGTGTCCTTTGACTCAGTTTCCCAACTTGCAATGTGAAAGTCCAAGGGGTAAATGTCCATTTACCATGCTGCTTGTCTTTTCCGTCCACTGTATCCCATTCACAGTTTGTTGTCTGAGCTCAGGGAAGTCTCAGAATCCAGGGGTGCATTCACATCCCACCCTGAGGGGGATGATGGTCAAATGAGGCTGCTTTTGCTGCTGCCTCTGCTCACTGCTGCCTTTAGCTGCAATGCCATGTTCTGAGGTTCCATTGCTGAGTCCAATGCTTAGTGATTTCACTGGGTGGTGGGGAACCTCACTGCTACTGCCTCCTTTGTGTTGTTTTCCATCACAACGCTGTCCCTCTACAAGGTCTAAGACTTAGCCCTTTAGACCAGCTTTATCAGCTCTAGCAATCACTGAGAAGAAACAAGGACTCTCCATTTAGTCTGTCATTAAAAAATAGAGGGAGATGGTCAAATAGCATCTAAGGCCCTTTGAACAAGAGCAACAAAAATGATTAAAGGTCTAGAAAACATGACTTGTGAGGGAAGATCGAAAAAATTGGGTGTGTTTAGTCTGGAGAAGAGAAAACTGAGAGGGGACATGATAACAGTTTTCAAGTACATAAAAGGTTGTTACAAGAAGGAGGGGGAAAAATTGTTTTTCTTAATCTCTGAGAATAGGACAAGAAGGAGGACTTTAAACTAGGTCTGATGGGGACAGGTGAGCAAAGCCCGCAGGTAAGTGGAGAACATGAAGACCTGGGAGATGGGTCGGAAATAGGAGGGAGCGTAGGCTATAATGGCAGAGAGAAAGGAGGGTCAGGGAAAAACTGGGAGGCAAGATCAAATCAATATCTTAGATGCCTATATACAAATGCGAGAAGTATCGGTATAAGAAGGAAGAACTGGAAGTGCTAATAAATAAATATAACTATGATATTGTTGGTATCACCGAAACCTGATGGGATAATACACATGATTGGAATGTTGGTATGGATGGGTACAGCTTGCTCAGGAAGGATAGACAGGAGGAAAAGAGAGGAGGTGTTGCCTTATATATTAATAAAGTACACGCTTGGACTGAGGTGGAGATGGACATAGGAGATGGAAGTGTTGAGAGTCTCTGGATTAGGCTAAAAGGGGTAAAAAACGAGGGTGATGTCATGCTAGGAGTCTACTACAGGCCACCTAACCAGGTGGCAGAGGTGGATGAGGCTTTTTTTAAACAACTAACAAAATCATCCAAAGTCCAAGATTTGGTGGTGATGGAGAACTTCAACTATGCAGATATATGTTGGGAAAATAACACAGTGGGGCACAGACTATCCAATAAATTCTTGGACTGCATTGCAGACAACTTTTTATTTCAGAAGGTTGAGAAAGCTACTTGGGGGAAGCTGTTCTAGATTTGATTTTAACAAATAGGGAGGAACTCATTGAGAATTTGAAAGTGGAAGGCAGCTTGGGTGAAAGTGATCATGAAATCACAGAGTTCACAATTCTAAGGAAGGGTAGAAGGGAGTACAGCAAAATAGAGACAATGGATTTCAGGAAGGTGGATTTTGGAAAGCTCAGAGAGCTGATAGGTAAGGTCCCATGGGAATCAAGACTGAGGGGAAAAAAACTGAGGAGAGTTGGCAGTATTTCAAAGGGACACTATTAAGGGCCCAAACGCAAGCTATTCCGCTGGGTAGGAAAGATAGAAAATGTGGCAAAAGACCAGCTTGGCTTAACCACGAGATCTTGCTTGATCTAAAAAATAAAAAGGATTCATATAAAAAATGGAAACTAGGACAGATTACAAAGGATGAATATAGGTAAACAACACAGGAATGCAGGGACAAGATTAGAAAGGCAAAGGCACAAAATGAGCTCAAACTAGCTATGGGAATAAAGGGAAACAAGAAGACTTTTTATCAATACATTATAAGCAAGAGGAAGACCAAGGACAGGGTAGGCCCACTGCTCAGTGAGGAGGGAGAAACAGTAACAGGAAACTTGGAAATGGCAGAGATGCTCAATGACTTTTTTGGGTATGTCTACACTACCAGAGTAGTTCGATTTAACTTAACTCGAATTTGTGGAATCGACCTTACAAAGTCAAACGTGTGTATCCACACTAAGGACAGTAATTCGACTTTGTGAGTCCACACAAGCGTCGACATTGGAAGCGGTGCACTGTGGGCAGCTATCCCACAGTTCCCGCAGTCCCCGCTGCCCATTGGAATTCTGGGGCGAGCCCCCAATGCCTGCTGGGGGGAAAAAATGTGTCAGGGGTGGTTTTGGGTAACTGTCATCATTCAACCGTCACTCCTGCCCTCCCTCCCTGAAAGCGCCGGCGGGAAATCTGTTCGTGCACTTTTCTGGTCAGTGACAGCGTGGACGCCACAGCACTGTGAGCATGGAGCCCGCTGCGATCATCGCTGCACTTATGGTCGTTGTCAACTCCTCACACCTTATCGTCCACCTCTTCCACAGTCAGATGCTGAGAAATCGGGCGAGGAGGCTCCAGCAGCGCGGTGAGGACATGAAGTGTGAGAGTGGCACAGACCTCTCACAAAGCACGGGACCCCGCGCCGTGGACATCATGGTGGCAATGGGTCATGTTCATGCTGTGGAACGGCGATTCTGGGCCCGGAAAACAAGCACGGACTGGTGGGACCGCATAGTGCTGCAGGTCTGGGATGAATCACAGTGGCTGCGAAACTTTAGGATGCGTAAGGGCACCTTCCTTGAACTGTGTGAGTTGCTGTCCCCTGCCCTGAAGCGCAAGGACACCCGGATGCGAGCAGCCCTGAGTGTGCAGAAGCGAGTGGCCATAGCCCTCTGGAAACTTGCAACGCCAGACAGCTACCAGTCAGTAGCGAACCACTTTGGCGTGGGCAAATCTACCGTGGGGGTTGCTGTGATGCAAGTAGCCCACGCAATCGTTGAGCTACTGCTCTCAAAGGTAGTGACCCTGGGAAACGTCCAGGTCATCATAGATGGCTTCGCCGCGATGGGATTCCCAAACTGTGGTGGGGCTATAGATGGAACTCACATCCCTATCCTGGGACCGGACCACCAGGCCAGCCAGTATATTAACAGAAAGGGCTACTTTTCAATGGTGCTGCAAGCACTGGTGGACCATAGGGGACGTTTTACCAACATCAATGTCGGGTGGTGACGCGCGGGTTTTCAGGAACTCTGGTCTGTTTAGACGCCTGCAGGAAGGTAGTTTCTTCCCAGACCACAAAATAACTGTTGGGGATGTGCAGATGCCTATAGTGATCTTCGGGGACCCAGCCTACCCGCTAATGCCCTGGCTCATGAAGCCCTATACAGGCGCCCTGGACAGTGACAAGGAACTCTTCAACTACCGGCTGAGCAAGTGCAGAATGGTGGCGGAGTGTGCTTTTGGACGTCTCAAGGGGAGATGGTGAAGCTTACTGACTCGCTCGGATCTCAGCGAAATCAATATCCCCATTGTTATTGCAGCTTGCTGTGTGCTCCACAATCTCTGTGAGAGCAAGGGGGAGATCTTTATGGTGGGATGGGAGGTTGAGGCAAATCGCCTGGCTGCTGATTACGCTCAGCCAGACACCCGTGCGATTAGAGAAGCCCAGCGGGAAGCGCTGTGCATCCGGGAGGCTTTGAAAGCTAGGTTCCTCAGCGAGCAGCGTGACCTGTGACTGTTCAGTTTCTTTACAGAGAAGCTGAACCTGCCCCTGTTTCTTTACCCAGTTACTGTTGACTATCCTCTGCAGTTACATACCCCGTTCACCCCATTTCCCCCCTTCCAACACACGTTTAAAAATAAAATACATGGAACATTGTTAATTAACAATGTTTTCTCTATTAATGACTTCGCGGTAAAGGGTTGAAACTGGGACGCAGACTGTGCTGGGTAGGGTGTGTAGTGATGTAAAGACCGCTTCTAAACTCGAGGAATGACAGGCTCCTGCTCCTAGAGCGGTCTGCAGTGCCGGACTGGTTGTTTCAACGGAGCCTGCCATCCCTCCTTTTCGGGACTCTGTGTGCGGGGGCTATGTGACCTTGTGGCAGGGGAGGACGGTTACAGATTCCCCTGCTGTGTGGCTCTGTGGTCCAGGACAAGGACCGCTGCATAAGATCTGTAACCGCCCTCCCCCGCCACAAAGTCACGTACCCCCCCACCCACACAGAACATGAAAACCACCTCCCAGACCGACCAGGGTGCCTACTGACTGCACTGTGTGTGTGACCTGCTGCTGATCCTGCCCCCGTGCCTGTAGCCTGGTAAAAGTGACTGTCCTATGCAATTAACAACCCCCTTCCTCCCCCCTTCAAACACAGTCTTCTGTACAAGAACATGACGGAAACAGTAATTAACAGCAAAGTATTTTTAATAATCAACTAGACAGTTAGGGGATGAAACTGGGATTGGGGCTTAGGTGAGTCAGGAAGGGAAGGACTTCTCAAAATTTAGGGAATGAGAACTTTTTGGAAATTGAGCACTCTGCAGGGGTGGAGTGACAGTTTTCAAGGCCCCTGGCGCCCCTCCTTCTTGTTACTTTGGGTGAGGGGGGTATGGGACTTTGTGGCGGGGGAGGGCGGTTGCAGATACACTGCAGGGGGGCTCTGTCCTCCTGCCTGCGGTCCTGCAGAACATCCACAAGGTGCCGGAGCGTGTCCGTTTGCTCCCTCAGTAGTCCAAGCAGCGTTTGAGTCGCCTGCTGGTCTTTCTGCCGCCACCTGTCCTCCCGTTCGCTGTGTGAGCGCTGGTACTGAGAGAGGGTCTCCCTCCACTGGCTCTGCTGGGCCGCCTCGGCTCGGGAGCAGCCCATAAGTTCAGCGAACATCTCATCCCGTGTCCTTTTCTTTCGCCACCTAATCTGCGCCAGCCTCTGTGAGGGGGATGCTGGGGCAGGTCGGGAGACAGTCGCAGCTGTGTGATGGGAAAAAGGGAGTGAATTCCTTACAAAGATACATTTTTGCGAACAATGAACATTGTCTAGTCCATCTCTGTGAATAAGACCATGCACAGCACCTATCTCATGCGCACTCAGGACAAGTTCGAATTTTTGGCCTTCGCATTCATTGCCTGGGGTCTTGCACTGGAGATCAGAGAAGCGGGGCAGGACAGCAGAATCCGTGGAGCAGGCAGGCATGGTAAGCCATAGACTTTTGGCTGCTTAAAACTTAATGTATAGCAGTGCCATCCTGCTGCAGACAATCCAGAAAGCATGAACTCTGCCCCTGTTCCACCCCCTCGCGGCTGTCCCCGGGAAAGATCCCTGTATGCTGCCCCTCTGCAGCCTCCACCACGTGGCTGTAAACCAACGCTTATTGTTATGCAAAGGAACAGTGAAGCATTCCCAATACTAACATTACCCTAATTCACCTAAGTCAATGCAGGAGTCACCGAGCGAGATCACCCTGAGGAGGATCACTGAAGGAGATAGAGAGCGCATGCTGCGTGAAAGCCAGCACAAACCAGGGGCCTATGCTGCCATGCTCGTGGAGGCAATGCTCCCAGAGTACCTGAGGATAGCCTGGCGTAGAAAAGTGTGCTACCACGGAGCACCCAATAAGGCAGCTCTCCCCAGGAACCTCATGCGTAGGCTTTTCGATTACCTCCAGGAGAGCTTAGTGGAGATCTCCCAGGAGGATTTCTGTTCTATCCCCATATATATTGACCTTCATTTCGCATAGTTAATATTCCTGTTCTGTTAGAAATAAATGTTTACATTTTTAAAGCACTTACCGACTGATCCTTCCCCTGATTCAGGGTCCGGGTTAATGGCCGGGGAGGGTTGGTAGGGGATCTCCGTGAGGGTGATGAAGAGATCCTGGCTGTCGGGGAAATCAGCGCTGTAAGCACTGTCGACTGCCTCGTCCTCCTCATCTGCTTCCTCATCTTCCCCGTCCGCGAACATCCCCGAGGAACCATCCATCGACACTATCCCATCCTCAGAGTCCACGGTCAGTGGTGGGGTAGTGGTGGCGGCTGCACCTAGAATGGCATGCAGTGCCTCGTAGAAGCGGCATGTCTGGGGCTGGGATACGGAGCGTCTGTTTGCCGCTTTGATTTTTTGGTAGCCTTGTCTCAGGTCCTTGATTTTCACGCGGCACTGCGTTGTATCCTGGCTGTATCCTCTGCCTGCCATGGCTTTGGAGACCTTCTTGTAGGTCTTTGCATTCCGTTTTTTGGAGCACAGCTCCGAAAGCACAGACTCATCACCCCACACAGCAATCAGATCCAATACTTCCCGGTCAGTCCATGCTGGGGCCCTCTTTCTATTCTGAGATTGCATGGACTCCTCTGCTGGAGAGCTCTGCATCGCTGCCAGTGCTGCTTAGCTCGCCCCGATGTCCAAACAGGAAATGAGATTCAAACTGGCCAGACAGGAAAAGGAATTCAAATTTTCCCGGGGCTTTTCCTGTGTGGCTGGTCAGAGCATCCGAGCTCGGACTGCTGTCCAGAGCGTCAACAGAGTGGTGCACTGTGGGATAGCTCCCGGAGCTATTAGCGTCGAATTCCATCCACACCTAGCCTAATTCGACATGGCCATGTCGAATTTAGCGCTACTCCTCTCGTCGGGGAGGAGTACAGAAATCGAACTAAAGAGACCTCTATGTCGAACTAAATAGCTTCGCTGTGTGGACGGGTGCAGGGTTAATTCGAATTAACGCTGCTAAATTCGACATAAACTCCTAGTGTAGACCAGGCCTTTGTTTCGGTCTTCACCGAGATGTCTGAAGGAATGCCTAACATAGTGAATGCTAATGGGAAGGGGGTAGGTTTGGAAGATAAAATTAAAAAAGAACAAGTTAAAAATCACTTAGAAAAGTTACATGCCTGCAAGTCACCAGGGCCTGATGAAATGCATCCTAGAATATTCAAGGAGCTAATAGAGGAGGTATCTGAGCCTCTGGCTATTATCTTTGGAAAATCATGGGAGACAGGAGAGATTCCAGAAGACTGGAAAAGGGCAAATATAGTGCCCATCTATAAAAAGGGAAATAAAAACAACCCAGGAAACTACAGACCAGTTAGTTTAACTTCTGTACCAGGGAAGATAATGGAGCAAGTAATTAAGGAAATCATTTGCAAACATTTGGAAGGTGGTACGGTGATAGGGAATAGCCAGCATGGATTTGTAAAGAACAAATCATGTCAAACCAATCAGATAGCTTTCTTTGACAGGATAATGAGTCTTGTGGATAAGGGAGAAGCAGTGGATGTGTTATACCTAGACTTTAGTAAGGCATTTGATACGGTCTCACATGATATTCTTATCAATAAACTAGGCAAATACAACTTAGATGGGGCTACTATAAGGTGGGTGCATAACTGGCTGGATAACTGTACTCAGAGAGTAATTATTAATGGTTCCCAGTCCTGCTGGAAAGGTATAACAAGTGGGGTTCCACAAGGGTCTGTTTTGGGACCAGCTTTGTTCAATATCTTCATCAACCACTTATATATTGGCATAGAAAGTACACTTATTAAGTTTGCAGATGATACCAAACTGGGAGGGATTGCAACTGCTTTGGAGGATAGGGTCATAATTCAAAATGATCTGGACAAATTGGAGAAATGGTCTGAGGTAAACAGGATGAAGTTTAATAAAGACAAATGCAAAGTGCTCCACTTAGAAGGGAACAATCGATTTCACACATACAGAATGGGAAGAGACTGTTTAGGAAGGAGTACGATAGAAAGGGATCTAGGAGTTATAGTGGACCACAAGCTAAATATTAGTTAACATTGTGATGCTGTTGCAAAAAAACCAAACATGATTCTGGGATGCATTAATAGGTGTGTTGTGAGCAAGACACGAGAAGTCATTCTTCCGCTCTACTCTGCACCAGTTAGGCCTCAACTGGAATATTGTGTCCTGTTCTGGGCACCGCATTTCAAGAAAGATGTGGAGAAATTGGAGAGGGTCCAGAGACAAGCAACAAGAATGATTAATGGTCTAGAGAACATGACCTATGAAGGAAGGCTGAAAGAATTGGGTTTGTTTAGTTTGGAAAAGAGAAGACTGAGAGGGGACATGATAGCAGTTTTCAGGTATCTAAAAGGGTGTCATAAGGAGGAGGGAGAAAACATGTTCATCTTAGCTTCTAAGGATAGAACAAGAAGCAATGGGCTTAAACTGCAGCAAGGGAGGTTTAGGTTGGACATTAGGAAAAAGTTCCTAACTGTCAGGATGGTTAAACACTGGAATAAACTGCCTGGGGAGGTTGCGGAATCTCCATCTCTGGAGATATTTAAGAGTAGGTTAGATAAATGTCTATCAGGGATGGTCTAGACAGTATTTAGTCCTGCCATGAGGACAGGGGACTGGACTCGATGACCTCTCGAGGTCCCTTCCAGTCCTAGAGTCTATGAATCTATAAGAAGCAATAGGCTTAAATTGCAGCAAGGGTAGTTTAGGTTGGACATTAATAAAAACTTCCTAAATGTCAGAGTAGTTAAGCACTGGAATAAATTGCCCAGGGAGGTTGTGGAATCTCCATCATTAGGGATTTTTAAGAGCAGGTTGGACAAACACCTGTCAGGGATGGTCTAGATAATACTTAGTCCTTCCTTGAGTGCAGGGAACTGGACTAAATGACCCTGAGGTCCCTTCCAGTGCTATGATTCTATGAAAGTCCACACCCTCTCTATCCCTCACTTGGGTTTGGCATCACTACTCCACACTTAGCAAGTGAGGTTCAATTAGGGTGACTCCTTCAAATAGGGTATAATAAGTATCCAAGACTTTAAATGAATTTTACAGCCAAAATTGATCACTTTGGCAAAATACGTCTGAATGCTGATCACCTAGGCAAAGTAGGTGTGTCTATGCAAAGACTGTCTACTCCTGAGGTCCTTTCCCACAGTTCATTAACAGATGGCAGGAGACAGCTTATTCAGACCACTGGTTTATACAATTTTTATGGCCCATTGTAATCTATTCCTTCATTCATTAAACCAGAGTCCTCTAAGGAATGTTGCAAATGCTGTATTTTGCATTTGGGTCTCTGAGATTGCTAAAGTATGTGGAAAATTACACACGGTCAGACAATTCCCAATTGACTATGCAGCTGAGGAGGCTCACGAATGCTAGTTACTCCATGAAGTGATACAGAACAAAGAGCGCTCATTGAATTTGTCTGTCTGGGATGACATAACATGAATAATTAGAGTATTATGAATAACCTCACACTTTTGTTCAATCTATTTGGGGAGAGGGGATGTACTAGTACAGATCGATTAGACCCACATATTTACCAGCCTAATACATTTCTTTGTAGGATAGCAGAAATCTCAAAAGAGCAACAATGTTGCATGTAAGATGCTGATAGCTCCTCAGATGCATAGATTATTCAATTTTTTGATGATATGCATATGTCAGTCTTAAAGCAAAACTGAGCCCTTAGGGCAAAATTCTCCTCTCAGATCCACACATCAATGGGAGTTCCACTCATGTAGGGAGAACAGACTATTGGAGTTGAGAGCTAGAGTGTGTATTGGAATGGACAATTTTGTATGTAATGTTTATTTTTTAAATGTTACAATTTAAAATATAAATGTAATTTGTTCTAGAAATAAGGATTTTAATTATATCTGGAGGTGACCTTCCAGCATCTCAGCGAAAATACCATGCAGACAAATATAAACCAATTTTCACTTTGCATTATGTCTGCAAAATGTACCCTAGCAAAAAGCTAAAGACCTTGAATTTCAGCCTCTCTCTGAAATGGTGGATATCTTCAGTGGGAATCACAGTAATGAGCTCCAGTGGTGGTGAGTTGTTTAAAGGATCAACTCTGAGAAATCCTTGAAAAAGGGACAAGTCATCACCAACAAGAACATTTCCAAATGAGAACTCTTAATAAGAGTAAATTGTATTAATACTTAGTTCTAATGTAGTTCCTTTAATTCATTGATCTCAAAGCACTTTACAAAAGAAGATAAGTTTATACTTCTAACCATTTAAAATCTTTCACCTGGGAATATTCTAGTGATTTTAGGAGGGAGAATAGTTATGTCTATTCTAGTTTAGTCTCTATAGGTTCTTATACCATAGTATAACATTACTTTAGTATCTGAGCACCCTCCAGTAGCGCGTTAAAGGACAAGTCTCACATCTGTCACCTTTTGTTTGTTATCTCATCCTTTTACCAGAGGGAGAAGCATGTGCAGTGGAGTGTCTTGTTTTTGGTAGAGTTTTGATTTGGTTTTGTGTGCGTTTTTTGTTTGTTTGTATTTATTAATATACCTGTTGCTATGTGTTTATATTACAGGTCAGAACAAAGAAATGTGCTGTACACTTGGAGTGAAGGTGCTGAGGTTTGTGATGGTCCTTTGTTCCTGGGGAGTACATTCTACAGTCTTGGTCCACCCCCTGGGGAAGATTCTCTCTCCCTAACAGAAGAGCTTTACCTTTATTGTAGAGCGTTCCATTGTGGCGGAAGGGCATATTTGTCTACTAAAATCTTCATGTCAGAGCTTTCGATCATCTTTTAGGTATCTTGGGCTCAGGCTATGGGGTGATTTGAAGATAAGGAACAAGACCTTGAACTTGATTCTAAATGCTATAAGAAGCCAGAGTAGAGAGTGGAGAACTGGTCTGAAATGAAGATAAACTATCACATGAAAGCAGGGAGAAATGCAGCCGTGAAATCTAAACTATTGTAAACCCCACTTGGAGTTTGCCAACTTCTGGAACTCCAGACTGTGCCTCCAGGGGTTCCGTCCCACCCTAGGGACTACCACAACAATGGTTACCAGAGCCCTGTGACACTATTACCCAGCACACTTGGAGTCAGGGTTGGGCACAGGATGAACTAGAAACTCCTGTGGAGGCCAATAGGGAGGATTCTGCACAGGGTGACCTGGACTAGCAGTTTGCTGTGCCAATGATGAGATAGGGCTGCTCAGCCCCTCTGTGGGAAGGGACAGCCTGCCTCAGAGACAAAGACACTAGTTTAGTTTCAGGTTTGAACTGTTGAGTTTAGGAGCTGAAAGAGAAGCAGAATGGTTCAGGGAGTCTCTGATTAATCCCATTCCTCACACAAGGAATCTTTGAACTGCTGTGGGATCTAGTACATGGATTAGAGAGCTCCAGTCCTGCAGAGACCAGCATCCAGAGTGGCAGGTATATGACCTGGTGTCAGCAACCAAGATCCAGCTGAGACCTCTACAGGAGTCCAGACCAGGCAGCTGCAACCTTGGTAATAGCTAGGAGAATCCACTAGCTTCTTGTTTAAACCAGCCAATGTTCACAGCACTGCAGCGTTCATTTCCAGATTCATCCACAGCATACCATCTGCCTGGGAAAGGGCCATGGAGGGAGTTAGGAGTTGGGATGAGTTGTGAGGGTTGGCAGTGGTGGAGACAGGTTTTGCAAAAAGAGGTGGGGAAGGGGGTGGGTCATTGGTGGTGCCACCTTCTTCAATTATATCCATTGACTTTGCTTTTTAAAAAAAAAATCCTCCCTCCTCAGAAGAATCTCCTGGTACAGAAATTAATTGACCATTTGGTTTCACTTCCCAAACCAATAATAGCTGCATAGCTTCTTCTTCCTCTAGCCTTGGTCCCATCTATACAGAGTTGGCTTTTAGAGTCCCTCTTCTACACTCCAGTCTGTCTTGAAGCATATCCTTGGAAACTCCACAGCTAATCAAATCCTTTTGTCTGACATCCATCTAGTCCTCCAACCCTTCTCTTGCCCTCCACTTTTGAGTTTAACATACTATTTCTTATATATTGTTCTGATCTTCTTTTCAGAACCAGCTAAACCTGGATTCCCTCAGCTTTTCTGTAATTGGTGCCACCTTCACACTTCCCCTAATTCATTCATTCTGAACATGGTCCATCCTTGTAACTCCAAGCATTCATCTTAACATTTTCATTTCTCCTGTATTCAAGATTTGCACCTGGCTCTTCCTCAGTGCCCAGTATTCAGAGCCATACAAAAGTGCAGACCTACTTACCATCTTGTGGATCTTACTTTTCAATTTGATAGGCATTGTTCTACTGTAGATCACGCCTCTCCCTTCTCTCCATGTAGTCCATGTCTTGCCTGTTCTGCTTATAAGTTCATAGCTGAGTTCACCATTACCCTGTATTATTGTACTTGAATTTCTGTCTCTTTGGCAATGGCTGACTCTCCAGAGTTACAGTTTCTTTGTCTTCCTGCAGAGTATCATTGAATCTACAGATCATATACTCTGTTTTATTTCTGCTGATTTTCATGCCCTTTCTTTCAAATACACAACCCCATCTCTCTAAATCTTCTACCACATCCTCTTTGTTCTCCCCCACAAGAACGACTTTGCCTGCAAAAAGCATGCAGCGGGTTGCCACTCTCTGGATGCTGCATTGCCACTATCCAGTTTTGCTTTCTCAGCCGTGACAGCCCAAGACTATAACTCTTGCAGAAAGGGCAAATGTAGATTTACAAGTAAAGTGAACAGATTTGTATGCATGCAGTTAAAGTTTTAAACACAGCATAATCAAGTGGATTCAGTGGCAGATGTAGCCTCCCTCCTCTGCTGCCATCACCTTCTCCTCTTCCTCACCCTACTGAGGGGGCATCAACCATGCACAGTAGCACCCTCCACCCCAGCACTGCAGCCCCAATCCCAGTCTGGTGCAGAGATGAGGCTGGGCGAAGGGAAGCTTGGGCCACATCTGAGTGAGTGGCATTGCAACATGGCACAGTGGGTTGGTTGCAGCACCACTGGACCCTCTGTACCATGTGGCAACGCCCATAGCAGGGAGCCAGGACTAGCCCTCCAGGACAGGAGCCTCCATTGCCGGGTGAGTGCAGGGTGAGCTGATTCTCCAGTCCTGTGGGAAAATGTGTGTCATACACTTTCTTTTGTCAAGTACATAATACGCTTCAAAAAGTGCCACACATACACCTAAAAGGCACCATTAGCTCTGCCACTGAGCATTGGGAGGTTGGGGGATATGTTGATTTGTTAATGTTTAGCACTTATTAGTTAACCCTAAACTTTTACTTCCCCACATCCTCTTTTCCTGCTCCCAATAAAGTCCACATTTGTTATATTGTTATTTTTGGTGTGTGTCATTTCTTTGTTTCGTTGCTGTATTTTAATGTTTCATTGTGTCCTGGGCCTTATTCTCCTTACCGGTCTGTAGCAGTATTCATTCTCTCAAGAGACAGCACTCTTTGTGTGCCAGACACAGTGAGCAGTCTCTTTGGAGGGAGGCACCAGGGGACAGAGAAAAGAACCCGAACCAAACCCAAGCAAGGAAAGGGGGAAAGCCACTCCGATTAGCAGGCACCACAGAGGAGCTTGAGCCAGGCCTCAGGGGAGGGGCTATGCTGTAAATAAAGAATATCCTCTCGATAACAAGATTCTTCCCATATAGGTAATTCCTTTGTTCAAAGTCAAGAGAAATTCTTGAAAAGAAGTTTGACACTCTTCTTGTATACAGCTGTTTGTTTGGTTTTTTTTCTCAACCTCACCATAGTGTTTCAGGTTACTAAAATAATCACCTTGAATTAATACACTCAGGACTCTGTCCTATAAGGGGTTGAGCACCTCACAAGATCAAGCCCTAAGACTCACTACTAAAGTAACTATCAGCTTTCCTGAACATTTATGACCCGATCCAAAGCCTGCTGAAGTTTATTAAAGTACTTTTATTGACCTTAATGGGCTCTAGATCAGGCCTCACAGACGGCCTGGACAGCAACACAGAACTAGCTAAACTCCTAAAGTTCTATCCCATATCCAATGTATAAGATAGAATTAAGTTTTCAGGGTGGGTGGCAAGGCAATTACATCTGTTGTTCCAACGTTCTGATAAAGAACCTCAGTGGAATCTTCATAGGCCATTACTTTCTCCTCCTGTACCTGAATTTGGGTTTAATGTTAGGAAATTTGGATTTCCAAAGAAAGCAGTTGGGCAAAGCCTTAGTTTTATTATTGTACTTAAAGTGTGCACCTGAGACAGATCCATGTTCATTTTATCCCTAGGGAGTAGGCCAGAGCTGAGCCTATGAAATTTCATGGAAGACCTCAGAATAATACTTATGTAGGATTTTAGTGGCACATAGGCCTTGTACTGACCCTCTGGATGGGTGTGATTTTCACCCTAAAAGCCAATAAAGTAATGATGGTTTCATTTTGTTATGCTTGTAGCTTCATTTACTGTTGAAAGACTCTCTCACACTCATGCTATTTGGTCTCTTTCAACACCTTCTAGCTTGAGAACTTCTATATTCATTTGTCACTATCAAGATCATTAGCACTCAGCCTGGGTTCTCCGTAACTGCTCCATAAAGTACCTTCTCGTGTTTCTTACTGCAATTTTGGAAGCATTGATACTGCAGGAGGGTGGGGAGAAAAAAGAGCTTCAGACACATACAGTATGAGTGTAGCAGCAGTCAGGGACAACATAAGGCTATAAAAAAGCAAAAATATTTTAAATTATTAAAAACAAAGAGCTAAAATAAGCAACACCGTTAACATGCCTGTAAATAATATGTACCCCCAATACAAAAGTTTATGAATTTTTACTAAACATTTAGGTACTGTTTAAATAAATAGCTATATCCCTGTGATGGGGTGTTTGCCTACACTTGCCCAGAAAGGGTTAAATCAGAGGGACCAGGTGGCTAATTAATCTAATGGGTCACAGCTGAGGAGAATCAGGTGGCCAAATAATCCCCCGAGTGAGTGAGGGAGACCAGCTGAGGAGGAATGAGCTGGGCTGGACTTATAAAGATAGGAAATTTGAAGCGGAGGGGGCTGCCAGAAAAGTCTGCAGTCACTCCCTGAGAGAAGGGAGGTGCATTTGGGCTGGAAAACCCAGAGATGGGGGGAAGCCAGGAAGGTAGGATGGGGCTCAGGAAAAGGCAGTAAGATCTACAAGGGAACAGACCTTGACAGTAGACTAGAGGGTCCCTGTGCCAGAACCCAGAGCAGAGGGTGGGCAGGCCCGGGTTCCCCTGCCAGTCACTGAGGGAGTGGCACTACAAGGCAGTGAATAGGAAGACCATCTAGGACTGCTGGTGAGGAAAGACTTTGATACCCCAGAAGAGGAAACACATATATGGTGTCCTGACTAGAGGGCCAAGTCACAAAGAGGCAGCAGCATCTTGTGGAGGAAGAAATGGGCTGCAGACCCGGAAAGGAAGGTGGAGGTCAGCATGCAACCATGGGAAGGGGTGTTAACCTCCGAAGCTATTCCCCAGAGTGACCTGGAGGTGGGGCTGGCCTAGCGGTCAGTGGACCACCCCGTCACAGCTTGGTGGGGAATGCTGGCAATTATGGTTGCCCCTGACACAAGGGGAGTTCAAAAGACTGTGTGGGTGATTGTCCTGATACAAGGGGGAGTCTGAGAGATTGAGAGACTCTTTAAGACAGCTGTCTCTGATATAAGGAGGATGGGAAAGGTGGTAGAAGAGACACTTGGATAAAAAGAAAATGAAGTCATCATGTGCAAAGGTCTTCTTTGCGGAATGCAGCTGTACCCTCCCAAGCTCCACCACAGATTTTCTTCTCCCAGTAAAGGGGGCTGATGAACGACAAAGGGGGATACAGGCCCTGACGAGACAGATTCCAGAGAACCAGTGGAGACACTGGGAGGCACAGAGATATTACCTACAGTTGGTTGAAGAACAGCTATATTTGTCCAAGATCTTCCAGAAGGTGAGCAAGGGCCAGAGAGTCTGGGACAAGAAAAGAGGTGTTGTTATGCCTGTGGGCAGAAGGGACGCTTTAAGAGAGAGTGCCCCTATTGGGAAGATACGAAGCCTAGCCCCAAGGGAAATAAGGTAGAAAAGCCCCAACATTTCTGACCTGTAAAGATACCAGGAAGTGGGGGATGCTTGTTTCACTTGTGGGGAACCAGGACATGTGAGGAGGCAGTGCCCTCACAGACAGAACAATAGTCCAGGGAAGGGCAGAGTCCCGATGAGGGAAGAGAAAAAAGAGACAAGCCAAAAGAAAGGTAAAAGGTCCAGAAAGGACCAAGAAGTGCCAGATGCCCAGAGGGGGTGCACTAATGTGGTGGAGAAGACCAAAGGGGCAGGCACGGAAAAGAGAAATGAAAAATTGGAGAGAAGAAAGTGTCCCTCAGAGGTCAAGCTGAAGGATATGGGGACTCATACAGAGACTAACTGGGATGAGATAGGGATTCAGACCCTGGGAGAAGGGGTGCTGAGACAGCCTACAGCACAAGGACCCAGGGTAAGAGGTGAAACTGAAAGCCATCAAGTGGCTTTGCAAGTGTTGCCAGAAGTCACTAGATAGCAGAGTTCCAGAGTGGGAAATTCAGGGACCCCATGGATGAGAATGGCTAGTTGCTCTTCGTGGTTGGAGACCTGGAGCACAAGCAGGATGACCAGTGGACCCAGCTGTGACAGCTCCAGGGAGAAGGTACCTACCCACCCAAGGGTTGCAGTCTTGAGAGGGAGGATATGTGATGGGGTGTTTACCCCACACTTTCCCAGAAAGGGTTAATGCAGAGTGACCAAGGGACTAATTAATCCAAAGGCCAGAGCTGAGGGAAATCAGGTGGCCAAGTAATCCCCTGACTGAGTGAGGGAGCCCAGCTGAGGAGGAATGAGCTGGGCTGGACTTATAAAGATAGGAAATTTGAAGCGGAGGGGGCTGCCAGAAAAGTCTGCAGTCACTCCCTGAGAGAAGGGAGGTGCATTTGGGCTGGCAAACCCAGAGATGGGGGGAAGCCAGGAAGATAGGACAGGGCTCAGGGAAAGACAGTAAGGTGTAAAAGGGAACAGACCTTGACTGCTGGCTAGAGGGTCCCTGAGCCAGAACCCAGAGCAGAGGGTGGGCAGGCCCAGGTTCCCCTGCCAGTCACTGAGGGAGTGGCACTACAAGGCAGTGAATAGGAAGACCATCTAGGACTGCTGGCGAAGAAAGACTTTGATACCCCAGAAGGGGAAACACATATATGGTGACCTGGCCGAAGAGCCAAGTCACAACGAGGCAGCAGCTCATGGAGCAGGAGAGAGACTGCAGATCCAGAGAGAAAGGCAGAGGACAGCATACAACTATTAGAAGGGCGTTAACCTCACAAGCTGTTCCCCAGAGTGATCAGGAGGTGGCACCAGCCTAGCAGTGAGTGGACCACTCCGTCACAATCCTATTTCCCCTCTGGACATTTAGTTGGAAATTTCTAGTATTTTGCTAGACTAGACATGAAAAAGTTAACACCCTATTTCCTCTTGAGAGACTTCAAACTTTGGTTTTGTTAAACTGGTCTCTGGGAGATGTATTTTTGAGACATTTCTCTTTAACTATGTTTTAACAGGCTTTTTCCATAACACTCTTTAATAGGAATAAAATGTTCTTTGAGTACCAGTATTAAATGTATCCCGTTGATTGGAATGACTGTACTTTTTAATTTGCTTTGCAAAATTTGAGGTATACATAAATCAATAGTTGCCGTAAGTTGTTCTTTTCTAACTTGGCGGCTGCTCATGTTTCCCATTTGAAATACAATGAGTATGTGTTGCCATAGTTACATGGAGTTTCTGAAATAAACTTTATTTCATCATGATTCTTACATCCATATGCAAACAGCTGAACTCTGTTTGCTTCTTCAGTTCCAAGCAGCATAGGTACAGCAAGTCAGTTTAGCTAGTTAAAACAAAATGACTGTATTTTCACAAAATGCAGATATTTAAAAGTGCAAACACTATGATGGATAATAATTCTCAGACACTGCCAGTGATAAGTACTAACACAACATTGCATGTATAGATAAAACTTTCATAGCAAAAAGGACCATTTGGAGTATTCCCATAAATAATCTTGGAAAATATGGTGATGATGATGATTTTAAGTTAGCAAGAATTTTTTTTTAAAAGCCGATTCTTTAAAGTTTGCTTGTTTTGCAAACCTACAACCTCTTGTGAGCTAGCCCAATGGGAAAGTGGGTAAGTGGTGTTTCAGAAGTCAGAGCATACAGCTGAGAAGGGAGTACATGCAGTGCTACCGAGGAATGTACAGTTCCTGGAACTCTGTACAGCTATAGTAGAGATGACAAAGGTATGATAGTCTCACTCTCCAGACTGGAAGAAAGTGCATCGTTGGACAGGACTCATCTCAACCTACTGGATCTAGCCAGGAACTTAAGCTTCAGAGGATTCTCCTTTTTGCTGATTGTATTTTGGGCAAAATGTGAACTGCTGCTCTGGGACTGATGATTATATGCAGGATGAAAACGGCATCCCAGAGTAGAGATGATAGAAATACACTTGAGGCGAGATCATTCCTCAGAAGCCTTGGTAAATAGCTGTCTTGCATCATTCCTTCAGAGACAACAAACTAGAGCTATTTTGGACCAATGCAGGAAGTAAGTTCCAAAGTTGAGGAGATCCCCTGCCAGCAGCTCATCTCTCTTATATACCAAGTAGAGTCCAGCTCAAGCACCCCCACTGACCAGTAATACACAGGGTGGTCTCTGAGGTAAGTAGATCCCAAGTAATTAAAGACTTTATATGTTGAAACCAACACTTTAAACTCCAACTGGAAAAAAAAACAGGCAGACAATGCAGATATCACAGAGCGGCGGTGCTATGTGCTGCCAGCAAGATATACCAGCTTCCATTTCTGAGCGGATTTAAGGTGTAGCCTCATGTAGAGCACATTGTAATACTAGCAGGCAATGCTCCATCTTCTTATGAGTGGAGGACCATTCAGCTCAAGATGGAGTCTCACATGCTGAGACCTGTAGTCTCTATAGGTCATAACTCCATGTTAAAAAATAAGGAAAATAAGGCCTGCACTATAATGTGATGCCTAGCTGTGGAATTCGGTGAGTGATAGTAATGTGTGTGTGACCCTTTTAAAATAAGACATCGGAAAGAGCAGACATTGAGAGGTGACACCATCTGGATGGAGTCTGGTGTTAGTAAAACAAAAGGATATTGAATAATTGACAAGGAAGAAAAGTTAAAATAATTAGATTAGGATCAAGTGCCAGAGTCTTGGGGCTTGATCGTCTCTGCCTTGTAGGTCAAGTAACTTCAGTGGAATTTACTCATATCTGGCAGGGAGAGAATCAGAGTCCAGACATTTAAAGGAGATAAGAGAAACTCTGGTTTGGAGAGCTAGCCAGGAGATTATCTTCCCCTGCTATCACCTTCTTTTAGTGGCTGGTTCACATAGGCTATGTCCTCCTATCTACTAATGCAATGATTTTCAGCCTTTTTCATTTGCAGCTCCCATCACAATTTCAAATGGAGGTGCAGACCACTTTGGAAATCTTAGACATAGTCTGCGCACCCACAAGAGTCTGAGGACCACAGTTTGAAAACCATTGTTTTATGGTAACAACATTTTGTGGACCCCTTAGACATAGTCTACAGATTCCCAGGGGTCTGTGGACCACAGGTTGAAAACCACTGTACTAAAGCAATGAACTTTGTATCTCAATTGGTGACAGTCTATATTACAGTACTGAAGGTTGACAAATCAAACAATAGTGATATGTGATGGGGAGGAGGTTTTTGCAGGTGTATGGAATAGAACTTTGTTTTTCCTTTTATTTATAAATAAAACACACACACAAAATTAGGAAATTACACTCACCAAAACAAAAAAAACCCTGTGTTTATAGAATTCCATTATGGCTGCAAAAGCAAACACTCAAAAGTTAAGAAATGCCAGTATTGAAGTTGACTGTGCAGTCTTAATTCTGCCCCTTCTCCTTATGCATTATGATACAGTCTTTAATTACATGATGAGTCACATACCATTTTGTCCACAAGACCACTGCCTTTTTCAGTGCACAGTGCTCAGGAAATAAGACAGCTGTTCAATATTTGTTTTTAGCCTCATGCTTTATTTACTGCACATCATCCAACCATTGCATTGAAGACAGAGCTATTAGTTACCTCGTGGGTTTTGATATGGTGCTCAGCAATGTAGTATCTGAGTGTATCACAAACATTAATTTATATATTGTCACAGTCCCCCTGCGAAATAAGAGAGTATTGTTATAGCCATTTTATAGAATGGGAAACTGAGACAAGAATCAAAGTGACTTGCTTAAAGCAAGACAGTAAATCACAGAGCCAAGATTAGACCTCAGGACTGCCTGAATCTCAGTGTTCAGACCTCCAAATCACACTGCCTTACTACTAAATGTATCGAACACCCACAACTTTGGTTGACTTCAGTTTCAGTGGTGAGTGCTCTACACTTATGAACATCAGACCCCAGGTGTCTCAAGTCAGGCACCCAGATAATGAAGAACACGTTTAGTGACCACATGCAAAAATTTTGGTGCCAACAATTTGCCCAGAAGCACTTAGGAAGTCTGCGGCAGAGCCCAGGATAAAACCTCCTCCTTCTGGGAGCGGGGAGGGGGATGGACATTCTCAATTGTCTTAAGCACAAGACCAGCCTTTATTTTTCTGCATTAATTTGCTACCTGCTTTATTCTCTGAACATGCATACCTTCCATTTTACAGTGAATGAGGAGGGGTCCTACAGAAAACAGCACAAAACCTTGACTGAGTCCCTGAACACAGACCATTCTATGCACTGAATGAGGCAGAGGTCCTGTGGAAAAAATATTGTGTAATCATGTAATTAAAGACTGTCATAATGCATGGGCAACCTTAATTCTATATTTCATTTCCAAAGGTACATAGAGTCCCCAATCAGAGCTTTCTATAACTAAAAAAGAACAGAAGATTGCATCAGGTGTCTTAGAAACCTAGCTATGCAAGTCTAATTTACCTAGAAAATGCTTAGATACTGCAGTGGTGGGCTCAATAGAAATCCAATAGATAGGTAGACAGATCTTCCTTCCATGTACCTGCATAGGAAACAGCTGTAATTTGGTTGACTATGCTCCCAGAAGACACACTGTGAAGAACAGCCAGAGATCAAAATGTCATTCTCAGCCCAGGAGAGTAGCCTCCGCATCAACTCCATCACTAATTTGTGTCTGTGGAGCCATGTTGGAGACAACACAGTCTGTTTGCAGACGGGTGTAGTAAATTCTGCTGCTGGATATCTCATTGCCCCCTGGGTGTATGGAAGCATTATTCCTATTCCTAGCCTACACGGCCATAGTGCCTCCAGCTAACCCCACTGGAGATGTGTACCTCCTCCTTCCTCTCTAATACAGCTCTGTAGTGGTCCCTCACTCTCAAGTCGTGAGGGAGGCCATTGTGCCTCACTGAAGCTCCAGTCAAGCAGCAGCACTTGGGCTCTAGTCCTGCTGGTGGGGCCAAGCAGTAAGCAGTCTTTAGCCTAGAGTCTCCCAGCTACAGCTGCCACCAATCAAGAGTCTAGGGCTCTGGCCCCGTAGACAGGGCAAAGCATAAGCAGTCATTAGCCCACAGCCTCTTGGCTGGGGCAGACAGCAATTAACAGTCTATGAGGGAAGCTCTGGCCCTCTGGGTAGGGCAGAGCAGAGAGCAGGCTATTGCCTACATCTCCTGGCTAAGGCAACCAGCAAACATACAGTCTGGGCCCACAGATATGAGTAAAGCACAGGCCTTCCGGCCTAGGGGTGAATAGGCTACCACCCCAGGGGTGAGGTTGGGGGCAGGGGATATGGGACCTGGGCCCACCCTGCTCCACAAGGTCCCATCCCAGGGCCCTAAAAGTGGTGAATGGTTCCACCATGGGGTCAGTGGGGATCCTACCAAAACACACTGACCCATGTTCCAGCAACAAAACCTGACTAAAGTCTGATTTCCCAGGGCTACTTCCTACCAAAGTCAGGGCAGGGGGATCCATAGTCCAAGAGTCCTGTCTCCTCGGCAGTACTGGCAACCCCTCTCTAGGGTCGGTCTCCTCTGGAAGGGCGCTGCATAGCTCCAGCATTCGACAGTGGGCTGGAGAGATCTGTCTTCTTCCTGACTCCACTCAAATGAGCTGCAGGGCCCTCCCTTTATACTTCCTGTCGCACCCCGGTACTTCCAATGAGAGGTGTGGGACGGGTATGGCTCCGCCCACCAAGGGGAATGTAGTGGTCTCTCGCTGGAGGGAGGCCACTCCACCTCACTATGAGTTCTCACCCTTAGGACACAATCCATCTAGCCCTGAAATCAATAAGTTCTTTCTATTGACCTAATGGGAATTGGGTCGGCCTTTGGAGACTATATTTTTTACAGCCAGTCAGTAAAGTTTGTAAAACATTTTGAGAGCCAGTTAAATGAAAGATATTATGTCAGAGCAGAATTATTCACCCTTAATGATATAGTAATGAAGTCTGGGTATTTGGTTTGGAGAATGGAAAGGATTTCATACATTTTTCTTTGTTTTGGTACTCACTCTATACTCATTTGCATGTGGTACTTGAGCTCAGATAATCTATCTTTTCTACGCTGATCCTGCATATCTTAAATACACAGATCTCCCATTGACCTCAGTGGGAGTTTTCAATGTGCAAGGAATGCAGGATTGGGCCATATATGTGTGAGATTTTCCATGTTTCAGATGTACTATGGCCAACAGCTACCCCATCCCGTTTCTTCTCTCCTCATATGTTCATTACTACATTTCAGTACCTCAGGAAAAAAGGCTGAGAGAGAAGCTCCTCAGGAAAGAAAGAAATACATTTTTACTGACAACTTTTAAGGACTTTATTTTGTTACTGTGTTTATTCTTATCCAATTCAAATTCTACAAAGAGAACTAGAGACAGTATCAAAAAATGCTAATGGCAATAGGTCAAACTATAACTTTTTGGAATTGAAAATAAAATTCTCACTTAAAGCAGAAGAAAAATAAATACAAAGTCGGGCAGGAAATAACCCTCGAAACTGCCAATGATTTCAGAAAACAATCAGACAAGTAATATTTGAAGGAACGTACTTATTCTTCTCAACAAAAATGGAGAGGAAAAGGATGAAGCGGTTGAAAATAAATCACTTCCTACAGGCCAAAGCTCCAAAAAAAAAAGTGTAATTGTATTTTTTGACATTACTAAATTTCCTATAACCATTATTTTCTTTAGCTCTCTTTTAAATATTTTAGTTGAATATGAATAGACACAAAAAGAGAATTAAAAACACATTTATAAATTGCTATGAAATTATCTTCTGCAGCAGCTGCTCTTTGAGCATAAAGTTATGTAGTTTATATTTTATATTTTTTCATGATATCCCATCTCTTCCATAGTTACTGACTTCATAATATTTTTTAGGAAAAGCAGCATATCAATGAGTAGTATTGGTTGGGTGTGAAACAGTAATTGAAATATGTACTGACAGCATTCTAGCTATATAACAAAGAGCAAATGTAGGTGCCTCAAACAGATCTAGGCACTAGTAGAAAGAGCAGGATTACAAAAGCCAAATTCTTGTTCTGACTTCAATTTACATAAACTGCTACAGAAAAGAAATAAAATAAATATGGCTCTAATAAAAAGGCACACTGGCAGGAATTTGGAGAGTTCCCAGTATAAGGAACAACCACGCTTGTAAGGCTGATTAAGCTTAAACACAACAAGGATATCGTGGACTGTGGTTCCAGAGAGATTAGAAGTATGGTTTAACTCTTGAATGATCTCTGAATTTAGGGCCTGGTCAAAAGTGCATTGAAGTTAATGGAAAGACTCCCATTGAATCCAATAGGTTTTAGACCAGGCTGATAATGAAGTTATGCAGTGAGCAGTGGCAAGAAGGTAAATTGGGTATACCTTTCCACCTCAGGGTGCTGGATTTACTGCTAGCAGAGGTTAAGTTATGAGAGAAAATTGCATCCAACATACAGACAGTGAGGGACATGACAAATTTCCTTGCCCCTGGCCAAATGAGTATGACTTCAATGGTCTTTGGATCAGATCCACATAGTCCCAAAATGGTCATGCGTGCATAGTCATTTGTTTAAAGGGATGATGCTAGAGGAAAAATTAGCAGTCCTTAAAAAAAAAAAAAAGTCATAGATATAAAAGTAAAAGTGTAAAATTGTGGCATTTGTTCATCATTGCTGAGCCATATCTTGCTATCAATTTCTATGAAAAACTTCCACTGACTTCAGTGAATACAGTCTGGTGGCAGGGTATAGCATATTGTATTCGTTCTCTGAAAAACCCTAAAGAATGAAAAATGGTAAATCAATGAAAAGCTCTGTGTATGTTTAATGAAGTAAATGGTCCACTATTAAATAATCACTTTGGCATCAGTTATTTTGAGTATTCTTTAACACATGATTACAAATGTTTATAAGTTTATTCATATCTCACTTTTACAAGATGTACATTCATATCATGTGATTCAACATAATACACTCTGGAACCGGAACTCAACATGTCTGGTGAATTCATGTAGGAGCATGCTGACATAACCAAAACCTAAAAAAGGTTTCTTCCACAATAACAGAAGGGTACAAACTTTAAGACCAGTTGGTTTTGGAGAGTTTTTCATTTTAGCAATCCCTGAAATGTCTGTAAACTCAGACATACTATGTATACATAACCAAAACAATGCAATGGTACTGTAAACCATACTGGCTGCTCATAATTTTGCAAAAGCAACAGGTTTAAAAAATATAAAAATAAATGCAAAGCATTGTCAAATTTACACTCAACATAATTAAAATATTACAGATTTAGAAATTTTCAAAGTAATAAATAAAACATCCACATACATCAATAGAAAGAAACAGAGATATTTACCTGTCTTTGATGTAATTAATACATACCATAGACCTAGATTCATGAAAGTATTGCCTTTCAATAAATATCTTCAGCTTCAAAATTTGATATTTTCTACATTCTTCAACTGATTTTAATTAAATATCAAATTTCAATAAAATGTGTATGAACTGCATCAAGTTTTAATCTTTATTGAAAATCAGCAAATTCTTAGGCTGACTTTTAATAAATTAGGCACCGGCTGATAATGCAAACCTTGTCCAATGGACACCCAATATTCAAGGGACATTAGACATTGTACCTCTTTTGAAGAATGCCTCAAACACAGAAGTCCATGGCCTATCATTGACCTTGTTAGAGAAGCCAACTGCCAAGAAATAACTGGTATAATATAAGCAGCTGGATTGTGTCCATGTGACCTGGGTTACAGCTTTGAAGGAGGGAGTAACTCAAAAGGAGGCACCATTTTACCAACAAAGTGAAAGGTTATATTTTCTTCTTGGTACATATAACTCCCATTAACACTGAGCAGTGGTTCCAGTGAGAGGATATGTATTAGTACAGCATATAGGGCTTTTTTGTTGTTGTTGTCTCCAAAGAATATCAGGCCCTAGTTGATGTCACCACATCCTCCTGCAACCATCGTATGTTTTTCAAGGTACTGAATCAGAGGTTCTTCCAAATCACTATATTACCACTGCCACTTGGAGTTGTGACCACAATGGGAATTACATGCACACTGAGGGAAGAATGCAACATAAAGGATTTACCAAGCTACTTACAGAAGAGGAGTGGGCATGTCACTGTCTGCTTTAACCGTCAACAAGAAAGATCTCCAGCCACGTGGATTGTGTCACTTTACAGAGCTGAAGATGGTTAGTGATTCAAGGATAGTAGATGTTATAAAAATAAGTATGTTTATTCAGAAATATGTCATTTATTTTTTCTACTTTTTGGTAAAATTTCCTCAGAAAGAAAGGGGAAAGGAGGATCCTGCCACTGCCATAATAATAATGTCTCCATAAGTTATAACTATCTATAAAAAGAAATGAAACAATCCTTTTGCCTCACATAATTAAAAGAGTAGAATGCATATATAATTTCTCCCACCCTCCAAAAAATCTGTGTTTATCCTTATTGTTGTCTCAGATTTCCACAGGACTCTGTGTACTAAAGTATTTGAATCAATGATCCCAGTGTGTCAACTCAAAATTATGTTGCTAGGGCTTTTTTTTTTTTTTTTTTTATCATTTCATGGGCAAATGTCGAAACAAAAAAGGGCAGAACAAGCATGCAAAAGTGACATCAGGGGTGTTTAGTCTGTGTGAGAAATTGTTAGTAGATGAGACTGGCAGTCAGGATATTCTAGGGAATTGTGCATGTGATTAGGCGCTAGGAAATTCTGAGTTCTAATCATATTTCCACCACAAACTAGAGACCTGGGATGAAATCCTGGCTCCACTGAAGTCAAAGGAAAAACTCCATTGACTGAAAGGGGCTTTCGATTGGGTGGTAGCTGCATGGTTTTAGGAAAGCAAATTAAGGCTTGTCACCCATAATCATGCTGAATATTACCTTTGGAGTAAGGTACTAGACGGTAAACTCTCTGGTGCAGGAACTCTTTTTGTTATATGATTGGATGGTGCTTAGCACAATGGAGTCCCATTCCTGATTGTGGCTTGTAGATGCTACCACAATACAAAAAATAGTATTCAATATGATTATGGACTGTAGAATCTGGTCCTTAATTTCTATGCCTTAATTTCTTCCTCTGTAAAATGGAGATGATAATTCTTACCTACTTCATATAAAAGGCATTATATAAGTGTTAAGGATTATGATTAATAAACCAAAATATTACTACATCTATGGCCCTACTAAGCCAAAAAATCAGATCTCGTTGGTTTCTTTCTTGACGTTCCCAAGTCAATAAAAACTGAGTTATAGAGTCAGCTGCTTATTCAAATTGATACAAATACTTACGCATATTTTGAAAATTCAAAAAAAAAATCTGTAGCTGAGTTTCATCTTTTGATTATAAAGGGCTGTGTATGATTAATTGGGCCCTGTTTTGAATTTTTATATACTTGTTTCTAGGAAAAATTATTTATTTTGAGGTGGTTCAAGTTATTTTCAAAATAGCATGCCCAATTTTTGAGGAAGACCTTTGCCAGAAGCCAGTTCCCACTAAATGAAGACCCACGCCAAGAGAATTCCATCCAATGCACATTGTTCTGATGATCTGTGGAAAGCTCTCATTTCTCAGAATGCGAGATTATGCAAAGACTAACTGGCCACTGATGTCCAATAAATGAGGCTCATGCTATCTGTGAAATTAATTCAGTAAAGATAATCTTTTAACTTTACTAAATATCTCAGAACCTTAATTGTCTTATCTTCAACCACTTACCTGCTGAAGAAGTTCACGATAAAATGAAAGAAGAATAGAGCACAGTGGTTGAGATAGAAAAGAGATTGAGGTCCAGATCCTCACTATGTGCAGATCAGGGCAGTCCCATTGAGGTTAACAGAGCTGCACTGATTTTCACCCACTGAGCATCTGGCCCTTACAAGTGCCAGCTGAAGCAGGAGTTCTCACAAGGCCAGGAAGAAAGAAGAGAGGGCCAAATGCATGTCCCATCCAAAGCTGGACCCAATGAGCCTTTTGGACCCAATGTCACTGCGACTATTCTGCTCTTGAAATAAGAAAAGCAGAAGCAGTTTTGGCAGCAGCACCTTCATTCCCTTGTCAGGATTGCATCTGGCATGTGTGCTATGCTGAATGAAATGCAGGAGCAGCATGTAGATACAGTGAGGCATCCTGCCCTTTTCCCAGGATGATCTATTGTTCCTACTTCAAACCCTGCTAAACTAGTAGCTGCTGCCACTTGCCTCCAGTTCTCCAGTGCAGTTTAGATATCTCTGAGCCATCCACTGATATGATTAACCAGTCTTAAGAAACTGGTAGAGTCTTCAGTAATGCAAAAAAGAGTAACACCAACCCAGACAAATTTGGAGAAATCTGACTGGCATATGAAAGTTCTTACTGTGCTGGTATTCAGTATAACACCAAAAGTCAACTTGTTAGTAGGCAACTGTTCTCAAAATGTAACCAGATATATTTTATAAATGTAATACACTTCAGGAAGTGCAGTTAAGCAGATAACTTCATTTCTAAGATGGTTGAAGGCTCTCAGGGCCCAATTCTGCAGCATCGCCTCACTTGAGAAGTTTCACTGAAGTCACTGGAACTATTTAAATTCACTCCTGTGTAGAAGCCCAGAGCATGGCTGATGACCACTCAAAATAGGGCTTAAATGGGATGTGAGCAGTGCATAAGCTTGTGCTGGCCCTCTGCACAAAGGTGAGTTTCTTACCAAGTAAATAAAGGCTGCAGGATTGAACCTTTAGCCATCAATATTGTGCAACACACTACCCCACAGTATTGTGGGTAGCCAGATAACTGCTCATCTGTTAGAGGTTAGTGCCTCCTTATGGTGAAATTCCCTATGTGTATGTTAAAAATATGGAGTTGAAAATGCTGGAGTTGTTGTGGGGAAAAGAATTTATTATTTTTGTTGTAAAATGTGATATAGTTAACAAGATTGGAACTAAGACCAAACTTTATTTAGAATGTATAAATGTTATTTATAGTAATGATATAGTATAAAGTTTATACTTCTAGATAAAGTTTGGTCTTAGTTCCAACCTTGTTAATTGTCTGGGTTTATTCCCCATGTCCCTTTGCCATGGTTAATGTTATATTAGCATTATGGCCTTGGTTTAAAGAGATATTAGGCTTTCACAAAGAGGTAGCAAAGACAGGTAAAATTTATAAACTCTAACATGTCCAAAATATAACCACTTTTCACATAATAAATAGGTGGAAAATGGCAGCACTTTGACGTTTCAGAAAATCTGCTTGTCTTAAAGTATCAAAATTGGGGGGGAAATGCAAATGTCTAAAACTGAAAAGATCTAATGCATTACTTTTTGCCCTATGGAAATATTTGGATTTGATAAATATCAGCAAAAGCCAAAATTAGTAATGGATTACTAGATGATAAATACACTTGAGAAAGAAAAAACAGGCTTACTGGCAGTACTATTGAGAGGATAAGCTTTCATGAATGCAGGCCTTGATAACAAAGGCAAAAAATTGAGCTATCTTGTTAGAAGTAGACAAGAGCAGTATTTGTTCTCACAAACAAACCCACAACATAATAAATTGATTAGAAGAGAATTACATAACAAATAAAAACATGGGGGGTTAGTAAACCCAGACACTTTGGTAATATAATTTCAAGGGAGTTTCCCCCATTTAGACTAGCTATGCTGCTTAGACAAGTTTGTATTTGGTGTCTCCATAACTGGAAAAAAGAAAAATTGGCAAACACTGAACTTGTCCACCCCTACAAAACATTTACTTTTTTTGTTTTGTTTTACTTAAAATGATTGCAAAAATGTCATACAGGCTTTTCATCTTACTTCCCAGAAATATGGCACATTAACTTGACTAGAAATCATAGTATCTATCTTTTTCCATATGTGATACATATATTTTTATCCATTCCTAGAAGACCCGGACTGTCATTTTGGCACTAAACTGCAATGTACCCAGTCTGAGCATAAAGGACTTAAGTTATGGTTCTTGCGGAACTGGTTATTAACAGAATAAGAATGTACGGTTATTTTTTAATCTATAATATTTACAGTATTGCACTTTACTGCACTTAATTGCATTTCACTAAAAGTAATGCTGCATCAGTATTATGCCTTAAAACCATATGTCCATCTTTGTTGTGTGAGTCATTCTTTCTATATCCTGTAAAATAGCAAGATTTCAATTCAAAGATCCAGACATTAGGGAGAAAAAATCAGAAAGTCGACCTGCTCCTATGGCACAATGCATCTCAGCTAATTCAGGTGATTCTGGCTAAAACAGGTGCATTCATATTGTTCCCATCATTCAAGTCACCACTAATGGTCAGTAAATTCTAGTCTGTCTCGTTTTTTTTCTTCCTTCCAAAAGACTTTTAGCCATTTGAGACGCACTTTTTTTTTTTGTTATTGCTGCTTTTTTTTTCTGGAAAAAAAAAACCTGCCTTGCCTCAAATCTGAAATTCCACATTTAAATTCAAACCAGTTCTTCAGCAGCAGCTCCTCAGCGATGGAAGATATTCATGGCAGTGAAAATAATACTGTTGGCAACAAAGAAATGTCATCTTTAATGGAGACCAGCCCCAAGGATCTTTTTTATGTTTTTGTTTGTTTTGTTTTAATAGATGTTACGATCTTGAAAATGTGTTGAGTTAGACACATGCACATGGTCGCAGAACTGACGGCAGCCGATGACCTTACGCTGATGTGATCACTTTTGCCAGGGTCAAAATCCAAATGTCCTACTGTTCACAGATTAGCATAATTTAAAGATTTAGTTCCCCGCCTACTTTATCCTCCGGAAAGTCTTTACTTTTGTGGTGTGTGCGTGTGTGTATGTGTTTAATCGGATGACTTAAGTCTGGTCCGAGATGGTCTCACCCTAGCATTGCATCTGGGGGAGGTTTAACTGTGGGGCGCTAGGTGCCTGGAAAATAAAAAGGACAAGGCCCCCTCAGTCTTCAGACGAACCGGGTCGGCTGCGCAGACTTTGAGCGCGAAGGGGGGTGGGGGGAGGGAAGCCAAACAGAGGAACTAGGGACGGGAGGGAGCTGTTGTGATCGTCTTTAAAAGTACTTGCCGGCCTGCCAAAAGCCAGCACCCCCTGGTCCCCCGCAGGCCTGGGGCCCGCAGAGTCACGCTGGGCAAGCGGGAGCGGAGCGGGAGTCCTGGCCACACACACACGCACACAGCACGGCGGACAGTGTCAGAGCCCCAGCGCCTCGGCATGTTTCCGGGCCTTGAGTCGCAGGTCGGCGATGCTGGAGTTCTTGCTGTTGCTCTTGGCAGCAGCGGCCACCACCGCCGCGGCGGAGGCGGACTCGGCCAGAGAGGCGATGGGGAGTCCGAAGGGCGGCGGGGGGAACATCAGGTAGGGCGCGTGGGCGGCCAGGTGCGGGTGGAGGTGGGGGTGGGCGTGGGCCACGCCTTCCAGCTGCAGCTGCGCTTGGACCTGGGGGAGCAGAGCGAGGGGAGCCGGGTGAGAAGGTGGGTGCGGGTCACGAGCTGCCCTCTCCCGCCTCGCCCACCCCGGGCAGGGGATTAGCAACCTCCCGGGGCACTATCCGCAGCAGCCTCCGCCTCTGGCGGGCGGGGCGCGTCCTCTACGCTGTCAACGAGCCACATGCTCCGAGGGCGGGAAACGGACTCGGTTTATGAAGCCGATCCACAGGGCGCCCGCTCACCGCTCGCTACCCACCGGCCCTGAGCAGAGGTGTCAGTGGTAGCCGTTTATTTGCCGTTTCCTCGACTGCCTGCCCGCCGATCCGGCCTAGCCTTAGTGCGGATCCAACTTCGGCTGTCTCCGCAAGGGTGACTGCGCGTTGGCGACAGAGCCGCTCGCGTGGTCCGGCAGCACAAGATGGGATCTTGTGGCAAGAAAGCGCAGCGGGGCTCGGCGGGCCGAGGAATTCGAATCGGCGCAGTTCAAGGGGGACACAATGTCCACAGCCCTCTGAACAAACGAACACGTTGCACAGCGCCTTTCCCCCGTGCACAGCACCAGTTGTGCAAGTTACTGCGTTCTCAAGGAAAGGACCAGAGCTGCAAGTGGGAAAGGGGCTTGTGATTGGAGTCACCGATTTAACCCCTTGCACGGAGCAAATGCGGGGAGCATGAATAAAGGCGACAGCTAGGCACTGGCTTGAATCAAACAGGTACTGCAAAGCTGGACGAAAACTGACTGGTTGATATTAAACACTCCGCTCACCACTTATACAGAGAGAATAGAGGCATATTTAGGCCTTCCAGTATTTACAAAAATGAGTTGGCCATCGCGTGGGCGCCAACAAGTGCTAAATAGCATTTTTTCCTAGGGATGTTTATTTATAGCTTTCTAAAAACTCTTTAACCTCGGAACAGGGACCAGTCGCCAATGTTTACTTCGGAGCTTTCTAGACTTACACAAACACACTGGCTTGACAGAGAGATCCCCGCCTCGGGTGTGGGTTTTCTGCCCCAAGATATGTGTTTTTCAAAAATCAATAGCATTAATCTATCCCTTCTACCTAGTTTGCTTTTGGGAAACCGATTCCTCCGTCGGTTATGTAAAGACACAAAAAGGAAATGCCACAAACTGTAGCTTGCGCTGTGAAGTGGTATCTGGGCGGGCTTGCCGCTCTTCTCCGTTGTTACCTGGGCTGTAAGCCAGTGTAACTCCACTGACTTGAAGGAGGTTGCTCCTGATTTACACCCATGGAGCAGACTTAGGCCCTATATATATATATATATATATATAGGGCCTAATATAGGGCCTATATATATATATATATATAGACACAGTGAAGGGGGAAACTTTCCCCCCATATAGAGGTGCTGGAACTAGGGTGTTGAAGGGGTTTCCATTATATACAGGGTTTACAGTTTGAGCCAACCTGAGCGCCCAGCCCTTGAACTGGGAGCAAAAGCCAGCGCGTTATCATCCCCCGCGCCCAGGTTTTACTAAGGAAAATGGACGCAGGCAGCGCCAGGAGCATTTTTGTTTCCTGGACTCTCCGCGGTGGAGTCAATTTTGCAGGGACAAGGCCAGCTCCGGGCGAGTCACCTTCCCTGGGTTTGGGCTTGGAGAAGGGTCAGCTCCTAACGGGGAGGCTCGTCTTTGCCACGTCCCGGCCCAGCGAGCCGGCTGCTGCACAATGCACCGGTTTCATCCTTTCCAGGGCGGCCAGTGCCAGTAGCACACACACAGCCCACGTCTCGCGAAGGAAGAGGCTTCCCCACCTTCCCTTCCTGTTGTCCTGCGCTCTGTCAGCATCAGGGGACCGCGAGGGAGGATGCTGGGCAGGGCTGCCCAACCCTTCCCTCTCCTAATGCCAGGGCCGGATCCTGCAGCCAAACTCCCCTTCGACTGAGCGCAGGAGACTTGAGCCTTCCAGGGGGTGGAGGGTTTGGCTGGGCCGCTGACTCCTTCCTTTGCGCATCGGGGCTCCCACAAGGCCAGAGCACACCGGGAAAGGAGGGGCAAACCTACAGCCGCCTGCCTCTGCCTGAGCAGGGGAGGCGAGAAGGGGGGGGTGTTTGGAAAGAGGCCCCTTCTGAAGTTTTACAGCTTGCTTTTAATACGTGCCAACTTCGCTATAAATGGCACTTGTAAACGTGTCCCACTTCCTCCTTTGGCGGTGAAAGGGCAGCAGAGGAGGAGGGCAGGCAGGAGCTCCAGGCATTGGGGCAGGCGTTTAACGGGAAGCAAAACGAACTACCTGTTGGAAAGGCATCCTCAGGGCTCCCATATTCACATAAGGGGCCACTCGGCAGGCGTCTAAATGGCTGGCAGTTCCGAGGATCACACCTGCAAGAAGAGACATGGCACGGTCAGCCCCGTGGGTGGCACTTTCCGTTCATGCCATCCCCGGCCTTCTTCTCCAGCGCTCAGTGGCCATGCCACCCATGCACTCCCTGAATCCGGGCTCTCAGACCCACCTTTATGCATCTGATTCTCCTGCTTTCGGCACTTTGCTCTCCTGTTCTGGAACCAGACCTGCAAAAATAAAAACAAAAAGAGGAAGGTAGACAGACAGCTGCTGAGACGCGGGACTAGCAAGCGGAGTCCAAGCAGTTCGTATAATTTTAATGATGTGTATAAAACAAACACACACACACACACACACACACACACACACACACACACAAGGCTACTGAGTGGCCACTGCGCGTTGTGTGAGTGATTATGGCTCTTACACTCCTGTTAGACTGGCTTAGAGAACGTGGGACCGACACCAAAAAAACAACCAACACTCGTTCTCCTCCTTTTTTGATTGCCAGTGGATCGAGCCTGGCCAGCACATCAAACGTGACCGTAAAGCCTCTACAGTCCTGAAAACAAACACTGGAACCGTGGCCCTCTTTCTAAACCCACGGCCCCAGTATTCCCCAGGCTTGCAGGATTCAAGGCTTTCACTCCCTTGTGCCACCCATAGAGGGTGAGCAGTCGCGATTGGTAAAGCAAATAGCAAAATTGTGTCCCTCACCGATCTCCCTTCATGATGGATCTATCAGTCTTTTTCTTGTCATATTTAAGCCAAACCACTAACATTTTACATTTTGTCAAGCTTCAGTGCTCGATTTCTAGCCCATAAAATCTGTTACCAATTGGATTATCTGTTCCATTCCAAAACTTCAGTTTTATGGGGTTTGAGAGATTTTAAGGTCTCACATAAAATAATAAATCCAGACTTGGGCAAATGGACTGAATTATTCTCCATTACATTAACTTTTTATTTTTTTAATGTTCCTACTGACGTTTTAATGTTCTTACTTGCAGGCAATAACAGACTCTTTCCAGATTTGGATTTAAGGAATTATTTATACTACCACCAGGAAAATATCTATAATCCAATAATCCTTATCTAATTCCAGTAATTATAACTGTTAAACAAATGCGAAAATCCAGTTGTCATTGTTTCTCTTTGACTTCTATTCGAGAGTATTTCAAACGTTTGAGTTTATTGTTTCCTCTCCCTTCTCAAATGGCTAGTTTAATAAAGTGAGTTGAGTTGATTGTCAGACGCGCAGATTCAAATGTTTTTGCTCAGTTTTATTCTTACACGAAACCTACTAAATGTGGACAAACATTGATTTGCGGTGCTGATAAAATCTTGTAGCTAAGAAACACCTTCAACCTTTGATGTTCTTACACTTGCCAAGTGATCATACGGTTAATTAATACTAACTGCACTTCCTACATCAAGTTTTCCCTTCAAGCTTTCTTCAATTGCCTTAATGATGGTCATTTACAACGGAGTAATTAGTGCAGAGAAAGGCTTCCAAAGGCATTAATTACCCAGGGTACCTCAGTGATTTTCTTAAGTAGGAATTGGCCTTCTCCACTCTGGAGCGCAATTCTTTGTGCTCAGGGTCGCTAGATGATCGCGTGAATAATAGCGAGTACTCTTCAGCTGAGCAAACCCTAGCTACGGGTATAACTGAAAACTGTAACGTGGATTTTTCAAGAGCACGACCTTTCCGTGTGCTAATAAAGTATCTGCCTTTCAAACTCACGCCAGCTTGGCTTCGTATTATTGTCACTCTGCTTTCTTGAACTACAGGCTACTGAAAAATCGTAGTTTTCAAACCAAAAATATACCCCAATAATAGACATTTAAAACTTTGTACCAAGCTACTGCAATTTCGGGTGAGGACCTGTGATGCAGCGACCACGCTGTATTTGGTACGGCTGTGATCGTTGCATGAAATCTGGCTGTCTTTTTGTTTTTTTGGCGACGGAGTTTAAATCGTCATGAGGAATTTAAGCAGCGTGTAAACAACTTCCCCTGCAAATCAGAATATCCTTCAAACAAAAATTATATTTAAATCTGCAAAACGAAGTGCCCTTTCCCTTTAGCTATGAAAAATAAGGTTAAGAGGAATAAAAGTGATGAATTAGCCACTGCGTTAAGCGATAATAAATCAGGCTTGGTGTGATTCACGATCAATTCCAATTAGTCATGAATATGCTAAGTAAAGCACAGTACACTGTTTTAGACAGTTATTTCTTCATTAAGGATCACTCAGTGATTTCTTTCACAAATGCTCTAATCTGATTTCCTTTTGATTTCCATTAGAGACAGTGAATAATGACATTTAATTTAGCCCTGCACCATAAACCCAAAGATATTTGTTGTAATTGAATTACTGCCTGCTCCTCACTATGGTCTCATAACTTTCAATTATAACCCTGACAGCTGGGTGATATGAGTTTCCAGTACAACACTAAAAATAAAAGGTTAATAAGGACTAGCTACCATAGGAGCTTCAATTTATTTACAGCAAATTTCCACACTAAATTGAAACTATATCCTTTAACAACAAGGGACAGGCGGTGCAGACAGGGATTAGAGAACAGTTCTGGAAGTATTAAAATATCCTTCCTTTTCTCCTTTCTTTTTTCTACTCCCTATTTTTAACTATATTGAGTCCTCTGTTTTTTTTCAATTAATTATCTTATCTAAACGCTCTCCCTTCCTATTTCTCTTTTTTTTACATTACTATTACCAGCCTTTTTCATGCCATCCTCTTTTTTAAAAAATAAAGACATGAAATTTTGTCTTGTTTATAACTCCCACCTGAATCAATATCACCATTTTTTATATTTTATTTTTGGTGTGGTATTTCAAGATCTACACGCTCTTGAAGCACCGATTTTGCTGTAACTATGAACATCCTGTTAAGGTGCTGCTACTCAGTAATAAACTACTTGAAAGAAAGAGTGGAGAATTCAATTACAAGTAATTTATTTTTATAGAAACAGTACATCAAGGCCCTGGAAAGATATTACAGAGCCAAAGCAAGAAGATCTGGGAAGATGACATAAGATTTGATGTCCCCTTCAGCAAAAGTTTAATCTTTTCATTAATTTATATGGTGCGGTTAGATCAATCTTCCAGGAGAATGTAGGCCACCAGCCCTTTCAACCCCTACAATATTCCCCTAGAAGTCTCCCTTTTTAAGGCATACACGCCAAGGTCCCTTCTCCAGCTTGTTTTATACAGAAAGACCCCACAGCTGAGAAAAAAATAACTAGCCACACTATTTATTTCGGGAAATGCCTCAAGGAGGTACTTATTTAAAGCTGGATAGCCACTTACTCAGATAAGTACTGGAAGGATTTGGAAGGCACAGATTCTCCTTCTTTGCTTTCCAAAGACTAGGCGTTTATAATATTTAACGGGAAGAAACAAAGAGAATCCCTCTGCTCTCCGAAGCCTAGTGTGTATATTTACATATATATGCATATATACAAATAGTAATTTTTCTTCAGAGAAACTGATGAGATTAAAAGGTAAGAGGATGTATTTCCTCTGTTAGCCACGTAGAGAATAATAAGCTGATAAGAGTTTTTCTTTAAATTTCTTCGCCCTGTGCTCTTGCTCAGAGATCCACAGGTTGATCTTATTAATTCTTTTTTACATGACATTTGCTTTTGGAATGGATTCCCTATTTAGTTCTTTTTTTTTCTCCCACCGTGGCTCTCAAGGAGAAAGTTAAAATATTTTTTTTAAATCGATTCGAAGACACAATGAGCAATTCTGCGAGGTTTTGATTGCCATATTTTTGTGGCCATGTCTAAGGATTATGAGACTTTAAAAAAAAGGCAGAGGGGGGAAATATACCAGATGGGGTGCAATGAATTCATATGCTTGCTATGCGAGTCAGATGGGAGCACCTTTCCCCCGGCTCTAGATAATCCAGTCCCAAAGCACCCAAACTGTCTAGCCTTATCCATGACAATTGTTTTCTGATTTTTTTATAACGTCCCCATAAAAAGAGAGCAGGGAGAAAGGAAAAGATGAGGATTAAGGGAAAGGATATTGAGTGATCAGATGAGTTTGCAAAAGCACTTCATTATGTTATTAATTAATTACTAAAAACGTGCCCATTAAAGGCAGCAATGGAGGAGTTTAAGAAATATATTTAGCAGAACAAGTACACCGGAAATACAAACAGCTTCCCATCAGACGTGTCGTTTCTGCTTTCACCTCTCCTGCTTTGAATGAAACAGGGCACTGTGCTAGAATCACTGGCAGTCAGGAACTGAGGTGAGGACATTTCCAGGAACATAATGCAAGAGTCTTTCTCTTACCTGAACTCTAGCTTCAGAGAGTCCCAGCCTCTGGCTTAGTTCCTCCCTCATGAAGGCATCTGGATAGTGAGTCTCATCAAAAAGTCTTTCCAGCTCATTCAGCTGCTCTAGTGTGAAATTGGTTCTGCTTCTCCTCTGTTTGAGCTTGGTCTGTCCATCTTCATCTTCTGATTTCACGTCTTCCCTCTTCTCTTTGCACTCGTAGATCCCTGCCGGGTGGGGGGTGAGCGGGGGACACAGAGCTTTGCTTTAGTATCTCACAAAAGTTTCTTTTGCACAGGAGACTAGTTTCTCTTTTCCTCTCCTCTTCCCTAACCTGATTCTATACTAGATGAAAGTGCCATTAAACAGAATCACTCCCATGTTGTCACGCACAGAATTTTTGCTTCGGGGGAGAGGGGCGGTGAAGGGAGGGCAGTTTTTGTGTGTCTTTATAGGGAAATATGTATTATGTATCCCCATCCCATGGCAACGTACATCTTCTAGCACTAGCTACACCCTCTCACCCAACTAGAGCAACAATGTAGGGAAAGCGTAAGCAATCGATTGGAACAGAAAAAGAAAAACACACCATCACAGAGCCATGTCAGGGATGTTACTCCAGTGGACTACAGTGGAAGTTATGCCTGAGTGAAGACTGCAGTGTCGGGCCCCAAAATACAGCTGCACTCTAGGGGAATGCTGCAAAATATTTAATCACTGGGTCCCGCCATCGCTCGGTTTAAATAGCAGGAGGGTCTGAGCCACTGTTTCAGGAACAGCAAAGGAGAGGGAAAAAGTGGCTTGGAGGGGGGGGGGGGTTGGTTAGCCGGTTAATTTCGCCATGTGAGGTCCATTTAAAAACAAGTCACTAACCAGCACCTATTATCCGCTGGTAACTGCAGTTTACGAAGTGTCGCAGACGAATATTGGGAAATCATTCTGCTAACACTATGTAGAGCCAGTGGAAAGGGGCGTGGGGAGGGGGAGCTCTGCGGTGCTGTTTGCTTTAGAAGTAAATGCTGTTATGCAGGGCATTGCCCACCGCTGTTGGGGTGAAGGCAAAACATTTGCGTGGTAAGAGAAATTGTCCATTGTTTAGTTACACGGGCCTGGGCCGCTTCGCCAAAAATGATACCTGGGGAAAACTCAAACACCAAGCTGTTGGCGGGGGCTGCTCATCCTTCTGTGTCGCTGAAAGAATCTGGCCTTGTTACATGGGTGGGGAGGGGAAGCAGACCCCCCCCCCCCACAGTGCCCACCCATCAAGGAATAACTTGCTTCCTCTCTAGCTCCTCACCCCTATTTTGCCCGCCTTTGGGGAAATCGCTAGAAAAGAAGGTGCCAGGGGCGGGGGAGCGTTTATAACCTGAGCTGATGCATGTGGAGATTTACACTGAAGAGGGGAAAACATAAGGAGGCCAAAAACAAACCCCCGCGTTTTCTTTCTGGCATGTTGTGGAAAAGAGACCTAGAGCGCAAATCCTCTTTTAATCATCATAAGGAAAATGACCAAGGCCATTAGATCAGCAAAGGGTGTCTATTTTAATCACGCTTGTGCCAGCCAGCAGCATATCCTCGACCAACCCTGACTGTATAGCCTCGAAAAGATTTCCCAGATTGTTCCATGGCCCGCCAATTAAGGAGTCCCAACAAGTTATTTCTTCCCCCCCCCCAGCCCAGTTGCTTCTTTTGTTCTGATCCACCTCACAACCAGTGTGGGGCTGGGAGTGAGAATAAATATTCAGAGATAATGTTGAATTGTATTTCTCCCCCGCACCCGCCAAGAAAATATATGGTGACTAAATGAAAATATTTGAATGAAGCGGGGTCTGTGCCAGTGGAAATCCAAGGGGAAAAGGGCACCAGAATCCAAATGTTTGTTTTCACTTCTTCCCTTAAAGCTACAACAGTTCAAATCAATTCACTGCCCCCTCCTCATAGACTGCTGTTCGATTGCTTAACACTTCCAAGTTTGCGTGCCCTTTGCCGAAAAGAGGCGTATGGCCCTCATTCCTCATTGTAATGTGTATGGTTTTCATGAAGCCGTATTTAAATAAGATATTTCTGACTAAATGAATAAATAAAGATGAGCCCTGTAGAAAGATAATCTGCGTTTTGTGGTAGATGTATGTTCTGCAGAGAGTCAAGCGTGCCCACAGTGCATACAAAATATTGGATAGTCAGATCGGTGGGATTGGAATAGCATATTGAAATTAGACTGAATCCTCACCTGAACAGAAGTTGTCACAAACACCTCATCTTGCACAACTCCGCCCTCTCACCTCCACCCCACCCCTCTATACATGGACTGATTAGATTAGATAAACAGTCTAGCATTTATATGCACAGAACAAAAAAAAAGGAGTTTTGAACAATATCCGGGTTTCGTTTTAATAAGACTTCCTCTTTGGATCATGTCTATAAATGGTGTCCATGCTTTGTAATCTTGATCATTAAAAATAAAAATAGCGAAGTGCTAAGTGAAATATACTTCTGTATGCATTATAACACTTAAAGAATGTTTAACTTAAAAAAGAATTATTCTAAAAATTATTATATATGGGGTTTTGACTATGAATTCTATATGTCTATATAGACTATATGTCTTTCAGTCAGCGTTTCATTAAACGGGTTTTTTTGTCTTGTTGTTGTTGTTGTTTTTTAATTGAAAGGTTAGTTGTTGTTCACAAACCAATTCAACGATTTTTATTATCGCCAGGTGTAGCCTAGTAGCTCCCTGGATAGGTCGACCTGTCCAACTTGCCCGGAGACACTTTCTCAGCGTTTTGTTCCCCCCATGTTTTGTGTGTGTCTGTGTGTGTGTGTGAATGAATGAAAGACAAAGTACTAATGTTTTAAAATTCGATAGCGGCTAGGGACGTAGAGATGAAACTAGTTTGACAAAGGTGAGATTGCCCGACAGGACTGAATGTCCTGAACCTGATGACAGCATATGTATACAAGGCTTGGAATGTTTCTCTGGCTCCATGATTATCTGCCCCTTAGAGTACACGCCGAGCTATGCTGCTTTGTGACTTCTCACTACCCACATATATCGGAAAACAATCTACTGACTGATCTGTGTTCTGAAATACAAAATTGTCCAAAGGCAGCGCCTTAAGGTCCAGCTTTCTCCCAGAAGAAGCAGCATCCTGATGGCCCGGAAACAGGAAGAACATGTCTTCTGATACATTAAAACTCCCTTGACAAGATTTCCTCATTTTCCTACACATGGAACTTCTCCCCCGTACAGAGCATTGTTAAGGCACTTAGAATCTGTCCGACTTCCGATTTAAATGAGGGGATCTGGCTAAACTAAAGTGACTACTTTATCTTTCACGGTTAAACCAAATCTCTCCCTCTACACACACGCACACGCGCGCACACACAAAGGCATGAAACGGATGAGCTTGTGCTCTCATCGGGACGCATCGGTTTCAATTAATTGAATTTCACCCCTCATTTAAGGCGACCGGCAAAGCGGAAGGGCCGCAGTGTGGAAAGAGGGAGAGGAAGGCTCCCGGCGTGGAGCCGGCTTTGCGGAGGGGGCTGCCGCCTGCACGGTGCTTACCTTCCGAAGTCCTGCCCGTGCTGAACTCTTTCAGTTTGTCCTTGTCACTCTCTACGTGGTCCTTGAAAAGATGCACCGGGCAATGGTTGCTGCTCTCAGTAATGTCCTGCAGGTTAGTGTCAGAGTTTCCAAGCTCCCTAGATCGAGCCAACCCACTCTCCAAAACTTCCCTGTACGTGATAGTCTCCTTCTTGCTGCTGCTGCTACTGCTGCTGCTGCTCTCTTTGCTTTTCTGGTCAAAAGATTTGGATACAAAAGCTGTAAGTTCTTCCATGGCTGCCCGGCGATCTTATCCACAGAGATCCACTTGTTTTCAGTAGGAGATCTGGCCGTCCTCTGCCCGCTTTTTTTTTGCACGTAGAAGATGGGCTGTATTGAGTTAGATCACTCCTGCTGTTATTTATGCCTTTCAATTTGAGATCACACTATTTATACATGGCTACCTCAGCCCAACCCCCAGCTTTCCCTGTCTCCAGCAATTACTGACTGCTCCATAGTCGCAGGCGGACTCCTAGCAGCTATCTCCCCCACCTCAGTCCAGCAATTGGCTTTCTTTTCATTTCATCACTGTTTGGCATCTTTGCACCTTGATTTAGGGAGGCAAAGAGCACAAGCGAAAAGAAAGAGAGAGAGAGAAATAAAAGGGGGGAAAGAGAAAACACAAAACCAGGTATCTGCATTCTGTAAATGGGTTGCAGAAATGAAAGTCAAGGAAGACTTTATTGATTGTAAGGACATCCTAAGCTTACCAACACTGTGAGTAAAAACGGACCTAGCTAATCAAATAAATCTGTTCTTGCAATTAAATGTATAGATATCAATGGGCAAATAAAATGATTGTTCAATAAAAAGGTAATTAATACAAGCTGGATATGTGCATTTGCTATAATATTTATGCTTCTACGTGATGACGATTTTCTGTTTTAATTAAAAATTGTCAAATTATTCAGTGAACATAAATGTTGTTTTAAAGTGTTGTCTATTGCGGAGAAAAACACTTCTTTCAGTGAAGCTGGTTGTTGTAAATCTCTGAGGTCCTTATCAGTTTTTGCCTATAGGTACAGGCACCTCCAGATGCGTGTAAACATTACAGGATCTGTTTTCTGGCTAATGCTATTATGTTGCCCGAAGATGTTTTCTGGGAAATTCAGGATCTAAAAATGTCTAATTTTTGTCTAATGCAAACCTGTCCTGATGAGTGGTATTGAAGGGTGATTTGTTAGCAGGAGTGGTCCTGTTTGTACACATCAAATAGAATATTAGATTTGTCTACATTTTTAAAGCTAAACGACTATTGTCGTATTTAAGATGGAGCTGTCACTAATTTTTCCATCTTATCCATGGTGGGCGGTTATTTTTGTTGTGCACCGTGTCATAATTACCACCCTGTAAGTTGGAATAACCGCCTGAATGTAATGTCCAGATAATAGCAGTGACATTTCTAACTCCTCTCTGCACAATTCGATCGGAATATAAAGCTGATCTCCCCCCCACCCCCACCCCCCTTTGGACTTAACACAAAGGATTTGGCATTTGGGGGAATTTCTAGTTACCACTGGCGTTCATTTTGCATTTTCTTGTGTCAGGTCCTCATCGGGAGCATTAGTTAATCAAATCACATCATCATGCCCACCCTCTGCTCTGAATTTTATCCAAACGATATCTCCTTGCGTGAGTCAGAGACCATTGTTTCCATTCCAGGAAAGTGTGTGATTGCTCTGAAAATTAACAGAGCATTAAAACGATACAAATGTGTTTAATTAATCCAGGGGTGCACGCCTCTCCCCCACCCCCCCACACACACTCTGGAGTTAACACCTCCGCAGGAGGAGAAAAGAACATCGAGGAAACAATTAATAAAGCACTTTAAAAAAATCAATTCCCCCTGTGTGATTTTAAAATGATTATCAAGGGGACGAGGATTGATCGTTTGATCTTGGCACTGCCGATATCCCTGACATTTATTGTATTGTTGCGTCTCAGTAGCCTCCTACCTATAGAGTTCATTTAACAAGAGAGGGAGCCAACTGAAGCCTTAGAATTTAACAAACAGATCTTGTCTTCGCCCAAGCCAATCAGATCCGAGTTCCTAATATATATCCCACGGAACCCTGTCAATAATAAATGGAAATTGCCTATTTCTGGATAAAAAGATATAGTCAAAATACCTTGATTTTATATATATATTATATATATTTAAATATATATATTGCTAACATATATAGACCCACTTTTTTTTAGATTAGGTTTCTAGTAAAACACACACAGGTACCTATTCGAATAGATATTCCAAAGTTAAACTCTTCTTTATGGAAAAGGAGAGGATTTGGCAAGGATGGTCTTAGAACGCAGTTTCCACGTGTCTTACTCACTCCCTAGGTCGTGAGCCGTATGAACTTTCCTGAGCTGCAATTTTGTACATCAATGAAACTTTCCAAACCCCTCGACTCCTTAATTATGGATACCCGTCCGCATTAACAGACAAATTGTCTCTCAAATTAAGGGTAAATAGTTGGGGTAAATATTTGTTCCCACGCCCTCCTTCCAGTTTGAACGTCGGTGTTTCATAGCCCCGGTCTCCCATAGTTCCAGTTTAGTTACATTATCTGGGATAGTTTGCAATAACCCCCCCTTTAGCCCTATTTTGATCCTCGTGTTCTGTTTTCTTCCCCTGGCTCTGAAGGGAAGGACGACGTCCCGGGATAGTAACCCTCTCCCCACCTCATGCGTTCTTCAAACCCACCAGGTCCTCAGGTTGCTCCGTCCTTTACTGGGCAAGTGGCCCGGGGTTTGCTTCGGGCATCTTAACAGAAATGCAGACCTGGATATGGAGGTGCCACAGTGCCAAGAACTCGGCAGTTTTCTATCAGAGCCCTTCTGAAATAAACCGGAGGGAGACAGTCCATATTGTTTCCAGTGACACGTTTTATGAGCGTCCCCTAGAACACATAGTTTCGTCGATTTGCCCCACAGATTTTGACTTTTACATGAGGTAATTAAAAATCTGCATACGATAAACATGTGCCACTATTTCATTGGGCTACTTAAAGTCAGTTTAACTATTTGACCCAGTATTGGCAGAGAGGAACGTGCATCATACAGCTTGGGAGTTTGCTAGTCTTTCTGAACTTGTGGACTTTCTCAGAGTTAGGAAAGTCGAGGCGTTTGACTTTTAATGGGGGAAGCGCCAACTATTCCGTGCATTGCTCCCACACAACATCCTAGTCTCCCAGACAGCCAGACGCAGCAGCTTTTGAGAAACATTGGCAAACATGCCTGTGGAGAAGGAGCTAATCTGCTATCCGAGACATGTTTTGCTGTGTAAACCCCTACGCTCGCCAGGGGTACCTTACCTAGACACATTCAGTGGGTGCACGCACGCACGGTCCTGTTTTGACACACTGCACGTTCTCTTCAGAGCATAATATCCTCTTAAATTGTTAACTGCTAGTCACATTCAAATCTCACTGATAAAAAGTGGGTGACGTTCCTTCGCGAAAAATAATCACTTCCAATGGAGTTAAGAATAATAAAGAGGCGAAACTTTGACTCCATCACAACCTTTTAAATCGCTGCAAATTCAGAAAGAGGGAGGTTTTATTGCCACACAAACCCCTTTGCCTGATCCGGCACTAAACTCCCTAGAACAGCCTGGAAACAAAAGAATCTAAACACCGTTTTAACTTTAAATTAGGCGTTTTGAAACGGACCTGAAAACTCTTGTCTAACAAGTTGTGCTTTCTGGATGTCTTGGTGTCTGGGCGACTGGGATCCCAGGGCCCCCGTTCCACAAAGCACAAAGGAGGGCAAATCTAAAGCACCAGTGCGTTGTACCCCCTGATTTAAGCTTTGACCGGGAGACCAGCAGAAACCGGGAATTGTCAGGTGGTAAACTGGACATTTAAAAAAAAATCTTTGTTCTACAGGGTTTTTTCAGTCACTTCGGAGCAGTCCCCTTAACCCCACCCCCACCCCAATGCTCCGGGTTAAAGGAGCGAGTCATCTATCTCCTCTGAGCTAGGGTGGGATAACTGTGAAATGGGACTGCCAGCCATGCTCTGGTTCCTGTGTAAACGGGACCTCACTTCCTGGGTATCTCGCTTTCCTCTCCCTCCCCCTCTCTCTTCAGAAGTGGTTAAATGATTGCTACATTATTCTCTCTTGAACTCGCACACGATCACGCTTAATAACTTTTTTTATTTTATTTTTTCCCCCTCCACTGGCCCGGCCTTTCAGCCTCACCTCAAGAGGCCAGCGCGAGCGAACGCATCTCTTTTAGGATTGGGACTTTGTCCTGTACCCAGGAGATTTCACCTCCTTCAAAACATCCCCCCCGCCTACCCTATTCAGAAGCATCGAACAACTAAGGAAGAACATTAGCTCAGGACAATGACTGTCGTTGGGGTTTCTTTGGATCGGGGCAGCTGGGTCAGAGTAGCAGAGCCTTTGAGAAGAACAACCTTGAAGGGGAGAACTAGGAGAACAAATATATCATGATTATTGACACAGGCTCCTCAGTGATTGCAGGCGGCCACTATTTTTTTTAAGCCATTGTACTAGAAAAGTGCCTGTCATCATCACTATAATGATCCTGAACAATTAAAGTAAAGCTTGTCTATTGTGAACAATAGCAATAGAGAGAGAACATATGTTAATTACACAAGCATGCATACCTGAAAATATAAATATATACGTATACATATATAAGTTGTATTTTGTGTGTGTGTGTGTATATTGCTGTTAGTTACATGACACACACACTGGGAATATACTGGAGATGACTACATATAAACAACGTAGTTTGTGTATAAAATGCAGCAGTGTTAGACAACAGCTTCTGAAGGGGTATCACAGAAGATCAATTATTTATCATAATATGTATAGCTATATATTCTCTTTCTGCTTTCAGAGGGACCTCGCGATCATCCAGCGGTTTCCTTTAAGTAAATCAGGAAAATAATTATGAACGAATAGTTCATAGGTTTAAGTATCTCTAAGGCAAAGTGTGTCTGCTGTTGAATTTACTATTTACAAGGGAAATTAACATTTTCAGTATCCTTTGTATGACTCTTAGTGAAACTGTTTTTAGGTCCCTTCCTGTCCTGTGATTCTATTATTTCTGGTCAAAATGAAGTAACTAGCCCCAAACTATTTTATCAATTTAATCCACACCTTAATTAGCCCTTAAATGAAGCTCAAGATTTTGCACAGCAGCTACTGAGTTCTCTGTGTGCTCGTCTCTCTCTCTCTCTCTCTCTCTCTCTAGATTAATTCAGAGATTGTAATCATGGGCATTATACATCAAACCTTTCTCCTCATTGTACAGATTCTTGTAGATTTTTATTGGTTTACATGAAAGCGAGTAAACATATTTCAGAGGATGCCCTTCAATCTGGCTCCATTTTCACAGCACATAATTCCAAGGACAATTTGTTTTGATAATAAGAATGGATGCAGTGTTAATGGTTTTCAATTTGTGTTTTTTAAAAAAACATTAAATATTTATAAGTATCGATCGAGGGTTTCAGGATTTTACAGACGTCTTAACACATTTCATAGATGGGATTTTTTTTTTAATTTAGAAACCTGCGTCGTATTCTCTTTTATGCTTTTTATTGATTTAAGCAACATCCGTGTCTCAAATGAGGGGCTAATAGATTTTCATTAAAATAGGCTCTCTTAATTCTGATTGTGAATGGATATGATTGATCCATCCAGCACAGTACACATCTATAATATTAATAAAGGACATTATCATGGCAGGCTTGCATTTCCCTGATCAACGCACTTTTCCCCCCTCTCTGCAAAGATTTATTTGGGGGCATAAAATGTCCCACAGGAGGGAAATGCATTGGGATGAATAAATTTTATATTAGAACATTTTTGGTTGATAGTTTCAGTGAAAATACTTTTTAAAAAAGAAAACCTGTAGTCCACTGTGGCTACATATGGTGAAAATTAAACTGTTTCCTCGCAAATCTAATCTTAAAACATTTATGTTGAGCTTTATTTTTAAAAATCATTTTTCAAAGGAGAGCAAAACATTTTAGATGAAAAGCAAAATAAATAATATTTTAAAGGCTACCGTTTAAACTAATAGGTTACTTTCCAGAATGAGCCTGCTGTATGAACTATCCTACTTGATGAATATATTAAGAAGCTCTGCAGACAGCAGTATCTACAGTCATTAATAGAGAGTGACATAAACGTTAAGGGCTTAATTTTGTCTTTATTCCGATTTCTAAAATGGTAGCAAAAGAAAGAAGAATTAAGCCAACACAAAAAATAACAGAGAGAATCACACAATCTCCCTCCTCTGTTATGGGCTCATTTTCTGGATATATTCATTATTCATAGCGTCCTTAAAAGGAAGCGAGGTATGTTCAAATCCATCCTTTCTGAGAGTTCTGCAAAATAAAATACAGTCACCTATGTGTGTAGTAGACTAGACCAAATCCTGCTTGCCTAGCTAAAGAGACTAAACTTCAGCGGGACTAACTCGAGCAGGATTTGGCACAGAGACTGGCATAAAAACTACACCAAAAAGTTCTGGGCTGCAAAGTTTGTACTGATTTAGCAACACACTGCACAGAGAGGGACTTGTTTGACTTCTTCAGTAATATGCTGCAATGTTGAACTCCGAAATAATGATTAATAAGTCAAAAGGGCATATATCTCTTGTACGGTATGCAGCGCTCAAGGGAATATCATTGTATGTCTTTAAAACGAAGTAGGAATATTTACACACATGTGTGGAGTTAGTAACAGCACAAAAAAAAGGAAAAACACGAATATTTCAGTGACCTATTACATTTTTTTTCAATTATTTCCCAATGCGTATTTCAATGAACTGTTACATTTTCCCAATTCACAGGGAAGATTTATGGGATTATTACGATTTCTAGTGGAAATATTATACAGTGGAAGTTTATCGTCTCTCAGGGATTGTACACCATTTGATATCAATTTCCAGATGTTATGATCTTTTTCAAAAAAATAATTGAGTATATTAACTTCTTTCCTATACAAGAAAAGGTATTTAGTTATTTTTTCTGTCAAGGACACAACTATCTTCCTTCTTCTTCTTCCTCTTCTTCTTCCTTTCTTTGGTGGAGTGAAATTATTGCAACATTAGAGAAGAGTTGAATCAGATAATGATTTAATACCCAGGGGAAGGAATAATTCATTTATGGATTTATTACAAACATAAGCCTATGGATTTAGCTGTATTTTTTAACCTATCACATTTGGAAGATTCAACATAAGATTACATGTCTGTAGATTTTATTATCTAGAGGTGTGTGTATATACAAATGACTATATGCTATAAATATGTGCAGAGAGAGAGAGATGGACAAAGGTGTACTCAGCTTTGCTAATTAATTACACTTTAACTTTCCGCTTTACAGAAGTGCAAACAAAAAGTAGCACTGGAGCTGGGTGGGTGGCTGGAGGGGATTTTTTTCCGCCCTATTTTGAATCTAAATGCTGCCATCGCTTGAACTAGGTCCCTGTTCCACCCAGAAGGAGGAGGCAAAGGAGATCGCACCGAGCAGAGGCAAACAGGGCTGAAAGGAGGGCTGCCGGCCGCACTAATTAGAATACCGGGGTCCATCTGCAGGTAGGGGGCTCCTGGTATTGGAGAGGCTGCCCGGGGAGGGCTGTCTGCTCTTCCTGGCCATTTGCACCCGCTGCAAAGCCTCCTGGCCTGAGGCGAAGCTCTGGGCTAAAAGAACAGCTCGAACCGGCTGGACACCAGCCAGCCGCCCACTTTGGTGCACAGGGCTGCCCTTAAAGCACAATTTGCCATCCAAAGCGGCTGGGGGAGGGGGCGGAGCAGTCTGTCAATGGGAGATTGGTATAGGTGCTGTCAAACAAGGCACAGGGTGGATGCTTCCCATCATTGCAGACAGCAGAGTGGGGGGATGGGGATGTTTCCCAGTTGTTTTCCTGGTGCTAAAATGGGCAATCATTCTCAAACTGTTAAAGGGGCAGGGCTTTAAGAGGCAGAAGGTGGTAGCGATTGCGACAGCTCTCTGTTACCTAAAACCAAAGGTCTCGCCTCCGAGAGAAGTAGAAACGTTTCATCTTTCCTTCACTCTCCAGCCCCTGTGTTCAATACACTCCCCAATGTATGTCTCTGCCTCTAATCCCCGGCTAAAAGCAGGAGAGTTCACGGGAAAAGGGCCGGATCCTGCATGACCTGCCCCCCCCCACCCCAAACGCCCAGCGACCGGCCTTTGGGGAAGGTCGGGATCGGGCCCAGTCGCCCCCAAATGCGGTCTTGATCGCACACAGACTTCACCTACTATCGACATTTTTGCCACCTTGCTTCTCAAAGCAAAACGACCCTTTTTCTATTCGCTACGGCAAAGAAACTAAAGCTCCCGCGCTCAGTTTGCGAGCAAAAATGCCCTTCCTTGGCCCAGGGCTGCCCAGAGAGGGGCAGGCAAGTGGGGCAATTTGCCCCAGGCCACGCAGGGCCCCCCCCCCCCACTAGAATATAGTGTTCTATAGTATTGCAACTTTTTTTTTTTTTTTAAAGGAAGGCCTGAAATTGCTTTGCAGGCCCCCCTCCCTGAATCCTGCTGGGCAGCCTTAGCCCTTAGCCCCTGCTCTCCTCAGCTGTGTGCACCTCAGACCGGTAGCCGGATGGAACTGCTGGACAGCCTACTCCAAAAGCCACCTCGCCAGCCCAAGGGTTCCAATGTAGGCACTGAGCAAACAGGAAATTTGCTAGGGGAGACCGGGAAACAAAATGTCACCAGGTAACCTCCCATTAGAAGAGCCCCTTCGCCTTCCGACCACCCCATCCCCTTTCAAAAGAAAGCCACACAGGGAACAAGGTAGTGTAAAAACATCACAAAGTTGCTTAGATTCTGCCATCCTCTAGGTATCAACCTAGGCCTGGTGGCCACGTTCTCTTAAGAGGCATGGAACTGAGTGAGTAGGTCTTCAGAAGATCTTAATCATAGGACAAAGAGGCGGAAGCCAATTCTGTGAATAGCTATACTCCACAGGTTGGTGCGCTGGGCTTCAATATCATTGCATGCAGAATGGGTTCATTTTAGGGGAAGTGGGGAAAGAGGGAAGCACACTTTCCACAGGTTGCCTCGCTTTGGATTTATCAAGCCAGCTGAGAAGAAAATCAACTTCAAGAGTCCCATGGTTTAAATAACAGCTTTTGTTGTTTTGACAGTAAAATGGCAAACACTTAGCAAGAGAAAAGTTTTAAAGTTGGAGGCTGGCAGCGCCCCTAAATTATATTGTCTTCCCTCTTGCTTCAAATTGGACCCAGGACCTTATAACATTTGCCTGGGTCTTTAGCTGCTGCCTTGTTGATTGCAAAAACATAATTGTATCATTTTACACCAGTCAATTTAGCAAGGGCCAGTGGAATAAAATCCACAAAGTACACACATACCCGCTCTCTGGCTAAAGAAGTCTGTTCCTTACAAGCTGTAAAGGCCTGCAAATTAAATACCAGTTACTGGAGGCAATAAAATGCTTTTTTATTGCATGAAGTCTACTTAAAACAGAAGAGAATAGTTCTTTTATTTTCAGGAAGGGAAAGAAGGGTGGGTCACGAGGACATATATTGGCAAAGAAAGAATACATACAGTGCCTGAATAGAGCCATAGTGGAGAAATTCTAACGCCTTCGGGAGATAGCTTTTTCTGGTGTTATACAGAGGCGGTGTTATGCAGAGGTGGTTATGATGGGGATTATTACAGGTGAGATTATGAAGGGTGGGGAGCCAAACAACAGTAGTTCTATGTAGGAGAGAATGAGTGGTATAACTGCAGAAACTCTTCTAACGAGACTGTGTTTTAACCCCCCCTTAACAAATATGACTCCAACAGTTTTGTGGTCTCTATAAATCGTGAGGATGGTACTATAAATTGATTACTTCCACCTGACAAAGTATATTCTTTGGAATCTTGGGGAGGATCTGGCTTCAGGCTTTCAATCTTTTGAACACTAAAATAAAAATAAATGTTAATTTTCCATTCAATTTTTCAACCCACTGACTCCCCTGGGAGTTTTTTTTGGAGGCGCAGAAGGAACACGGAATCGGGAGTAAAAACAATAGTGATCAAATCGGCACTATCCTCTGATAAGTGCTGTCAGTATCAAAATCTTGAAAATGGCTACTAGACGGCTAGATTTAATGTGCAGAGGTGCTTAACTTTAAGAAAGCAAATGAAAGTGGCAACTTAATCGAGAAAGGGCAAGTTTAGCTAGATGAAATATAAGGCTTTGATTTTGTTCCTTTATTATCATTTATAAGAAAGAAAGAAAGAAAGAAAGAAAGAAAGAAAGAAAGAAAGAAAGAAAGAAGGCCTGGGCTAGGTGATACAAGGAACTGTGTTTTATACAGTACTTATTTTCTTATCTAAATGTCTCTCTTAGATTTTACCAGATTTGTCGTTTTGCTAGTCGTTCACTCCTTTATTTTATTAGCCTGAAGCATCCCATCACTGTGGTTTCCCTCTATATATGTTTCACACACTTTAATGTTTCAAATAATTCTCTAGCACAATCATTTTGTGGGACATACTCCCCGGTATTAATAATAAGTAGTAGTGGCCTCTTGCGATGTTATACAAAAGTAAGAGAGCTTGTGTCCGTCACGTGTAAGCATTTTTGGAAAGGGCGGATTTTATTTTTTCCAGTGATAGTAGCATTTGAGAACCTAAAACTTGTTTTGTAACATGATCCCTGCTTAATTTCAGTACATTTTCGTACTGACTAGGATGTATTATACAGATCCAAACTGCTGCAACAAAGAACTCTTCCGAGCTAATTATCTGCAAGAGGAGAGACTTTCTGTAGATGAATTAGGCTTAGAAGTGTTTGAAGATTAGACTTGGAAACAGGCAAAACTGAATCTATGCCATGTGTCCTACAGTTATTTCAAAGGTTTCTTTCTCTTGTCACACCAATTCGAAACTTCCAAACCAATCGTTTGAAGGAGGGTCCATTTTTGTTTGCATATGAAATTCTGTTACTAACGGAACGCCAGAGGCAGGGCACTTTGGTTAGAGATGATGCACTCCATGAATCACAAACATTAGGCAAAGTTGCCTCGTTAAAATGAATAATTGCTCTAATATGTTCTTCATTTTACGGGGCCATTTGGCAGGCATTCTGATGTGCCAATGCGATTCCAAAAAGCATCAACATGACATTTTGGGATGACGAAAATGATGGCTCCAAAATACTATTGATGGAAACCACAAGTTGTAAGCGAGTAACTGCTGATTAAAGGCCATGCGAATATGTATCCTTTCGGAACGAGGGGTGACCAGACCTTTACACTCTGGAACTGGTACAAGAAGTTTCAACAAGCAATGACTTTTAATGAAACTTCTAGAGGGTAACCTGTGCTCACAGCTTCTTATTGTAAATAGGAGCTAATATGGAGAGTGTAGAGAAGGGGGATGGATTTAGGAGAAAGAACCTAATAACATTTATGATGAGGAGTGAGTTATCCGGTGTCTCACCATAGTGAACATGATGGGAAAACAAAATGTATGTTGAAGGGGGGGGGTTGCCTCTTTTGTGTGTGCGCCCGGAATGATTCCTATGCTATCGGGATTTTCTTAGGTGCCGTGCAAGACAAGACAAGAACAACTCATTGACCTCTGTTTGGGAGAGAGAGGGGCTGGGCTATTTAAGGACCCACTCCTGCCCCCATTGAAATCACTGGACATTTTGACAACTGATTTACATTAAGGATCGGCGCCTAAACTATTTTCTCCCTTCTCCTGGCCTGTTGTTTTCCCAGATGAAAACTGTTCCCGCTTTCCCCGTCTGCCGCAGTAGTAAATGCCATTGCAGTTGTTCTGTGATTGGTTAAGTCTCAATGCTCATGTTGTTGGTTAGGCATGTGTAGACGGCGGATTTCAGAAATAGTTGTGGTGTCTCTGTATCAGCTACGAGGAAACTGAGGCCTCAGCTTGCATTTCCAACGCCCAGTCTCTCATTATAGTTAATCCCCCTTGATGTCATTAATTCTGAACCATGGGGGTGGGAGGGAAACGTAGGAAGAAACCCCCGCCACTTATGACATACCAATGTCAGCGCTGTTGGGTGTTGCAGATCAGCTAAGGAGAATGATTCCAAAAGTTAGCGTCGTAATAAATGTTTACAAATTGCTGGCACCTCCTCACTTAACCTGTGCGCAGCCGGTGCACACACATACAGACCGTGCGGTGTACACAGAACCAGTCGCATTTACATTCTTCTAGGCACGTCTACACTATTCGCCCCTTCTAAATGCCGTGGGGGGGGCGGGTTCTGGTTTTTGTTTAAATTTGCTGTCTGCAGCCTCTCTCCGGTTCCTCCGCGAGCAGCTGGGGGAAGCGGCAAAGCTGGCCAACAGCCCTTGGAGGAGCCCCAGATGTCAATTCGTTTCTCTCGGGCTTCCTTCGGATTCACTGGGGTCTCGAGACCTCCGTGTGCCGGCTTATTTGTACAGCGCGCGTCATCCACAGACTCCATGTTCTTAATTAGAAGATTATCAGCTCTCCGCGGTTCGCTTGTCTGCTGGAGGGACCCTAGCCGCAGAGCTCGGGTAAGGGGAGTGTCAGGCGGTGACTGGTGGGACAGTGCCACCAGCGAACCCTTAGAGGGATAGGAAAGGGGTTGCGAGCTTTCCAGCCCCGCCTAGCCCGGCTGCGTTGCAGGTGACTGGTAAAAGGCTAGCCAGCTGCTGGTGCAGACAGCCCAGGGACGGAGGCCAAAGGTCTCGTGCAAACGTGCAAAGAGCTAGTGTCAGGGTTTAGGAGGGGGGGGGGAAACCTGCCTAAACCCCTTTGGCAACTACCAAAAGACAAGAAGCCGGGCGCTAAAAGGGCCAGGAGGGAGGGAACAGCTAAGTACATTGCCTCTGGACACCGTTGCTTTTTAAACTAGTTACACTGCTTAGAAATCTCTGGGGATACGTTTTAAAGGAGGCAAAAATTGAATGCATCTGTAATGTGCCTCATTTTCTTCATCCTATATATCGCTCCTCCCTATATTAACAACCCCTGGCTGCATTCCTGGGAATGCTCGTTAGTATTAGCAACGCTCAGTGCCTTTATCCAGGCTGTCCCTGGGACTGTGGCTCGCTGTGGAATTCAAGGTGGGGAGGCTGCGAAGGGGAAAAAAGGCTGCTTCAGATTCCCCGGTTTGGTTGTTTCCGATGGCTGAACGCATTTCAGTCTATAGCTCAGCACCAAACCTAGGCTATTGAGCCAGGACCCTGCCCTCCCGTAAGGAAACGAGACACGGAGAAGCCAGCCCCACAGTAATCCGAAGGTATTGGTGCATAAAAAGAGATTAAGTCACCACTGACCAGGAATGAGAGCTGGATTCCATGTCTGGTTCTACCACAGCTTTCCTGTGTGACCTTTGGCAAGTCATTTTTAATCTCCCTGTGACTCAGTTGCCCATCTATATAATGGGACTAATAATACACCTTTTCTCTATTTGTTCCTTTGTCTGTCTTGGTGGTTTTGACTGCAAGCTTTCCAGGGACTATCTCTTAGTAGGTGTTTGTACCATGTCTATCACAATGTGGTCCCATCTCACTGGTGGTCTCTAGACACTACCACAATACATTTAACAGGTCTCTCTTTTCTGCTTCTCCAGTCTTACTGCTCATCTAATCTTGTTCTCCTGTGCCAAGAAAGGGCATGTATCTTTACATGATCTCTGGGAAGTGAATAAAGTCCTATCAGGTTATAAGTAAATACACAAGTAACTAAAGATAAAAATAATGAATTGTTGTTATTATTATTGTCTAGCAAGTTGACCCATCTGAACTGTTCTGATAAGCTACCTTCTCAGCATGACCGGTAATTCCAAAAGGAGCTACTTTCCTTAGCTACCCTGTCCAAAGAGTGCAACTTTGAATAAAGGAAGATGTTACCATGATTGATAACAGGTGATTCATAAAATGAGATGAGGAGTCTTAGCAGAACAAGAGAGAATGTAAATAGTTGGGAGATGAGGCAGGTTTTTTTCTTTTCTTTCTTTTTTCTTCATATTCAAGAGGAACCTCTGGTATTGAAGATTTTGGGCTTTCAGCAGGACATAAGAAATATTTTCCACTGGAATGCACGGTCTGTTCTGTTTCCCCTAAAGCCCCCAATCCTGCACAGGGATATGTCTGCACAAACCCTTGTGCCTATGCAGAGTCCCATCCAAGAAAAAGGGACTTGGCAAAGCAGGCAGGTTCCTGTGCAGGAGCAGAATCTAGGCTGCTATTAAAACAGATCTATCTTTATCAGGTGTGGCTGGGAAGAATGCAGCCCAGGTTTTCAAAAGCAGCCAGTGATTTTGGATTTCTCAGTTTCTGAATCGTGCCCACCTTTAGACACCTGAGCCAAATTTTAAGAGGTGCTCTGTGTGTGACAGATATTGCAACCCCAAGCAGTATCTTTGGGGACCACTGAATTCATTTTATCAATGGCTTATGTATGATTGTGTTCTACACCATAGGAGAGTTACCAAAGCTCCTCCAGGAACTAAAGACGGTTGGGGGCAGGGTGCCGGAACAGGGGGAGGGGGTTAGAGGGTTATATGCTTGTGTTCTGAAAATATCTTACTTTGGAAGAGATGTGTGGTAGCTTGTAATTGCTGGCATACACTGGTCAGAGGTCTTTGAGAGAAAGTAAAGTGCAGGTGCTGGCCTTTAGCAGACTGGCTTGCTGGGGTATCACAGTGTAAGGCAGGGAGCTGTGCAGCCTGAAAACCTCGTCAGAAGGGAGTGGGACATGGGTCCCTGCCCAGAGACAGCCCATGGCTAGAGGCCTGACATCTGACTGGGCACTCCTGGAGTAGACCACAGGGCAGGGGATACAGACTCAGTTGCCTCTTCATTCCCATTGATGTCACCTGGAGGTGTAAGTGCCCTGTGCTTCTGAAAGTCAGGCCCACAATGTTTCATGTGGGACCCTGTAACGGGTCGGGACTCACCCCAGCGGCACCTCCTGCTGGTGACTCTGGGAATTAGCTCTGTTCCAGTGGAGCGCCTCCTCCTGGTGGTGTCCCGTCCGTCGTTCTGTCCTCTGTTGTTGTCTTTGGACCCGCATTGCTGTGTGCTTGGTGGCTTCCTCTTCGAGGCCACTGCCTTCCGGCAGTGCCCCTTAGTCCATCTGCACCCCCTTCCAGGTGTCAGTGATCAGCAGTCCCACACCCCAGTCACTATGTCCAACCACCCTCTGAGTCCAATCCCTCCTGTCAGGGATCTGGCATAGCAATATGGCCGCTCCCTATGGCCAATGGCTGGGTGCACTGCAAGGAGTGAAGGGCGGGACCCAGGCCCGCCCTCTACTCTGGGTCCCAGCCCAGGGACCCTCTAGCGTCAGCCTCGCTGTCCTTCTCTCCCCTTCCGCTGTCTGTTTCCCTGGGCCGCTTCCCCTACGGCCCCTTGCACCCACTAGACCCTTCCCTTCAGGGCCTGCAGCCTGGCAGGCTATGGGTTCAAGCTCCCTAGCCTCCCCGAGCCTGGCCAGCACTGCGCTGTCCGCGGTGCTAGTCTCCTCCCTTGGAGACTGACCTTCCCCTGTCAAAGGCCTGGGACAGACTCACTGCTACAGCTCTGGGCAGGCTTTATATACCTCTGAGCCTGGCCCTGATTGGCTGTCTCTAAACTGGGCCCTGATTGGCTCACAATAAGCCCCTCTCTGATTGGCTCACAATAAGCTCTGTCTGCGCAGGCGCCCTGGCCTGCTGCAGCCCACTCTCACAGGGAGTGGGGCAGTCTGCCCCACTACAGACCCCGAAAGATGAGGCACCAAAAATTAGTGAACACTATTAGAGAATCTGGACCTAAATTATTTATGTAAATGCAAATTATATTTGAGATTGTAATGACATCAGCCAACCACAGAAACATGAGCTTACACCAGCATTTGGAAAGTTTTGAAAAGAACATCCAACTGCAAGAGTGCCATGGCAACGAATTGACATATATGATAAGAAGCTGAAATAATTAAAATACTAACCTGTAGAAGAAGGACACCTCAATGTTAGTAGGATGAGGAAATGGAAATAAGGAAGAGGGGAGAAACCCCTATTGAATATGCATGAGTCATAATGGTGTCAGCCTAACGTATTATAAAAGTTGCATCCCAGCCTGTGGGCAGTGGAAGAGAGAGAGAGAGCTGTAGCCCTTGGGAGGTGTCAGAAGGATAGCCACTGGTGATGATCAGGAAGGTGACGGTGATGAGGCAGACAAAGACTAACATTTCAGGTTGTCCTGCAAGGGATGGTGTGAGTATGTGGATGTTCAAATGTATAGTCTGTAGTCTCTTTATCTACCTTACTGAGTTAGAGTGTTTGTGACTTTGCTAAATGTATTAGTGAACTATGTGTAAATACAGAAGAGTTCATATTAGTGTGAGTGTTGCAACTGTGCACATCAAGGTTCCCAGTTATATAGTAATTTTAATAATACTGGGCCTGATCTTGGGACGGGAACCTGTCAATCCTCAAAGTGATAACTGGGAATTCTTAAGTAATCAATATAATTAATACACAATCTATAGATCCGGCTACAATAAATAGGTAATTATTAATTGAAATGGATATGTTTAGTGATAAAATATATTTTTGAAGCCTCATAAATATTCCTTGACAAAGGCCAGGAAGAGGTTAAAAAAATCTAGCTCTGGATCTTAGGGATATCTACAGTACCCATTGCCCCTGATCCTGCAAAGACTTCTGCACACATTTAACTTTGCAGATTGTGGGTAAATGCCATTGACTTCCATGAGACTATTTGTAGTACGTAAAGTTAAACATATGCATAAGTTTTTGTAGGAGTGGGGCCTTACTGCTGACTATGTTTTTTCAGTGCCTCTTAAGAATTTCTCTGTTTATTAAATATATAAGGAAAATGTAATGGAAAGCTCTGGATAATTTTCTTTTATTTAAGTGTTTAGGTATTTGGTCATAGAATTGTTTTTCCTGAAGAACACAGAATTAATTAATTTAAAAATAACTTCCTAGCAACAACCATGGAAGATCTCCATGTTGTCTGTTCCTTATTTTCTAAGATTTACTAAACTCTCTCTTTTACTAGTTTCTTTGTTTTGTTTTTCCAGACATGTATGTTTATCCATGGCTCAGTGATCACTGGTAAGGTTCAAAGATCCAGAGAGTAATTTCTCCTATTTAAAGAAAGACATATAAAAAGATACTGGCCTTCTAAGAACCATAAAGTGTTTGAGAAAAAGGAAGCTTCCTTTAGTAGTCAATTCTTGCATTATCAGGCAAGTTTTCTTAGACTCAAGGCTCTTTAGATTTGAATCCCTGACCTTAATATTTCTGTGATAGGATGGAGTTTCTCTTTCCTAGCAGGGGCGGCTCTAGGGATTTTGCCGCCCCAAGCATGCACTTGGCGTGCTGGGGCCTGGAGCCACCCCGTCTCCTAGAATGGATACAATGTGAAATACAGGTTTTGTAAACTTAAAATTTCTAGAGTTTTTGTTTTGTTTTGCTTGATGAAACATCCCTGTAAAGTTTCATTGGGATGGTTTTGGTTTTGGTTTTTTGTGGGGGAGGAGAAAGACTTGGTAGTACATCTGCTAAACCTTAACTCCAACTTAAGAAAGTTTATAGGAATTTCTTTGTTTTAAAAAAAAAAAATTATTCCTCAGTAATAGGGCTCCAACACTCACCCACTCATGCCAGATCCAATTTCCCCCAAACCTTCAAAACATTTAATATCCTCAGGTTAGATGTAAAATGTAAAATTTCAGGTGGATTAGTATAGTTTTCATGGTTTTCAGGTTAGGGAAGGAGGACAAAAAAATGGTCTGCTAATAGGAAGTCATCTTCAACTTTAAGAATGGATAAACAAGCAACTCTTCAAAATAATTTTCAAGAACTGTGAAATTTATTGTTTGCCAGGTGAAACTATTGTAAAAATAGTATTAATATTTTCTCAATCTATAAACATTTTACATTTACAAATCTCAAATAACATCCTGTTCTTTTAGTCTGCATAGGTGATATCGCCAGTATTAAACTAAATGCATCACAATAAGTTTCTAGCCCTCACAGTTACAGAGGAAAGCTTGAAAATGTGACTGCTAAAGGCTCTAAAACCAGAAGGCAAATAAATAGGTCCCTGATTTTATTTATTTAAAAAACTTATAACTTTTAAGCTAATCTCATGATTATTTGGGACCTGACTATGATTTTTGAATGCTTGGAGTTGGCAATACTGTTATGTGTGAATGTAACAATAGTACATCTATACGGATGCGTAAGATGAACATTACTTTCATATATTGGGTCAAATTATGGCCCTTTGAAAGTCAATGACAAGAGTTCATAGGGAACAGAATTTGTTCCAGAATCATTTATAGTAAATCACTCTCTCAATAATGTTTCATTCTCCATTATTCCCTATAAGTTAATTTACTAAAGAGTGGATTGATTTTGAAAACAGGGCTTTGATTCACTGCGTGTATTTAAATATTTAATCTACTGACAGGTCTTCTTCTTCTTCTTTTATTATTTGTATTACTGTAGTGCCTAGGAGCGCCAGTCATGGACCAAGACCCCATTGTGCCAGGTGCTGTACAAGCATAGAACAAAAAGACAGTCCCTGCCTCAAGGAGCTTACAATCTAAGCATAAGACAAGGGACAACAGATGGAGACAGACAGATGGGGGAGTACAAATAAACAGTGAGACTACATTGGTCAGCATCATAGGCTGTGGTCTTTGTACACCAATAGTTTAACTCTTATAATAAATAAACAGTTGCTTGCTTGCTTGCTTGTTTGCTTGCTGGTTTGCTTTTCCAATAAGGAGTACAGATAAAGAGGTGGGGTGAAATCCTAGCTCCACTGATATCAGGGGCAAAACTCCATTGACTTCAATGAAGCTGGGATTTTACCCCTAGTTCTTTTTCTTATTTCTGAGGAATGAGCCTTTTGAGAGGGGAGAGGGTTAGGAGACCATTGGTGGATTTCAACTGGTTAATGGTAGATGTGCTTGACTACAATTTTTGACTGTTATGTTGTAAAATCAGGGCCGCCCAGAGGGGGGGGCAAGAGGGGCAATTTGCCCCAGGCCCCGAGCCCCACAGGGGCCCCCACCAGAGTTTTTCAGGGCCCCCCGAGCAGGGTCCCTCACTCCCTCCGGGGGACCCGGCAAACTCTTGCACGGCCGGGCGCAGGAGCTGCTTCTGCTCCCGGTCTTCGCCGGCGGGGGGTCCTTCCGCTCCGGGGCGGAACGACCCCCCGCTGGCGAATTACCGCTGAAGACGGAGCTGGACCCGCCGCCGAAGCGCAGCCCGGTCTTCGGCGGTAATTCGGCGGCGGGGGGGCCCTTCCGTTCCGGGACCCGCCGCCGAACTGCCCCGAAGACCCGCGGCGGGGGCCCCCCTCCGCCGAATTACCGCCGAAGACCGGGCTGCGCTTCGGCGGCAGGTCCCACTTCGGCGGTAATTCGGCGGCGGGGGGTCCCCGCCGCGGGTCTTCGGGAGCACTTCGGCGGCGGGTCCCGGAACGGAAGGGCCCCCCGCCGCCGAAGACCCCGGGCCCCCGGAATCTTCTGGGCGGCCCTGTGTAAAATGAGTATTTGTTTTCACTCCATATGCACATTTTAAAACTGGTGCATTGAACTGACTTTGGCTTCTCAGGAGCTCAGTTACTCATGTGCATGTTCACATGGAATGGCGCCTGAGGCAGTTAGTGAAAAGGAGATTTTAGGTTTGAAAAAGACTGACAGACACTGCTAACACAAACCAAGCAATTCCATGTCTAAGTGGGAAAATCTGAAACCTTAGCCAGCAACTAAAGCAATGGTGTGACAAGTACTGGCAACCATAAGTGACTTTGCCTGATAGCCAAGTCGGGTCCAGATAATTGCCCTCTGTACAAGTGAGCAGACTTTTCCTGGCCAAAACCATGCACACATACATTCAGACACACAAATGTTAGACATACAGATTTGGCAGGTGTTTCTCAAAATTTGGCCCAGGTCAATAGCAGAGACAGGATAAGACCACAAGTATTGCTGGCTCCCAATCAGTTCAACAGACACTATGAAAATAGTATGACTACACTTCAACATGATCTTCCTTCCTTATCTATTTTCTTCTTGATTAACTGTAGGGAGATTTGTTTTGACTATTGAAATAAACTCAAGCAGGTGCAGGACTTAATTACAGTGCTTGATTGTGCACTAGGATGCTAACAAAAGGGAAACAATTTGCACACACAGACACACACACAGAGGCCTGATAGCAAGTGTTTTTGTGTTAGGGCAAATGTACTTCATAATTATTTTTGGGATGAGTTACTAGCAACAGTTTGGAGGTAAACACAATCAACAACATTGTTGTATCAAGCAGGCAAGCTACTAATAAGCTTCAACAGGACTTTATTTACAGTGTAAACCTCTTTACCAAGCTGCTACTGCACCCTCTGTAACTCTCACTCAGCCTCCTCAACTCCTCCCCCATTCCTTCCTGTTTTCTGTCCTTTCAGACTCCCAACAGCCAGTGCTTCCAGTTCTAATAATTACAAGCACATCTAAACACCACAAACATCCTGAAAGTGAAAGCAACAAGACCTGAAAATGAAATAAATGCTTACATGATTAACAATCGCCAGGAATCCTTTTGTGTTTGTATCTCTTGAATTGGAGTTCATATAAAAAAAAAGAGCACTGGAGAGTTAAAATTCAACCTGAGGATAATCTGCAGTTTGGTTCTAAGCAGTCTGATTGTGCTGAGATAGTCTCAGGTGGTTGAAGTAAAGCCTCTTTATCTGACAGAAAGTGCCTGGGAGTGGTTCAAAATATATGACTCTCAAACTAGAAAGCAAACATTAAATGTTAAAAAATGGCATGTTTATCTGACCAATTGAGCCTTTACAATGAAACACAACACAAAATGTTTTCAGTGATTGGATCCCTTCCTCTGGAGCATCCTGCCTCATTTGGTCTCACATAGACCAGATCAGTGCATGCTGCACACCATAGCTGGGTGGGTGAAATGGGATCAAGTGAGATGAGAAAGGAGGATTTTTATTTTTGGTGGGGATAGATCTGTTTTGGATATTGATCTTTATCTATTTTTGAATCTGTTCTTATAAAGGGTGCAAATAGCCTAAAATTTCAGATAGGCGTTTCCAATAATTTAGGAGAAATAAATAAAATACTGAACAGTATCAGTGCTGTAAAACTAGACAACGCCAACACAGTTAACTTTATATAGGAAGAGAATAACAAATAAATGAGGGTCACAGTCTGCTCTCATTTATATAAGTGAACAGCTAAAGTAATTCCATTGAAATCAATGGATTTATTCCAGATTTACACCATTGTAACCAAAATCACAATCTGGCCCGAAAGTGCGTATTGTCACCCAGAAGTGTTAGGGGCAGATCCCTAGTTAGGGTAAATTATTATAGTTCAGTTGACTTCCGTGGAGTTTTGACAATTTACGCAAGCTGGGGACCTGCCTTTTAGGTGATAACTGCCAATAATATCAATGGGAATCGCACACCCATATTCCCACTATGCTAAAAGTAGAATATCCTTTTTAATTCTGAAATGCTATAGCTGCCCTTGAAATATGACAGGAACCTTTGAGCATGGGAAAATAGTGTGTGTTTTTCTCCCCACTTGGTACTGCTGTTCACTACCAGAATCTGATGTGCTTATCCAAATTAAAGTGAGAGAAGCTAAAGGGCTTCTTCCCTTTCCCATTTAATTTCCAAATGCATTATCATGTCAGTTAGTCTCAGTATACAGACTCTGTGGAGATAAAAAGGTTCTAGCAAAGTGAACAGGAGTTGAAAATACTCCAGTGAGGTCAGTTTTTCATGTAAAGTAAACATAAACATTTCCCATCTGTGTTCAGAGGAGTGTTGTACCGGGATATGAGAACCAGAACACGGAAATCACTAGAAAAAGTGAAACAGTCTAATCTGTTTCCTTTCTCCAAGCTGAATGAAGTGCACAAAATAAACCAACCACATAGCTGGTGAAAAGTGAAGTAGATTTTTAAATCTATAATCTCAGACAGTGGTTCTCAAACTTTCAGATTTTGAGTACTTCCCTTAAAACGCAGAAGTAGTTGTCCCAACATTCTGTTCTGTTATAATGGAATCTGATTCTGATCCTATGCTAGACACCACCCCACATCCCACCTGACTGTGGCCCATGACCTGCCAAGGCCACACCTACCACACTTTGAGAACCACTGTTCTGAGAGATTCTAACAGTGGTGGGCAACCTGCAGCCCACGGGCCTCATGTGGCCCGTCAGGGGAAGCCGCTGGTGGGCCGCCAGACCGTTTGTTTACATTTGCACAGCTGCCTGCAGCTCCCAGTGGCCGCGGTTCGCCATTCCCAGCCAATGGGAGCTGCGGGCGGCCTGCAAATGTAAACAAATGTAAACAAATAGTCTGGTGGCCCATCAGTGGCTTGCCCTGATGGGCCGCAGGTTGCCTACCACTGGATTATAATGATTCTGGTAACTGTAGCACTGCCCTCTACTGGGTGCAATCAGAAATGCAAAAGTGCATAACAGCAGCAGTACTGCTAACAGCTAACATAATATTTTGTATATATGATTTTAACTTAGAAGTGTCCCTTTGAACATGAATATTTTGAAAGCCATTTTCATTTTATTGGCTATTAGCTTTAGAATTTGGGGTTACCTAGGTGGGTAAGTAATTGTCACAGACAAGCAAGTAGCAAATGTTTCACTAACTGTACACCTTTACTTAAAATTCTTACTCTGGGGCAGTGGTTCTCAACCAGGGGTATGTGTACCCCTAGGGGTATGCAGAGATCTTCAAGGGGGTACATCAACTCACCTACATAGTTGCCTTGTTTTATAACAGGCTACATCAAAAGCACCAGTGAAGTCAGTACAAATTAAAATTTCATACAGACAATGACTCGTTTATACTGCTCCATACACTATGCACTGAAATGTAAGTACAATATTTATATTCCAATTGATTTATTTTATAATTATATGCTCAAAATGAGAACATCAGCAATTTTTCAGTAATAGTGTGCTGGGTCCCTTTTGTATTTTTTATGTCTGATTTTATTAGCAAGTAGTTTTTAGGTGAGGTGAAATTTGGGACTATGCAAGACAAATCAAACTCCTGAAAGGAGTACATAGTCTGGAAAGGTTGAGAACCACTGTGCTAGGGTATTATCCAGGACTATGGACTTCACTTATGCCTTCTTTTTTGAGATGATCATTTATATTAAAGGTAATCTTTAAAAAATGTTACTTATTTAATCTCTGCTTTTGAATTTTTTTACTCAGTTCATCTCAAAGAAAGAACAAATTCATTTAATGCAGAAGGGCAGGTGAAATAAAGCATGTAGTGTAAATGATTCAAAGCAAAGAAACTTAATCTGTATATTGTAATGATGAAGCAACAGAAAATTATAGCTAACTTTGCTTTGCAGCTTAGCATAGGGCAATGACCTCCAATAAAAACTCCTCAGTACAGTCCTTACCCTTAAGTTGCCAACTTGCCACTAAGGACCTGATTACCTATAAATTTATGGGAACCTGCAATAACTGGTGTTTGTCTCCTGATAATGTTTTCTGACACATATCAGGAGATTCAGCTGATCTGTGTTAGAAATTATTGTACAGAATCTGCAGTTTATACAGGCAATAAGTAGACAGAAGGTCCATTTGAGACCGTTAGTTATAGAGAAGCACATAAGGAAAACGGTTTCCATAGTAACATGCCCCACAGCTGTAGTTAGTATAGGAAAAATAGTTTTATGATTATTTCAATGAAGTTTTACCTTTTGTTTTCGGTACAAGACATATGCAAAAGGTTGTTTCATAGGATGTGCTCAGTGGGATATGGAGGTGAAATTTACCCAGGTATGGAGGGCCCACATAAGATCCCAAGTTAGAATCTCAACTGAAACTTAGAGTGCATTAGGCCCTGTACAGACCATCTGCACCAGAGTGATTTTCACTTGAAATGGGTACAGCTTTGTGCATACATTAGGAGATGGCTGCTTTTACTTTAATAAATATACCATCCAGAAATTCTATATTAAAAGTAATATTGCTTCATAGGGACTTGATAATCCAGCTCCCGGTAAAGCCAATGGAGAGAATCCCATTGATTGCCACAGAAATTGGATTAGGCCCTGGTTGAGCTGGTTGAGAAACACGGGGTGGATGAGGAGGCATTGCAAATATTTTTGCAACGCTTTTGTCAGTTTCATTCAGATGGAAAATTTCTGACCCGTGAATTGGCAAAGTTGGTGCTTCCACAAATCGGTTAACATGTTCTGGTTTTAACTGAGTTCTTGGTTTCACTTTTTTGCAAGATTTCACTGGCATGAGCACTAGGAAAAATCCCTCTTGTGAAAGTGAGAGGACAGAATGGACCCCCAGGTCAGAGTTTTCTCCTCTTTATTTCAAAAGTGTTACAGGGCATTTTCCATTCCTGCTTGGCATGAGTATGACATCATTGGCTACCACCAATGTATGTGTGAGACTGACAGAATAATGTCATGCCTTGATTTTTTTAAATCAACCTGAAATCAGCCCTTGATTAATCTACTCAATTTGTACGATATGTAGCAGAACCTCACTAATGCACACTAATGCCTGGGAGACCCAATGCAAACTATTGGATTTTGTGAATTAGTAAATGAACAAACACAAAAAGTGAGGATGATGCCACACAGAATCTACTTAAATCTGTTAGTTTGTCCACTGCAGGGTAGTTTTAAGTATTTATCATAATAACACTGGTTATTTTGCTGCTTCTGTCACTATCAACAAACAGGAATCAAGTCATGTCCTCTCAGGGTAACTTTGCTGATGTCAGTGGATTTATAGGCATGTCAAACTGGTTTAAGTTGGATGAGTATCTGGCCCAGTGTCTCTAGAAGGCAATGTTTTTAAAACTCACATTTCATACAATAAGTAAACTCAGGCCCAGATTTTTAAAGGTGGCACTGTCCCACTCATTGCTGCAAGGCCTAAGTAACATAGGCCTTGTCTACACTGCCCCGCAGTCCTGACTGCATGGGGGTATGAACAGCAATGCACACCAAGGATCTGCAGTGAAACTCCCCTGTGTGCACATTGCGGGCATGAACTAAAAGATTCCTGAAGGTAGTCCTCTTCCAACAGGATTATATTAATGCAAACTGGGAACCTTTTAGTTTGTGCCTGCAGCATTTACACAGCGGAGTTAAAGTGCAGCACTTTGGTGCACACTGCTATTCATACCCAGTAGTCTGAACTGCAGGGCAGTGTTGACATAGCCTTAGAGAGCTAAGTCCCATTTTCAAAAGTGACTGAGGCACTTAGAAGCCTAATTCCCATTGACTTTCAATGAAACTTAGGCTCCTAAGTGAAATCTCAGCCTCCCTGCCTATTTTTCAACACAGGCAACAGATGCAGTGAAGTTACATAAAGAAATTAGAGACATTTGGTTATTAATACATCAGGGTCCTGATTCTCTCCAGTTCACACAAGATGTGAGTGGAGAATCAGGCCCAAGAAATGACAAATGTAGAGTGACCAGATGTCCCGATTTCCTGGGGACAGTCCTGATTTTGGGGTCTTTTTTTTATATAGGCTCCTATTACCTCCCACCCCATCCCGATTTTTCACTCTTGCTGTCTGGTCACCCTAGACAAATGTGTATATTTTACAACCAAAATAAAAAGAACCCACCAAATTTCAGGCCCCAGATGGCTTGGTATCAATTAGTGGAAAGGCAGGATGGTGGTTAGGATACTTGCTGATTCTACAAAACCATCAACAATACATTATAGAAAAGGAGAAACATAATTCACCAACTTTTTAGGCATTCCTTCCTCAACTATAAAACCAGTACAAGCTGGGGTCACTACAGAAGATTTAGAGACAGATCAGTATTGAGTGAGTTTCCTAATCCACTGATACGAGGGCGATAAACACTCCACACACTCCCAAAGCAGTGAATAAAATCTTTCATTCAACAGTTTTGTCATTTTCTTTTCCTTTTATGGTTTAAAATCTGACTCATTTTGGTTCTTCAATAATTAAAGCAAGACATCTAGAAAATGATTTTGCCAACCACACTTGATTTGTCAGTGGGATTTGTGGGCACACCTCCAATGCACTATCAAGAAATTGACCGTTCCTTGTTTGTGATAGCTAGACAGGGGAAAGAATAATGTGTCATACAGAATCTATCCATAGTGTCCCCACCCTTTGAAATGAATTGGCATAATTATTCAGTGGAGATGTAGAGGGGGAAGAACAGTTCTGATTCCACACTCATCTGAGGGATTCGACTCATGCTCAGTTGTAATGGTTAGTACACTAGTACTTCAGGAGATCTGAGTATCAGTGCTTTTTGTGACTTGTAATACACCAGACTGAATAAAATAATATGTATTATTTAAAAGCTTTCCCAAGAAGGATCCCCCCAGGCTCCTCTGTAGGGACTTTGTCTTTCAACCATAGCACACAATTTTTTTATGCTACGAGCCAAATCCTCTTATCCATCTTTCTAGGTGTTTATGCCATGCCCATCACCAGAGGGCAAGGATTTGTTTGCTTCCCTGCTAAAAGTTTTGAAAAGCTACCACTGAGCTCCAAAAGTAGGATTTGATTTTTTGGTATGAGACAGCTGATTAGGAGCTGAGGGTACAAAAAATGGGATGTCTGTTGAGAAAAGCTACAACGTGACACAAGGAGAACAATAGGTCCTGGAAGTCTGTTCCAGATAGTGAGAACAGTATAAGAGAAAGAGTTACCATTCCCTGTACAGAAGAAAGGATATGGAACAAAAAGAAATGCAGTTTTTAAGGCGCACAGGGAGCAAGTGACTGAATAGGCAGAGAGGATATCAGAGAAGTAGAGGAAGTAAATTCATGAAGGCCCTTGAACACCAAAGGTGAAAACCTGCCTGCGCTGAAGTCAATGGCAAAACTCCCTTTGACTTCAATGCAGCCAGGCCTTCACCCTAAAAGGGAGCAGTGCTTAGAAGCCAGTCCTGATTTGTGAGGATGAGTGTGATGAATACTCACGTCCAAGTACAAGTGAGATGAACTGCCACAGTTGAGGAGAAAATTAAATGTGGCAAGCTGGGACTGGCAGGCACAACAAAGAAGGGAACTGCACTGTTAAGGAACAAGCTAGACTCCTCGGTTCTTGACAAAACGGTGGAATGAAAAATTTGGTTCAAGGATGGAATGGAAGTGGATTTTGGATTGAGGAAGTCTGGGTAGAAGCAAAGCATGAGTTTGAAGGAATTTATAGCTGACCCAGAAGCTAACTGATAGAAGTTTCAAAAGCACCTAACTGACTTAGAAGCCTGATGCCCATTGGTTTTCACTTAGGGGATTTGGAAAATTTTACCCAATATATACACTGAATGGCTAGTGAGAAAAATTATTCACAAATAGAGCTGGTTGAAAATTTGCAAATGTTGGACATTGGAACAAATTTCTTGCAAAAATGTCACAATTTTCTACCAGCTCTATTGTACGCACAAACATTTTGGTGACCTCTAAACAAAATCAGAAACAGAATTACTCATTCCCTTCTGAGTTATTTTTCATGAACATTCATGTGAGAAAAGCTTTGGTCATGCAAATGTTTGCCAAAAGCAAATTTAGGGCTTGTAGCCAAGCTTTGTTTAACCCCAATCTACGTATGTTTCATAGAATCATAGAATCATAGGACTGGAAGGGACCTCGAGAGGTCAACTAGTCCAGTCCCCTGCACTCATGGCAGGGCTAAGTACTATCTAGACCATCCCTGACAGGTGTTTGTCTAATCTGCTCTTAAAAATCTCCAATGATGGAAACTCCATACCCTCTGTAAGCAATTTATTCCAGTTTTTAACCACCCTGACCAGGAAATTTTTCCTAATGTCCAACCTAAACCTCCCTTGCTGCAATTTAATCCCATTGCTTCTTGTCCTATCCTCAGAGGTTAAGAAAAAAAATTTTTCTTCCTCCTCCTTGTAACAACCTTTTACATACTTGAAAACTGTTATCATGTCCCCTCTCAATCTTCTCTTTTCCAGACTAAACAAACCCAATTTTTTCAATCTTCCCTCATAGGTCATGTTTTCTAGACCTTTAATCATTTTTGAGTGGAAGAATTACTTCTTGTGTCTTGCTTACAACACTCCTGCTAATACAACCCAGAATGATGTTTGGTTTTTTTGCAACAGCATTACTCTGTTGACTCATATTTAGCTTGTGGTCCACTATGACCCCCAGATCCCTTTCCTCAGTACTCCTTCCTAGGCAGTCATTTCCCATTTTGTGTGTGTGCAACTGAAAGGGCACTGAATATTTTTAAAGATGCCAAAACCAGTCCCCAGACTTAGCCAAAGATAGTACAGACAGAGCCCTTCCAGAAAGCAGTAGCAAAGATGGCTTTACATCAATCCTGCACTGGGAGCAACTCTGAATGGACTAGATGACTGAGTAGTTCTTTTCTTTCTCCAAGTTCCATGATTCTGTGATTAAGTCCCTTCCTTGCATCCTACTTCAGTGTTATAGCAATGGCCCATTTTTATGTAATTTTAAAAAATTGTGGCACTATACATGTCCAGCGCATCACTGGAGAGGCTAGAGATCTCACAGAAAAACAAATTGATTTTCTACTGATAAAAATGTACTACCCTTTGGGAAGAAAGGGAAACAATTATTTCTCCAAAAGAAGGTTCTGTATGTCTGACCATCAGTTTGAGACATATCAAGTGAGGGGAGGAGACCTAAGTAATCTTGCTTTGCTAGCACAGAACAAAAGCTCATTGAAAACATTTGATACAAACTCTGAGACAGATGCATTTACTACTGTAATCAATGCAAAATTCCTGTGTAATTCAATGGAAGTGGGAGCAGGCGCAGGATCCTATACTTCATTGAAGTATTAACTTCAAAAGAATACGATTTAGGTTTCAGTTGCCCTAACAATGTGGTATTTTTATTTGTCTTTTTGGAAAAACTCATCTTAACTTCACCCATGCATAAACAGATTTTGGTTTCAATCTTGTAACCCTCACTCATGCAAATGGTCCTTCTTGAACATTGGAGACTACTCATATGAGTAAGCATCAATCATATGAAAGGTATTGGGCCCAGGATCTTCAGAACTGCAAGATTGTTTCATAAGCTACATTATTAATGATTAAGTATTATTATTACTTATTAATTCTATGACTGTAGCACCTAATGATCCAAATCAGAGATCAGGGACTCCTTTGTACTGGCCATCATGCAAACAAGGCATACAAATACAGTTCCTGCTCTAGAAAGCTCACCGTCTAGGATACAGCTCACATAATAACAACAGTAACACATTGAAGCAGTCTACTCAGATCTGCTTTACTTGAAATGCCCTCACCTGGTATTATGCACAGTCTGGGACTCTTCAAATGAGCCTAGGTTTGCAGTTTCATTGTACACATGACCTTATGAATCCTGTAAGATGGAGAAACTTTTTTGGAACGCTTGCACATTATGCTCTGATGCAGTACTGTCAACACATGCAGAGTTCTGCACTAGAAAATCCAAATACAGTTTGCAAAACCGTTGGAGGTTTTCCACAGAATGCTTGAGAGAGCAGCTCCTAATTGAATTGACCAAAATTCACATGGGTTCAGCTTTAATCCAATCAGTTCTACATCACTTGTCTTTCAACATTTACAAAATATTTGTTTTAATTGCAACTCTCTTATGGAGCCAAATGAATCAGAAATAAGACTTAAATGAAAACCATTCCAGATTGTTCTACACTTTAACCTTACATCTGTGCCTAATTAGGATGCTCAATTTCCCTAAACTCGAGTAATAAAAATGGAAGTAATCTGTGGCCTGTTTGTCAGTCATTATAGGGCAGCAGACTTGCAAATCAAGCCAAACTCAAGTGCACTGGGTCCTGTTCTACGTGGCCATTGAATGAAACATGGGAGATGTTATTGTGCAGGATTGAAACAAATCAGGAGACAAGTTCACAAAGAAAGATGTGTGTGAATGACCTGCATTGCTGGGGATGTGGCTGAGCTTTTAAGGAAAGGAGCACATTAATGTGGATAACATATGTGGTTATTTAAACTTCATTCTTACCATAAGAGGGGCCCTTATGAGAGATCTCATAATAGCTAGTGTTAGACATTATTTTTTCCTACAGAAAAGGCAGTGAAATCCTTCTTTATAACCAAGTGACTATGAGGAAGAGTCAGTTCATTCAGCTGAAGTGCAACACAACCTTTAGTCAGCTCCTTCCACATAGCTGGCAGAATTAACCCAGAAGCTGATGCAGAAATACATTAGGAAGAACTTGGCACTTGGCGTCTACAGCCATTAAAAATGCAAAATTTGTGGCTGTCAAATACCAATGGAGGAAAATAAAACCTACACACTGTGGTCTGGTCATCATTCACTTCAAACACATCAATGTATTGTACAATTACATTGCCTTTTGAAATTCCAAGATCTGCATGAAAAATCCCAGTAAACATGCTGTAAATCCATATCTATGAAAGAAAGTTTTCATTGCATCAGTATCATATATATATATATATATATATATATATATATATATATATATAAAAAATTGGTCATGCTGAATTAACGAATAGCCTTGAACTCCTCCTAGACTATTAGATCGTACCACAGGTCAGTGAAAAGGTAATTTTCCCTAGATTTGTAATAAGGTCTGGGATTTGACCTGTGACCTTAATGTCACAAGATATTCATTATCTCCATATAGATGATATACAAAGAAATATACATTTTTTACAGATCTGGCAAAAAAGCATATTTGATGGATACATTTTATTTGATGGATTTTATTATCTGGATAAACTGAATTAGCAGACCTCATTAATTTCTAAAACTTAATTTATTTACACTGAACTATAGCTTTTCTTCACATGGATAGCTAGCTCTCATAGTACTTACTATGTAAAAACGTTTGCTAGCTAAAGAGCATCTCGCTTTCATGATACTTAGTAAACAGAATGAAGTAGGCATAAAGTTGTAATTGGAATAATTCCTTTTGGGTACAAAAATCCAGTATAAAAATTTACAGATTAAATGAATGTTAGGCATCTAGAGAAGGACCGTTCTCTAGAAACTACCGTTACTGTTTCAGTATTTTGCTTTGTCCGAGGGGCAGATGCTGCATACACCACTCAAAATTGTATTAGCCTTATTGGCCTGAAATTTTGTTATACAAATCTTTATTAAAATGAAGTAAAGATTTTCAATCCTTACCGGTCTCTTAAATGGCGGGGGGGGGGAGGGGTTGAGGGAAGGGGAGAAATTACTAAAAAATGATCAAGTTTAAAAAATAAAAGAGAACCAAGTGTTTGAAAGCCAGGAAATTCAAAATTAAGGTTACAATAAAAAATGGAGAGTATGGAAATGCACAGTTAAAATACGCCAGTTATTTTTAACTCTGTCCTCAGCACAAAATCGTGAGACAACAGTTAGGGTGACCAGATAGCAAGTGTGAAAAATCAGGACAGGAGTTGGGGGTAATAGGCACCTATATAAGACAAACCCCCAAATCTCAGGACTGTCCCTATAAAATCAGGACATCTGGTCACCCTAACAACAGTACATGCACATGCCATACAACTTTAGTAACAATACTACGACCTACAGCTATATATACAGGGCAGGTTCTGGCCTCCATTAAGGCTGCTTTGTCCAACTTTAAAGTAGCTTACCCAGCGACATGGGGATTCCCTCAGGGTAGGGGGATCTCCAGGTGGTGACATAGGGTTGGTTTTTTGCTCCTGGCCTTGGCATAGGTGGCATTTTGAGGGTATGTTTGGCAGAGGCTTTTCTGTGCTCCAGCGACCTCCAGCTGCTAAGTGTCACTTGCACGGGCTGCTGCAGGCAGGTTTAATTTAGAGAAGCCCATAGGCTATGTTATCCACTACTGGGGGCTTTACTTGCCCCTGTTTGGGGAGGAAGGCTGATCTAAAGCCTCCGGTGCCACGCACTACTCCAGCATTGCTGAGGAGCTAGCTCTCCGAATGCATAGGTGCTGGAACAAGGAATGCTGGGGGTGCTGCCTCACCCCCAGGCTTGAAGTGGTTTCCATCATATACAGGGTTTATAGTTTGGTTCAATGGCTCTCAGTGCCCCCACTATAAAAATTGTTCCAGCACCCCTGGATTCACCATCAGATTCTAACTGTGATTTTTACAAAGCAGGTCAAATTTTCAGACTAAACTACTTGGGTGACCGTTCAATGAGCTCCAGTTAAAGGATTAAACCTGATAAAAGGATAAATATCTATCACACCGAGAAGCAATTTAGAGTAGAGAAGTGACCTATAAAATGAACACATTCCAGTGTGCTAATCCAAAACATATTTCATAAAACAACTCTGAACTCTGAAACAGGTCTTGTTAAAACAGCTGACCTGTTAAAATTATGAGTTCAGTGCAGCAAGCTTATATGTTTTAACAGTTCTTCATGTGTTAGACTATGGCTTTAGGAAATGTTATAAAACATTTACCTCACTACTCTTTCTCCTCCCTCCCCCCCCAAAAAAAACAACAACAAAAAACAACTGTCAATGAATTCAAGGTATAAGGCATGTCACTGAAGGAATTAGTAGTATACTAGGCTTTCTGCCCCTGAAGCCTCTTTCTGTCCATCATTTTTTTCCCCTATAACTGAAACATTTTACATGTACTTATCTGCCAAATGTTTTCTCTCCTCTTCATCTTCAAATTCCTCCTTATCACACACTTCTTCCTGGGATTTTTGAATCCAGGTGCCCCAATTCTCCCACCACAGAACAGATTTCTTCAGGGGTGAGAACTGGGCCCCAAGAGTGTGTATTTGCCAATTGCGTCATTAAATACAGGATAATCTAAAAGAGACATGCACACAGATGTATAGTGATTCAGGGTGAGCCAACACACTCAGAATACAAGTGTCTCTTATTATTGTCTAACACAACCACTTTCAGGAGTGACCTAAAGAACTTGAACTGGGATTCTCCCAAATTTGCATAGGAGAGCTAAGAGTCTGAGAGATGGAAAGGTGAGATTCTAATTATCATGAAAGCCAATTTTAACTATTTGAGGACCTAAGGCCTAATCCAAAGATCACAAGATACAGAGTGAGGTCTTATTATGTAAAAGAGTTCTGCACTCAGCAAATAGGCTTGAATGGAAAATAGATCTCAATGATCATTAGAAATCCCCCTATATGAGCATATATTTTCACAAGATTTATGCCAGTGTAACTTGAATACAAGGCCACTGCCTTTAAACCATATCTGAGACAATCAAAATTGGAGTTACAGTAAATCTAATCAATTCTTTTTTCCTCTCCCTCCTCCTAGATGCTATAGTTATGAGCGTATAACATCACTTTTAAAAAAATCATTCACAAAAGTAAACAGGCTTACAATATAAAATGCAAGTGTGTAATGGATGACTTTTTATTTATTTGCTGTGCAGCCTATTATCAGATACACATAGTTCAGTCTGGGCCACATTCTGCTGAGGCAGTGTTGCCAGCTGTTTACAATCTTATCACAAGTCTTGCAATATATGTTTTTTTCCCCTAAAAGACCCAGCTCCCAGAGTCAGGTGATTACATGAGACTCTCAATTTTCATTAAAGAAAAAAAGATTTTAGCCTTCAGAGTTGCTGAGAAAAGCTGCAAATCTGAACCCCAAAAGTTCAAAAACCAGAAAGCAAACAAAAAGACACCACATTTTATTTTTTAAAATCTCATAATTTTTAAGTCAGTCTCATGATTTTTGGGGTTCGACTCATGATTTTTGAACAGTGGGGATATCAGTAATGCAGTGGCTGGGGAATACACGGCCCCTTGCTCACTGATCCTGAGACCATTGCCCCAAGTCCGATGGACTGTGCTCCGGGAGAAAGGTCAGCAATGAACAGCTCTATGGTTGTCATTGTTATGTAACCTCGTGGTCTAGTCGTTGGTGGATTTGCATAAGCAGGTGCTGCAGCAATGACACAGGCATAAGCTCACTAAACAAAAGAACCACCTTTGTTCATTACTGCAAGAAGGTGCTCACTCCATCCAACTGTGAGTGCTGTTACAAAATGATACCCTCTCTCCCAGAATCAGGAAAAATAGAAGCACCCTTGCATTTCCAGTCGGAGTTACTTCCTGAACCAGGGGTCTATCCCATTTCTCAGGAGCCACACCCTTTAGGGACAGTCTGTGGGTGTGCCAAGAAGCACTCAGTCACCCAGCCAACCCAGTAATTCTGTTACCACCATTCCCAGCTGTTGCCACAGGGAAGTTCCGCCAACAGGGAAGGGTATGAGTGGCTGTGAAGCTAGGAGGGTCCACGGAGGGTCCAGCCAGGAGGCTGTGTTTTGCTGGATAAGGTTCTCTGACTAATTCAAAACAAAGCAGATCAAATCAGCCAGCAAAGTTCTTATGACAGAGGCACAAGCCTGATTATTGAACTACTGTCTAGTCTATGCTCCAAAGCAAATATTGTGCTTTCTCATTAAAAAAAAAAAGCTCTGAAAAGACTCTACATTTTCAAGCCTTTAAATTTATTTAAAAATGTACTTGATTGTATGACTAAGTAGACTTTAATGTGTTGAACAAATTTTTAAAACATGGGAATTTCCTGCCAGGACACTGAGCATAGTATCAAAAAGTTTCAACACTTATGGAAAAAAAAATTAATGCCTGTTTGCTGATATAGGTGACATAAATCAAATATGCTCTGCTGTGATGTGGTGTAAAATGGTTATTGGCACTTGGCTGGGATGACGCACATAACTCAATCACGGCCCCACCATTCAAGAGTAAAGAGGTCATCCTAAATTTGTGCAAATCCAAATTTTACATCACATCATCATGAATTCCTTGTCTCCCCCTCTGATGACAAATTACATCTCCATCAACCATCAAATCACGTAACACAAAATCTGAATGCTTTGACTCATATACTCTCCTGGGTTGGGGGAGAGCTAGCAGCTGCTCTAATTTATGCCAGCTGGCTGTGGGCAACATTAAACCATATGGCAGTTGAGAACTGGCTGAACATAGGTGTAGTCCAGCTCACCGAACATCCCTTCTTCCACTCTGCATGGCAAGGCTGGGGTGAGTTGGTGTAGGAGCTGACTATGCTACCTTACGACAGCTAAGAAGTTCTGTACGCCAAGGCTACTCTCAGCTGGGTATTGAGGACCAGATTCTGTTCATTTTGCACAACATGAAAGGCAGAGAGAATCGGGGAGGGGAGGGGGGAGATTTCTGGCCCTTTATTTTGAAAATGGGTTAGAAGAAGAAGAAGAAGAATGGCAAACTTTTAAAACTAAAGACATGAAAATGTTTAGGGGTGCCTGTGAAAATGAAGAAATGTATCCCAAAGACTCTAATGAAAATGACCCCTTTGAGTCAAACATTAATAAAAGTTTGCAGAGATATACAGATGATCTCATTCCCATGGTTATTTCCCCTTTGCAGTGCTTTTTCTGTATGTATTTTTACTTCCAGATGTGGTACAATTAACTATACAACATTTGTGTATTACAACATTGAATAAAATATACTGGAGGCATATAAGTCATTGGAGTGCAACCAGGCCAAAGGCAAAAGCATCCATTTTGGACTCATAAGATAAAGAGAGTTCCTATACACCATCACACCTAATTGTTGGCAATGAGGGCCAGATGGTGTCCTTTGAAAGAGAAAAGTGCTCAAGTTGAAATGTCTTTGGATATCCCCTGTGCACTAAAATGAGCTGTAGGAGCAGCACATCCTCTACTGGATTGTACCCTTCAGGTTAGTGGTTTTCCACTTGTGGCTGTCTGGCGGAAGGTTTTACATAGTCCCACTTTATCGACCATTGTCAATGTCCTAGTCCCATATCTATGAATAGATGTAAGCTTGTGGTGCCACATTTTTAATAAGTGGAGGCCCACTTTACCAGCTAAAAATGTGTACCCAGACACACACCCACACTGGCACATGCAAAATCCATGCGTGCCTGCAAACTGGATAATTATGCATTCAGATTGGTACCGATTTCTACATTCAGTTCCCCGATTTGCACATGGAGCTGTGAGATTTGCACATGTTAATATAAGTTAATTTCTGGAAAGTGAAAATGGGCCTCCACTTTTTGAAAATTTGACCCTTTATGTTTATTTCAAGAGATTTGGTTCTGGTTTCAAAGTCTTTTTAATAATTTCATTCATAAACTTTTGTCTGTGTGAAATTTTTCTGATCCTTTCCATTACTACTAAGAATATTGCTCAGGACTGAGACCATTGAGACTAGACACCAATTTATTTAATTGAAAGAGAGCACAGCTTTTAGTCAAATGGAATAGGCCTGACTGGTGTGTGGCGAGCATTATGGAGCTGGAGATGCAAAGTTTTGTTACACCAGTTTTTCAGTTGTGACTTGTGTCCTAGGCTATTTCATGTCCTTGGATGGGCCTCAAGTCCAGAGGCTTTTGGTACCTCTTGCTGGAGCACTTGGGAACGCCCCTTAATGCTAATGGACCTTATGTGTGTGCTCCAATGAGAGGGCAGACTTCACTTAAGGCAACTTCTGCAGACTGATAACATGAATCTGACAGAGCATCTGCTTCTCAGTGACAGCATGGAAATTAGAATGTATTTTGTCAAATAAGCACCTGTGAGAGTCAAAAGATTTCTACAAAATAAAAATTCATAGATTCATAGACTCAGAAGAGCAGACTATTGTTCCTCATGTCACTTCATTCATTAACAACATTTTCCCTGACTTTCTGCTCCTGTAATGAAAGTCAAAAGTGAACTTTAATACTTCTGAAAGCTTACGGGTCATCACTGCTGCCTGGTGAGATACAATGGCAGTTTGCTTGTCTATGACTATTTAAAGTTAGCACTTTGACTAAGCCATAAAGGTTTGGGAGTTTTGTTTTGTAAAATATATATTTTTAAGACTTTATGTTAGACTTGTCAGGTGATAACACCATTTTATTACTATTATTTCTGGGTATTCTGGAAAAAACATCCATTCCTAATGGTTTCCAGCTAATAAAATCTTAAAATAAGGAGCTATATCCAGTGCTTGTTCCTCTTGTTATTGCTGTTTCCCAATTGAACTAAATCCTGAGGAAAGAGGAAGTAATATATTTCGACTTCTGAAAATATTTACAGTGCCACCAACTTCTGCAATTTTATCCTCAGTCTTAACCTGTCTGGTATTTTAAAGCCCCAACTCCTGGAATCCTGTGATTACAAGAGCATCTCAGCTTTCACTTAAATAAACCCCAACCAGAGTCAGGGCCCCATTGTCCTAGTAACTCTACAAATAAAACACAAGGATGGGTCCATTTTAACTTGATTTTCTTCTCCCAATCTTAGATCATTTTAATTCCTATATTTCACTGGAAAAATTGAAATATATTATCATTTTACAAGGTTCTTATACAAATTACAAAATGTAAGCAAACAAAGACCACAGTACTTGATGTGCTTAGATACTGTGGTGGTAAGTACTTTATAAATATAGACAGACTTTATATGACAGTATTCAGTGTATCTTCAGATGAATATAATCTAGTAGATAAGAGAAGTTAGGGCATGTCTACATTGCATTTAAAAGCCCATAGCTTGCCCTGACAGCTGACTCAGACTCGCGGGGTTCAGGCTAAGGGGCTGTTTAACTGCAGTGTAGACATTTGGGCTCAGTCTGGGGCCCGGGCTCTAGGACCCTGAGAAGTACACTGCAAATAAACAGCCCCTTAGCCCAAGCCTCAGGAGCCCAAATCAGCTGACACAGGCCATCTGCAATGTCTAATTGCAGTGCAGTCTTACCCTATGAGGTAGGAATCTTGAGTTCTGTTCTAGGCTCTGACATTCCTTATATGTAAAATGGGTACATTAATATTTTCCTGATGGGGTGTTCAAAGCTTCTTTCAATACAGTCTGTATAGCCTTAGAGAGTGATGGCAGACTGCTTTCCCCAGTGAGCCCACCCCACTGCATGGGCCAGTGTTCCTGAGGGGACAGGTCATAACCCTACCTCTTCTGTAGCCTCCCTGCCCACTTTTGGGCAGGGTGCATCCCCAGGGGCTCATGGAACACAGAGACTATTTAGTTGAGGTTGTCCTTTGTGTAGGGTACACGGGGGTGGGGGTGGAGTGGGTGCTCCTTGCACCCTCCCACACAATGGCCAGTCATAATCTAAGTCCTAATGGTTTTGTTTTTCTCATATTTCTTCCGTCTGCATTGTTTTGGTGCTCCATATCTTCCCATAATATCTTTTTGTTTCACTGCTCATCGTTGGTTTTCCTGTAAAGCAGACTTGAATCCTATATTTTTTTAGCCTCCCCTGTTTGTTGGGATTTTTTGTTTGTTTGTTTCTTTCTTTCAGACATTGATTATATCAGAAGAGTGAAGGAGAGGAGTACAGGAAGAGACAGTGTGGTAAGGGAGGCATTGGAAGGGAAGTCAGCACATATTTTTGCTGTCAGTTTTTATGCATCATTTGTTGAATCTCTATATTTTATGTGGTCCAGAAATAGTTTCTGCATATTTTGTGAATTTTTTCTGTTTTATCCTTCAATCTGAATATTAATGTTTCATGTTATTTCCATTAGTGTTATGATCTGGTTTTGATTGTTGGTATCCTAGGGCTTTTCATTGTCTGAGAATTTTAGGGGTCTGTTAAGAGGCTAATTCTTTCTACCAAGAGTACTCGATCTACATTTCATGGTATGGTCATTACATTGTTATTTCCGATTTCAGTTTTGTTTAGTAATTTCTTTCCAGAAACCATGTAGCCTATGACATCTCTAGAACAGAGACAGTTTGATTCTTCAATCCTTACTCACATGAGTAATCACACCATTCATGAGAAAATACTGCTCAACACAAACAGCAGGAGAAATAGACCACAAAAGGGAAAACAGTGAAACCGATCAGACACAAAGTGATGTCAAATGTACAAAGATTTTTCCCCCCTGTAGTCTCTTTCAGTTATAGCAGTCTTAAGTGTTACTGGCTTAAAAAAAATATATCAGACAGAAATGTGACTTTTTTAATTGAGTATCGCCCTTTACCAGAATTTTCTGATCACTTTTAGCACAGGATAGTGTTCTTGGAGGAGTCATTGTTCATAGGGAACCAAACTCTGAATCAGAGTGCAAGGCTGTGCTCCATGTAGAAAGGAAGCTCAGCATCACTGAGGGATGAATCCTGAGTCCCAGCCTGCATTCACCCCTGGACAACAGGGTCACCCCCACTACTATAGAGAATGGGGAGGGTTATATTTATATTAGGGCTGTCAAGCGAATAAAAAAATGAATAGTATGATTAATTGTGTGATTAATTGCACTCTGAAACAATAATAGAATACCATTTATTTAAATATTTTTGGATGTTTTCTACATTTTCAAATATATTGATTTCAGTTACAACACAGAATGCAAAGTGTACAGGGCTCACTTTATATTTTTTTTATTACAAATATTTGCACTGTAAAAAAACAAAAGAAATAGTACTTTTCAATTCACCTATTACAAGTACTGTAGTACAATCTATCATGAAAGTTGAACTTACAAATGTAGAATTATGTACAAAAAAAACTACACTAAAAAACAAAACAATGTAAAACCTGAGAATTTACAAGTCCACTCAATCCAATTTCTTGTTCAGCCTATCATAAACACAAGTTTGTTTACATTTACAGGAGATAATGCTGCCTGCTTCTTGTTTACAATGTCACCAAAAAGTGAGAAAAGGCATTCTGATGGCACTGTTGTAGCTGGTGTCGCAAGATATTTATGTGCCAGATGCACTAAAGATTCATTTGTCCCTTCATGCTTCAACCACCATTCCAGGGGACATGCATCCATGCTGATGACGGGTTCTGCTTGATAACAATCCAAAGCAGAATGAACACATGTTCATTTTCATCATCTGAGTCAGATGCCACCAGCAGAAGGTTGATTTTCTTTTTTGGTGGTTCGGGTTCTGTAATTTCCGCATCGGAGGGTTGCTCTTTTAAGACATCTGAAAGCATGCTCCATACCTCGTCCCTCTCAGATTTTGAAAGGCCCTTCAGATTCTTAAACCTTGGGTAGAGTGCTGTAGCTATCTTTAGAAATCTCACATTGGTACCTTCTTTGCATTTTGTCAAATCTGCAGCGAAAGTGTTCTTAAAATGAACGACATGTGCTAAGTCATCATCCAAGACTGCTATAATATGAAATATATGGCAGAATGGGAGTAAAATAGAGCCAGAGACATACAATTCTCCCCCAAGGATTTCAGTCAAAATTTAATTAACGCATTATTTTTTTAATGAGTGTCATCAGCATGGAAGCATGGTGGCCAAAGCATGATGGGGCATATGAATGTTTAATGTATCTTATGGCTTTAAAAAAAAACCTTGTATTTGTGGATAATCTAAGCCAGATGTACAGACACTCTTTTCTTAACATGTATACCATATACATTTTTAACATTATCTTTAATAAAATTTTTATATCTGGCACATAAATACCTTGCAATGCTGGCTACAAAAGTTCCATGTGAATGCCTGTTCTCACTTTCTGGTGACATCATAAATAAGAAGTGGGCAGCATTACCTCCTGTAAATGTAAACAAACTTGTTTATCTTAGTGATTAGATGAACAAGAAAGTAGGACTGAGTGGATTTATAGCAGTGGTGGGCAACCTGTGGCTCATCAGGGTAATCGCTGTTGGGCCGCCAGATAGTTTGTTTACATTTGCATGACCACCCGGAGCTCCCACTGGCCACGGTTCGCCATTCTTGCCAAATGGGAGCTGCGGGAAGTGGCAAGGGCTACAGGGACGTGCTGGCCACCACTGACATATAGGGCCGTATAAGGCTGCAGGTTGCCTACCATTGACGTATAGGCTCTAAAGCAGGCCTGCACAACATACAGCCCACAGGCCGCATGTGGCCCGTGGAGGCTCACTGTGCGCCCCGCGGGGGGATTCTAAATCCCGCGCACACGGCGCTCTGCGAGCAGCCCAGAGCCCTTTGAATTCTGGCCGCGGCTGAGATTTAAACGGCTCAGGGCTCCCTGCGGCTGTGGGCAGCCCAGAGCCCTTTAAATCAAAGCCGCGGCCGGGAATAAGAGGGCTCTGGGCTGCCGCAGCCGAGGGAGCCCTGAGCCCTTTAAATCTCAGCCACGGCCAGGAATCAAAGGGCTCTGGGCTGCCCACAGAGATTCCTGGCCGCAGCTGAGATTTAAAGGGCTCTGGGCTGCCCGCAGTGGCGGGGAGCCCAGAGCCCTTTGAATCTCAGCCGCAGCCGGGATTCAAAGGGCTCAGGGCTCCCCACCGCTGCAGGCAGCCCAGAGCCCTTTGAATCCCGGCTGCAGCTCCAGCAGATGGGCTGGCGCTGGGATTTAAAGGGCTCGGGCTCCCCTCAGTGGCAGGAGCTCTGGGCCCTTTAAGTCCCTGCCCCAGCCCCGCAAAGCTCCGGGTTCCCCCAGCCGCCAGAGCCCTGGGCCCTTTAATTTGCCCCTGAGGGCTCCCAGCCACCTCTTCAGCTTGGAGCCCCTGGTTGATTTAAAATCAAGAATCACCTCCCCACCCCCAACCTTCCTTTTTGGCCCACAGCTGTTTTGGTGGGGCGGCGCTGGGAAAGGAGAGTTTGTTTCTGCAGGGCTGGGCAGTGCTGAGGCGGGGTGTTTCTGCGGGGCCAGGGGTTTTGGCCCTCAGCTGTTTTCTTTGGAGTAATGTGGCCCTTGCAGCTTTACGAGTTGTGCAGGCCTGCTCTAAAGTTTTCCATTGTTTTGTTTTTGAGAGCAGTTATGTAACAAAAAAAATTTACATTTGTAAATTGCACTTTCACAATAAAGAGATTGCACTACAGTACTTGTATGAGGTGATTTGAAAAATACTATTTCTTTTGTTTATCATTTTACAGTGCAAATATTTGTAATAAAAATAATAATATAAAGTGAGCATTGTACACTTGTATTCTCTGTTTTAACTGAAATCAATATATTTGAAAATGTAGAAAAACATTTGAAATATGTAATAAATTTCAATTGGTATTCTATTGTTTAACAGGGCAATTAAAACTGCGATTAATCATGATTAATTTTTTAATTGTGATTTTTTTTGTTAATCGCGTGAGTTAATTGCAATTAATCAACAGCCCTAATTTATATTTTATAAAGACTAAAATCATCCACAGGTTCTGTAGGATATTTGAAAATGCTCTCTGCTATCTGCATGTGTGCAGGGTTCCATTTTAAAAGGGTGCCGTCTTTAAGATAATATTTCTGTGCTTGCAGATGGAAATGTCCCTTACTTCCTAGAATGATCACCTTAAACCATTCACATTATAGAAATGTGTTCCACCATCTGCTATTCATTCAGACACCTGGAAAAGAAATGGAAGGGGGAGGTTGGGTTGATCACTTGCCTTTGAGAGTAATTGGAAAACACTTTGCACACTCTTTAAAAACAACAGCAAAACCCACTGACAAGCTAGAACATGACATGAGGCATGCACAGTCACGTTGCAATCTGCCATTATGCAATACAGTGTAATTCATCTCCCTGCCTGTCTCTCCCAAAAGTAAATCTGACTGGTTCATTCAAATCATTTTGTTGCAGTGGCCTGGTTTGCTTTGTTTTGGAGTGACTGCAAGACTAACCTTTACTGAAAAAGAGGGGATTGTTTGAAGCCAGCTTGCTACAAACAGGGGCGGCTCTAGGCACCAGCAAAACAAGCTGGTGCCTAGGGCGGCAAAATCTAGGGGGCGGCAAAAGGCTGGGGCCCCAGCTCATCCTGCCGCTGCGAGCCGAGGAGCGGCCCGTCCCCTGCAGCCGGGGGGGGCGGCAGGCTGGGCCGGCGGACCTGCCGCAGTCACGCGGAGGGGGCGCTCATCCCACGGCTCGGCTGGACCTCCGCAGGCATGACTGCGGCAGCTCAAGAGGAGCCGCCGGACCCGCGAACCGTCTGCAGCCGCGGGAGGTCCAGCCGAGCCACGCGGGACCAGCGGTCCCTCTGCAGTCATGCCCGCGGGAGGTCCACTGCTCCCACGGCTCCGAGGCGCCTCCCGCGCATGACTGCTTGGGGCGGCCAAAAAGGTAGAGCCGCCCCTGGCTACAAACCAAACAACTGAAGGGTAATGCATCTCTCAAAATTACCTTAAAAGAATGAAATATCCAGAAGTAGCTTCTCCTCAAATTGCAAACGGAAGTGGTGCTAATAGAAAGAACAAACCTAAGCAGAGCCAACAGGCGCCATGTGAACAGTAAGGTTTTTTAAGTTTGTGGATTTTGAAAAGCTAGCATTGAGTCTACACAGACTAAAGCAAGAAGAAGGAATGAGGTGTGTAGTGTGTGTTCCTGAAAAGGACAATCAAGAACGAGAACAGATATTGGCTATGGAAACGGAAGCTTCTTGCTTTCCCTATTGTCACCTCCCACTACTTCTTTGTGAAATACACCAGTGGGTGCTAGTATTGTTATGTTACCAAAAAAGGAATTCAGAGAGCATGTTGATGGGCATGGTACACAAACCTAAATAGTACAGACTAGAAACACAACTTCAGGTGTAGCTTTGTGGTTAGAGAAGGGGATTAGGAGTCTAGATTCCTGGGCCCTATTCCTGACCCTCCTTTTGACTCATTGGCTGACCTTGTGCAAGTCACTTAGGGCCTGATCCTACAAGTCCACTAGAATTCCGCACATGGATCAATTGCACATTCAACCAAACTACCTGTCTGTGCTCCAATTTCCCTTTATATAATGGATATAATAAAGGGTTGTTTTGCCAATGATTTCAATAGGCCCAATATGAGTGCTGTGAATTTCATTCAGTGTTTATAAGGTGCTTTAAGATTACAGTAGAAGTCTAGACAATGAACATACTTTTGATGCTTAGTTTCAGAAAAAAATATCCCTGAATTTTCAAAGCCACTGTTTTAAAATAACTTAATCTTGTTCTTTTTTTGGTTCTACTTATTCTTAACCTCAAGCTTTGTTTTTAATAATCCTTTGCAGTAAATAAGCAAGATGCATATTATCAACCAAGAGGAAAAACAATGTAGAGGAAAGAAAATACATTATTTACATGCACTATTAAAATGAAGACCACATGGAAATGGTCATCCATTAAAATCCACAGTTTGTAAATATATTTAAGGAATAAATTATCAGGAAAAAGAGGAAGGAGGAGAGGAATAATTACCATTATATGTCTCAGAGAGTGTTTTTCCATTAGCCACAATTAATACTGTAATGGTAAATTAAAATTATGACTCATTTCACATTTGTGGCAAAGAAACATTAAATAAAAGACAAGAAAAAGAGAAGAGGAAGAAAAGGATAACTAAGCATAATAATTAATATGTTGATGATTCAGTGTCATCTCTGAACTGCCCAGGCCTCATGTTTTTTGTTTTTATTTAATTAATTTATAACAATTTAGCCAATGTGTTCGGGGAAAGAGGCTGGTAAAAATATTGACCTTCAGTTCACATACACAGCCTTGTTCTGCATTACTAATAGCCCTTATCCCTTAGTGCTAGAAGGCTTGTTCCTGAATAGGAGCCTGAATACTAGGGGAATTTTGAGACTGGTTTCAGTGAGCTCAGAATTTGGCCTTCTTGGTCCACTGGAGTTTTGGGACTATAAGGAATGCAGGATTTTGCCAAAGGAGTAACTGGGTTCTGTGAGGTTATCAAATGCCTGTATACACTGAAAGTATGCAGGCACTTTTCTTTTTTGTGTTTTATTAAATATTTAGTACATTGCTACCTTGATATAATGCCATCCAATATAACACGAATTTGGATATAACACGGTAAAGCAGCGCTCCGGGGGGGCGGGACTGCGCACTCCGGTGGATCAAAGCAAGTTCAATATAACGCGGTTTCACCTATAACGCGGTAAAAAAAATTGGCTCCCAAGGACAGCGTTATATCGAGGTAGAGGTGTATTATTTATTATCATATCAGTCATAAGTTTTTACCAAGTCAATAATAAAATGCCCCATTAATCCAATACATCCTTTTCTGAGCCATATAACAGATCACAATTTCCCCCCGCATACCCTTAATTCCAAGTATATGCTAATGTAAAAAACATGGCTTTTGAAATGACCACTTTCCTCTTAAATGCATTGCTTTTGCAACAGGCCGCAACTTCATTAGAAACAAACACCTTCACCAGACCTCCTACATACCTCTCCCAATGCAGAAGCAAAAAAAAAAAAAAAGTGTGATCAATAAGAATTGCAAAAGAATAACAATGTTTGATGGGCAAAAATATCAGCTGTCAGGGAGGGGGACAGATGAGTCCACTTACTGACTGCTATTGACTTCATAGGGCTAATAAAGCGAGCTGCAAATAAAAATTAAGGGGAACAGAGTCTCACCCTGAGATTCCATGATGTAGACCTTTGCTGTTTATATAAGATTGTGATTAAATATGGTGGGGCCCTTAGGGAGGGAATTTTCGATTTGAAGGTTAAGCCAATATTAGCAACAAAAAAAAATAAATAAAATAAAGTGAATCAAATGGCCCAGAGCATCACAGCCACAGTCGATTCCAAGAATGTTTGGTTACAAAATGAGCAACTGACTAATTGTGTAAATGCTGTTAATTAGCTGTGCAGAGCCCCTAACTGGGCTTTTCCCTGTAACTAATAAGAAATCAATTAGCTAATGAAGTGGCCATTAAATGCTATGCTAATCTTATCGGGGGTATTTTTAATGTTTCTTCTTTTTTTTTCCCTTTATGATCCTTACTAATTGCCACTGCCATACGGAGCTCACAGCTTTCAGCATGTCTAATGAAACATCATTATATCATAACTGGCATTCTTGGAAGAGTTAGTGGCAAACCTGCTTCCCAATTATTTTTAATTGCCAGACATACTCATAACTGGGCCTTTTACCAAGTAGTTCAGAGCCCTGCACTGTCATGTAATATATACAAAGATTGTGTTTTCTTTCCTTTGCATATGAAGGTTGGCTGCAGCATTGGCCACGATGAAAAATGCACATTGCAATCTAAACAAGAAACCAGAGCAACTGCCTTTTCTTTGCCTTTGCCTGGAGCGTGTGGAGACTCAACATTGCCTTCCCACTGAGCCGTTAAAACTCGACAAGTCTCAAGGAAGTTTTACTTCTGTTTAAAAATTTCAGTGGTATGCATACATTATTTTAAAGAACCATTTAAATTCTGAGTGTTTAGGAAGAAATGCCATAGGATTAGCAACTGTATAGTGTAAATGTCTTCAGTAATTCTCACAAGTTTGGTTACTTCCTAAAATAATTAATTATCAACATTGCCATAAATTCCACATCAGAGAAAGCATAAAATGTATCTTTTTTTGCAAAACGTGCATGTCGCCATGATCACTATTATCACTTTAATATAGCTCTTTATAAGGAGGTTGAGGCAAGATGCAATCCTGTAGTAATTCTATCTTGTAAACTGCCCCCCATGGCTAATATTTCTCATTTACCAATCTAACATCTCGTAATGGAATCATATTTAAACCCTGAATCTAAATGAACTTCTCTAAATCTACTTGTGCTGAAGTAGGTTATGTGTCAGGATTAGACTAGCTTTCTCTCTCTCTCTCTCTCTCCCTCTCTCTCTCTCCTCCCCCTGTCATAGTACAATAGTACCCAGGACATCTGTGCACAAAAACAGAGGCTTTTTTTTTTTTAAGAATGTTTTCAAAAGAGATTCTTGTCTTCCATTTCCCCCACCCACCTCAATCCTTTTTTTTTTATAACATGCAAATTGAATTGGTTAATTCTGCACCCCAGTTTTCAGGAAATCTGCCACCAGCAGCTGCCACTGTTTCAGATGTCAGGCGGATGCAGACGCACTGTGACATTTTGTTCATTAAATAAACAAACCAGGTTCACGCTAACGACATTAGGTAGAAAGCCCCATCAATTCTTGTACATTTAGTTCACATAATAGGACGTGACAATTGTTCCTTAGCTTCATAAGCACTATATTGAAGAACAAAAGGGAGGTAAAAAAACATACATTATGTGGCAACAGCAACAACAGTTTGCCATAAAATCCTGGAAGGTTGATTTAGATTAATGAGACGCATAACTTTTTGCCCAAGGCTACTTAAAATAAATATGGCTACGAACATGGCTACTAAGGGGAAGAAAAAATTGTCATGATTCTTTTTTCTTACATAAGGCTTTGGTCTCGTTTATTTGATTTGACTGTCAAATCAGAAATATTCACCAACAGTAGCCCTTGTATAGATGAATGAAATAGGTCTGCCCAGTGCTGTAGAGAGAAAATGAAAGAGAAAGCCTTTCCATATTTTATAATGGAATAATATTTTACTATAAAATGTGACTCAGTATATTTACATTAAGTGAACCAGATACAAATTTTAAAAACCTAAATCAAAAAGTCACATGCCAACCTGAATGCCTTTAAAAGTCCAGGAAATCCAGCCATTCAAAATGGCAACATTTCTGACTTTTCCATCAATTTGGAACCTAGAAAATAAAAAAATTAAAAATCCCAAGACATGAAGTCTAGTTTTGTTATTAAGCATCTTATAATACAACAGCCACCAGAACTGGAAATTCCACAGTAATGCATGTAAACGAAGAGGGGGCCTGTCTTAAAATCAGACCATCCTAAGGCTTGGAAATCATAGATTAGGCTGTCAGTCAGGCTTAGCCTGAAAGATATAGACAATAGGAAAAAAATCCTTGCACATTAATATGTATAGCATCATGATGTAGCTTTTTATATTCCAGAGGGGCTTCAATAACTCCATGGTGGAAAAGAAAGCCAGACCTGGGACTGGATCCTGGAAATCCTTACTCACACAGGCATTCTCATCTGGGTTCTGAGTAGTATTACTTGGGTGAGTAAAGGTAATAATTGGATTTATACCAATCTCCTAGAACTGGAAGGAACCTTGAAGAGTCATTGAGTCCAGCCCCCTGCCTTCACTAGCAGGACCAATTTTTGCCCCAGATCCCTAAGTGGCCACCTCAAGGATTGAACTCACAACCCTGAGTTTAGCAAGGCCAATGCTCAAACCATGGAGCTATCCCTCCCCCTGATGGGTGCAGTGTGTGCACCATCAAGAGTTTTACACCTTCTCTTCCCCAGGTAGCTATCTGCCTTAGGTTTTTTATAGAATCTATCAATTTAAGTAATTCTATTACAGAGAGTAGGCCACATTCCCACCTGATGTAAATCAGCACTGAAGTCAGTGGAGATGCACTAATCCAAACTAGCCCAGGAGGCTTAGTGTGCTTCATGTTGTAAATGGATTGTACACAGGCATGAGATATATGATGAAACATATATACTATCTTATTAATATGCAAGTTGTCTATCTGACTCCAAATGCTACTATTCATCTATAATTTCTATATATGCCCCCATAAAACCACAAATATTTTGTACATAACAAGACTGGTATACTATTACTCTTCTGATGGACCTAGTTATGGTCAGTAGATTCCTTATATTATATTACTGTAATATTTATAGTATATGTTATTTACTTATGACAGATTAATAGTAATCCTCAACGTATATGTGAATATAATTTCTTCACTGGATTTGTGTTGTAGTCGTATTCTTCTAGCAATGGGCCCCATTCTCTTATATGACTGAATAACCCACCTGGTGAGGAAAAATTCCGCTACTGTATTTTCAATTTGGTGAATTGAAAAGAATTTCTCCAATTAAGGAGAGTGGGAATCCCCTACAGAAGAAGCCAGGAGTGCTAATCTCCAAACCCACAATTCCCTTATGATCTTGGATCCCATAGATGACCCTGGCCATTACATTGCTATCTTGCCCAACCAGCTCCTACTGGACCTGGAAAAAGAATGGTTCTCATAGGAGCCATGCTGCCAGGGGCTTTCACCTTACAGCTGTTTCATAAAGCCCTCTTAAATGGAGGGTCTGCAGTGCAGAAGGGGAAGCCGCATAAGTTGGTACAATGTTAGGCTGTACTAACTTGTGCCAGCTTCTGCTGTGAGTTTGGAGGGGATAGGAGAATGCAGGAATGCCCAGGGCTCTCTCACCTGATCCCACCCAGCCTGATACACCCGTCTTGGATTGTGGAGTTCTGCAGTGCCCCCATGGAGAGGCTTCTGTTAGGTATGGGGATGGGCAACATGCTATCTAGGGGAAATCCCCACTTCCACGTGCACAGGCTGCCTCCATCCATGGGCATGAGGGAAGCCTGGGGCTTTCGATACTATTAGAATCGCAGAATCATACACAATTCCAAACTGCCAGAAATAATATTCCTCTCCTGCATTGTAAGTATATGATTGGCATAGTGAACAGAATTGTAGAATGTAGAATTGTCCAGTTGGTTTGGTTGAACTATAAGCTAAGGAAATGTCATATGGCCTTCTAGGTAGAGGACCAAGTGGAGGAAAGGTTTTGCAAAACCTTCAGACAGAGCCACAAACTTATACTATGCTCTACACCTTCCCACTACTGCAGCTTGCTCTACATATATCATTCCACCAATCAAAAACACATAGTTATTTTTCAACAAATAGTTAATCTAATACATGGAGCTAGATGTAAGTATCTGATTAAACCTCAAGACACCTAATACGTTTCCTATTCATTTTCTTACCTGGAAGTACACTGGTCGGTTTCCCAGCAGGCATTGTCATTATCCAAAGCATATTTATGCCTCTGCTTAAAAATAAAATAGTCCCATAGAATATATTATTTCACTGGCATGTGTGAAACATGGCACAAAATAATAGAATGCCAACTCACATTTTACATAGGCAGCTTCCATTACAGAGTATTCACTTACACATTTAAAAAATACAATCCATTTTATTCACCCCAGTGGTGCCAAATGAATTGTCTTGTACATTTCTCAGTTTATTCATTTAGTTACAGATGTTTCTTTTCTTTTAAAAGTAGAGTGCTGGTTTAAAGAAAATAAGTGCTTTTTTTCTTTACATAACATAAACAACAACAGAGAAGGCTTATATCTGTCATAGCTGAAAACACTATATTTATGTCTCCATTTAATCCACTCATTGCTTTACAGACCCAAAGTCCTCTGGGGAGTGTCACAAATCTATATAATGTTCCTGAGTGCTACATTTTGCATTTCGATCTCTGATTTAGCTGACAGATGAGAAAATACACATTTACCCAGCCAACTCCCTAATGACTACACATGTGTGGATGCTGAAGTGTGCAAGTCATTCCAGTTGAGGTTGGCACTAACTTTAATTCAATTTTTTTTACCTCTGATCTGCATTTTTCTGATGGTGTAATCTGGCTTAGTGTTGTGTTTTTATTATTTCACACACTTTTCGGTCAGACCACAGCACCTTTTGGAGGCACTCCCAACACAAAGACTTATGGCATATAAATTTGGAGATCCATCCTTTTTGAGGATGACAGCATGTGGTACAAGTGGAGCTGAAATTTTGTTCATAAACTGATACATATAATGATGCCACATTGCAGAGATCCACAGTGAATAGCTGATGATATTATATTGGCTTAACTGTATACTACATTTATGTGTGCTATCAGGGCCTGATCCAACGGCCACTGAAGTCAATAGAAATATTTTCATTGACCTCAAAGGAGTCTGGATCAGGCCCTAGGAGCATGTGCTCTTCAGTGTTCTCAAACACTGCATATTAAGAGGATCTATGATCCTTTCTAATTCATCAAGTGGAGGAGAACTGGATGGGGTGGTCCAGAGATACAGAATACCACATCCCTGGCATTCTTATATTTCCCTCACAATTGTGCAAAAGCCCCTCTACTGAGTTCTTGGCTAACATGGGAATAAGTTATAATCTGAAAAGGGGAGAATTTGCCCTGTAAATTCTTAAATCATCAGAATTAAATTGTGGAATGAGGTGACTTTTATAGTCAAACTAAATGAAATCAGACTTCTTCCTCTAACTTCACCGAATTCATTCTATCCACGAGAAGGGGAACACATGAGACCTGAAAGGGTGGAGAAAGGAGAAGATCTGGCAAAGCAGTTGTATTTATATGTAATGAAATCTTTGAAAAATAAAAAGTGGGAGTAAGAACTACCCCTCAGCAGCTTTAATTTGCATGACCATCATTTAGTTTGCTCCTCATTCTAGAATGCACTAACCTTGGCAGACTTTTAAAGGTCATGTTTTCAAAAGATGAACTGTTTCGAAGAAATTCTCTGTGTAGGCACTAGATGATTTGTCTTCAAGAGAAAACACATATGTCCTTGTCTTTCCAACTATTTTCTTTTCAGAATTATTCAAAAAGGACAGAAGATGGCCTCAAACTATCATTTACTATTTTTTCCATCAGTCCTCAGAACATGCAGGACACCTTGGGTCCCTTCATGGGATGGAAGGATTGGGATTTGCATCCATTAGAACTAGACCATGAACTTCACTTGCACACAGTAGCAGTAACTGATCACACACAGTCTGGGTGAAGACCATCTGTACAATGCAATAACATGGTGGTAACACTGAGTTGTTTTGATTTTACTGATATGCATGACGTTTTTAAAGCAGGAAGGATCCTGCTTTATCTCCCATGATAAATAACGATTTACAAAATGAAGTGAATGCTTCAAAGTGGACAAAGAAGGGTAAACACCACGGTGTAAAATGGGACACACTTTTGGGGCATTCCCAGTAAAAAAGTAACCATTATTCTGAGTGACAATCCCAACAAATAGTCAAAGGGAAAATAAGCCTTTTGAACAGGATACATGAAAGCGAAGATTCACTAGTGTCTCAATGACAGGCAGATGGCCTTCAACCTAGGGTGACCAGACAGCAAGTATGAAAAATCGGGACACAGTGTGGGGGGGTAATAGGTTCCATATAAGAAAAAACTCCGAATATCAGGACTGTCCCTATAAAATTGGGACTTCTGGTCACCCTACTTCCACCCATCCTCCCATCATCAGAGCGCTGTAGGACTGAAATCACATGAGCAAGGGCCATGCCAAATCCTGTCACATTTACTCTTAACAAAACGTGAGCATTTACAAGTCTTCATAAACATTTTTGATGGAAGTACATATTCTTCAAAAGGCAGTACTATAAAATTCCTTTCATGAACCAACTCCCAGAGTTCTAAGGACACTGAACAGTCTTTAAAACCCCCTCCTCCCTGGGATCCATGTATTAAGGCAGTGGTCCCCAACCTTTTTGGCACCAGGGACCGGTTTCGTAGAAAAAAAAATTTCCGCGGACCTGTGGGATGGTTTTGGGACGATTCAAGCGCATTACATTTATTTTTGTACTTTTATTTCTATTATTATCGTAATATATAATTAAATAATTATACAACTGACCATAATGCAGAATTAGTGGGAGCCCTGAGCTTGTTTTCCTGCAAGTAGATGGTCCCATCTGGGGGTGATGGGAGACAGTGACACCCGAAGTGTGTTGCTTATGTCCAGTCTACTCCGTAATCTCGTTTTGGTTGCTGTCACTGCAGAAAACCCTGCTTCACAAAGACAGGATGTTGAAAATGGAAGTAAGCTTTTCAGTGCTTTTGTGGAAATCTCAGGATATTCCGCCTTGACTTTAATCCAGAACATATGGAGATTTGAAGTCGTCTCAAACATACTTTTAAGGCCACCGTCATTTGTGATCTCAAGTAGTTGATCCTCTTCTAGCACGGATAAAGTCGATTCACCTGGCTTATTCACAAATGGGTCACGGATCCATTCCTTCCCAGTTCGGGGGTCTTTTGTGGTTGGGAAGTAATGCTCAAACTCTTTTGAAAGCGGAGATAGGTGATCATGCACCAGCTGGGAAAAAGAAGGCCCTGGCTCAGTCTCTTTCAAAATCTCTGCTAATGTTTGAAACATGTCAAAAATCCCAATGTTCACTCGTCGCCCCCATAATTTTAGTTTGGCTTTGAATGCAGCCACTTTATCTGCCGACTTGAACACAGTTGTCGTTCTCCCCTGAAGTGACAGATCGAGTTCATTGAGCAGGTTGAATATGTCACACAAGTAAGCAAGTTTTATGACCCATTCTGTGTCACTGAAATGCGCTGCCCGTGGTGACTGTTTTTCTAAAAGAAATCTCTGGAGCGGCTCTCGTAACTCAAAAACTCTGGCCAGTGATCTACCTTTAGAAAGCCATCTCACTTCTGTGTATAAGAGAAGACGTGTGTGCTCTGCATCCATCTCCTCACAGAGTTGCGCGAACAGACGTGAGTTAAGGGCATGTACTTTAATGTGGTTGATAATTTTAATCACATCCTGCAAAACTTTGTTAAGTTCAGATGACATTTTTCGGCTAGCTAGCATTTCTCTATGGGTGACACAGTGCGTAGACTCACATTCAGAAGCGACCTCCTTGACCCGAGTAGTGAAACCAGAAAGCCGTCCAGTCATGGCAGCTGCTCCGTCCGTGCATATAGAGACACAAAATGACCAATTCAGTTTTCCTGACATGTAATAATTCAAAGACTTGAATAGTTCTGCAGCTGTGGTGTTGGTTGGCAACAAAAGTGCACATAACATATCCTCATGCACATCCTCCTGAAAAATATATCGCACAAAAACAAGCATTGTTGCCTTGTTGTCAACATCGGTAGACTCGTCAACCTGGATTGCGTACCACGGTGACTCACTCACCCTCTCTAACAATATTGTGCCTCAATATCCTCTGCTATTTCATCAATTCGTCTAGTTATGGTGCTAGCTGAAAGAGGAACACGTGCCACCTTTTGAACTACAGCCTCTCCTAAAAGTTCATGACAAATGTCCTTAGCAGCAGGCAGGATCAACTCTTCACCAATAGTAAAGGGCTTCTTAGCTTTAGTAATGCGGTTAGCCACTAAGAATGATGCTTTCAGTGCAGACACATTTGATGAAGTGGTGGCCTTCAGTAATTGCTTCTGTTCTTCGTGTTCACGTTTTTTTCTTTTGAAAAACTCCAAAGGCTTGTCTTTTAATGCAGGGTGCTTGGTCTCCATGCGGCGAAGCAGTTTTGAAGGTTTCATGGCTTCGTTGGATAGCCGGTCGCCACATATTATACAAAGCAGGCGTGGAGAATGTGAGTCACCTGTTGCAATGAACCCGTAATTTAAGTAGGACTCTTGGTATTTTCTTTTAAATGCAGCTTTCTTTTTGTTGGCCGTCTTAGAGTCTTCTGCTGTCTCATCATTGAGTCTTTCCCCCTTTTCAAAGAAGCTTTGCAGTGACGTTTGTTTTTTACTCATTTTGGCCAGGGTTAGCTTGTGGGCTTACCAAAACTGTGCGGGAAAGAGGCACGGATGGAAGTGGTAAATAAAATAATGGGCGGGCCACGTGCGGACTAATATAAGTGTCGGATTCTGACTTAAAGCCTGCCACCAGATGCAGCTGTACAATTGAAGTACATCAACTCACTTGCCACTATAAAGCCTGCCACCAGATGCAGCTTAATTGTCACTTACCACTCACTGATAGGGTTCTGATATTAGTCTGCAAGCGATTGATTTATTATGGTCTCTGTGCAGTGAAACCTCTGCTAATGTAATCTGTTTTTGCAGCTGCTCCTCAGCGCTAGCATCATGGCCTCAGCTCCACCTCAGATCATCAGGCATTAGATTCTCATAAGGAGTGCAAAACTCCCTCTATCGCATGCGCAGTTTACAGTAGGGTTCGCGCTCCTATGAGAATCTAACATCTGACAGAAGGCGGAGCTCAGGCAGTAATGCGAGCGACGGGGAGCGGCTCTAAACACAGATGAAGCTTTGCTAGCTCACTCACCGCTCATGTCCTAGCCGCTCATGTCCTGCTGTGCACTCATCGCTCATGTCCTGCTGTGCGCTCGGTTCGCGGCCCGGTTCCTAACAGGCCATGGACCGGTACCGGTCCGCGGCCCGGGGGTTGGGGACCCCTGTATTAAGGGATGAAGAATAAAGAGGTGAAGAATACCAACAATGATTTTCATCATGGAATTTATGTTGTTTAGAGTACGTGAGTAAAAGAGTTAGTCACTATGGGTGAAGGGCTGCACAAGGCCTAATGCCCTCAAAACAGGGTTTCTATTGATTTATCTTAAATTAGTAAGATATTTAAGTTAGGTTTAAATCAGTTTAAGTGCATATACATTAGGGAGTTGTGCTAGTGTAACTAGATTGATTTAAAACTAGTTTAGTACCACCATGCAACTTTTCTAATGTAGATCAGATCTAAATATTTATAATATTTAGTTTTATTTAGATTTAGATTTTAAATTATAAATATTTAGATCTGATTTATGTTAGAAAAGTTGCACCAGTTGTACTAAACTCATTCGAGAGCATATCAATGCAGGCTAACTGTTTACTTTATAAATATTCTCTATAACTATATTTAACATTTCATTGGGTCAAAGGAACTAAAATATGAATGTATTTATATATATTAGGAATAACAGCAAGTAAGGAAGGACAATTATTTTAAAACTCAGAAACACCATTTTCAGACCAAAACAAGGAACAATACACACACAGTAAACATGGCCCCATCAGCCTTCTATACCAGCCCAGAGTGGGATGGGCACAGTGGTGGGGGGAGTTGAATCTCCTGGAGGAGTGCAGCAAAGGGCAAGTTCCCCCTGATCTCTGGGGAGCTCAGGATACAATTCTGCCCCAACCTTGGGTTGGGCCTTGTGGTATAGCTGAGCCCTTGGTGAGCGCACTACTTAGCACTTACTAACGTGAGTAAGGTTTGCACAATCAGGTGCTCAGTGGTTTATAGGTCCCAATACCCTGTCCCACCATAATTCCTTTAGCAGTAAGCTAAAGCAAACCTCCAACACGCTGTGTCTCCAATCTTTTAGCCAGTTGAGCACCAACAAGAACTGCATTTGGTGGTTTGCCCAGGGCCGGCTCCAGGTTTTTTGCTGCCCCAAGAGACACAAAAAAACAAAACAAAACAAAGCGGCGGCAGGTCCTTCGCTCCAAGAGGGACTGAGGGACCCGCCACCGAATTGCCACCAAAGACCTGGATGTGCCGCCCCGTGGTATTGGCCACCTCAAGCACCTGCTTCTTTAGCTGGTGCCTGGAGCTGGCCCTGAGTTTGCCTCAACAACCCTATAATGTCATCTTTTAGAATCCCCCAGGTCTGCAGAGTTGAATTCTGTTATAAACAGGTAAGAACATGTCTTGAAGAACATACAGAGACCACATGTGAGGCAAATGGTGAGCATTAGAGCTGCTCAGGAAATTATCTTAATTTCCCCAAATTATTTTTGACTAAAACATTTTTTTATTTTTGTTGAAATTTTTGGAAATTGTTGGGGAGGGGGTTTCCAAAAACCAACAAAACAAAAATTTTCCAATTTAAAAATGATAATTTTTTTTCATTTTTTTACAAAACACAAACATTTTCTATTCATGAAAATTTCCACTTAGTCAAAAAGCCAATTTTTGTCTAAAAAAATTTGGCTGAAAATTTTATGACCAGTTCTAGGGTGTGCATGTTATTGCTATCTAGATTCAACAATCAGATGTCTCTGATTCAACAAAGCATGTTAAGCACATGAGTAGTCCCATTAACTTCAGTGTGACTCCAGTCATTCTTAAAGCAAATCACATGCTTAAGTGCTTTGCTGAGTCGGGGTCTGTGTTAGCTCTGATTTGTACTAGGAATAATAGTGATTGCATACTTGGTGGAAGGCATCACATGGTGCACAGCATTTACATATGAACTGCACTTCTTTTTCTGATTAATTCTGGAGACACACACTAGCAAAGCATAGGAAATAATATGCAATTGATCTGCTAGACAGAGTACTCCTAGCAAATACCCTTTTTTAGGTGAAACACAGATTGAGCCCTGAGAACAGATAATACGCATACTTTTCCTGAGCTACACAGAGCATCTCTCGTTGCATGATTTAGCCTATGAACAGGGAGAAAATTCCAGGACATTTTTCAGTTCCGTGTTTATTTTGCCTCTTTAGTAAATGAGACTCAGACTTCTTAGGAAAAAAATTCTAAATGTTTATATAAAAACTGTAGGAGCCACTGGATTAAATGATGGGCTCCCCCTGGGGAAAGCCCTGGGTCTATTAATTGTTGACATTATTTTTAATGATTGTGCTTTGTGTTAAACAAAAGTGTCTGAAGTTCATGAATTTTCTCATGGCCATCTTTACATTTGCTTTCCACTTTTCTAAATTTTAATTGTTATTAACCTTCCTTTTTGCCGTTACACATTTTGTTCCCTATTTTATGCAAAATATGAGCTGTAGTAGTCTGAGATCACAGAAGTAAGAAGTTACAATTATTGAACTGTATATATGTGTATCTCATTATTTATCATATCACTATTATCAAATATATAACCTAAGAAAATATGAACTATCAGTTTGTACGACCCTGCTTGATCTCAGTTAATGGAGTCAGAAGGTCAGAATTGAAATTTAAGAAGTGATTGGGCATACATTTAAACCAAAATCTGTTCTACATGTAACAAACTGCTGCGAACTCATCTCAGATTGTGGATAAACAATTTCTATTGTATTGTGTTTTGCAAAGATCATTATGATATTTTAACAGAAATGAAATATCTATTTTTGCTCATCCCATAACTCTAAGTCAATGCAAAATTATTTTAATTATTGCAAAGATTATTATGCTATTTTAACAGAAATGAAATATGTTTTTGCTCATCCCATAAATCTGATGTTAATGCAAAATTATTTTAATTATATTTATTGAGGCACCATGTACACCTATGTCAGTATGTATCTGATAAATAATAAATAAATGTTACTAGAGCTGAATGAATTATTTATTGAGGATCAATTATCTGGCAAATATAACACTTTTCTCTGTTTGTGACTTGTTCAAGAGCAATCTTGTCTTCTCTGAACATATTCATTCTTGCAAACATTTATTGGATAATGAATAACTTTCAGCCTAGGACTTCTCACACAGACTACTCGCCATTAATTATTAGTGGTGTATGACCAGTCCCCTGAGTCACCTGGTATTGTTTTTGCTCCCTGTTTGGATGACTGAAACTTTCTAAACAGAAGAATGACAAATGCTGAAGGTTGAACATCGAATAAAAAATGACTACTTCAGTTTGTACACAAATGCCTTTGTAGAGGCTGTGAATACTGTTGTTTGTATTAAGAACAGCCACTGTGTGAAAAAAAAAAGTGTGTGTGCAAATGTTTGCAAATCATAAATAGAAAGGGGCATAAACATAGTAAAGTGAACATCCCCTTGGAATTGAAAGGACTGTTCATGAACATAGTGTTTTTCTGCATTCAAGCAACTCTAGTAATTATGATATATTTCTGATTAACCAGCCTGAGGGATGCTTATTTTCTGGAACTTCAGGGTACTGATATAAAGAAAATAAATACCGATCCTTGCTAAGTAGCACAGAGCAGTATTATATGCGTCACAAGCTAAATTATGGAACCCAAATCCTCCAGGGAGCGTCCTAAAGCCACACCATGTGTCCTATTGCTAATGTTTATGAGCACCCTTAAATTATCAGAAATGGACCAAACTCTGCCTCTGATGTACACGTGTGTCTCCCACTAATTTCAAGTGAAGCTGCATGCACACACCCAAGAGCCAAATTTGGCCCAGTTAGGTCTATTTGTTTCTTATGCAGTGGACCAGGTTAATTGCTTTATACTTCAACTCCAGAATGTCACAGGTACTAAAGAAAGGAAATACAATCCAGGTAAAGCTGCCAGTTCCCAGCATGTCAGGTAACCAAAACCATGAAAGCCACATTTTGCTGATGTTCTCTTTCATTGAAGATTAAGCCTTCATTTGTTTTCAAGCATTTGATGTTTCATTCCTAATGATCTCTAGACTCAGTACCAAAGTTGTCTTCCTGACAGCGAATGCCAAGTGTGATTACCTGCCATGATAGAGATCCTCACCTCAACCCAGTTTTATTCATGGAATCCAATCATTGCAGAGATAGACAAGCTAGACTCCCAGCAGTCAAGGGCATTACAGCCAACCCTCTCTCTCCCCCTGTTTCTCTCCTGGTTTAAAATAATGGCACAAAGGTAACACTAAATAAGGAAAATATGGTTTTCAGTAACAGAAACTGACAAACAACAAAGATGACGTGTTTATATAATTAGTTACACATCTAACTTTTTTCAGCTCATCTTCTTTTCATTATCCCATAATGACTTCACAGCACAAACGATATATAAAACTGAAATATAGGTGAAGCAATTAAATCAATATTTTTTTTCTAAAAAAAACCCTTTAGACCTTAGGTAACTCATGCATCTTGGAGTCCCTCTGTGGCTGCTTTCTGCTGTGAAAGCAATTCATTAAAAGTTAATTAAAAGGTGAAGTTCAATATGCAGTTTCCTTTAGCTAATCCTCCTAAGGCAGCTTTGGATGGCACTAATGTATCCATTTTTGTTGATGTTAGAAAACAAAAAGGCAAGATTGTCTAATTAAGAGGTTGGTGTTTACAAGAGAGAGGTTTTCTGATTGGCAAGGCTGAATCCAAATTAATCATAATGCTGTAGTTTTCCCTCAACCAAATTGCTCTCACTTGAACTTGACACATTCCAAAATAAGAGCTTTCAAAATACAAAACTTGCTTCCTCTTTCTGTGTTGATACTTTACAGCCAGATCCTGACAAGCCTTACAAAAGGCCATGTCTGCACTACAGCAGCTCATTTACAGCACTGCAGCTGTGGCACTCTAGGGCCTGAGTGTAGACACTTCCTACATCAGTGGAATGGGGTTTTCTGTCTGTCAGGTGACCAAAACAAGAGAAGTTTCATCTAGTGGTCAGATCAGGCGTCAGACCTAGTGGTGGGACCAGGCATCTAGAACTAAGGATTATGGTCAAAGCCAGAATCAGTAGTCGGAAGCTGAAGCCAAGGTTTAAGCTGGAGGTCAGGAACTAGATACCTGAGCTGAGGCTCAGATTCAGAGTCAGAAGCCTGAGCCCCAGGCCAAGCTGGAGGTCAGGTACTGGAGCAAGCAGGGTATCAGGCAAGGAGGGGTTCGGGGAGGACAGAGGCAAGACTGGGTGAAAGGCAGGAGCAGCAGCAACAAGGTAATGCAGGAGTAGGCACAGTAGTGGGCATGAGTGTTGAGCAGCCAGTGAGCTGCTTCACCTTGTGGTTTAAGAGCTGGCCTGCTGGCCCCTGTAGCCAATCAGGTAGCCTGTACTGATGAGCCTGCCTAGAAACTAACTCTGCTGCAAGCCCTGATTCCTGACACCATTGCTGAGGTAATCCACATCTCCAAGAGGTGGTAACTAGGTCAATGGAAGAAATCTTCTGTGCTTGTCAATAATAACCAAAGTTTTAAAAAAATAAAATAAAACCACCTCTGGCCAATACAACTGTTTCCCTTGATACCTTTTCTTCCTTTCCCTGCTTCCTTCTTCCTTGTTTCAACTTGAATTATGGACCAATGGTAACCAAAGAAAGGGGGGGAGATTTAGGACCCACTTCTGTGCAAGACCATGGAAGCCCCAAAAAGTCAGTTTGCGCCGTTCAGAATCTGAATTCATAGTATGCTGAATCAAGAGTAGTGTGGCTGGAAACAATTTGCTGCCTGCTAAAAAAAGTTCTGGGTATGCCCCTGCAGTCAAGGTATGGAGGCTAAAAGTGGGACAAGCCTTCCACAATTCTGGCTTGCAAAACACACCAAAAAAACCTCAGTTCACACACAGGAACATCCAAGCCTTCTGGTTTGTTCCCAAAGCTCAGACACTAGAACTAGTACAATATAGCTGTGAGCTGGACTAGCATTCTGGGAATACTGATGTTAAGAGGGTCAGACGTGCTTGTGGGTGTGTTAAGTTCTTTTCTATTTTCTTCCCAAGCCAGATTGTGAACGATTTTCCCTGTTGTAGTCTCCATATCTTAAATGAGAATGGATGCCACAAATCACGTGAATAATTAGTGACACTCCTAAGCATCTAGTGTTGCACCCATTCATTTTCTTGGCACAAAATGTATTAGTTCTGCACTATTCATTTAGTTTGCATTTACCAAGAGATAAATTTCAGTTTGAAGCTGAGCTGAAAGGCAATATATACTGTATGTTCAAGAAAACCTATTTGCTATAAGACTATAGCTTTTTCAAAAATTGATGAAATAATAAATGTGGAGTTAATTTATATGAAAAGCTAACGTTGGCTACTTAGTTACCCATTAAAATCTATTAATTAAGTGGCCTGTGGTGACCTTTATGGGAATATCATTCTCACAGTTAAATTCTCACAGAAAACACAGATCTAGCATTACCTGTGTGATCACATAATTTAGAGTATAGCTCTGTCCTGTACCATAAATGAGTAGTGAGAAAAAGCTCAACTGTTCCTGTTTTTCCAACTGTTAAATGAGGTTTTTCAGCTACACAGGCTAGAAGATTTTAAGACTATCTAGATTTCAGCTTTCCAGGCTTGGCAGCTCTTGCTATGTCTTACCTGGTTGATCCTTATTCTGAAAGACTCCCTGCAATCCACCCCATCCCTGGGTTGGCCCCTTGTGAGCTTTCAGTCTGTGCATTTTCAGCTGCATCAGGGCCACTTTTAGCTTTCATATTTCAACAGAAGAGAAAAACAGTATCAGAAAAACCATCTGATGCATTTTAAATAGAGAATACAAGTAAAGGATTATTTAATAAGAGTACAGAGCCTTTCACCTCTAGGACACTAGTTAAGTGCCAGCCCAGATCAGAAGCAACTGAAAGTCGCTGCCATCTGATGGCTGTTTGAAAAGACTTTGTAAATTGAGTAGCAGTCTAAGCACAGTTCCCACATCACACAAATCACCCCAACAAGTGACTGTGTATGCAGCTTCCTTGTTGCCAGCTTCTCAGCAAAGAGGACAGGCAGACATGGGCAGCGAGGAAACACAAGTAGGAGGAAAAAAATAATACAATTATTTTCTCCTTTACTGTAATTTGTTTTTGTCAGAAAAGTAAAAGGAAGGGAAGGCCTGTGGAGAGAAAGGATGGTCCTGTAGCAGCCTGGGATGTTGGAGATCGGGGTCAAATTGCCTACTGTGTCATCAACAGTGGCCCAAGCTACTTTGCTGACCAGGGTAGAAAACCTTTGCAGTGCACCCACTTCACACACATACCCTGAGCAGCCAAGCCAATAAAAAAAGGCCAGCCAATCAGCAGAGCAAAAACAGCCAGTCAATCAGAGCAGAGCGGGAAAAAAAGCCAAGCGGCGTATAGTACTCCCTGGAAGTTGGCACCCAGCGTAACTGCCCCGCTCACCTGTCACTAGAATCAGCCCTGTCTGTCACAGGCTTCCTGTGTAACCTTTTATGTGCCTCAGTTTTCCATCTGTAGATTAGGGATAATAGCACCTCAAAGGGATAGTGGCACTCATAGGGGTATTGTGAGTAGAGCTGTGCAAATAACGGGTTTTTTTGTGGTGGGTTATTTTTTTGTTTTGTTTTGTTTTTTGCTAGTTGAACCAAAATTATTTTTAAAAAATCATTTCAGGTTGCCTCAAAACAATTTTTTAAAAGTTTTTTGGTGAACCCAAAGTTAAAAAGAAAGCATTTTGTGTCAAACAAAATGTTTAATTCAACCCAAAATGTTTTGTTTCATTTCTGAGTTTTTTAACCTTTATGTTAAATACATTCGAAACAAAAAGTCATTCTGAATCAAAAAATCAAGCAGTTCATTTAGAAAATGATAAAACAAAATGTTTCAATTGTTTTGTTTTGTCTTCAACTGAAACAATTCAGTGAATTTGATTTGAATTCACGAATTCTTTGAGTCAGCCCAAACCTGCATTTTTTGGCCAAAAAAAGGTTTGTCTGAAGCCAGGTGTACACTAGCACTTACATTGGCAAAACTTTTTTTGCTCAGAGGTGTGAAAGAAACAAACACCCAAGCAACATAAATTTTGCTGGCATAAGCGCTTCTGTGCACAGCACTATGTCAGCAGAAGACACTCTGCCGCTGACATAGCTACTGTCGCTAGTTGAGCTGGTTTTATTATGTCGACAGCAGAGCTCACTCCCATGGCATAACGCGGCTACACAAGCAGGAGCGGCGCCAGGGTTTCTGGCGCCCTAGGCAGAATTCGGGGGGCGGCATTTTGTGTGCACCCCATGGGGCGCGCGGGAGCTTCCGGTTCCGCTCCCATTGCGCAGTCAAAGAAGAACCTTCCGCCAAAATGCCGCAGGCGACAGCGGCAGTCATTGAGCTGCTCAATTGCCTGCCGCTGTTTTCCGCGGCACATCGGCAGAAGGTCCTTCTTCTTTGGCGGCGTGACGGGAGCGGAACCAGAAGCTCCCATGCGCCCCGTGGGGAGCGCACAAAATGCCGGCCCCCGAATCCTGGAGCCCTAGGCGATTGCCTAGGGTCGCCTAATGGAAGCGCCAGCCCTGTTCACAAGTGCTCTTACAGCAGCATTGGTACAGCTGTGCCACTATAAGCTTGTAAGTGTAGACATGGCCTCTCATCCAGCTCTACTTGTGAAAATAAATAAATAAATCCATGAATGGCTGTGAGATGCCCAGACCTATGCGAGTAGAGGAAGTGTAAGTGCCTACGTTAGACATAAATACTGCCAGGCAAACAAAGCTCTGCTTGAACTCCATGCTGGATTTACACCAGGGATGAATTGTCACTGTATGTTTTTGAGCCATCAACTCTGCAAAACTTTAATACTTGGAGTTAGGGTAAGATCGATCCATAAGAGTCCCAAACTTGTATGTTTTCTCATTTGCTTATAAGGGCTTGCATATATGCATGAGAGTGTTTTTACTCACGTGAGTAGTCTTGTTGAACTCATAGAGTATAGATACTCTCATGGTATTTGCACAGTAGGGCACTTGTCTCCATTTAGATTGGATAGTGATACAGGCAGCCAGGATGCTACCAACTACCCTATTTATTTGAGAATTAGGATCATTTTAATATTCTCAATTTTATTCTGATAATGCAAAGTGAAAGTTAAAAGTGGCCTAATATAGGGTCCAAAGCCTGCCACAAATTTTAGTAAATAAAAAACCACTTAAAGAAACAAAACCTACTGTCCTGGCTGGTGATTTTAATACTGCTTCATGCACAGCCAGACTGCTTGTAACTTTTCTGTTAAAAAGCCAGATCAGGAACATTAAAGAGCTCCCAATTAAGGGGCATATTATCACCTCGATACACAGGGAGTTTCACACATAAATTGCTTTGTACTGAGAAGAGAATATACTGGTGGTTTTTAAAGAATACATAAAAGTTAAAAGAGATTTGGCAGTGGGTAAAGAACCACAGAAAGACTTACATTTTAACATACTTATAATAGAAGAAAACAAATGTTTAAAATAGTAGAAAGATTGTATTTATTTTCATTTTTCCCTGTCATTCTCACCTATTTCTACTGTCAACTAATTACCAAAATGTAGGGCTATATATTCAAAATAACTGAAAATAATGATTTTTTAAAAATATTTTAATTTATATACATACATAACGATTGTACCAGTTGTGCCTCCATAGTTACAAGCTGAGGGTAAAATTTTCAAAAGCACTTAAGTGATGTAAGAGCATTGCCAGCAGATCAAGGGAAGTGATTATTCCCCTCTGTTCGGCACTGATGAGGCCACACCTGGAGTATTGCATCCAGTTTTGGTCCCCCCACTACAGAAAGGATGTGGACAAATTGGAGAAAGTCTAGTGGAGGGCAACGAAAATGAGTAGGGGACTGCAGCACATGACTTACGAGGAGAGGCTGAGGGAACTGGAGTTATTTAGTCTGCAGAAGAGAAGAGTGAGGGGAGATTTGATAGCAGCCTTCAACTACCTGAAGGGGGGTTACAAAGAGGATGGAGCTAGGCTGTTCTCAGTGGTGGCAGATGACAGAACAAGAAGCAATGGTCTCAAGTTGCAGTGCGGAAGGTCTAGGTTGGATATTAGAAAAACTAGGAAGATGGTGAAACACTGGAAGGGGTTACCGAGGAAGGTGGAGGAATCTCCATCCTTAGAGGTTTTTAAGGCCCAGCTTGACAAAGCCCTGGGGTGATATAGTTGGGGTTGGTCCTGCTTTTAGCAGGACGTTGGACTAGATGACCTCCTGAGGTCTCTTCCATGATAATCTTCTATGATTCTATGAAGAACTAAGTCCCGTTTTTGAAAGTGACTTAGATTAAAGTTCTTTGGGTGCTTTAACTACACATTTTTAGGCCTTAACATGTTTGGATTCCTTTAAGTTTAATCTTAACTCTTAATTTTCTGGGTTTGTAGTTTTATTTTGGGGATAACACGTGCTTGTAATGTTTTTAACCTCTAATTTTTGGATATGTACTCTCAATCTTAATTTGAGTTTGCTATAGTTTTTGTCTGAGAATGTATGTAAAATAGAGGTGCTGGTAGTGACTCCAGGGTTAAGGTTGGGTTCGGTTTTTCACTTAAAACAAGAATTGTTTGTTTTGCATGGAGAATGCTGCAGCTCATCAAACTTGCAGCACAAAATCTGTGAGTCATTACTGAATTTTCTGAAGAATTTTGGATACATCTGTTAATCAGTTTATGAGTTAAAATTAATTAAAAATCAATCTTTTAAATAAATTTTAAGAAATAACCATTTTCAGTGTCATGTTTTTTGGGACCCTAGTTTCAAACTTTCCATATAGTTAAAGTTCCAGTAATGTGCACACTAGAAGAAATTAGGTTGCAATTAATCAGAATTATTAACAATTATCTATAACTCTTATGATTTCAGTCAGGACCAGCTCAATGGCAATTTTAAAGTAATGTCACTGTGACATCAGAAGTAATTCAACCATTCATCACTGTTCCTCTTCAGTTGATTTGTGTGCTGCAATCCTATTGGTTGAACTGAGTCCCTGGAGTAGAGGGGATGGTACGTAGGTGGCAAAAGTTCTCACTGGTCGATAGCTTGATTGCCTATATAGAAACAGAAAGGACATCTGGATGGTTTCCATCCCCCTGGTTCTGAGACATCAGGCCTCATCCACCTTCCAGCCATATCATTGTCTAAATGAGGTCACCTCAGAGTTTGCAGAGCACAGACCTTGCTGTACTTGGCTAGTGACACAATCTTCAGTCCCTTATCTAACACCTCTACCCTAACCTCTGCAGCCTCCAGCTGTGCCCCTGGAAGCTTGCAGCCCAGCCTTTTCTTATCCCCCCACTGTTGGCAATACTCATCACCTCATCACCTCCCCCAGCATGGATGTTTTCTTATTTCCTTCAAAAGGCCCTATCCCTATCTACCACACTGTCAGCCCCCACTTTCACATGGATCAGTAGCCCTTGCTCTATTGCAATGCACACCTCCTGTTCACTGCCCCCCACAACTGTGGTCTTCCCCATACCAAAGAGCTCTGCTAGGGAACAGTAGCTAGTGTTTGTCACAGTCTCCAGAGTGCTCTGGCAGTATGTGTGATTTTCAGCTGTGTACGGTAGATTCCAGCTCTACACAAAGTTAAAATGGGGTTGGGCATCCAGTTATGTCTCAGCCAATTACCTTTGGCCCAGATAGCTATATCTTTGTTCAACCAGTGCAAAGAGTCTGGCGTGGCCCATATTTTGCCCTTCTTGTAATTCAATTGAGCATTATAGATAGACCTAAGGAATGACCTCTGTGTTTTATTCAGATACAACCTCAGAGGGCTTTGGGTGCTGTTACCATTTCTGTCCATCTCTGCTTCCATACTGTTAAACAGCAAACTCCAGAATCTGGAGGACTCAGCAACTGAAAGTGAGAAGAAGGTCCCCATGACACCAAATGGCCACTGTCACCTCTGAGGGAGAGAGGTATGGCTTTTGGACAGGAAATCCCTTAATCCTAAATGGAATGAAGGGAGCAGGCTGCTAAAATATCCATAGTCCTCGGCAGAGAGAGCAACTTCTGGGTTAGCTGCATACACTGTCCCACAATACACTGCTAAAAGTGTGGATAGAAAGAGTGCCAGCTGTAGATGCAAAAACACAGATAACAAGAAAAGCTTCTGTTTTGACACAAACCAAACTATGTAATCTAGTTAAGCCAACTGTGCCTCTAACCAATTACAACATCATTGTTCCAGCTGTAGTGTGGACAAGACCTCAATAAAGCCTTAGGATGTGTTAACTTGTACTGATTTCCCCCACATGTCTTGAAGGACAACTCAGAGGAGTCCAGTCCTTCACACCTTCCCTCTACTCACCCTTTTCAGCTCTTTAGGGACTGAAACTTACTTAACCCCCATAGAGGGGCTCCCATAGAGTGCCAAAGGGAGCATGGGCCCCTTCCTTTTCCCTGAACCATTTGTTAGAAAATAGTGGTCAATAAAACCAAATATCTTGCACCCTTCTGTGGAGATAAACATGTGATCTGATGGGGGGATTCAAAAATTCCATGTGGTGAATCTCAGACCATGTCTACAGTACAAAGTTAAGTCGACTTCATGTAAGTCAACATCAATCCTCTGATTTAAGCAAGTCGATCTTGCATGTCCACACTATGCTTATTGTGTTGGAGGAGTGTATCCTCCAAGGCTTGCATCAACGCATGGAGCACTGCATTGTGGGTAGCTATCTCACAGTGCACATAGTCAAGTGGAATTTTGGGTTGGGCTTGCAATGCCTTATGGGACCAAAACATTGGCATGGGTGATTATGGAAACATGGCATTAGCCTCCCTTAATTCACTTACCTCCCTCCCTCGCTGAAATCAATGGGAAACAAACCAAGTCTTTTTTGCACCTTTTTCCGTAAGCCTGGGTTACCTGCATGGACGCCATAGCACAATAAGCATGGACCCTGCTGTTCACTGTTGTTGTGAGCATTACAAACACCTTGTGCCTTATGCTGCAGTATTTACACACCCGATACATGAGCTGCCGCATGGAACAATGTGATGCCATGCAAGCAGCCCTGCTGGAAGACATAGTGCAGAGCAATTTGCAGTTACTGACAACAGTCACACGTCACCTTGACACAGTTGAGTGCTGTTTCTGGGCCCAGGAAACAAGCACTGACTGGTGGACCGCATCGTTATGCAGCTATGGAATGATGAGCAGTGACTGCAGAACTTTCGAATGTGTAAGGCCACTGTCCAGGGACTGTGTGAAGAGTTTTCCCCAGACCTGAAGCACAGCACTACTAAAATGAGAGCTGCTCTGAAAGTGGAGAAGCAAGTAGTGATAGCTCTCTGGAAGCTTGTAACGCCAGACTGCTACCAGTCAGTGGGGAATCAATTTGGAGTGGATAAATCTACCATGGAATCTGTTGTGATCCAAGTTTGCAGGGCCATCAACAGACTTCTGCTAAGAAGGGTAGTGACTCTGGGCAACAAGCTGGACATAATGGATGGTTTTGCCATGATGGGGCTCCCTAACTGCAGTGGGGAGATAGATGGAATGCATATCCCTATCTTGGCACCAGAGCACCTTGCCAAAGAGTACATAAACCAAAAGGGGTACTTCTCAATGGTGTTGCAAGTGCTGGTGGATCACAGGGGCGGTTTCACCAGCAACAACATGGGATGGTCAGGAAAGGAGCATGATGCACGCATCTTTAGGATCACAGGTCTGTTCAGAAAGCTGCAAGCAGGGACTTTCTTTTCAGACTGCAAAATAACCATTGGGGATCTTGAAATGCCAATCATGATCCTGGGAGACCCAGCCTACTCCTTGCTCCCATGGCTCATGAAGCCATACACAGGCAGCCTGGACAACAGTAAGGACTGGTTCAACCATAGGCCAAGAAAGTGCAGAGTGGTGGTGGAATGTGCCTTTGAATGTTTAAAAGGTTGCTGGTGTTGTTTGCTTACTAGGTTAGACCTCAGTGAAAGCAATATCCCTATTGTTATTGCTGCCTTCTGTGTGCTCCATAATATCTGTGAAACAAAGGATGAAAAGTTTCTGCCACAGTGAGGGGTAGAGGCAAATTGCCTGGAAGCCAATTTTGAGCAGCCAGACACCAGGGCAATAAGAAGAGCACACTGAGGGGCTCTGTGTCTCTGTGAGGCTTTGAAAACCAGTTTCAGCAATGAGCCAAAGTAATGTGACACTTATCTGTCTTGTTCCTTACCAAACTGTCCTGTCCATTGCATTTTCTACCCTGTAAACTGCACCCCCACCAACAACCCTCAATCCGTTAAGTTTTATTATGCACACAAACACACAGAGGCAGCAAAGAAAAGTAAGATAATATGGGGCAAAGGGGCTGATAACACTGTGCGGGGACGGGGTGACAAGGAAAGCTTGCTTATGGATGCACTGCAATAACAATCAAAGGTATGGGAATGGGCGCCTTCTGGTCCTTGTACCCTCCCCTGGTGTTCAGAGCAAGGGATACAGAACTTTCCCCCTCCCGCACTCCGCCTCATAGGACATTTTGGGGAGGAGGATGTGGAACTTGGTGACAGTGGCAGCACGTTCAGCATAGACTTCAGAGGGACTCTAGCATCCAGCTGCCTTTCTTGAACCTCAACCAGATGCCTGTACATGTCTGATTGCTCCTTCATAATCCACAGCATCTCTTCCTGCATGGCACGCTCTTGTTCCCTGCATGCTCTCCTGTCCTCCCTGTCCATGTCCAGGTTCTTGGACAGTGTAATCTTTCATGCTCTGAGCTCCATCTTGTCACTCTCAGAGGCATGCATTAACTAATTGAACATGTCCTCCCGAGTCTTCTTTTTCCACCTCCTAATCTGGGAAAGTCTCTGTCCCAGTGTGGAGGATGTGCCAATGGACAAGGTTTCATCTGCAAGGAATACAAAGCACAGGGGTAGAACTGAAGGTGCATACATTGTTTCCGGTGCCAGGTTAATTATTTTTATAAGAAAAAACACCCCTCAATATACTTCACTGCAAGCCACAACATAATCACAACCACTGGCAATTGCAAGAATCAGTTTGCTGCTCCAGCCACAATGAGTAAGGCCATGAGGCATGGGCAAGAGGTCTTGTACTGCTGCTTTTGTGAAGACATCCTTGGGATCACAGGTTAGAACTTGCGAAAAGACCTTTTTCCCCTAACAACCTGGCTGGTGCTTGAGGACAGGCACCAGTGAAAGCCCCCCAAATTGTTTGTTTTTTACAAAAGCAGCACCGGGTCAGGGTGGGAGAGGGAAAGTGGACAAACAAGAAGCCTTGCCACCACCCATTTTTTTTCAATGCTGCTTGCAATGCATGGTAATCCCTTCCAACCACAACCATGGCACACTTGGGAAAGCATGGTTATGTGACCCATATTTCATCAAATGTGGGGGTGGATTACTTGTTGAATTGTTTGAGGTTTAAGGGCTAGCATTGAAAAGTTCTCATTTCCTTTAGGTGACCCTATGTGATATCAGTCTCCTGAAGGTAACTGAGAGAGCAAGAGAGCAGATGCTGCAAGCATCTGGGTACGGATCTGGTCCTTATGCTGCAATGCTGTGTGCTGCAGTGATGCCAGCAGAGTTAATAGTAGAGTGGTGCGGGAAAGTGTCCTACCATGGTAGATGAAATAAGACAGCCCTTCCCAGAAACCTTATGCAAAGGATTGCAGAGTACCTGCATGAAAGCTTCCTAGAGATTTCCATGGAGGATTCCCAGGCCATCCCTGTGCACATAAACAGTCTTTTTCGGAGAGCACCCTCTGCATAGTTGGAGTGGCCATCAATACCCAATACACCTACTTTTTTGTTCGGATTAAACATAAAAAACAATAGCATGTTACCCCTATAGTTTGATTGGAAATGTGTACTCACCAAAGGTGCCTTCCCCAGCATCACACTCTGCACAAACTGGTCCTGTGAAGGGATGGGCTCCAGGGTTAAAAACTGTTCTTGTCTGTAGGGAGAATGGATCCTCCGCTTGCCTGCCTCATATTCTCCGCCTCCTCCTCCTCCTCTTCCTCATGAACAATGTCCTCCACGTCGTTGCTTGTGGTCACCCAGGGATCCTGGGAGGTATCCACGGAGTGTTTTGGGGTAGTGGTGGGGTCGCCACCAAGAATCACATGCAGCTCCTCATAAGAGCTGCATGTCTGTGGGACAAAACCAGAATGGCTGTTTACCTCCCTTGTCTTGCCAAAGCTCCTTTATTTTCACGCAGCACAGCTGCGTGTCCCTGATGTAGCCCTTCTTCCCCATGCCCCATGCAATCTTGGCACAGATGTCAGTGTTTCTTCTGCTGGATTGGAGCTTGGCCTGCACAGAGTCTTCTCCCCACACAGCAATAAGATCCACCACCTCCTGTGTACTCTGTGCTGGAGCTCGTTTGTGGCCTTGATCACCTGTGCTGGCGAGCTCTTCATGCTGATCAAACAGGAAATGAAAATTCAAAAGTTCCCAGGGCTTTAATGGGGAGCGGCTGTTTCCTGTGTACCTGGCTGACATGCGGTGGAGTTGAAGTGTTCTCCAGATCAATCACAGCGGAGCACTGTGGGACACCTCCCAGAGGCTAATTCATTCAAATTACACAATGCAGTGTCTATGCTATTCCCATGTCGACCCATGGATGTTGAATCAAGCGCTACACCTCTCGCAGAGGTGGAATATAGAAGTCAACTTTACAGGCCACTTAGGTTGGTAGAAGGGACTCGGTAGTGTAGACACAGACATTATTAAATCAACCTAACGTGGCTTCTGTTGACCTATGTTTGTAGTGTAGGTCAGGCCACAGAGTTTCCGCTAAAGTCTCCTCAGATGAAAGGACCTGGGAGGTTATGGAGGAGGAAGAAGTACAGCTTCCAAAGCCTGTACATCTTAGGGCACTAGAGTTGTTGTCCCTCTATGCTGTTTCCTCAATCCCTGGCTCAGCTAGCAGCATCACTCCTGCAGAAGAACGTAGGAACAAGCTCCATTTGGTAATCTTCCAGCTCCTGTGCAAAACCGCCTTTGAACAGAGTTGTTGCAGAAACACAGTCTGAATTATTGCTGCTTTGAGCTGTAGCAACTTATGCATGAATAATCACGTCAATACCCGTTGCCTTGAAAAAGGAAAGTGCCTTGGACAGTGGCTCCTCTCACTTTGGCTCCCATCCTTTATACCCCCAAGAGCAGCCATGGAGGGGCTTTTGCATGGTCTGGGACAGGGAGAACATACTGTGCAGCTGGCATTTCTCCATTTTGCAGCCCCTAAATGCCATCCATTGGGTCCAGTCATATGGGACTTTTGTATTCTGAGATCTACCATAACATGTTAGTTAGTACATAATATGAACAAACATAAGAATACAGGCAAAGATTTTTTTTTAATGGCTACATAAAATAAGGCTCCTAAATCCATTTTCAGTCATCTAAATAATTAGCTTAAATTTCAAAAGTGTTGGTACTGCCCACTCAAACTCTACTATCTCAGCACTTTTCAAAATCTTGGCAAGAATTCTTATTCTTGTTTGTATTATTCAGTGGGAGTTGCTGGGTATTCAGTCCTATGGGAAATCAGGATACTAATGTAGATACTTAAGTATGGACGTAGGTGGCTAATGTTAGGTAACAATTTATTTTAAAACCTTGGCCTCACTGTGGTCCCATCAGATGTTCAACAGAACAGGCTTTATTCTTTTTTTTCTTGTGCTGTTTCTTTAACAAGTGAATGCTGGCTATACTCGGTAAGTCTAGAGCAGCCTGTTGGTAAACCTGTTATCCATCACAGTAATTCATAGAATCTGGCATGTACCAGATGGACAATATTCCATTGTTTAAAGTGAGCTCTGTCAATCTTTGCCATTGATATGAAACAAAAGTCAGGATTATTAAAGCATATGGGTACATGGCCTCATGCACTCGTTAAGCCGTTGCTTTGAGAATGGGACTGCTGCTGCTGAGCGTTCTGAAAATGTATATCATGTGCTACAGTACACAAGGAATCACAGATGTCAAGGGGAAATGATATGTGAAAGCAGTGTGCGTTTAAAAATGCAGCACTACTGTACCTTCTTAAAAGAAAAAAGAAACTTTCCTCCTTCTCCCTCCTTCCCCCCTATTGCCAGTTAAAATGAACTGTCAGAGCCTGGATAAAGATACAAACAGGATTGCATACCTTACCAAGCCTACAGTGACTCTTCGACTTTGATCTAATTCTATTTGCTGCTTTATGATGCATGAAGCTGTCAGATAAAGAGGTGTTCAAAAAAATCCACTCGAGCTGTCAGGGCTGACAAGCCCTGTGATGGATTACAGAGAAAACAAAAGGGTTATCACCTTAACCACAAACATTTATATCTTTTTTTCATAAGGGTTCTTCAATCAACATGTAGTTACCAGGGTGCAGGTTGTTGTGAAGCCTGTAGAGACACAGATCCAATGACATATGTTGAAACAGCATTTTAAAAGTACAACACATGCGTTGGCACTAATATGCTGCTGACATGGTACAGTTGGGCTTACTCAGATCAAAGATAAGAACCCTATAGTTTTCTATATAAAGAGGATTTTTCTGAAGAACAGATTTTCCCCCCCTGTCTTTCAAAGATTAAACACAGTCATAACAGTCTGAATGGGACTTAACTCAAAAAAGGCCAGTACTTAAATATGCCCATATGATTATTTACACAATAGAAACTTCAACATACAGGAATAAAGAACACTTAGCATTTGGCCAATGTAGAGGGAAACAATATTAACCAAAAAAAAAGTGTTTGTTCCTTTTTAAAGAGCAATTTAATGAACCAGTCATCTACAGTCTTTCTTCCTGAAGTCTTATCAGCTTTCCAAATGGCCATTGTAACAAAATATAGTTGCAATAATATCAGACCAGCTATTTGTCAACCAAGCCTGGTATTCTATCACTAGCACGGGCTAGTACTTAATGCTTCAGAAAACAATGAAAAGCCCTCACAATGCACCAACTCTGTTGCCCATAGGAAACTCGTGATAACAGAGACATTTATGTTAACTGCAATTTGGATTAAGAGGGAGCATGGCATGGCAGGGGATATAATTTTGCTGGACTGCACTTTCACATCAGGGAGGAGGGTAAACATAGACCAAACTGGAGAACTTCTAGGGGCAGCATTTGGCCCACATTGGCCATTCTTTCCATTCAATGATTAATGGATAAGCAGGTTGTTTTAATGTAACATTAATTAAACAATCAGGGAAAATACATCCAGACTCTAGGGACCCTTGGCTGTCTCATAAAAGATACACATTATACACTTGATAGGAGGCCAACTCCCTCAGTTATTCTCAGCACACAATGCCAGGCAGCACCGAAGATATGTATAACAAAACTTACGGCCCCCCCACCCCATTCTTCCATCTTCTTTCCGTTCCCATTTGCTATTCAACCTCACTTAGCTCCAGTCTCCTTGGGCCTGATCCACAGCCCATTGAAGCCAACGGGAATCTATCCATTGACTTCAATGGGTTTTGGATCAAGCCCTTTGGGAACGAGAGAAATAAAGATGGGCCCTAAATGTTAGCAATTTATGAAAGTTTGTGTGTTAGCCAAGAAGATTTTTACTAAGACATATTGACACGAACAGTCAACATTTCTGTGACAATACAAATGGATATATATAGCTGTTCATCGTTGTTTAGTAAATAAAAATGTTTTAAAAAAGTGGCCTCAATCTGTTACGTTCTGCTGTTATCCTAGATTTGAGGAAATGCCTCATTTCGCTCTGCAATGCAAGGAGGTGCTCCTAAGAGATTTCTGTTGGTTTTGGGGTGTTGGCAACCACTTAGGGTACATTTACTCAGCAAGCAGCAGCCCACAGCAATGAGTGTCAGAGCCCAAGTTAACAGACTCAGGCTCACGGGGGTCAGACTATCAGACTAAAAATAGCTGTGTCGACATTGCAGCTTGGGCTGGAGCTCAGCTCTAAAGCTAGAGGGGCAGGTGGGCTTCAGAGCCCAGCTCCAGACTGAGCTGCATCATCTACATAGCTATTTTGAGTACTGTAGCACGAGTCCTGCAAGCCCAACTCTGTAGCCTGGGCTCTGAGATTCACTCCAGGGGCTGTGTAGACATACCTGTAGAGACTCATCAAACAGAAGGGTTATAAGGCCATTGATATAAGGGACACATAAGACTCTCAAGTGTAAAAAATAAATAGGCTTGTGGAAAGATCACAAAGGGCTGGAGCCTCCTCTAATTTACACTGGCGGCAATCTAGAGTAACTTCAGTGATTTTAGTGGATTTACTCTGGATTGACCCAATGTAAATGAGAATCTGGCCCAACGAGAGAAGTAAAAAAGCAAGACAGAAAAAGAAGAAGATCTGAAGTCAACACTTGCTACAGGATAAAGGATCAAAAAGAAATACTAACATTATTGAAAAGAACTCTTGCAAAAATATGTTCTCCTAATGTTCACAATAAAGCATATCCATATTAAGGTAAGTTCAATTGCCAAAAAAAATCCACGCTTCTGGTGGATCTCCCTTTAATAACAGTTGCCTAAAATTTCAAAAGAGATCCAGACACATTGCTTATATATAAGAAAAGCAATTTTAAAAAAATCCCTCTTAAAAACTTTTTTCAGGATACTAAGCTCAGGCATGGTCTTGGGGTTGTCTGGGAGAGCGGTTGTTTCTTCAGTGAACATAACTTTTAATCCGTTATTAAAGGTTTCTCTGCATTTCTAGTACAGATTGGCAAACCGCTAACACACTCAAACATTACCACCATGTGTTAAACTAGGCTCCTATGCCATAGCCAGTAACCAGACCAATAAAACTCCTTTTCAAGAAGTTGAAAGGCAAACTGATTCAGATAGGCAATTATTAGTATGCATGGAGTGTTCATTCACAGGCAATAATACAGTGGGAATTCAGCTAGCCTGAACCTAGGCTGATGTGAAGCATATGATATTACTTATGTAGGCATGAAAGCAATCTGCTTTAATATCAGACACTTTAGTGCAAAGAATGTCAGGGTTACCAGAGGTTAAAGACAGACCAATGTTGGTGGGGTTTTTTTTAAAGCAAGTTAAAAAATGTGGGACGACTCATTTTGTTTTCAATTTCTTCTGCTACTCCATAAAATGTTAATATATGATTTACCTCAAAAACAGTCAAAAGTGAAAAATGGAAACACTGAATGCAATGTAGCTTAATGTACAGAGTGTGAGAAAAGTCTGAATGCCACTGGCCGATGTCACTAAAATCAAGCCACGCCACCTCCCACCCCCTAGTTCTGATGTTACATCCCGCGCCTGCTCCCATTGATATCAGTGGCTTCCAAGAGCACTGGACTGGGACATAAAGAATTACAGGCCAGATTTTCAGCTGGCGTAGATTAACTTTGGTCCATTGACTATCATTGCCCTCTGTTGATTTTAATGGAGCTACACCAACTTAGACTAGATGAGGATCTTGCCCTACAAGGTTTTTTTTTTATACAAGCTTTACAGCCTGATCCTGCCACACGTGCTAATACAAGTAGTCCACTGATTTCAGTGAGTAAGGTCTGCCTGCAGGATCAGGATCAGACCTTCCTGGCCACTGGTTTTGGCCTGGCTACAACTTTCATCCTATCCTTTTTTTTAAAAAACTACCCACCCCCAAGTGCTGCTGCACCACTTTGAACTTTCACTTTTTCTTAATTTGTTATTTTAAACTGACATAAAACCAAACCAGGAACATCCGACATCTCCGAAGGGAACCTTTACTGAGAACTGCAGACAGATGAGCTGTTTTGCGGGGCCGATGGGTTTTTCAGAGTGGGTTAGCATCTTTTTTTCCCAGTACTGGCATCTGTGACCACAGGAGAGAATGAGATAAGAGGGTGCTACTAAGAAGGAGAGGGAGCTGAAATAAGGGCCAAATACGGAACTGAAAACAAGGAAAATAGAATGGCTTTTCTGGATTTTTATTTAAAATATGATTATCGTTTGTACTAGATTCAATGTATTTTGCAAGGTAAAAATAATAAACAGTGGGGAAAACTAATACAAACAGCTCAACCATTCACTGTCATGAATCTACTGTGAACTCACTACCTACCCTTTATGTATGTATAGCCTTGTCCTTTGCCGCTACCTGTGCATTGTTCTTTATACATGAATATGACTGCATCTATACTAGACTGCTTATGACAATAGAAAGAAAGAAAGAAAGAAAGAAAGAAAGAAAGAAAGAAAGAAAGAAAGAAAGAAAGAGGAAGCATGCAATGAAAGGAAGACAGATGGGCCCATCGGTTATGTATATTGTGACCCACCTGCCAGTCACAGTCCCATGGGAATGTGTCATAATAAAAACAGAAAAATGGAAAGTAGGAATTAAACTTAAAAAAAAAAACCATAGTGAACAAACTAAATTGTCTGGAAGGAAGCAGAGTAATAAAGATTTTTTGGGTGCATATAAATCAAGATTTCAAAAGAAATTTATTAAAACAGGACTCACCTCATGTGTAGTCACTGGCAGTGGGGTCTAAGTGGGGGTTGTAGAGAGGATGATTGGAAGCATGCCTAGGTATGAGGGGGATGATTGAATAAATATTCATGATGGTAATATGCATGTTATAACCACATGCCTGACTCCAACAAAACCAGCTTTATCAAATCCTCACCCACCATCCAACCTCGGCATGCTCATTCCCTTCACACAGCCAAATCTCACTGTGTCCCACACAGCCAAGCCTCACTGTGTGTCTACTCTACCCAGCCTCATTGTCTGCCTTCCCTCAGGTTCATAATGTCTTGCTGCTAGTCCAGTCTCGTGGTGGACTTCATTGTGTGCCCCTGGCACAACCTCATTGAATATAAACCGCAAGGCTAACTGAATCATGCAGTCTACCACCTCACCTTTTCCTCTTTCAACCTACCTTTACAGCCCATCTTCTTCTGCCTAGACTCACCGCCACCATGTGTCTCCTTCACTTCATCCTCACTGTGTCTCCTCCAGCCCACAGACTCATGGGAAGTGCCCCTTATTCCAGCCTCATTGTTTGCCCCTCCAGCTCAGCCTTCTCATGTGCTCAAAGAATCCCACTGAGGATGCCTCATGACTTGAGGAAGATTTTCCAGCCTGAGAGTCCCACACCTGCAGCTAACAATTTGTGGGACAAAAGAGTGTGGTTTCTCATCTGGTCAGAAAGCAGCATGGCTATTCTTGGAAGCATAGTTCTCTGGAGTCTGGGGCTTCGCCATCTCCCTCCTATAAAATCCCAGACCAGTGCATGGTGGCTTCTGTTCCCTGACTAGCACTCTATGCCCCTTCACCTTTGTGAGGCACCATTCCCTCTCCTCCCCTCTTTCCATTTTTCCTCTCCTTTCCTCTCTTAGTCCCCATTCACTCTCCATTTTGCCTTTCCCCCTTCCTGTCTCTAGGGCCCTTCTTCCTTTCTCCCTTTCCTCCTCTTTCTAATTTAGGAGCCTCTTTGATGTGGGTTCTGTCTAACTAGCAAAAGAGCTAACAATTTCTGACCCAATTTCTGCTCTGACCTTTTCAGTGCTCTGAACCGTAAGAATTCTCAGGCAACACATCAGAGTCTGTCATTTATGTATGTGTGTGTGTCGGGGGGAAAGGGGGAAGTGTTCAGAGTGGCCAGAGAAAGGTGGCGGATAGCAGTATACTTTACCTCCCTCCCCCGCCAAGGTTCCTAGTGGATGAATCCTAAAATACGAGACTTTGGATTTAAGAAACCAGAAGAATGGTTGGCTTGCCTGTCACCACGTCTGTAATATGTACATTTGAGTTCTTGGGAGATATTAAGAAAAAAGACTGAACTTGGATAAGCTCATAATGTCTAGTTCACAGTCTGGCTGGCCCTTACTTCACTGCTTCTTCTGCTTCCTGAGGCTTTGAATCAGCACTTCCTCTTGCTAGCTAGTTCTGTTATATCAATCAAGTGATGGCCAGATGCTAGAGCATCTATAATTAAGTAGTAAGTGTGCCATTCAGGGCTCACTGTGTGTTCATTCCATATAGTATATCATCTAAAACTCAAGCCAGAAGCTTTGTGATCCATAGGAAACATATCCAATGAGCTAATAGAAGAAGGATCACTCTGCTGTTTTGTTTCTGTAAAAACAGCCTTCACTTTAAAAACAATTGGAAGGAAGAGTGGAGAGGTCATCACCCCAGGGGAACTGAAGGTGGAGCTCACAAGTTGTGGTGTGAACAATTGGAACTGGCCTAGCAAGTTGTGCAGTGATGTTTTAATTTCTGTGCAACCTCCATTAATGAGAAGAGCTCCATTCTGATCATTGTAAGGACAGAAGCCATTCTTTCTGTGTGACAGATACAACATTGGCCAAGGCAGCAAGAGCTGTACCATGCTTGTCTCTGTTGCAGATCAGCCCTTGGGTAAGTTATGATTCCTGCTCTCAGGAAGAACCTGTTTAACATGTTGTGGGATGGAAAAGTCAAATGAAAAAGCTATTCAGTGAGTTACTTGTTTCCTTCAAGTTACAGGACAACTTTGTTTAAATGGAAGACAACAAACATGGAAGCAAAATTTGGGCTAATGATTTGCAGTTGCATTCTACAGTCTTTGGTGGGAGAGGATGTGGTGTATTACTTGGGTTAGTGCTTTGTATAGAAAGATGGCACAGTGGCAGTTTGTTGTATTACCAATGCATGAACACACAATAAGATTAGCTCCCCAGTAAGCTGCTCATTGCATTGTCCCTGGCAGAAAGATATTATCGTGTTACACTAGCAATGACTCAACGGCCAGCAATGGGAGGGAAGATATTGATAGGCATGTCTACACTGCAATTAACAACCCATGGCTGGCCCATGCCAGCTGACTAGGGCTCTTGAGGCTCGGGCTGCAGGGCTGTTTAATTGCAATGTGGACATTTAGGCTCGGGATGAAGTCTGGGTCCTAGGGCCTTGTGAGATAGGAGAGACCCAGAGCTCAGGCTGCAGCCTAAGCCCAAATGTCTACACCACAATTAAACAGCTCCTTATCATGAGCCCGAGTCAGCTGGCATGGGCCAGCCAGAGGTGTCTAATTGCAGTGTGGACATACCCACAGAGGAACTCTTTTGTAAACTCTCAACAAACAAAGCAATATCATGCCCAGCACATGTGTAGGCAACTTGCAATATTTGTTTTTTGTTTCCTTTTTCCAAGTTAATAGTGAGGGGACAAGAGATGGGGGTAGGGATTTAAATATCCAAAGAGACTCAGGTAAGGTGACCAATGAAACTAGTCAAAAATGCTAATAATTTGTTTTTTGTTTTTAATTTTCATGAAACACTTTTACTGCAAATTTTGGGGTTTAAGAAAATGTTCTGAATGAAAATGTCTTGGTTTTTCTTTTTTCCTTTTTCCTTTTTTTTTTTAATTTTCCCTCTTTCTCCCTTTTTTCCTTTTCTCCCCATTTTTTTCTATTTTGACACTGAAAACTGGGGAGAGGATGTGGGGATAAATGAAAATCAAAACTAAAAAGTGGGGGCGGGGGAGGAAAGCTTAAGCAAAGAAACCAGAAAAAAAATTAAAAACTCAAAATATTTTGTGAACTCTTCCATTTTAAAAAGAAGCCCATTTTATTGTTTAAAAATGTTTCAAATGAAATATTTGGACCAGTTCTCATGGCTAAGCTATACTATCTTCACTCTTCCTGGCTCTGATCCTGCAAACTTTAATCACATGAGTAGCCACCATACAGTGCATCAAGTTTAAATTAATTTTCCTTGCCTGGAAGGTCCTTCTTGGAGTGTTAGCATGTTTCTTTACTGCTCTGCCAGTGATGTCAGTCTTAATACACAGTTCATTTTCTTCTTTCGTTCAGACCTCCGTACATGCTACCCTGAAGGATGGAGTGGCAACCCCAACTCCTCTTTGCCAAGTCACTACACCTTCCCTTCAAAAGACATACACCTTACACAGTGCTCACAAGAAGTGAGCTAACAATCATTTTTTGAAAACTAGAAACCTCCAAGTTTTTCTGCCTCTGAATGGCCCAGTGCCCCTCGTTTTTCTGTATCTGTCTTGTAGTTTGTAAGATCTTTGGGAATTTTGGTTTCTGTATGGAGCCAAGCACATCAGTGACACTTAAAGTGACACTGTTCACTTGAAAATTACATTTCCATCTGCAATTGCCATACCTGCTATTGATGCAACTGTCCTAAATGAGATAGGTCAGAGAGAAAACATTCCTTTATTCTCTTGTATTAATTTGTTTACTTTGTACATTTGACAGCCCTTTGGGTCAGCACTTCATCAATGATGCACACCCTTCCCCACGCTCTGCAAAAGGGTGTTTAGCAGTAACAGCGGAGGATGAAAGAGAGGCACGTATTTCAGAGGCAACAACAGATCAAGTGATATCCAAAGGAGAGTGGAAGCTTCACAACTCTTTCACAGCTGTGAAAGATGGAAGGTGGTGGTTGATGTCACCTGAAGAAGTAGAGTAACAGCAGCATCAAAGCTGAAACATAAAGAAATGGGCGGTAAGCAGCAAGCAGCTGTGTGCACAGAGAGAAATAGGGGAAGGAAGGTTGGACCTGAGCACGTTATTGTTTCTGCTCAGTCCGGCCCAAAAGTCTCTTCGAAATACAAACAAGGGAACAGAATTTTAAAAAACAAAAAGATCAGGTCATAAAGGGTGATGTACTGGAAAGCTGTTGTTTTTTTTATTTGTCAATTTCAAAAGATTCAAGTTGATAGTGGTCTTTTAATAAATAGTATAATAACTGTCATCCTCATTATTCACACATGTTAGTGACTTTAAAGGAACTAGTTATATCAGTCAGGGATGGTTTACGTGAGAAAAGTTTTATCGGTTTAACTATGTGTGATGTTTTGCCAACATAGATCTCCAGGTGTAAGTCCTAATGTAGACACAGTTATACCAGTATAAAATGCCTTATGCCAGTGTAGTTTATTCTGGTTTCTGAATCAGAATAACCTATACCAGTATAACCACTTTTAGACCAGAACAACTGTGTCCCCAGTAGGAGGGGCTAATGCCACTTTAATTATGCTGGCATAATTAAAGTGGCAAAACTTTTAAGTGTAGACAAATCCTAAGCGGGCAGGATCAGGCTCCATGTTATAAATTCCCCCAGTGAATGGTAATCCTAAAGGATAGGCCACAGATCAGCAAACAAGCGGTGATACCAATATTGGTTTTCCTTGTTTTCTAGAGCTAGAACAGAATGATGGGAGCCTAAACTGTCTTTACTCTCTCCTGACTCAAAGAAACTCCCTCAGTTCAGAGATTATAGAATGTGACAGAAGTATGCCTTAAATCTCCAACTGGAGGATTAAAACTTTGTAAACCTTTTAAAATCAGCCAGACAACTTTAGTGCTCGTTAAAGCTTTTACCATGTTTCAAGCCTGGGTGCACCCCAAAACGGGACTAACAAAAGTAAGTGTAAAGAGAAACTCTTTCTCTCTCTGTAGTGGGGATAAGGGTTTCCTACTGAGAGAAGAAATTGTTGTTACCCACAGTGGCGGGAGGCCAGGCATGAACTACTCAGAAAGGAGTAGGTGGGGCAGACTGCAGTCCTTCTGAGGAAAGTTAAAGTAGACTGAGGGCATTTGTGAGTTCCGCATGGTGGGTGAGGATTTGATAAATCTGGGTGACAAATGTGCCAGTGATAATCCTTTACTGTAGAAAGCTACCCAATGACTTTCCGTGATATATGGAGACATACCTATCTGACAGAACTGGAAGGAACCTTGAAAGGTCATCGAGTCCAGTCCCCTACCTTCACTAGCAGAACTGTCCCTGACAGTTCCCCACCATCCCCCGATCCCTAAATGGTCCCCTCAAGGATTGAGCTCAAAACCCAGGGTTTAGCAAGCCAGTGCTCAACCCACTGAGCTATCCCTGATGATATAGACTCATGTAACACCTCTCAAGGGACCTAGTACCTTTGGGGGATTTCATATTCAAAGTCGAATATCTCTGTTTAATTTGGTATGAATGCAATGGAATGCTTAGTAGTAGCTTCTGGGATTCTTGCTCTGTATAAGGAGTGGATAGTGCACCAGTATAAAATTACTCCTGACATTCCTTCCCCTTCTTCTAAATTCTTCTTCCTGTTAGGTCAGACACACTGGGCCAAATTCAGAGGTGACCTCTAAGCTGGTGTAAATTAAACTTCCCTTAGGCTGATATCTATCAATGTCTGATGCGTGAGTCTGAGCTAGTGTAAAAGACACATTGAGGAACCTGAAGAAGGTGTAAGAAGGAGTAAGCTAAAGTAGAATGAGAGTTACTTTCACTTATACTTCTGCCCGTTTGGTGTTTGGGTTACACCAGTTTAGACTCAATGAGATTCTGTTGGGCCTAATTCAAACATGATGTGTAAGGGGATTCTGATCTTGCATCAAGGTAAATCTGGAGTAACTCCACTGAATTCAATACAGTCAATATAATATAATAATGAGGTCAATGGCTTTACACCATTGTAAATGAGATCAGAATCTTCCCTTGGAAGTCTGGGTAGATGTAAAAGAATCTAAGTTGCTTTAGTGTGTTTGTTGAAGGGGCCTGAAGAAGGTGCAAGTTTCACCAACTTGGGCCTTGTCTACATGGTGGGGTAATATGCACTACAGGTAATGTGTACTGTTATTTTTGCTGTCTTCTATTTGCACTTTTCTTGACAGAATGTTGCTTGTAAGGAATATTCTTCCACACTCTTAAAACTCCATCGTGAGTGAATCCCATTGTAGTCAACAAGAGTTGCATGTGTTGCCAAGTCTTTTGAGTTAAGTCTTGCAGTTTTTGGTGTTTCTGTTAAAGCCCTTGATCCTGGACTCAGATGATTACATAGGAATCTCTGCTTTCATTTTTATAAAAGTATGTTTCTAGCCTTTATGGTTGCAGAGAAAAGTTTGAAAATGTGAACACGAAAAGTTCAGAAATCAGAAGACAAATAAGAAGAACCCAAACATTTATTATTTTCAATGTCATGATTTTTAAGCCAATCTCATGATTTTTGGGGGCTGGACAAATGACTTTTGAATGCTTGGAGTTGTCATCACTGATATCTCCCAGGACAATCTGACCCCAGAATTCTATTAATGGGATATTGTTATAATAATGTAATTATTGATTTATTATAAGCATTCTCTCTTCTTTCACTTTGCTGCAGTATTTAGGCACTAAATAGAGAATGAAGACTAATAAATCGTTTATTCTATAATGGGACTTTTCTTTTACCATCCCGGGGCCAGTCACTGGACCTTGGATTCTCTCTCTCATTCATCTCTTCCCCTCCTCCCAGTCCTAAATGTCTATTCTTCATTTACTTTTAATTATCTCTATAAGAAGGTAATATAGTTGAGAGCTAAAGTAGAGTAGACAGCAGGAGTGTCCTAGAGACCTGTAATAAAGAAGGAATTTATTTTGTCCACCTTCTTAGGTTTTTCATTGCTGTCCCTCGCTCACTCACTTTGTAATCTGTGGCAATAACTAAGCATCCCAGCAGTCACTTTTAGCATTGACCTATCTTTCCTTGAAGTGCCTGAGATGTGTGTGGGACACAGTGGTATAGTGTTACCCAACTTTGGACCTGTCTTTCAGGCAGAACGCAACTACTCTCCCTGCTTGCTAAGTGCAATCACTATACATACTCATCTTCTGTTCTGTTCTCAGGTACTAAACTAGTTTTGTATGTTGGTAGTACAGTGTATGGCAACTGGGTGCCTCTCTATAGCAGACACCTGAAGTAAAACAGGAGAGAGATTTAGCTTCTTGGGTTTGTCAAACAGTTAAACAAAACTGCTTTTTCCCCAGATCAAAGATCATTTTAACACTAACCGCTGCCCTACCCCATTCAGCATCTTTAAAACTAAGCTAAAGCCTGAAAAGATTAGGGTAGTGTCCATACATATAAAAATGTGTGTGACTAGAATCCCAAGACATTCAGATATCTAAACCAGCAATAAAATTGGATCTGTGACTTCCTAAAGCCAGACTGCATAAATTGAACCTGTCTGAGACATCCTTCATCAGCCTCTTGTAAACAGTTTCCCATTCAAATATGAACATACAATTTCCATGTGAAACAGCTGTCAAGCTGATTAAAGTGTTTTGCACATGTTTTTAAATTGCCTGTCATTACCTTCCTTGGACAATACACAGGGTCTTCTGCTGCTGCAGATCATGTGAGTAACATTCTGGCCAGGGTTGAAGCTAGTGGGTAAGAGAAATCCTCCTGGAAAAAAACATTCCTCTTGCATTTCTTGCCTTTCTCCAGTTTTGTGAAAGGATTTTGTAACAAAAAAACAAAAATAGTATTATGACCTCATGCATGTTTTAAAATCGACTTTAGCCTAAAAGGTCTATGAGCCTGTTTACACCCTAAGAGGCAAATTTCAGCACTCTCCATCTAAACTAATTTATCTTAAATAGTGATTTGCACCTTGAAACTTGGCTATTTTATCTTTCTTTTTCTTAGATACAGGACTAAGACAAAAGTAGCACTAGGGAAGAGCTCTTTGGTCTTGTGTCACCACAGCAGATTGAATGATAAAGCCATCAGCTGGCAACAGATTATATTGCTGATGTTTTCTCAGCCACTGCTATTTGGGTAACAATATTTAATATTTTAGCACTAAGGTTTTTGACAAAAATCTGGGCCAGATCCTCAGCTGGTATAAATTGGCATAGTGCCTTCAATAGAGTTACACCTATTTACACCAGCTGAGGGCCTCTCCCTCTTTTATTTGAAGTTCATCATAATACAGCTGTTACTATTATTATCGAGGCTGCTTCACTTTACTCAGCCCTATTTATTGCACTAAAGAGATATACCAAAATCATCCTGTTACTACATGAAATAAGTCATCATCTTCAAGCATTTGATACATGTAGACCTTATTGTCTTCATATGGGAACCACCCTGAATTAGTTGCTTTCTTAATTGTGAGTAAATTAAAGATTAGCAATGAACTCTCCGCGCTTCTAGTGTGAGACAATGGCATAGAAAGTTTCTTCACCTCTGTGGCACAGCAAGGTAGGACTGAAAGCAAGTATTCAACAAAAGCACTAGATTGGGCAACCAGCTACCGCCTTGATTGGTGCACCATAGCCTTTGCAAGGTGTAGCCTTCTAGCTACAGATGCAGAGCACTCATGTCACTGCCTTTTGACAGGAGCAGTAAGATTGCTCCACAACATGCTCCACCCAAATGGTCGTGCGCTAGCTGGCTGGTTCTTGGTCACCATGAGAACGATTAAAGGATTAGACAGAATGCCTTATAGTGATAGACTCAAGAAGCGTAATCTATTTTAACCAAGGGAAGGTTACAGGGTAACTTGATTATAAGTACCTAAATGGGCTACTTTGGTTTGATAATGGGTTCTTCAATCTAGCAGACAAACATGTAACACAATCTGATGGCTGGAACTTGAAGCCAGAAAGTTCATACTGGGAATAAGAGTAAGGGTAATTAACCCTTGGAACAATTTACCAAAGGTCATGGTGGATTCTCCATCACTGACAATTTTTAAATCAAAGTTAGATGTTTTTCTAAAAGATACACTGTAGGAATTTTGGGAAGAGTTCTCTGGACTGTGTTATACAGGAGGTAACACTAGATGATTACAACCATCCCTTCTGGCCCTGGAATCCATGAATCTGTTCATGCTATGATGAAATTTGATTAATTATTTCTTTGCCATGCTGCCAAGCTCGACATAAATTGATTTTAAGCTGGTTAACTGATTCCTTTGCTGTCTAAACTATAATTGCTATTGGCAGCTTTGTCTAAAAAGTTATTGCTGCTTGCACTTTCACCATCATAAGTATGCTTTTTTTAAGGCCATGTTACTCACAACAATTGAGATTTTCAAAGCCAGTAGGGGATTTAGCCGCACTACTCATATTGTTTTCAAGGAGACTGGTATGGTTACCTCCCTTCACCAGTTCTGAAAGTCTCATCCAGCATGTTTTCATGTTGTTCAATAATAAGCTGCATTTTGATGAGACGGAGTCCTTGTCAATGATTTTTTACTGCAGGGGTACCATAATTTCTTAGCATGTTCTGATTTCCATTGAGCATACTGCAATTTGTAGAAGCTGACAGCCTATTTATGTTTGGAGGGGGTTTTTAGAAGAACATGACTGAAATTGATTTAAAGTAACTTTTTAGTACAAGATGTGAAAAACAGCCTTTTAGTGGTTTCAGACAATTTTATTTTTATACTCTGCACCTAAAAAAGGACTCCTTTTGCAGCTGTTGACATAGTTTTTCAATAAAATCTGCAATTATCCCAAGATGTTAATTTGCTGTCACAAGATAGTGTCATGAAAAAAACAATGAACTGAAAGTTTAAATTCAAAAGGCACCTATAAAAGTTTACAGCCAAAGATTGGTTTGACAGATATTAAACATGTGTCCTATGATTCTGGACATTAAAGGATTTAGGCTGCCACATAAAAGAGAAATGTTGGAGCAATGCTAGGCCAAGCTCTCCAGTGGTATGATACAATCTCTCCTTGGTCTGAAAACTGTGGGAAATGCACTTCCCATTGTGTCATACATACTTCTGAAAGGTCAAAGGAAGAATTTATGGAAAAAGCCCAGTCATTAAGGCATGTTACAAATAGAGAAATAGTGATCAGTCAAACTACAACCCATGGCAGATTGCTGAACTTTATTTTCATCTTTTATTTCAAGGCACAGATAATGCAGCAGCACTTTCCCATTTGGATCACTTGACACACAGCAGCAAACTTAACAAAGTCTAGCCCCTTCAAATCCTAAGATCCCAATCAATACTCTTATGCCATCCCTGCTCCTATACAATGCTGGATCAGCAAAGAAACTTTTTTTCTTCCTTATTGTTTGTACTGTACGATGATAAATTTCCTACGTAAGAAGGTCATTGTCAAGTGAAACTCCTGGACAATGGGCAGATTTGTTTCTGTTGCTTGTGAAACATGAAGTAGAATAGATTATTGCTTCAATGCTACCCTTTTTCATCAAGACTTAATTCTGAAGTCAGTCATATATTTCCCTCTGCCCTCCTCGCTCCATTTTTTCAATATTATATTAATTGGTAGAAGGTGTCAGTTGACGGATGTATTAAATAATTCCAGCAAGGCAACATCGGGGGGGCATCATATGCCCCCTCCCCAGTTGCTGCTTGGCTTGTACTGAGCATGCTCACATGTCCTGAGCATGCTCAGTAACATCTGCTGAAGCCCCTGCCCTCACTCTTCCCCTCCCCCCACCCCACTATGTACAGGTCATCTCTGAATGTCAGAAAGTTTTCTACCCCATGTTGTTAACCTACCATCCCTACCATCTCCTAGTCTCTTTCTATGAATCCAGGAAGTCCTGGGGTGTACACAGGAGTGCTCTGAGGGGATCAAGGGAAATGAATCCTTCCCCAAGCAACAGAGTAACAATGAGGCTGCTCCATGGCCGCTGTTTAACAGTTTGGGAAGTGGCCAGTTGTTGTATGGGAAGAAAGAGGGGTTTCGGCTGCTGGCAGTTAGAGAATGACTTTTTCCTGTAGCGGCCCTGTCTCCTCTTTGCTGAGAACTCCCATCTTCTACAAGTTTGCACTTCTGATGTGCTTCTCTACCTCCACATCAGCATCCAGGATGCTCCCTACTGCTCGGAATCAGGAGAAGAGGAGTTTGAACTGGGTGGATAGGTTGGTGGTGCGGAAGAACTAGGAATTTCCTGGACATGCAGAGAGTGGGGCCAACGCTCTAGGGATACAGGCAGACTACCTGTCATTTTGGTGGCAAGAGCTGGCTTCAGCAATCTACTGAGCATACTCAGTCCATGTGAGCATGCTCAATCCAAGCTAAGTCAAAAATCTGGGGGCGGGGGACGTGACCCTGCTTGCCCCCACCCCCACATTTTGCCTCTGCCAGGAACAGAAACATTTTTTCGTTATCATCTTTGATGCTATGCATCAAGCAGTGAAGAAAGGAAGCACTGAGCCTCTGCATATATCAGAAAACTTTAACTTTCCTGCAAGCTCTGCTGTTCTGGAAAAATCACATTTTTTCTCCTCTCTCGAGGGAAACACAAACAGTATCTGGCCAAACAGTCTGCAGGGAAATCACAGTGACATCAGGTCAGTGACATGCACGTAGAATATGAATAACGTGAGCTGGATTCATAAATGTAGAATCTTTTTTT